>NW_026988455.1:2552777-3203055 GCF_030222135.1 Aotus nancymaae
ACTTTGGGAGGCCGAGGCGGGTGGATCACGAGGTCAAGAGATCGAGACCATCCTGGTCAACAAGGTGAAACCCCGTCTCTACTAAAAATACAAAAATTAGCTGGGCATGGTGGTGCGCGCCTGTAGTCCCAGCTACTTGGGAGGCTGAGGCAGGAGAATGGCTTGAACCCAGGAGGCGGAGGTTGCAGTGAGCCGAGATCGTGCCATTGCACTCCAGCCTGGGTAACAAGAGCGAAACTCCATTTCAAAAAAAAAAAGAATAGGTGGCCTAAGGTAAGGAGGAGTAGACATTTATAGCAAGAGATGTACTAGTGAATAGAACTTGCATTTAGAACTAAGACAGATGAGTTTTTTTGTTTTTTTTTAACAGGTGAGATTTTTGCCTACCATAAATGGGCAGGCTTGGCGTCACAGGTCTGTTTATTATTAGAAGTATGATGGTGATGTGGATTTTTCCCTGACTGACGCAGAAATATGGTCATATTAAACAGTTGGCATACATTTCACTCATAACAATTTAAGTGCACAAAGACTGTTCAGTTAGCCAGTGTTCAGTGAGGAGTTGTATTCCTGGCACTATAATTAGGTCCTAGAGCTACAAAGATAAATCATTCGAACCTGTCCTTGAAGATGCTATAGGGGAGGGAGATATTTGACTAACTCATGTTATATGTTAAGTTCTATAATGGCGATTTGAAGAGCAGGTGTAAGTACGTAAAACAATACTTAATTCAAACAAATGTGAATCTCTCTAGGACTTTTCTTCGAAAAACAGTTCTGACAGTCATTGTGCTTATTTTCCTTCAGAAGCTATACAAGGGTATTGTTTTTTAAATGTTAAGAAAAATGTGCAGGATTTTTCTAAGCTTTATATTATATATAAAAAAATATTGGGCCAGGTGCAGTGGCTCACAGCTGTAATCCCAACACTTTGGGAGGCCAAGGCAGGCGGATCATGTGAGGTCAGGAGTTAGAGACCAGCCTTGCCAACATGGTGAAACCCTGGCTCTACTAAAAATAGAAAAATTAGCTGGGCATGGTGGCACGTGCCTGTAACCCCAGGTATTCAGAAGGCTGAGGTAAGAGGATTGCTTGAACCCAGGAGGCACTATTTCACTCCAGCCTAGGTGACAGAGCTGGGCACATTGGCGCATTCCTGTAATCCCAGCTACTCAGGAGGCTAAGGCAGGAGAATCACTTGAACCCAGGAGGCAGAAGTTGCAGTGAGCTGAGATCATGCAATCGCACTCCATCCTGGGCACCAAAAGTGAAACTCTGTTTCAAAAAAAAAAAGAAAAAAACGTATTTTAGATGAATATTTAATAATCTTGGGAAATTCTTATTTTTAAAAACAGAAGACTTTTATGACACTAAATGGAAAAGAAAACAGATTATAATAGTTATAGAGGGTTGGTTTGAATTTGTATGTGAATGTAGAAAAAATAATAAACTACTGTTAACAGTAGTTATCCCTGTATAATGATATTATGGTGATTTAAACCTTGTTTATGGTTTTCAGTTTTGTCTGAATTGTCTGTAGGCATATGTTTCTTTTGTAAACAGGGGAACTTTTTTTTTTAATTCTTTAAACCAATTTACTTATTTATTTATTTATTTTTGAAACAGGGTCTCAGTCACCCAGGCTAGAGTGCAGTGGTATGAGCACAACTCACTGCAGCCTTGACTTTCTGGGCTCAAGCGATCCTCCCACCTCAGCCTCCCCGAGTTGCTGGGACCACAGGCATGGTCACCATGCCCAGCTGATTTTTTGTGTGTTTTTTGCAGAAATAGAGTTTTGCAATGTTGCTCAGGCTGCTCTCAAACTCCTGGGCTCAAGCAGCCTGCCTCCTTAGCCTTCCAGAGTGATGGGATTATAGGTGTGGGGAGCCTCCAAAAATATTTAAAACAATGATACAATCACTGAAATAAGTTAATAGCTCCCCAAGGGAAATAATTAGGAAGATAACTTTCATTTTAATATTTAAAATAAAATGTTTTTATTTTTTTATTTTTTATTAAGTTTTTTGAGACGGAATCTTGCTCTGTCGCCAGGCTGGAGTGCAGTGACGCAATCTCGGCTCACTGCACCCTCCGCCCCCTGGGTTCAAACGATTCTTCCGCCTCAGCCTCCCAAATAGCTGGGACCACATGCGTGTGCCACCACGCCCGACTAATTTTTTTGTATTTTTAGTAGAGATGGGGTTTCACCATGTTAGCCAGAATGGTATTGATCTCTTCACCTTGTGATCCACCTGCCTCGGCCTCCCAAAGTGCTGGGATTACAGGCATGAGCCACTGCGCCTGGCCCAAAACATTTTTATTTTATTATTTTGTTTTCTTTTTCTTTTTCTTTTTTTTCTTGAGACAGAGTTTTGCTCTTGTTGCCCAGGCTGGAGTACAATGGTGCAGTCTCGTCTCACAGCAACCTCCACCTCCCTGGTTCAAGCTATTCTCCTGCCTCAGCCTCCCGAGTAGCTGGGATTACAGGCATGCACCACCACATCTGGCTAATTTTGTATTTTTAGTAGAGATGAGGTTTCTCCATGTTGGTCAGGCTGATTGATCTCGAACTACCTAGCCTGAGGTGATCCATCTGCCTCGGCCTCCCAAAGTGCTGGGATTACAGGCATGAGCCACCATGCCCAGCCGCCTTTTTTTGTTTTTATTTTATTCATTTTTATAGACAGGGTCTATCTCTGTCACCCATGCTGGAGTGCAGTGAAGAGATCATAACTGACTGTAACCTAAAACTCCTGGGCTGAAGTGATCCTCCTGCCTCAGCCTTCCAAGTAGCTAGGACTACAGGTGCACACCACCATACCTAGCTGATTTTTAAACTTTTTTTTTGTAGAGACAGAGTCTTGCTATATTGCCCAGGCCTGGTATAAATTTTTAAAGCCACTCTTACAGCTTTATAGATAAAACATTTATATTTCCAGTCACTTGTTCTTGTATAAAATCTCATAGCTAATGATGATTATATTTTAATTTCTTAGGATTATCTTATGGCATTATCTCTACAACAAGAACAGCAGAGCCAAGAGATCAATTGGGAACAAATCCCAGAAGGAATCAGTGATTTGGAACTAGCAAAGAAACTTCAAGAGGAAGAGGACAGACGGGCTTCTCAATACTATCAGGAACAGGAACAAGCAGCAGCAGCTGCTGCTGCTGCTTCTACACAGGCTCAGGTAAAAACTAGTGTTCTGCTTCTTCAATGTGATGATCATGGCTGGATGCGGTAACTCACACCTGTAATCCCAGCACTTTGGGAGGCCTATGTAGATGGATTGCTTGAGGCCAGGAGTTTGAGACCAGACCGGCCAACATGGCAAAACTCCATCTCTGCTAAAAATACAAAAATTAGCCTGAATGGTGGGTTACACCTGTAATCCCAGCTACTCAGGAGGCTGAAGCAGGAGAATCAGTTAAACCTGGGAGGCAGAGGGTGCAGTGAACTGAGATTGTGCCACTGCACTCCATCCTAGGTGACAGAGCAAGACTCGAATGTCTCAAAAAAAAAAAAAGTAATGATCACTTTAGCAATAAATTTCTGCTTGAGATAAAAAAAATTTTAATTAGGTATTAACTCTTCAATTTTATTAGGATTTTAGAACCCATGGGTTTTATGACGTTGTCCTAAGTTAATATTGTCGTTGAGTAAAATTTTTTCTCCTGAGGTTCTGATTTTCAAATTTATTTTTAAAATTCATAATAGTCACAAAGCAAATAAGCCAATTTGGACAAAGTCCTTTCTATCAACTAGAGGACAGAATGAGGTATGACTAGAAAAAAAAATACAGACTTTGGAGCCAGATAAATGTGTATTTGCATTTCCTGCTCCTGTCTTTCCTTCCTAGTTACAGCCCCTTAGATGATGTCCTCTACCTCTCTTAGCTTCCGAGAAAAAAAAAATCTGTTTATTATGGTATTTAATGAGGTTTTGAAGAACTATCTTTATCAAAAGGTAACACTTTTTTTTAACATTTTCTGAAGTTTTAACAAATATGTCTTAAATGTATGATTTACGCAGTATAATCATATGTTATTTACTGTATGAAATTTAGACTTCAGGAGGTCAAGACGGGTGGATCATGAGGTCAGGAGTTGGAGACCAGCCTGGCCAACACAGTGAAACCCCCGTCTCTCCTAAAATACAAAAAACAATCCAGGTGTGGTGGCAGGTGCCTGTAATCCCAGCTACTCATGAGGCTGAAGCAGGAGAATCACTTGAACCCAGGAGATGGAGGTTGCAGTGAGCCGAGATCGCACCATTGCACTCCAGTCCGGGCGGGAGTGCGAGACTCCTTTTCAAAAAAAAAGAAAAGAAAAGAAAAATTTCATTTATTTAGAATAATGAGTATATTAATTATATCCAGAATGGTAGAGGCAGTTGCTCAGATACCATGCAATATAACATCTGTATACCAATAGCTTCTTTTATCATCAGTGATTCCTTTCACTGTTTTTCTTTCTAGATAACCATAAATAAGTCCCTTAGAATAGTTGGAGTAATTTCTTCCTGTGTATTTTTCTTAAAGCAGGGCCAGCCAACACAAGCCTCTCCATCAAGTGGAAGACAATCTGGGAATAGTGAACGTAAAAGGAAGGAACCACGAGAAAAAGATAAAGAAAAAGAAAAGGAAAAAAATAGCTGTGTTATTTTGTAACAAGTGTTGGCTTCTGCTGGAACCACCTATATGTCTTGATAAACAAAACCACAGGAGGAAAGGAAGAAAATCGATCAATACCGTCTGTGCCTGATTTCCCAATGGATTTTGTTCATGTTTTTTCAGGGGAAAGTTGTTACTTAGTTACAATCAGACTTTCAAGTCACACCATACACTCTTTATGAGCTGGAGTTTCATGTTACAAGTTGGAAATGCTGTGTGTTGTCATTCATAAAAAATACTGCACTTGTAGCCAGATAAGCAAATCACAGCAAATTTTGTGTCATAGTGACATTCATAACTCATCAGTTAGTAAGCTATTATATCGTCTGTTCTAACAATGAATGGAGGTAATTGATTTAGTCTGATTCCTTCCTGAAATCTAAATATTAGCACAATAGTTTCTGAAACTTTACACTGTTAAATTATGATCTAATCCATGAGAAACCACGGGCTTAATATAGGGATTCAAAAAAGCAAAAACAAATAAAATAATAGGAATAAATAACCCTTAATTGTATATTGGACTAGTTCAGCCCTTGAACAGCTTTACCTTTATTTAGGAATGTACATTTTAGATATTATCTTGAGAACTGAAAATGGAGCTTAGATTTAATTTAGATAGCAAAAATAAAGATTTGTATTTCTTTTCCAATAGCAAAAAGTTACATAACACTCATACTTATAACCTATCAAAATCAGTATAAATGACTTGTAGTGTAAAATTTTGAGGAATTTTGGAGTCTTTATCATAGGTAACCTGGACCACAGTTACTATTTATTGACAATGTGATTAAGTGAGGGTATGGAGGAAAGCACAGTGGATGCTAGGCCTTGTAAATATGGAGATGTAGAAAGCAGTTCAGTGTCTACCTTTTTCTAGAATTACCTTGAACCTTAAATTTTAAGTCATGTTCATTGGTAGAAAATTAAGTATACTTATTAAAACCAATGATAAAGCACATTTCTGAAAGGAAGTTAGAGATAATCTCTGTGTCTTGTGAAACGACATTAATAAAAATCTGAGAGGGCCGGGCACAGTGGCTCCCAGCACTTTGGGAGGCTGAGATGGGCAGATCATCTGAGGCCAGGAGTTCGAGACCAGCCTGGCCAACATGGTGAAACCCTCTCTCTCCTAAAAATGCAAAAATTAGCCAGGCCTAGTGGTGTGTGCCTGTAATCCCAGCTCCTTGGGATGCTGAGGCAGGAGAATCGCTTGAACCTAGGAGTTGGAGGTTGCAGTGAGCTGAGATCACGCCACTGCACTCCAGCCTGGGTGACAGAGCAAGACTTCATCTTAAAAGAAAAAAAAAATCTGATAGTAGCTAAGAATTTTGGAGGAATTTATGTAAAAGCAATCAGAGTTTTTAACTTATGGGAACCAAATAAAACTATAACCTCTTAGAGTGTTTATAGAACTCAGAAATAATATTTATTTAACTTTATTATGAGGCAATGCATATTTTCCTGTATTTCTAGATATAGTTTGGAAAACTATCCTTAATAGTCCGTTTTATATGCCTTATATTTAAAAGTTTGTTTTAGTCATTTTTGAAAGACTTGCTGCTGCAAATAGTTGTGTTCTTTACATTCTAAGCTTCAGTAAATTTCTTTATTTAAGAGCATCATAATCTGACCTGAGCATCCACTTGGAGAATGTTTTTTTGTTGTGTGTGGTCTAGCGTGACAAAAGACCACAAAAATGTGTGGTCTAGATTTTTTCAACTATGTCATTAACTTTATGATCCAAGAGCAGTTATAGGACAAATCTATATGTAAAAATAAAGTCTTATTTATGGAAGGAATTATTCTAAGGGAAAAATCCAGGGTCAAGCTGTATCTTTTATGTCCTCTATATTGCATGTCTGTTCTGTTACACAATTTGTTATTTCTTCAAATTTCCTGTGGTAGCATGATAAATCATCAAAGAACCTGTTTGGGATATAAAACTTTGATAGAAAATATTTGATGAGTATCTTGATAATAACCTAGAATATGTATACATTAGTAAAATAACCACATATACTACAGAACTCTCTGTTGACTCAAACAGGTTGACCTCAATCCAAGTTTACTCTTGATATCACTCTATTGGCTGAAGGAGGAAACTTGAACTTCAGGGTTTGTTTTTCCCAGGATAGATAGTGGTGATAGTGCATTGTATTTTAATAAGAAAAACAAACCAGTAAACCTTGAGAAATTTTAAAAAGCATGGTTGAGGCATATTTTTTCATAATTATATACTTATCTATTTATTGCCCATGGAAAATATATGTGTAGAAGTATTTCTTCTGTTATCTGTTACTATCTTCTTAATTTGTTCCAAAGATAATACTGCCATACTGCATTCCCTCTGGAAGGAAACAAAACAAAACTCACTCAAAACCAGCAGTGCTGCTATCAGATAAGTAGATGTCAATGTATACTTACAAGGAGAAAACTAAAAAATTTAATTTGTTAATTCAGCCTTTTTCTATGTAATATTTCCAAGTCAGACTTTCTTACATTCCTGGAATTTAGTTGGATATAGCAAGAATAATAATGATAAAATAATGATAAAATGTTTGCTTTGATTACTGTTGGAGGGGGAATGAAATGTTCAATTGTATTAAAACAAACAAAGTTTTCAGAGATACTGAATTCATGTCCTTGAAGATTATAAAGAATTTAGATCATGCCTGTCATCCCAGCACTTAGGGAGGCTGAGGGCAGGTATAACACCTAAGATCAGCAGTTTGAGACCAGTCTAGCCAACATAGCAAAACCCTGTCTCTACTAAAAATACAAAAATTAGCCAAGGGTAGTGGCAGATACCTGTCATCCCAGCTACTTGGGAGGCTAAGGCAGGAGAATCACTTGAAACCAGGAGGCAGAGTTTGCAGTGAGCCGAGATCACGCCACTGCATGCCAGCCTGGGCAGCAGAGCAAGCAAGACTCCATCTGAAAAAAAAATAATTTAGAATGATTTTGTCTTTATTTTCTTAAATTTTTCCCAAGGTAACATGTTATATATCCAGGCATTTCATTGCTGGTTTGGGTATATAGGATTTTGATAGTGGTATATTAAAGTCTTTCCTTCCCACTATTTTGTAATACTTGAAAATTATTACATGTACAGTGCTAACAAAAGTTAGAACTTAAATATTTTTGTTTTTATTGTTTATAGGCTAGATTAGGGACACATTTGCATCAACCAGATCATCATTAGATTTGAAAAAGAGGCAGATGAATGAAGAAATGCGGTCATTGCACTTTCCTTTTACTTTCAGAGTCTAAGTCTATTCCTTAAGGTTAGTAACCAGTCTTTATTAAAAATACAAAATTTTTCTTCATGTCTAATCCCATTGCATCCACAATGCTGTGATTTATAGTACATGATCAATACTTAAAAGTACTTACTCTATGTGTGTGTGTTTCTGAAGAAGTTTTCATGACCTCTGTTAGATTCTCAAAAGAATTCAAAACTTTCCTTCACATTTAAGAATCACCGTTTTAAGAATACAAGTGTATATATACACATTAAGCAGTATGAGGCAGCTAACATTGCCATTGGTTTTACACTGGTCCGGTGTGCTTAGGCAAAGTAACGTCTTCCATGTTTCAAGGTCAGTTTCAGACTTGAATGAAGCATAGATTTAAATTTAGGATTAGGCTTTGGAATATGTCTTGTTTTTATTGTCTCACATTTCTAATTTTGACTACTTATCCCATGTTATGTTTCAAATTTATTTCTCATGTTTCAAGTTGTTTCTCATACTTCTTGATCTTGGCTTAACTAAGCAAGTTAATATCAGAGGCTAGTTGACTGAACCCAAGATAAACCATTTTGTACTTGCACAAAACCTTCTTAGCATTTTTTTTCTTTTTTCTTTTTTTTTTCCCCATCCCACTTGTCAGCAGAAAGCATTTTTTTTTTTTTTTCAATGAATCAGTTCACTAAGAGACAGATCATGAGAGGAAAGAGAACTAGAAGGCCAATAAATATTTGAGAAAATAATTGTAGTTCATATATTAATGTTGACATGTAAACCACATATCTAAAATTTTGCTGGAGAAGAATCCAGGCAAGAATTTCCAGAACTGTCCTCAAATAACTCATTTATTTAAGTTTAAAGGAAAAAGCAAATTGATTACATTTGATTAACTTTTCCTTTCCATGCACTAGTTATTTTAAAACATGATAAAAAGCTTATGGGCATTACCTATCACACAGTACTTATGTATAAACTTATAATAGTAAAGTAACTAATGTTTGATAAAATAAGATGGAGGCATTACAAATAGTCTACAATTTGTATATTAAGGAATTGGACATGAAGAAGTCTAGATCATTTTGTGTCTAAAAACCTGACTTTCTATTTTGCCTTGGGCAAACTTTCTGTGCCTCAGTGTACTCTTTAAATATGTGAAGGATGCTCTTTTTGGTTAAGTGCTTTGCACACCTGAATACAGGGCATAGTATAAGCACAAAGTATGACTTAAGTTATCACAAATATTACACATCCTGTGTTCTTGAATGTGCACACTTTTTTCTCAACAAAATATCTTAAATCCGTTTTTTTCTTACTGCTGTCAAAATTCATAGAATTACCTTTTCTTTGAGTATGCATCATCTCTTCCCAAATGGATTTTACAGTTGCTTTTGTGTTCTATAGACTATAGAGTCAAAATTAAGAGTATTTTGGGAGTATCAGAAGCATTTAAAAATCTATTTTTTCTAGTATCTTTCACAGATCTAAATATTTAGATTCTCTTTGCCTTTTTCTCCGTGGAATAAAGTACAGTAGTATCAAATTACTAATACAGTATATAAACTTTGTTTGCATTGGTCGAATTCATTTATATCTCTCAACTACTATTATTTTAGGGCTATATAAATTGTGTTTTTAGTGTAAAATGTTATATGACAATGTGATGTTACCTTTTAGAAAGTAACTAAAAATGGTAAAGGAACTCATCAGAATCTTAGAGTTCTTATATTCTCTGATAATTTATTATCTTTTGTTAATGATGTCCAACACTTCTAAAACTGTTGAGAAAACATAAAGAATTGAGGTTACTCTTCTCAGGTGACACTTTAAATATTAAAATCAGAGGCTTCCTGAACAAAACATATTGCAAAATAGAGATAATGGCATGGGAGAGGCCAAATGCAGGACTCTGGTAAATTTAACTTATTTTGAATATCTATCTAAATTTTAGTTCATGCATGTTCTTACTTAATCCTGGTGTTTCTGCTGTTAGAAATTAGAGTTTAATAAATTGTGGTATGCATACATATTTTTTACATGAAGGATTCTAGTTTCTAACTTTACTTTTCTGATCTCAAGAAAATTAAACTTGAAAAACAGGGTAAAATTCTTCAACTATTGCCTCAAGTTCATTTTTGTCCTATTGTCCTGAGAAAGGAGATTTAGACTTGTCTGCCTAATACAGGTATTTTTTAGGCGATGATACTATCCCAGAGAAAGTGTTGAGATACCATGGCAGAAATATAAAACCTAAGCTTTGAACCCCAGTAGACTTCTTATTCTGCCATTAAGTCTCTCTACTTTATCTGGTATTCTAAGAATTTCTTCAAGCCACTTAATAATTTGTCACCATTAACTTTAATATTCACTTTTAATCTGCACTGTAATATCCTGCTTTGAGAAGCAAGAATGCCTCATAAATTAGGGATGCACAAAATAAAATGTTTCGGAAGGTGATCCTGGCTCCTTCGGCTCTCATAATTATTTTATAGCTGTAAATAAAAAGTCAAGAAACTGGCCAGGTGCGGTGGCTCATGCCTGTAATCCCAGCACTTTGGGATGCTGAGGTGGGTGGATCACCTGAGGTCAGGAGTTTGAGACTAGCCTGGCCGACGTGCTGAAACCCTGTCTCTGCTAAAAATACAAAAAAAAAAAAAAAAATTCGCCAGCTATGGTGGCATATGCCTGTAATCCCAACTACTCGGGAGGTTGAGGCACGCGAATCGCTTGAACCCAGAGGGCAGAAGTTGCAGTGAGCCAAGATTGCCCCACTGTACTCCAGCCTGAGCAACAGAATGAGACTCAAATAAAAAAAAAAAAGTCAAGAAACTGAAATTCCCATTTTAAGTTCTCAAATCAGTGACCCCTGTCAAAATAGGCCTTGTAACTGAAATACCTTACAAAGCAGTTCTAACTAATGCAATGTGTTTTTTAAAAATTTTTAACAAATCTTACATTGTAAACATAATTGCAATATATTTTAAGACTAACATTGGTATTTAATCCTTGAAGACCGGTCTTGTATGTCTCTCAATTTTGTCAGAATTTTTATTGTTTTTCACATATTATGTGAAATAAGCATTTTTTTCAGGGTACATAGGGTATCTTTGTTTTACAGATTTTTGAAGACGAGGTTTTGAAAAGCCCTCAGAGGTTTTTGTTATCTTGCTTAATAAATGTCAACTTGTTACAGATTCACACATTACAAGTAGGACAACATTACAGGAGATCGGTGTATGACTGCTACACAGCAGTCAGCAAAATGGATCATGTTTGCTTGTGAAACTTCAGAGGTACCCTGAAAGTCATTTCCTAAAGCTAGTGCATCTGAATCTTTTTCCTTGAATTGTCCAGAACAACTGGATTGAGGCACATATTTTGAGGAGTAGCAAGTGGAAAATTATCTTGAAACATAGCAAGGAAGAGAAGCAAGTTTTCTTTCTCTACTTTATTGTTGGACTAATTGGGTCAATTTGCTGGGACATATCAAAGATCTTTTTGTGCCAGGCCGAGATTGGCTACTGAGTTCTCAAAGCATTTAAATATATAAATTGTATATGAGTGCCTATTTTTACTCCTTCTTTCATTTTCTATCTTAATACCCTTTTTACTTTTGAAATAATTCATCTGTTTTACTTTATGACCAGCTTTAATTTCAATTAAGAAATAAGAGCAACCCTAGAGATTCATAGGAAATAGTATTGAAATACATTTTTTTTTAATAAAGATACCTAAAACCATCTCCCCAGCTAGGGTTGAGCTGAATTTCTGTGAAATGAATTTATTGTTTTAAATACTGATTATTCTAAAACGACTTAATTCTTAAAAACAATGTGTTCAGTTTCAAAAGTTTCACTTTGGGAGGATATTCCCAAAAAGGCATACATAGATGGGAAAGTATAAAATATTTCTGACAGAATTATTCAGTATTCTTCAAAATTTACTTCCATGTTTGTTATTGTATCACAAAGATAGTGTCATTGTTGGATTAAAATGTTGGCTGTTTTTGTTAATATACTTAAAACTGTAACCAGTGAATAACACCTGTAGTATTTTTTATTATAGATTATATTTTATTTCAATAAACTTTGATATTTAGACCAAAGTCTTTTTGCTCCATATATTCATGTCATTAAGCTACAAAGTTAAGATGACCGGGGAGATAGGGAATTGACATACTGATTCACATTTACCTAGGATTAACTCAGAATACTTGGATCAAAGAGAGAATTTCCCCACCTCCAGGAAGTAAATAGTTAATTCTAAACCATATAATAGTTAACTACCTGACCCAGTGGTAGATTTGTTATACCTGGCATGTCATTCCTCTTGGAGGACCAAGAGCTGAGAAGGGATCCTTTTTCTTTGTATCAAGCCAAACCTATTTTATGTCTAGGCTGGGCATTGTGGCTCACACCTGTAATCCAAGCACTCTGGAGGCCAAGGCAGGCGGATCACCTGAGGTCGGGAGTTCAAGACCAGCCTGATCAACATGGTGAAACCTCATTTAAAAAAAAAATAAAAAAATTTTATGTCCAAACCAGATAACATCTGACGTTTCTCTGTGATGCCTTCTTGTACTCCCCAGCCGTCTAAGCAGAATTAACCATTCCACATACTATTTTGGTGACCTCATAGCATTTAAAGTAGGCTAAGAGCCTTTTAAAGACAGACATCATGTCTTCTTGATCTTGATCTTCTTCGTACATTACATGATTACTGGCACAGAACTCAAATGTCTATGTACAGGAATTTCTAAAGATACCTATATTATGTAGTTATTGCTTACCTGTCCTTGAGATAAGATGATTTTAAAAGAAAACATAAACACAGTGAAGAAATTAAATATGTAAAAAGATCCTTATATAACTTTTAGAGTTTTTTTTTTTTTTTTTGAGACGGAGTTTTGCTCTTGTTACCCGGGCTGGAGTGCAATGGCATGATCTCGGCTCACTGCAACCTCCGCCTCCTGGATTCAAGCAATTCTCCTGCCTCAGCCTCCCGAGTAGCTGGGACTACAGGCACGCACCACCATGCCCAGCTAATTTTTGTATTTTTTAGTAAAGACGGAGTTTCACCTTGTTGACCAGGATGGTCTCGATCTCTTGACCTCGTGATCCACCCGCCTCGGCCTCCCAAAGTGCTGGGATTACAGGCGTGAGCCACCGTGCCCGGCCCTGTTTGTTTGTTTTAAATGATGTCTTGATCCAGTTGTGAGGCCCTGGGTAAGAGGTCAGTGAGTTCTCTTTTTTTTTTTTTTTTTTTTTTTTTGAGACAAAATCTCTCTCTGTTGCCCAGGCTGGAGTGCAGTGGTGCAATCTCAGCTCACTGCAAACTCCAGCTCCCGGGTTCAAGTGATTCTCTTGCTTCAGCCACCCGAGTAGCTGGGATTACATGTGTGCACCACCATGTCCCACTAATTTTTTTGTTTTGTTAGTAGAGACAGGGTTTTCCCATGTTGGCCAGGCTGGTCTTGAACTCCTGACCTCAGGTGGTCTGCCCACTTTGGCCTCCCAAAGTGCTGGGATTACAGGCCTCATAGTGACTCATTCACCGTGCCCCGAGAGTTCTCCCTTTTTGAGCAGTGAATTAAGTCCACACCCCAATCACCTACCTTGTTGAGCTCTCACAATCTGGATCAGTACACACCCACCCTTGTCACCCTGGGGCTACCTCACCATTGGAGATGACTTTGCTCCCTGCATAGGAGACAACATTACCTCAGGCACTGAGACCACTGCCCAGAGATGCCCATGGTCTGCCTAAGGTGCTAACAAATTCGACACAGGACATTTATTGCTTTTCCTCTTTTGCTATTAGGATTCTATAACATTTTCTGAGCTCATTGTTTCCCTAGCCCATAATCCTGGCATACTCCCTGCTGTCCACCAAAATGTACACCCCTACACTCCCATGTCTAATGGGAAATCTTGCAGAGGTTACTACTACCCATGTGTTTTAGTCTGTTCAGCCTGCTGAAACAAAAATGCCATAGAATGGGTGGCTTATAAACAATGACAATATATTTCTTGTTCTGGAGCTGGAAGTCCGAGAACAAGGTGCCAGCAGATTCAGGGACTTGTGAGAGCCTCTTATGAGGTTAGCTGTCTTCTAGCTGTGAACTCATTTGGTAGAAGGGGCAAGGGAACTCCCTGGAGGGTCTTTTAAAAGGAAACTGATCCCATTCATAAGAGCTCTGTCTTCCTGACCTAGTCATCTACCAAAGACCCCACCTCATAATATCACATCCTGGGGGATCTGATTTCTTTCTTTCTTTTTCTTTTTTTTTTTTTTTTGAGACAAGGTCTTGCTCTGTCACCCAGGCTGGATGGAGTGCAGTGGCATGATCATAGCTCACTGCATCCTCTGCCTGGGTTCAAGTGATTCTCCCACCTCAGCCTCCCAAGTAAGTAGTTGAGACTACAGGTGTGTGCCACCATGCCTGACTAATTTTTTGTATTTTTTTGTAGAGATGTGGTTTCCCCATGTTCCCCAGGCTGGTCTCAAACTCCTGAGCTCAAGCGATCTGCCTGCCTCGGCCTCCCAAAGTGCTGGGATTACAGGCGGAAACCACCGCCTCCGATCTGGTATGGTATGCCTGTGTCCCCAACGAAAACTCATCTTGAATTGTAACTTCCACAATTCCCATGTTTTGTGGGAGGGACCCAGTGGGAGGTAATTGAATCATGGGGGTGGATCTTTCTCGTGCTATTCTCGTGATAGTGAGTGTGTCTCAGGAGATCTGATGGTTTTAAAAAGTGGAGTTTCTCCGCACAAGCTTTCTTCTCTTGCTGCCGTTTCCACCATGATTGTGAGATGTCCTCAGCCACATGAACTGTAAGTCCAATAAACCTCTTTCTTTTGTAAATTGCCCAGTGTCAGGTATGTCTGAGTGTGAAAAGGGACTAATACAGGATCCCTCTAGAATTTCAACACATGAATTAAGTGAGGACACCAACAAACTAAACATAAATGGATATTATTGCTTTCTCTGGGAGACAACTGCCTTCTATCAGTCCACCCCGAAACTCCCTGGGGAGAAGAACTCTGACTCCCCACCACCATTACCTCCCCCTCCCCACCAAAACTTGCCACCTGACTTCCCATCCTGCATCTCCAACCACAACCACCCCATTTATCCCTTTCCCTTGGGGACAAAGGAAGGAAAAAATAATACCAATCCTATACCAACTCAGAAAAAGGCAAAGAAGGAAACGTTTCTTAATGACATGTATGAGGTCAGCATTAACCTCATAAATATTACAAGAAAAGAGAACTACAGATGAATATTCCTCATAAAAATAGATGCAAACAACTTCAAGAACCACAACAAAAAAATGAATAAGGACTCTGGTCCTGATTTCAATTCCTAATTTCAAGTCTTACTACAAAACAACAGCAATAAAGACAGTGTGATATTGGCATAAGATAGAGATATAGATCAGTGGAATAGAATTGAGAGTCCAAAAATAAAATCATGTATCCAAGGTTAACAGATAGTTGATAGAAGTTCTGAGACCATTAATTGTGGGACAGGATATCCTTTGTAACAATGATGCTGGGAGAACCGACTGTTCACAAGTAAAAGTATGAAGTTTGACCCTTAACAACCATATACAAAAAGTATCACAATGAATGATGTACCTAAACATAAGAGCTAAAACTATAAAACTCTTAGGAAAAAACAGTGGTAAATCTTTATGACATATGATTTAGCAATGGATTCTTAGAAATGACACCAAGGCAGTGTGGTAGCTCACGCCTGTAATCTCAGCACTTTGGGAGGCTGAAGTGCGTGGATCATCCAAGGTCAAGAGTTCGAGACCAGCCTGACCAACATGAGTGTAGAAACCTTGTCTCTACTAAAAATACAAAAATTAGCCAGGCATGGTGGTGGGCCTGTAATCCCAGCTATTCGGGAGGATGAGGCACGAGAATTGCTTGAAGCCAGGAGGCAGAAGTTGCAGTGAGCTGAGATCATGCCGCTGCACTCCAGCCTGGGCAACAGAGCAAGACTCCATCTCAAAAAAAAAGAAAAGAAAAGAAATGACACCAAAAGTGTAAGCAACAAAAAGAAAAATGATTCAAATTCATTAAAATTTAAAATTTTGCCAGGTGCAGTGGCTCACGCCTGTAATCCCAGCACTTTGGAAGGCTGTGGCAAGAGGATTACTTGAGGTCAAGAGTTCGAGACCAGCCTGGCCAACATGGTGTAACCCCATCTCTACTAAAAATACAAAAATCAGCCAGGTGTGGTGGTACCCACTTGTAATCCCAGCTACTCGGGAGGCTGAGGCACAAGAATCACTTGAACCTGGGAGGTGGAGGTTGCAGTGAGCCAAGATTGCACCATGTACTTCAGCCTGGGCAACAGAGCGAGACTCTGTCTCAAAAAATAAAACAAACCAAAAAAACTTTTGTGCTTCAAAGGATGCCATAAGAGTGAAACAACAACCCACAGAATATGAGTATTTGCAAATCATACATCTGATAAGGGACTTGTACCTAGAATATATAAAGAATTCTCACAACTTAATAACAAAAAGGCAAATAACCTAATTTTAAAATCAGCCAAGTTGATCTGAGTAGACATTTATCCAAGGAAAATATACAAATGGATAAGCACAAGAAAAATGCTTGATGTCATTAGTTATCACGGAAATGCAAATCAAAATCAATGAAGCACCCCTCCACACCCACTAAACAGCTAGAATCAAAAAGTCAGATAACTGGGGCACAGTGGCTCACACCTGTAATCTCAGCACTTTGGGAGGCAAGGCAGGAGGACCACTTGAGTCCAGATCGAGATCAGCCTCAGCAACATTGAGAAACCCTATTTCATCAAGAAATATAAAACTCCTGGAATTGAGTTTGGGACAAAATATTTCAAAAAAAAAAAAAAATACAAAAGTCAGCTGGGTGTGGTGGCACATGCCTGTAGTTCCAGCTACTCAGGAGGCTGTGGTGGGAGGATCACCTGAGCCCAGAAAGGTTGAGGCTGCAGTGAGCCATGATCATGTCACTGCACTCCAGCCTGGGCAACAGAGTAACACCTTGGCTCAAATAAAAAAACAAACAAACAAAAAAGTCAGGTAAGTGTTGGTGAGAAAACAAAAATCAGACCCTCATATATGACTGATAGGAATATAAATTGGTGCAGTCACTTTGGAAAACAGTCCTGCAGTTCCCTCAATGAGTAAATATGGAAGGCTCAAGTGACTTCCACCTCAGCCTTTTGAGTAGCTGGGACTACAGGCGTGCACCACCTAATTTTTGTATTTTTAGTGGAGACAGAGTTTCGTCATGTTGCCCATGTTGGTCTTGAACTCCTAGGCTTCAGTAATGAGCCCACCTCAGCCTCCCAAAGTGCTGTGATTACAGACATGCACCACTGTGCCAGGCCAATAAAATGGTTTTGAAAAAAGTTTTTAATTTTAGTAAATATAGCATTACCATACGACTCAGCAATTCACTCCCAGATCTTATTACCCTAAGGTAATAAAAACACAGGTACACACAAAAACTTGTACTGGAATGTTCATAATGGCATTATTCACAATAGCTAAAAGGTGAAAGCCTAAATGCCCACCACCTGATAAATGGATGAACACCATGTGGTAGATCATGCAATGGAACATTATTCAAATTTAGAAGGAAATGAAGTACTGCCATATAGCACAACACAGACAACCCCTGAAAACATCATGCTAAGGCAAAAAAGCCAGTCACAAAAGATAACATTTTATATTATTTAATAAAATATCTACAATAGTAAATTCTGAAGATAGGGAAAGTAGTTTAGTGGCTGCTTATGACTGGGGGAAGAGAGTAAAAAGTGACAGCTAAAGAGTATAGCTCTTTTGAGATCGAGTTTCTTTATGAGGTGATGAAAATGTTCTAAAATTCACTGTGGTGATAATTACATGTATCCGAGAATATAGTAAAATAATTGAATTGTATACTTTTAAGTGGGTAAATTGAATTGTATGGCAGGTGAATTCTAGCTTAATAAAATGATTTGTTTTTTGTTTTGTTTTGTTTTGTTTTGTTTTTGAGATGGAGTCTTGCTCTGTCCTGCCCAGGCTCGAGTGTAGAGGCGCGATCTCAGCTCACTGCAGCCTCCAACTCCCGGGTTCAAGCGATTCTCCTGTCTCAGCCTCCCAAGTACCTGGGACTACATTAGTAAGCCACCACACCCGGCTAATTTTGTATTTTTAGTACAGACGAGGTTTCACCATGTAAGTGTGGCACAGTGGCTCACACCTGTAATCTCAGCATTTTGGGAGACCGAGGCAGGAGGATCACTTGAGCCCAGATTAAGATAAACCTCAGCAACGTTGAGAAACCTCATTTCTCAATGTTGGCCAGGCTGGTTTTGAACTCCTGACCGCAGATGATCCACCGCACTGGCTGTTTTTGTTTTTGTTGTTGTTGTTGTTTTGTTTTGAGATAGTCTTGCTCTGTCTCCCAAGCTGGAGTACAGTGGTGTGATCTTGACTCACTGCAGCTTTGACTTCCTGGGCTCAAGTGACTTCCACCTCAGCCTCCTGAGTAGTTAGGACTACAGACGTGCACCACCTAATTTTTGTATTTTTAGTGGAGACAGAGTTTCGTCATGTTGCCCATGTTGGTCTCTGACTCCTAGGCTCTAGTGATGAGCCCACTGAGCCTCCCAAAATACTGTGATTACAGACATGCACCACTGCACCAGGCCAATAAAATGGTTTTGAAAAAAAAGTTTTTGGCCAGGAGTGGTGGCTCACGCCTGTAATCCCAGCACTTCGGGAGGGTGAGGTGGGTGGATCACCTGAGGTCAGGAGTTTGAGACCAGCCTGGCCAACATGGTGACACCCCATCTCTATTAAAAAAAAAAAAAAAGAAAAAAATATTTTTAATTTTAGCAAATCAAATCCAGTAAGATATATATATATACATAACCATAACCAAGTGTCAATTTTCCCTGGCTTGTAAGATGGGTTTAATATTTTAATATCAATGTAATTCACCGTATTAACAGAACAAAGATGGAAAAGCCCTGTCAACATCATCATATAATCTCAACAGATACCGAGAAAGCATTTGACAGAATTTAGTATGCATTTGTAATAAAAACTCCGAGCATATTAGCAATAGAAGGGAATTTCCTCAGCCTCATAAAAGATATGTGACAAACTCAAGGTTGACACCACACCTAATGATGATGGTGAAAGCCTGAATGTTTTCTCCCTAAAACTGGGAACTATGCAAGAATATCTGCTCTCCCCACTACTTCTTCTTCTTTTTTGAGATGGAGTTTCACTCTTGTTGCCCAAGCTGGAGTGCAACGGCTCAATCTAAGCTCACTACAATCTCCACCTCCCCAGTTCAAGAGATTCTCCTGCCTCAGCCTCCCAAGTAGCTGGGATTACAGGTATGTGCCACCACGCCCAGCTAATTTTGCATTTTTAGTAGGAGTTTCGATATGTTGGCTAGGCTGGTCTCGAACTCCTGACCTCTGGTAATCCACCCGCCTCGGCCTCCCAAAGTGCTTGAATTACAGGCGTGAGCCACCGCACTCAGCCTGCCCTTGCCGCTTCTTTTTGACACCCTATTGTAGAAACTAGCCAATGCAGTAAGGCAAGAGGGAGAAAAGGCATTTAAATTGGTGAGGAAGATCTAATGCTGCCTTTATTCCCAGAAGACATGACTGTCTACATGGAAAACCCTAAGTCCTCTAAAGTAAAGCTACTACAATTAATAAGTCTGCAAAGTCACTGGATAAAAGGATCCATACACAAAAATTAGTTGTGTTTCTATGTACCAGCAACGACTAATCAAACGTGTAAGGAGTCCCGGTGAGCTTTGTGCGCATGTGCGGGAGGTGCGGGGGCTTGGGGGGCCTCGCCTGAGAGAGTGAGCTAAGGAAATGGAGATACAGTGTATTACAAAAGGTGCCTTGTCCCTTGTCCAAGGACACAGAGCTGGAATTTTCTCCAGAGCCTTAGTGCTGTCGGGCAGCTGCGGGAGGAGCTGCGAGACTGAGGTACAGGGGCCGCGGGGGGCGGGGGCGCCCAGGGAGGGGCAGAGCCGGGACTTGACTCCGTGGGACCCCAGGAGGGGGACGCCCTTTCCTCACCGCCCGAGTGAGTGCCGCCCCTCACTGAGACCTCTTCGCTCCCTCGGCCATGCGGGGCAGGCCTGCCATCCAGGAGGCCCTTTGGAGGTGGCGGTGCCCGTGAAGCAGGAGGCCGAGGGCCTGGCGCTGGGCTGCCCGCGGGACCGCTTCCGGCGCTTCCACCTGGGCGACGCGCCGGGCCTGCGCTCCTCGCCGGGGCTGCTCCGCGCCCTGTGCCGGGACTGGCTGCGGCCCGAGCTGCGCGCGGAGGAGCAGATGCTGGAGCCGCGGGTGCTGGAGCAGTTCCTGAGCGCGCTTCCCGCCGACACGCAGGCCTGGGTGTGCAGCCGGCAGCCGCAGCGCGGGAAGGAGGCGGCGGCCCTGCTGGAGGAGCTCTGGGTGAGCCTGGCGGGGCTGCGAGGCGGGAGGGGAGCGGGGAAGCCACGAGGAAGCCGAGGGAAGAGCTCCGCTTAACCCCCGAAAACCGGTGTGAGCACGGTGGGGAGGCCACGGCGCAGCGGGAGGGACAGTTCACGTGGGGCGCCCTCCATCCCAACACCAGCTACAAGTCAGGAGGGCACCAAGACCCTGGCAGCCATGTTCACGGTCACGGCTTATCACAGAGAAGGACGCGCTGGAACCAGCTGGGAAAAGGGCCAGGAGAGCAGTTGTCAGCTGTCGTCTCCCCTCACTCCTCCGGGCAGGCACGCGGGGAGTCTTGCCAGCCAGGGACCCTCCTCAGACCTTGGTGTCTGGGTTCTTACTGGGGACTCCTCCGCGTTCTGTGCGGCTGACCTCAGCCTCCAGTCCCCCGAAGGTCAAGGATACCACCTGGACCAAACTCCACTCCAAATCCATCTTGCTGTGGGGCTGGGCTGAGGCCCCCAAGCAGGCTGGCCCTCCTCATGCGTGAGGGACCAGGGGCTTGGAGATGACTTAGCAGGGGCGGAGGGCCAAAGCCAGGCCTCTCTCTGGGGAGGTTTGGATTATTCTTTATTTTTTATTTATTTATTTATTTTTGAGACGGAGTTTCCCTCTTGTCTCCCAGGCTGGAGTGCAGTGGCGCCATCTTGGCCGAATGCAACCTCCGCCTTCGGGGTTCAAGCAGTTCTCCTGCTTCAGGCTCCGGAGTAGCTGGGATTACAGGCGGCCGCCACCACGCCCGGCTATTTTTTTGTATTTTTAGTAGAAATGGGGTTTCTACTGCGCCCGGCACCAGGTTTGTATTCTTTCCCACACAGCAGTCATGGGCCGACTCACTGTCTGGGGCCCTCCCAGCCGAGCCCAGCACCTTTGTTTGTGAAGTCTTGGTGCACAGACACATCCATATTCCGTCATCTGTGGCTGACTCTTGCCACCTTGACTATGACAGAGGGCCTGAGAAGCTGGAAGCATTTACTGTCTGGCCCTGTAGGGGAAGCTTGCAGCCTGGCTTACAGTACGCTGTCCAGGGGGACGTGTGACGTGAGCCGCAGAAGCCATCTTAGGTGTCTAGTCGCCACGTTAAAAAAGATCAAAAGAAGGCCGGGCATGGTGGCTCACCCCTGTAATCCCGGCACTTTGGGAGGCCGAGTCAGGCGGGTTGCCTGCGCTCAGGAGTTCGCGACCAGCCCGGGCAACACGGCGAAACCTCGTCTCTACCAAAAAAAATACAAAATATTAGCCGGGCGTGGCGGTGTGCGCCTGTAGTCCCAGCTACTTGGGAGACTGAGGCAAGAGAATTGCTTGAACCCGGAAGGCGGAGGTTGCAGTCAGCCGAGATCGCGCCACTGCACTCCAGCCTGGGCGACAGAGTGAGACTCCGGTCTCAAAAATAAATAAATAAATAAATAAAAACGGTCAAAATAAAAGGGTAAATTTAGTTTTGATAACCTTCATTGACTCTAATGTCTTCAAAATACTGCCTTTTCAATACGTGGCACTCAAGTGGCCCGTGGCTGATGAGCAGCGGGTCACCCACGTAGAGACCTCTAAGAACAGTGGTCCAGGCCATGGAAGCTGCCAGTGCAAAGGCCCTGAGGTGCCTCGAGCCGCAGAAGGGCCCGTGAGTGAGGGCGTGTTAGCGGCGAGTAGTGGGTGGGTGAAGAGTCAGAGCGGTCAGGTGTTCATCGTAACTGCGTACCTTGTGCCTGCTGGGTGCTGGGATGTAGCAGCAGAAGTGTGGCATCTAGGTGAGGCAAAGTGAGCAAAAGCCTTCAGTCCACTGCAGCCGGCTGTCCTTCCTTTCTTCCAGAGGGAGCAGCTCCTGTCAAGGCTGCCAGTTGCCTCTGCACCACCCAACCCAGTGGCCTCGTCCATCTCCCTTCTCATGCAGCCTGACCAGCCCCCAATCACTCAATTCCTCTTACTGTCCGGGATACAGCTCGCCCCTCCTCTGCTCCCACTTCCCGGCACCTCTGTGCTGACTCTGGCTTCTCTGTCCTCACCCTCCTTCCGGGTCATTGTTCTCCAAAATGGGTTGTAACAAATTCCCACAAACCCAGCGGCTTACAAATAACACAAGTCTGTTACAGTTCTGGAGGTCAGAAGTCCACAATGGGTCTCATGGCCCAAAATCAAGGTGTCTGCAGAGCCATGTTCCTTCCCGAGGTTCTAGGGGAGAATCTGTTTCATGCCTTTTCCAGCTCCTAGAGGTTGCCCGCATTCCTCAGCTCATGGACCTGTTCTCAGAGTGCTGGGCTCCAACCTCTGCTTCTGTCTCCCTATCAATCCTCTGACTTTGACCCTCACTTGTTAGGATGACTGTGATGACATTGGGCCCGTCAGGATAATTCAGGATCAGTTTCCCTGTGTCAATGCTTAATTCCCTCCCGTCCAGAGTTGCTGTTGCTCTGTGAGACAGCATGTGGCAGGTTCTAGAGATCGGGCCATGTACATCTTCGGGGCCATTATTCTGTCTGCCATAAAGGCTAGGTGAACTGGAGGTGGAAGAGAACGAACATGAAATTGGTCGGCCTCTGGGTTACCCCCTTTCTAGTTTTCGTGACTCCTCAGAACAGGAGCCGGCACATGGGTGCCATATAGGTAGATTTCAGCCACTGTTACTACACTGAGGTCATGCCATCTGTTTTTGGCATTAAAATGTCCTTTTAGGAAAAGATGGTAAAAGTACACTTGATAGTTATTATTGCTTTTAATGTATATTCTTGCAAAATAAAAACAATTCCTTCCACTCAGGGATGCAGTGAGAGTTCAAAAAAATGTGTAAGACCTATACAATGAAATTATAACACATTGCTGAGAGATATGAATGAAGGTCTACTAAATGAAGAGAGGCCCTAATTATGGATTGGCAGATTCAGTACTCTGTTTTGTTTGTTTTATTTTTTTGAGATGGAGTCTCAGTCTGTCACCCAGGCTGGAGTGCAACCTCTGCCTCCTGTGTTCAAGCAATCCTCCCTGCCTCAGCCTCCCAATTAGCTGGGATTACAGGCGTCAGCTACTGCACCTGGCCTCAGTAGTCTTTGTTAACATGTCAGTTCTTCCATCTATGTATCCAACACAATCTCTTTTAAAATTTCAGCAGGCCTATTTATAGAAATTGATACAGCGATTTAAAAACTTATCTGCAAATGCAAAGAAATGATTAGCCAAAGCTATTTATTTATTTAGAGACAAGGTCTTGCTCTGTTGCGCAAGCTGGAGTGCAGTGGCACAGTCATGGCTCACTGCAGCATCCAACCTCTGTGCTCAAGGGACCCTCCCGCCTCAGCCTCCTGAGTAGCTGGAACTGTAGGCATGCACCACTAGGCCAGGTTAATTTTCTTATTTTTGTAGAGATGAGGTCTCACTATGTTAATCAGGTTGGTCTTCGAACTCCTAGGTTCAAGTGATCCTCCCACCTCTGCCTTGCAAAGTGCTGAAATTACGGATCTGAGCCACCTTGCTTGGCCCCAGAACAATTTCGAAAAACATAAGTAACAAGATTGGAGGAAGTACATTACCTAACTTCAAGACACTGTAAAACTGTAGTATGATATTGTGATATTGGTGAAAGTATAGAACTACAGGCTGGGTGCGGTGGCTCATGCCTGTAATCCCAGCACTTCGGGAGGCCGAGGCAGGCAGATCACGAGGTCGGGAGTTGGAGACCAGCCTGGCCAACATGGTGAAACCCTGTTTCTACTAAAAACACAAAAAGTAGCCGGGCATGGTGGCACATGCCTGTAATCCAGCTACTCAGGAGGCTGAGGCAGAAGAATCACTTGAATCTGGGAGGTGGAGGTTGCAGGGAGCTGAAATCGTGCCACTGTACTCCAGCCTGGGGGACAGAGCAAGACTCTATCTCAAAACAAAACAAACAAACAAAAAAGTATAGACCTATAGATCAACAGAACATAGAGTCCAGAAGTAGATTCACACATATTGGGTAAACTTTTACTTTTTTTTACATGGGTGTCAGAGTAATCCATGGGAAAATGTCTTTTTTTTTTTTTTTTTTGGGAGACAGAGTCTTGCTCTGTCACCAGGCTAGTGCGCAGTGGTGCGATCTTGGCTCCCTGCAACCTTCGCCTCCCGGTTTTAAGTGATTCTCTGACTCTGCCTCCTGAGTAGCTGGGATTACAGGCGCGTGCCACCATGCCCAGCTATAATTTTTGTATTTTTAGTACAGATAAGGTTTCACCACGTTGACCAGGCTGGTTTCAAACTCCTAACCTCAAGTGATCCACCTGATTTCACCTCCCAGAGTGCTGGGATTACGGGCATGAGCCACCATGCCCAGCCAGGAAAATAAGTATTTTCAACAAATAATACTGGAAAAACTGGATATCTGTATTAATATGTTTTGGATCTGTCCCCACCAAATCTCATGTCAAACCGTAATCACCAGTGTTGGAGGTGGGCCTGGTGGGAGGTGACTGGATCACGGGAGTGGATCCTTCATAAATGCTGTGGCATTCTCTTGGTGCTATTCTCGTGATACTGGTTGTTTAAAAGTGGCACCTCCCCACCTCGCTGTCTTGCTCTCGCTCTGGCCATGTGGTATGTGCCTGCTTCCCCTTCGCCTTCCACCATGGTTGTAAATTTTCTGAGGCCCCCTCAGAAGCAGAAGCCTCTGTGCTTCCCGTACAGCCTGCAGAGCTGTGAGCCAATTAAACCTCTTTTCTTTATAAATGACTCAGTCTGTTATTTTACAGTAACGTGAGAATGGACTAATACACATATAGATCCGTAACTTATACCATACATCATAAGTTAACTAGAAATGGATTTTTTTTTTCTTTTTTTGAGACGGAGTCTGTTTGTCACCCAGTGGAGTACAGCGGCGAGATCTCGGTTGACTGCAGCCTCTGCCTCCTGGATTCAAGCGATTCTCCTGCCTTAGGCTCCCGAGTAGCTGGGACTACAGGTGTGCACCACCACACCTGGCTAATTTTTGTGTTTTTAGTAGACGTGGGGTTTCACCGTGTTGAATAGGCTGGTCTCGAACTCCTGACCTCAGGTGAGCCACACGCCTGAGCCTCCCAAAGTGCTGGGATTACAGATTTGAGCCACTCTGCCTGGCCTGAAATGGATTTTATCTAAATTTAAGGCCAGGTGCAGTGGATTATACCTATAATCCCAGCACTTCGGGGGGCTGAGGTGGATCACTTAAGGCTAGGAGTTCAAGACCAGTCTGGGCAACATAGGGAGACTCTGTCTTAAAAAAAATAACATATAAAAACTAAAACTTTAAAAGTTCTACAAGGAAACATAGGAGAAAAAAACTATGTGATCTTGAGGTAGGTGAAGATTTCCTAGCTAGGATCCCTCCCCCACAAAAAAATCAATGAACCTCGAAAGAAAAAAAATGGATAAACTGAACTTCATTTGAAAAGCACTTTAATACAGTTGTGGGGTCTCACTGTGTTCCCCAGGCTGGTCTCAAACTTCGGAGCTCAAGCAATCCTCTCTCCTCGGCCTCCCAGAGTGTTGGCATTACAGGTGTGAGCCACTGCATACGGTCTAACTTCATTGAAATTTTTTGTCTGTTCATTTTCGTTTTGAGACAGAGTCTCACTCTGTCACCCAGGCTGGAGTGCAGTGGCACAATCTTGGCTTATTGCAACCTCTGCCTCGTGGGTTCAAGCGATTCTCCTGCCTCAGCCTCCCGAGTAGCTGGGATTATAGGCACCCGCCACCAACCTGGCTAATTTTTTTTTTTTTTTTTTTTTGAGACGGAGTTTCGCTCTTGTTACCCAGGCTGGAGTGCAATGGCGCGATCTCAGTTCACCACAACCTCCGCCTCCTGGGTTCAGGCAATTCTCCTGCCTCAGCCTCCTGAGTAGCTGGGATTACAGGCACGCGCCACCGTGCCCAGCTAATTTTTTTGTATTAGTGGAGACGGGGTTTCACCACGTTGACCAGGATGGTCTCGATCTCTTGACCTCGTGATCCACCCGCCTCGGCCTCCCAAAGTGCTGGGATTACAGGCTTGAGCCACCGCGCCCGGCCAGCCTGGCTAATTTTTGTATTTTAGTAGAGACGGGGTTTCACCACGTTGGTCAGGCTGGTCTCGAACTCCTGACCTCAGGTGATCAACACATTTTGGCCTCCCAAAGTGCTGGGATTACAGGCGGGAGGCACTGCACCCAGCCCACTTCTTCAAAATTTTAAAACACCATTAAAAATGGAGCAAACCTTTCGGCCAGAACCGCCATCTTCTAGTAATTCACCAAAAGGACAAACACAAAGGGAAAGAGGAGCGGCACTGGACATATGTTCTCTAGACCTTTTAGAAAATATGGAGTTGTGGCCGGGCGCGGTGGCTCAAGCCTGTAATCCCAGCACTTTGGGAGGCCGAGGCGGGTGGATCACGAGGTCAAGAGATCGAGACCATCCTGGTCAACGTGGTGAAACCCCGTCTCTACTAATACAAAAAATTAGCTGGGCACGGTGGCGCGTGCCTGTAATCCCAGCTACTCAGGAGGCTGAGGCAGGAGAATTGCCTGAACCCAGGAGGCGGAGGTTGTGGTGAGCCGAGATGGCGCCATTGCACTCCAGCCTGGGTAACAAGAGCGAAACTCCGTCTCAAAAAAAAAAAAAAAGAAAATATGGAGTTGTTCCTTTGGCCACCTCTATGCGAATCTATAAGGTGATGTAGACATCTAGGGAATGGGTACTGTTCTAAGAGGAATGCCCCACAAGTGTTATTACCATGGCAAAACTGGAAGAGTCTACAATGTTCCCCACCACGATGTTGGCACTGTTGTAAACAGACAAGTTAAGGACAAGATTCTTGCCAAAGAATTAATGTGCATATTGAGCACATTAAGCACTCTTAGAGCGGAGATAGCTTCCTGAAACACGTGAAGGAAAATCATCAGAAAAAGAAGCCAAAGACAAAGGCACCTGGATTCAGCTGAAGCATCAGCGTGCTCCACCCCGGGAAGCACACTTTGTGAGAACCAACAGGAAGGAGCCTGCGGTGCTGGAACCTCTTCCCTATGAATTAACAGCATAATAGGTGCTTTAAAAAAATAAAATAAAATGCCTCTGGACTGCTAAAATGTTTCTCTTTATTGAGTAGAGGGTGCTGTCCTCTCCCCCAAAGAAATATTTAAGCAAATTTTAGTTGTGTTCTAATTCAGTGTGTAATGTTTTTACTTCAAATTGAATGTATTTCTTGCTGAAAGATGTGAGGTGGCTTATTGTGAAACAAATTACTCAATTTGTTAGAAAATGGACACATACTAGTTATGAAATATTTGTACTGGCTTGAAAAGAGTCTCTCTAAATCATCATGGAAGAAATAAAATAATTTACAAAAATTTTAAAACATGCAGTGGGCTGGGCGTGGTGGCTCACGCCTGTAATCTCAGAACTTTGGGAGGCCGAGGCAGGTGGGTTACCTGAGGTCAGGAGTTCGAGACCAGCCTGGCCAACATGGTGAAACCCTGTCTCTATTAAAAAAAAAAAAAAAGGAGTAAAGATTTAAATAATTCACAAAGACAGATATATTTATGGCCAATAAGCACGTAAAAACATACTCGACATCAACTGAGCATGGTGGCTTACGCCTGTAAATCCACCACTTTGGGAGGACAAGGCGGGTGGATCACCTGAGGTCAGGAGTTTGGGACCAGCCTGTCCAATATGGTGAAATCCTGTCTCTACTAAAAAATACAAAAATTAGCCGGGCGTGGTGGTGTGCGCCTGTAGTCCCAGCTACTCGAGAAGCTGTGGCAAGAGAATTGTTTGAACCCTGGTGGCAGAGGTTGCAATAAGCCGAGATCATGCCACTGCACTCCAGCCTGGGCAAAGAGTAAAACTCTGTCTCAAAAACAGAAACAAAAACAAAACCAAAAAAACATGCTCAACATCATGTCAGAAGAACGTGTAAATCTACATTTGAGCCAGGCACGGTGGCTCACACCTATAATCCCAGCACTTTGGGAAGCTGAGGCGGTTGGATCACCTGAGGTAAGGAGTTCAAGACCAGCCTGGCCAACATTGTGAAACCCTGCCTCTAGTAAAAATACAAAAAATTAGCTGGCATGGTGGTGGGCACCTGTAATCCTAGCTACTCAGGAGGCAGGAGAATCGCTTGAACCCGGGAGGTAGAGGTTGCAGTGAGCCAAGATCGCACCATTGCACTTCAGCCTGGGCAAGAAGAGCGAAACTCTCAAAAACAACAAAAAAACTACATTTGAACTCCACTGAAATAGTACAGCACACCCACTAAAAAAGGCTAGCAATGAAAAGATTGATAATACCAAATGATGCTGCATCTGTGGAGCCATTTGAACCCTTTACATTGCTGATGCAAAAAGGTACAACTGCTTCAGAAAACTCTTTGGCAGTTTCCTGTAATGTTAAATAAACACTCTCATATATCCAATCCTATTTACCCAAGAGAAAGGAAAACGTGTCCACACAAAGACTTGTACACAAATATTCATAGCAGTTTTATTCATAATAGCCCCAAATGGTCAACAACCCAAATTTCCATCAATAGGTGAATGCACAAAAAACTGTGATACATCTGTACATTGAAAACCTACACAGCAACAAAAAGATGGAATGACTAATACAAAAAGCAACATGGCTGAATTGCAAACACTGCTGAGTGAAAGGAACCAGACACTAAATAAGACATTACTGTATGATCCTGTTTATATGAAACTCTACAAGACATAAAGTCTCCAGTGGTAAAAAGCAGATAAGTGGTGCCTGGGGCTGGAGCTGTAGTTTAGGATAACCGGGAAAGGGCACAAGGAAACTTTTAGTGATGGAAATATTCTACATCTTGATCATGGTGGTAATGACTTGGCTGTCTACATTCATCAATGCACAGTAAATTGTACACTTAAAATGTGTGCATATTTGAAAATTTTACTTCAAAATACTTGTTTCTATATGCTAGCAATGAACAACTGAAAACTGAAATTCAACAAGTGTATTTATAATCCCATCAAACCAAATACTAAAGATAGGGCAAAACCTATACACTGAAAACTAGAATTTGAGTTGACTTTTGTCATTCTGTGTGACCACTTGGGGCTTTTGTGTTTAAATTTTAAAAATACTCAAGCAGATAAAACCTACTTGAAAAAAATAAACTGTGTCAACTGAAAAGTGAAATATTTTTGCTTAGTGAATGAAAATTTTAGTTGATGCAAAATGAGACTCTTGATCTAGTCTCTAAACTTTAGTACTTGCAATAGCCCTCTTACACTCCTTTCAGAGGTGATTCTCTACTTAAACAGAATTCTCTACTTAATAGAATCAAAACAAAGTATTACTTATCTAAATAATACATAATATTTCACAGCTTAACCAAGGCAGTTCATTTTCGTTTTTGTTTTTAAAGAGACAGGGTCTCACTATTTGGCCCAGGCTGGTCTTAAATTCCTAGCCTCAAGTGATCCTCCCACCTCAGCCTTCCCAAGTGCTAAGATTAGAGGCATGAGCTATCATGCCTGGCAAGCAGAACAGTTCTGAAAGCTCTGGACCCACGTTCCTAAACCTGATGGCAAAGTCCCCCACTCCCACCCTGAGTGATTCAGCTCCACAGAGGAATTGAACATCATTTAACCAGAAAACTAATCAGAGAATCTCATTCCACTGGCAAAAACAGAGTTAACTGCCAGCACCTTGTAAAAATCATTTAGTCTTTCTTACTCTGAGCTTTGTCTCTAGAATGATTCTCAAACCTTGCTGTACATGTGAATCCTGTGGAGAACTTTTGGAGGTAAAACATGCTGGAACCCCATCCATGAACCTCTGGGGTGTGGCCCAGACTCGTCAACCATTAGACCTCAGATTTTGCCCAGTTAGTATCTATGCCAGTTTAATTCTTTTTTTTTTTCTTTTGAGATGGAGTCTTGCTCTGTTGCCCAGGCTGGAGGGTAGTGGCATGATCTAGGCTCACTGCAACCCCTGCCTCCCTGGTTCAAGCGATTCTCCTGCCCCAGCCTTCTAAGCAGCTAGGATTACAGGGGGTGCACCACCATGCCCACCTCATTTTTGTATTTTTAGTAGAGACGGGGTTTCACTATGTTGGCCAGGCTGGTCTTGAACTCCTGACCTTGTGATCCACCCACCTTGGCCTCCCAAAGTGCTAGGATTATAGGTGTGAGCCATCACACCTGGCTTGTTTTTTTCATGTTTACTTTTTTTTTTTTTTGAGATGAGTTTCACTCTTGTTGCCCAGGCTGGAGTGCAATGGTGCGATCTTGGCTCACTGCAAACTCCGCCTCCCGAGTTCCAGCAATTCCCCTGCCTCAGTCTCCTGAGTAGCTGGGATTACAGGCATGTGCCACTATGACCCTCTAATTTTTGTATTTTTAGTAGAGACGGCATTTCTCCATGTTGGTCAGGCTGGTCTCAAACTCCCAACCTCAGGTGATCCACCCGCCTCGGCCTCCCAAAGTGCTGGGATTATAGGTGTGAGCCATCGCCCTTGGCATAATTCTCTATTTAATCATTGACCTTTTACAAATTAGGTAATACTTTGGTCTTAAATCAGGGAACACAGGATGAGTTTGCTAGAAGAAGTAACAATGAGCATAATTTGTTCTGTATTCGGCACATATTTTCCCACTTAAACCCTTACTACAAGCGAACCCTGTCCTACAAGCGAAGTCGACTGTAGTGTTCTGGACATAACAGATAAATTGCCCGGGTAATTGAACACACCAAGTAAATGGCAAACTGATAGTTTGAGTCCCTATTCCTCCACACTCTGAAGCCTATGGTTTCTAGACTGGATGCCCCTGCCTACTGTCCCAGCTACAAGGGCCTTCTCTGTGCTACAGTCTTACCTAACATATTTGACTGTTCTTAGAGTAGTTCGGAGGGAGTGAGCTGTCGACCAGGTGAAGCAAATCCTAGCAGGCTACCTCTCCAGAGGTCTGGGATAGCAGATCCATGGGAAATAAAGTCATTAAAGAAGTTAACAGGTAATTTGGTAGTTTTACAAAATCAGGGTGTTTGTTAGTTCCTTGGATCAGCATTCCTTAGAATTTTTAGTCTTACATTACCATGTCCTTGACGGATGCACCATTTCTTGTCATGATATCTGACCCATGCAGTCCACCTCCCAAATGCCTGAAGTGTGATGAGGAAATGAATTTATAGTTTGATGGACATCACTAGACATTAAGGGAAGGGCCAGGCCAGGCTCAGTGCCTCACTCCTGTAATCCCAGAATTTTGGGAGGCCGAGGCCGGCAGATCACCTGAGGTCAGGTGTTCGAGAGCAGCCTGGCCAACATGGTGAAACCATGTCTCTACTACAAACTTAAAAATTGGCTGGGCGTGGTGGCAGGTGTCTGTAATCCCAGCTACTCAGGAGTCTGAGGCAGTAGAATCGCTTGAACCTGAGAGGCAGAGGTTGCAGTGAGCTGAGATCACACCATTGCACTCCAGCCTGGGGAACAAAAGCCGGACACAGTCTCAAAAAAATAAAAAAATTAAAAAAAAGAAAAGAGAGAGAAGGGGCCCAGCGTGGTGGCTCAAGCCTGTAATCCAGCACTTTGGGAGCCCGAGGAGGGCAGATTGCTTGAGGTCAAGAGTTTGAGACCAGTCTGGTCAACATGGTGAAATGCCATCTCTATTAAAAATACAAAAATTAGCCAGGCATGGTGGCAGGCGCCTGTAATCCCAGCTACTTGGTAGGCTGAGGCATGAGAATTGCTTGAATCTGGGAGGCGGAGGTTGCAGTGAACCGAGATTGTGCCATTGTACTCCAGCCTGAGTGACAGTGAGATATAATCTAAAAAAAAAGGAAAACTGTCTCTGTCCAAATTAAAGGTTACTGCTTGAGCTTTTGATGGGCTCAGTCTCATAAGCTGATGAAAATTTAACCACTGAGTAGATTTCCTACTCATTTCCTAACCCTGTTGGCAAATCCAGGTGGTGAGCACGGAGCCAAGATGACTTTATGGCTAATGTTTATGCCTGGGGCAGGCATCTCACCTTGAGACAGCATGAATTCCAGGCTTAGAGCTGTTAGTCTGGGCAGCCTGTCCCTAAACAATCCCCTTTCTTACTGGTGGCTGCACCAAGGGGTGGCTTAAGTATTCAATCTTTAAAAAGTGTGTTACACAAATGCAATTTCAAGACAAAGCCCAGGCTCCCCCATTCCAACCAGATTGCTCTCCCTATGTCCCTGTTGTAAAAATTCTGAATCCTTCACATGGTTATTCATTCATCCAGTATTTACTGAGTGCTGTATCCCAGGGGCCAGGGATACAGCAATGAAAATAAAAAACAGGCAAAAACAGCTGTCCTTCTGGAGCTTACATTCAAGCAGGAAAAGATGGATTATAGATTAGATGGGAAGGAGGGGGAATGCCGAGAAAGGGAGTGTGGCAATTTTATTTTATTTTGAGATGAAATCTCACTCTTGTCACCCAGGCTGGAGTGCAGTGATGCGATCTCAGCTCACTGCAACCCCCACCTCCAGGGTTCAAGCAATTATCCTGCCTCAGCCTCCCAAGTAGCTGGGATTACAGGTGCCTGCCACCATGCCTAGCTAATTTTTTTGTAATTTTAGTAGAGACGGGGTTTCATCATGTTTGCCAGGCTAGTCTCGAACTCCTGACTTCAGGTGATCCACCCGCCTCTACCTCCCAAAGTTCTGGGATTACAGGCATGAGCCACTACGCCTGGCCTAAGTGTGGCAATTTTAAATAAAATCAGAGGAGGCATGGTTGAGAAAATGACATCTTAGCTAAGAACTGAAGCAATGAGGAAGCGAGGCACATGGATGTCTGAGGAAGAGAACTGCAGATGAAGGAGTGAGCAAAAGCAAAAGGCTTGAGATGGGATGCTGTTGTTAACACATGAGACGAGGCCAGTGTGGAAACCAAGTGAACAAGGAGGAGAGTAGCAGGAAATGAGGTGAAAGACTGAAGATATTCCATAGATGGAAAGACACCAGAGGGCTCAGAGGGGAAGCTGGTCTTCTCAGAGAGAAAACATAAGACAGTAGCGGTGAACATGAACTACATGATCCCTGCACCTAAGGCCTGGCTAGAATGGCTAAGTCAAAAGGAAAGAGAAAGATAGAAGCTTATATGTAAGAAGCACTTAAAAGATTTCAGGAAACACTTTGTTTCAGATAAAAATAAACAGTATTTGTTGAGTAGTGTGTTTTTTTAAGTAAGAGACAGAGTCTTGCTCTGTTACCCAGGCTGGAGTGCAATGGCGCGGTTTTGGCTCACTGTAACCTCCACCTCCTGGGTTCAAGCGATTCTCCTGCCTCAGCCTCCCAAGTAGCTGGGATTACAGGCGCCCACCACCACGCCCAGCTAATTTTTCTTTTTTCTTTTTTTTTTTTTTTTGAGGCGGAGTTTCGCTCTTGTTACCCAGGCTGGAGTGCAATGGCGCGATCTCGGCTCACCGCAACCTCCGCCTCCTGGGTTCAGGCAATTCTCCTGCCTCAGCCTCCTGAGTAGCTGGGATTACAGGCACGCGCCACCGTGCCCAGCTAATTTTTTGTATTAGTAGAGATGGGGTTTCACCATGTTGACCAGGATGGTCTCGATCTCTTGACCTCGTGATCCACCCGCCTCGGCCTCCCAAAGTGCTGGGATTACAGGCTTGAGCCACCGTGCCCGGCCTAATTTTTCTATTTTTAATAGAGACAGGGTTTCACCCTGTGGGCCAGGCTGGCCTCGAACTCCTGACCTTGTGATCCACCCGCCTCGGCCTTCAAAAGTACTGGGATTACAGGTGTGAGCCACCGTGTCTGGCGAGTGGTGTGTTTTAAGGGATATTATTAATTTTACTTTCGGCACCCTTACTGAATTGAAGGTGGTGATTAAATTACTTGAGAGGATTAGTCTGGATGTAACTGCACGTAGTAAATTTGAGGTGTTTGACAGAAATGCTAATTAAGCAATTATTGGAGGTACTAGAAGAGATTCATCTTTAGGTAGAGAGATGGATTGGATGAGGTTCTTTATAAATGCAAAAAACTCTGACAGTTTTTTCAATAAGGATTCAGTGTTTGTTAAGATGTGTTAAGTATGGAGGAACTAAGTTAAGTGACAATCCAGGCAGAAGGGTTTTAAACGTTTTAATTACTGCATATATTTAAGAACTTGAGATTTTTTTCTACGTAATTCCTAAGCTTTTAATTTTATTTTACAATTATTTTTGGCATGTGTAGTTTCTGACGTCAGCATCTTGCCCAACTTACAAAGACTGGCTGCTATCTTTCTTGAATCTTTTTTGCATCGTATAAGCTGTCTGTAGCTTCTAACTCATTGATGACATTACACTGTGGCAAAACATACGGATTGTGCATCCAGCACATGGGGAATGGCACATTTTCCTCCATTCTCTTGGCTTTGAGAAGTCTATTTTCCTTCATAAAAACCTCTAAACAGACTGGGTGCAGTGGCTCAATCTTGTAATCCTAGCACTTTGGGAGGCCAAGGCAGGTGGATCATGAGGTCAGGAGTTAGAGACCAGCCTGGCCAACACAGTGAAAATACAAAATTACAAATACTAAAAATACTAGAATACTAAAATACAAAAATGAACTGAGCCTGGTGGCTGGCGCCTGTAATCCCAGATACTCGGGAGGCTAAAGCCAGAGAATCGCTTGAACCGGGGAGGTGGAGACTGCAGCAGTGAGCCGAGATCTCGCCATTGCACTCCAGCCTGGGTGACAGAGTGAGACTCTATCTTAAAAACAAGACACACAAAACAAACCCCCTCTAAATTAGATTTTCACTATTGACCCTGAGCCAGCCATATCGCTGCTAGCTGCTGTCCTGGATCATGGACGGTCACTCAACCTCAATGCCAGCATATCAGGTGGTTTTGTCAGGTTTTCTGAACTTAAAAAAGCCATCACCATGGCAACCTGAGTAAAAAAATAATTACCTATAGTGTCTGTAGGCTTGTACCCTTCAGTGTAAGTGTAGAAAAGACTGAAACAAATCAAGGATCTAATGTTTAAAATGCAGGTTACTATCCAGATTCCCATCTGAAAACTGGTCAGGTCAGCAATCCTACCTATGGCTAGGAGGATTCTTTTGCGTATTAGGCAAGTGAATGCACGTCAAATGCTTAGCACATTACCCAGCACATAAAGCGCTTAGCCAATGTTAGCAGCTGTATGATAATCCCTTCTAAGAAGCATAGTCCCTCTCTACAAACGAGGAAACAATGAGAAGTGACATTCTAACCCAAAGTCACCAACATTCACTCCAATGGATACTGAGGCTTCTCCTGTGCCACTCTACAAAACGTTGTGATAAAGAAATGAAGTAGACCTCCCAAACACCAATGCACACATCCAACCTTCTCCCATAGCTATAGGACTGGGAATGGCAGAAAAGGCTAAGAAATCCAGAGGAGTCCCCAAAGCGCCAGTTGTCCAAAGGGCCAGAGACCACAGTACCTTGGTTGCCCATGGCACTCTGAAGTCTGAGCCATCTCATGGGCATGACCGTACCAAGCATAGAGACTGCTGAATTTACCAAGAATCTAGACTATTTGGATTATTCGTCACTGATTTAGATAAAGGGACGTGGGAAGCTTTTTTGAAAGAACAGCATTTACCTTGAAGGGCCTTCCTAAAAGAGATGCCTTTTTTTTTTTTTTTTAAAGCCATAGGATCAGTGGTTAAGTCTCTAACATATGAACAGCATATGCTGCCCAGCTAATGAGGTGAAGAGTCTAAGCTAGATTTATTTCTGAGATACAAAGACCAAAAGGTGCCTTTATAGCACTATACCTCGTCAGTTACCTTGGGCTGAACTGCAGAAAGAACTTGATGACTAACACCCAAAACGCTGGAAACAAAGACACATACACTTCCAGGTGTGGATTTTTATTTTCACAAAAAGACAACAATGTCTTCCCACATACAAGTATTTACAAAACCCAACTGATTCACCCATCTAGAACCTGGGTTTTCGTTCCACTTCTCAACATAGTTGGGAATATGGAAACATTAATACCCACACAATTCCCAGAGATGGAATTTATCCATTAAACAGTGCAGATTACCTAAAAGTGCACTTACCTGCACAACTCGGTCTAAGAACCTTGTGAAACAAACCTCATGGCCAAGGTTTCATTAATCTATTTGGTTTCATACCACGCAAACCTGAACAAGTGTGCTGCTACACTAAACCGAAAATCGGTTCCCATTTTACAATTAAAAAGGTTCTCAACACTTTAGCAACTATACAGAATATGAAGGTTTATTTCAAAAAAGATTACATTTTTTTAAACCAGGATACACAGATGCACATAATGTAACAGTACCTTCTGCAAAAATAGGTTACATAATACTCAGAAATGCAAGAACAATCTTATTCTCTAAAAATTAGACAGCTAAGACTTCTTAAGCTTAGACAGCCTTCAAAAGGGAGGCTGAAAATGCTTGGTGAAAAGTAGTAACTCTAGAGCCAGACACCACAGAGCTAAGGCTGCAAATTAAACCACTACCACACAGCTGCAAACTACTCTTTATATTCACACAGCGTTAAACAAAATGAATTCAATTTCATCTTTTCAAATGTGTCTTGGTGCTGCAAGAAAAAAAGTTCAATGATACACAAAACTATTAAAAGTTACAACAGAACTATTTAAACATCTTCTCCAAAATTGAGAAAAGTGATCATGTTAAATTTTTAAAAAGAAAAAGTCTGACAGAACTCTCAAGCAAGTCAAGGTCCTCTTCATAAGTAGTCAAGTAAAGTTTACAAGAGTTTTCAATAAATTATCTTAAAACCAGGGCAGAGAGCTCATTTTCAGAATCGTCGTGGAGGTCCGCCCTTAAATGGCTTAAATCCGGAGCCACTTCCTCTTGGCATGGAATTGCCACTGATTTGTACAATTCTATTAATTGGGGATGCGTTACTGAAAAAGGTTTAAATGAAAAAAAATGTAAGAGAACAAAGAACAAATCATCACTGCAAATACTTACACAGCACTTACCATTTGCCAGGCACTGTTGTTGCTACTTTATCCAAAATAAATCATTTACTCTTTTCAACAGTCCTTTGAGATCTGAATCATTACTAACCCTACTTTACCAATGAAGAAACAGATCTGGAGGTTCAGTAACTCCAAAGGTCACAAAGCAAATAAAATGGTGGCGCAGAGATTTGAACCTGGGCAATCTCACTTTGAAGCGCCACTACTTCAAAAGCCATTTGCTGATATGCACATGGACGGATTATAGCAGTAGATCTCTTAAGTGTGGACGCCAAACCAGCAGCAGTAGCAACAGTTGTAACAAGCCTGTTAGAAATGCAAATTCTTACCCCATCTCAGACAATTGAGAAGGAACTCTGGGGGTGGGACCCCCAGCAACCTGTGTTTTTTTGGGGGTTTTAAAATATATATATATATTTTTAGACAGGCACTCACTCCCTTCACCCAGGCTGGAGTGCAGTGGCACAATCATGGCTCACTGCAGCAACCCTTGACTTCCTGGGCTCAGGTGATTCTCCTACCTCAGCTTCCAGAGTAGCTGGGACTACAGGCAAGCACCACCATGCTCAGCTAATTTTTTTATTTTCAGTAGATACAGAGTTGCACCATGTTGGCCAGGCTGGTCTCGAACTCCTGGGCTCAAAAGATCTGCCGGCCATGGCCTTCCAAAGTCCTAGAATTATAGGCATGGGCCACCATGACCAGGCAACCTGTGTTTTAACAAGCCCTCCAGGTGATTCTGTTTTTTGCTAAAGCTTATGAACTAAATTATAGGAAGTAATGTAAGAAATATTTCTGGAATCTTTATCTGTAATGCAACAGAGCAGATTAAGTTATTAAGAAAGAAAAAGCAGACCCTCTCCCCACCCCAAAAAACCATTAATAGGCCAGATGTGGTGGCTCAGGCCTGTAATCCCAACACTTTGGGAGGCTGAGGCGGGAGGACCAAGGAGAATTGCTTGAACTTATGAGGCACAGGTTACAGTGAGCTGAGATCATGCTACTGTACTCCAGCTTAGGTGACAAAGTGAGACTCCATCTCAGAAAAAACCATTAACAAACCACACAATAAAAATCCACAGTGAAAGCCAGGTGCACTGGCTAATGCCTATAATCCCAGTACTTCAGGAGTCCGGGGCCAGAGGATCACTTGAGGAACAGGAGTTCGAGACCGGCCTGGCCAACAAGGTAAAACCTCTGTGTCTACTAAAAATACAAAAAAATCAGCTGAATGTGGTGACACATGCCTGTAGTCCTAGCTACTTGGGAGGCCAAGGAAGGAGAATCGCTTGAACCCACAAGGCAGAAGTTGCAGTGAGCTAAGATCGCACCACTGCACTCCAGCTTGGGCAATAGAGATTTTGTCTTGGGGAAAAAAAAAAAACAGTGAAAAAGTTCAGGCAGAATAAAACTAAATCATAAAAAAGCTTAAATGCCAGGCTGAGGAATTTCGGCTTGATCCTGTGACCTGCAGCAGCTGCTTTTTTTGGTTTCAGAGCAGTAAAATAGTATAACAAAATGGGGGTTTTAACAATTTAGAAATAGGGTAATGGAGCATGAAAAGAATAATTTGGGAAGATCAGACAGAAGCTGAAATGAGGAAGAAAGAATAGCTATGAGAAACATTTTTTGTAGAGACGGGGTTTTGCCATGTTGCCCAGGCTGGTCTTGAACTCCTCAGTTCAAGTGATTCACCTACCTTGGCCTCCCAAAGTGCTGGGATTACAGGTGTGAGCCACTGCCTGAGAAACATTAAAAATAAATAAATAGGGCTGGGCGCGGTGGCTCACGCCTGTAATCCCAGCACTTTGGGAGGCCGAGGCGGGTGGATCACAAGGTCAAGAGATCGAGACCATCCTGGTCAACATGGTGAAACCCCGTCTCTACTAAAAATACAAAAAATTAGCTGGGCATGGTGGCGCATGCCTGCAATCCCAGCTACTCAGGAGGCTGAGGCAGGAGAATTGCCTGAACCCAGGAGGCGGAGGTCGCGGTGAGCCGAGATCGCGCCATTGCACTCCAGCCTGGGTAACAAGAGCAAAACTCCATCTCAAAAAAATAAATAAATAAATAAATAAATAAATACAATGAAACGGCCAGGCACGGTGGCTCATGCTTGTAATCCCAGAACTTTGGAAGGCCGAGACAGACAGATCATGAGGTCAGGAGTTCAAAACCAGCATGGCCAACTATAAAAATTAGCCGGAAGTGGTGGTGTATGCACATAATCCCAGCTACTTGGGAGGATGAGGCAGGAGTATCTCTTGAAAGCTGAGATCAGCCACTACACTCCAGCCTGGGCAACAGAGCGAGACTCCGTCTCAAAAAAAAAAAAGAACCACACTTAGAAATTTATGCTAGAAATGAAGAAAGGTAAAGACGAGGCCCCTGTTTTTCCAGTCAGGATGAGTGAAATGGGTGGTGGCACTATCAAACTAAAAGAAGCTGGAGGCAACAAAAGGGACACAAAAGTTTGAAATAGGAAAGAAATGAGTTTGACTGTGACCTTGAATTCATGGAAACAGAAAAGCACTTACATGGCAATGGCTACATGAAACTGAAAAGAAACAGCAGTGTCTAAAGCTTAGCCATAGGAAGGAGCATGCAAAGGCAGTCACAAGGGCAGAAAGAAAATGATGGTGCCTTAGAAAACAGACTCCCTCAAAATAAAGAAAAGTGACCGTGTGAAATAGTGTTTAAGCACCAAGGAGGCTGACGACTATGAAAATAAAGGAATCTATATTTATCAAGAGAAAAGTCATCTGTGACCTTTACAAACCAGATACAATGAATGTTGAGCTTGTGCAGGCTTACTAAAGTTTGATGTTAGAAGTGTGACCATGGAATGGTAGTGACCTGGTTCACAGAGTCTCCTATGAAAGAGGAATGGGAAAGAAAGGAGGACATGAAAGAGATGAGGAAGCTGAAGACGTGTTGGGTGAAGGGCCACACCCGACCTTGGTGTGAAGACAAAGTAAAGCTCGCTTCTCAACATATGAACAGATTTTGTGTTAAATGTCTAAAAGCTTTGCCAAGAGTTTTAAAAGGGAGGAAACAGAACACACTTCCAGTTTTTTCTTCCTAAGAATTTGAGGAATGCTAGGTAGGGAACAAGATGATGGTTCCAATGTGAGGTTAAGATTCATTATCTAGGCCGGGTGGAGTGGCTCACACCTGTAATCCCAGCACTTTGGGAGGCCGAGGCAGGCAGATCACCTGAAGACAGGAGTTCAAGACCATCCTGAGCAACATGGTGAAACCCTGTCTCTACTAAAAATACAAAAATTAGCCAGGCATGGTGGCCCACACCTGTAATCCCAGCTCCTCAGAAGACTGAGATGAAAGAATTGGTTGAACCCGGAAGGCAGAGGTTGCAGTCAGCCAAGATTGTGCCACTGCACTCCAGCCTGGGCAACAAAGACTCCATCTCAAAAAAAAAAAAAAAAACCTTAAAAAAAAAAAAGGATTCATTATCTACTAGATCCTGCCATCCATCCATACATACATACCCATAACTAGATCAACTTGCCAGAATGTCACTGAATTCATTTACAAGGAAGAATACAAACTAAACACATTAATATCAGCTGTTCTGCAAACACTCTTTTGGAAACTTTGAGTGGATACAGGGAAATGCTGGTCAGACCTAGGGTTTTCACTAGTTGCAATTCAGTCTCTCATTAATGTCAGAAGAAACTATAATGACTTTTATGGAAAGGATAAAGTATTGGTTGTGTGCTGGCAGAAAAAGTCTAAACTGGTTAGTTATTTACCTTGAATGTTGGGTTATCATGCCTGCTCCTGCCCGGCCATCACCCATTCGCCTTGTATCATGATAGCTAGGCCCTTGAGAGGGTGGACCATGCCACTCTTTCCTTGGTCCACTTGTGTCCCGTCCATGGCGTTCAACCACATGTCGCTCCTCAGGATAGTGCTAAAAGAATAGCATATGAAAAGTCACTTGGCTGGGCGCAGTGGCTCTTGCGTATAATCTCAGCACTTTGGGAGGCCAAGGTGGGCAGATCACCTGAGGTCAGGAGTTCGAGACCAGCCTGGTCAACATGGTGAAACCCTGTTTCTACTAAAAATACAAAAAATTAGCTGGACGTGGTGCCATGTGCCTGTAATCCCAGCTACTCAGGAGGCTGAGGCAGGAGAATCGCTTGAACCTGGGAGGTGGAGGCTGCAGTGAGCCAAGATGGTTCCATTGCACTCCAGCCTGGGCAACAAGAGTGAAAATCCGTCTCAAAAAAAAAAAAAGTCACGACACCCTCAGTTTCATACCAACTTACTTATATTGGTGTCCTTTTAATGTCAGAAGCAAATTAGTAAGACATCTGACAAGATAAAAGGATGAGTAATGCAACAGCATATGAAAAGAGTTTATATCTATTTTGTAGCAAGAAGCTACTCAGCCTTCAGGGAAGGGTATGGAGGAAATGATTCAAATTTTAATTCCTTTTTTTTTGAGATGGAGTCTCACTCTGTTACCAGGCTGGAGTGCAGTGGCGCAATCTCGGCTCACTGTAACCTCCACCTCCCAGGTTCAAGCGATTCTCCTGCCTCAGCCTCCCAAGTAGCTGCTAATACAGGTGCGTGCCACCACGCCCAGCTTATTTTTGTATTCTTAGTAGAGCTGGGGTTTCACCACGTTGGCCAGGATGGTCTTGATCTCTAGACTTCGTGATCCACCCGTCTTGGCCTCCCAAAGTGCTGGGATTACAGGTGTGAGCCACTGCGCCTGGCCAATTCCTTTTTTTTAATTTTTAACGATTTTTGGAGACACGATCACACTATTGCCCAGGTTGGAATACTGCATTGCGACCATAACTACTCCAACTCTTAAATGCTGGGCTAAAGCGATCCTCCTGCTTCAGCCTCCTGTCTAGCTGGGACTACAGGGTGTGCGCTACTATGCCCAGCTAACTTTTTAATTTTCTTATGGAGATGAGGTCTCGCTATATTGCCCCAGGTGATCTTGAACCCCTGGCCTCAAGTAATCCACCTGCCTTGGCCTCCAAAGTGCTGGGATTACAGGCATGAACCACCAGGCCTGGCCATTAATTTATATTTCTGTATTTCCTGGCATCCAAGTGCTTTCTGACCCTTCATTATTTCAAATGCTTGGATCTTACATTGATTGTAAGAAGGCACAGACAGAGATCAAAACCTTAAGACAAGTCAGGGTGGGGCCGACGATCAGCCTGTCAGGACAACATTCAAACAGCACACAGAAACAGGAGTTGTCAACTTGTTTTACATTGAACTAGTTAGTATTATGGCACTTAGAAGGTGATACATTCATAACTATGGAAAACAGGGTAGTGAACACTCTGTTTAAAGCTGTTTAAGTCATTGTACCCAACCAAGAATATTTTTTTAAAAAGGAAAACGTGAGAAGGAAACGTAAGTAGGGGCCAAAGATTCTGGATCCGGTTTGAAAGCCTCAATTTCTTAAAAAGAAATAAAATCAAAGTTATCATTAGAAAGGCTTAGGCAGGGTGGGGCGGATCACAAGGTCAGGAGATCAAGACCATCCTGGCTAACATGGTGAAAACCTGTCTGTACTAAAAATACAAAAAAATCAGCTGGGCGTGGTGGCACGTGCCTGTAGTCCCAGATACTCGGAAGGCTGAGGCAGGAGAATCACTTGAACCCAGGAAGTGGAGGTTGCAGTGAGCCAAGATCACACCACTACACTCCAGCCTAGGCGACAGAGCGAGACTCTGTCTTAAAAAAAAAAAAAAAAAAAAAAAAAAAAGGCTCCTTTACCAAATTAACAATTCTTAAATTTCTCTGGGAAGTTTAAAAAAAAATGGAGTAAGTATTTCAAGGCTAGTACTTTAACTCTTTGGACTACTGATGGTCAACTACTGACAGTAAAGTATGAGGAAAATATAGATTCATTTTACAAATTAATGCCTCTCAATCTTTCCTATCTAACTAATCTAGGCCACATCAAAATGCTACTGTATATCCAGAGTAGCTCATAAATCCTCTAAATGTATGTGTGTAGGCTGGCCGCAAACCTCCCGCAGCATTTACCTGTGCTCCACTTCCTCGATCTGTGATGACTCCTCTGTCTCCATCTCTGCTCCCGTACCCCGAGGTGCTGCTACGATTCCCAGGGGGGGCACCTCTCACGCTGTGCCCTGATACTTCTCTCCCAGATCTTTCTGGTCTTTCGACTCTGTTAAACAAAACATAAAAACATACATGATCCAAACTTTAATCTTACCTTTTTTAACCCCGATGGATTAGAACATCAGGAGAGCATTACAAAGTACACAGCTACCTTGTTTCCCGTTTGTCAGTGGACAGGCTTCCTTCACTCTTCCAGCTGGTGGGTCTGGAAGGATTGGGCCCTGCCTCTCGAGGATGTCTAGGATGACTGATGTCAGGCCTGTCATGAATGATCACTGTTCTCCTTTCGTCTCGCTCCCCTCGTACTTCTCGCCTGTCTGATTCTCTAAGTTCATTTCTTGGTGGTGGAGGCTCATTTCTTCTGGAGTCACTGAAATTTTTGGGGTATCTTTCAAAGCTTGGATCTTCCCTTCGTGCAGTAGGTCGTGCTTTTTTCCCTTCACTTTGACCAACAAAGCGATCCCGCCTATTGAGTAGAAACAAAGAATATAGGTCCTAGAAGTGCTTACTTGAGTGCTTAATTCTTCTTAACTTTGTCTGCATAACCTATAATGATGAAACCAAAAAATGAACTTAAGGCAAAGCCATGGAAAAAAGCTAGTTATTATTACAACTCATTTTCTTTTAAACTGAACTAAGTGTCTAGTCTAAAAAGGTTGGTTTTTTAGCATTCAGGAGAAATGACACCAAACGCTCAAAGTCACTACCAAGCTAAAGAATGCTTTACTGTTATTAACAGTTGAGGCACATCCAAAGCAATCAGTGCTCCCACAGTTTTAAAGATAAGAAGAGGCTGGATGTGGTGGCTCATGCTTGTAATCTCAGCATTTTGGGAGGCCAAAGTGGGTGGATCATTTGATCCCAGAAGTGTGAGACCAGCCTGGCCAACATGGCGAAACCCTGTCTCTACTAAGAATACAAAAATTAGCCAGGTGTGATGGTGCATGTCTATAATCCCAGCTACTTGGGAGGCTGAAGCATGAGAATCGCTTGAACCCAGGAAGCAAAGGTTGCAGTGAGCCAAGATCGCGCCACTGCACTCTAGCCTGGGAGACAGAGAGAGACTCTGTCTCAAAAAAAATAAAATAAACATAAGAAGATAAAGTCAACCTATTTAGTGGTGTTCTATTTAATGAATTTGGAATACTGAATCACATTCACTTTAACAGAAACAAAAATCATGTAATTTGTTCTGAACATTCAGTTCTGACCTGATAATTAAGATTTTAGGAGAAACAGTTATCACTAGCAAGTCTCATAAAATAAATATAATAATTTTCAACATATCTATCTACCTTTCAAAAGATGAAGACTGTACTGCTGAACTCTCAGGAAACCTGCCCCTCTCTCGGTGATCAAAGTCATTAAATCTGTTCTGTTGGCGAGAGTAGTCAGATCCATGGCCAAATCGTGCATCTGTATCTAGAGACAACTTTTTATTGTCGCTCCAGTAAGGATCATCTCGCCTTGAAGAGAAATATTTGCTCATTTACATAAATTACTTCCACAGTAATGAAACAACATTTACTTGGAGTCATACATACCACATGTTAGAACTGTGGACACAACAGGGCTAGTAAACTCAAGATATAACACACTCAGTTAGGAGTACAAACTAGCAAAGACTTAATTGTTGAATTATGAAAAGTCAATAGTGTGAGAAGAATTTAAACAGGAGAGGAAAATAGTTGAAAAACTGCCTGTCTTAAAATTATTAAACGAAAAGACAAACAAAATACTTGAAACCACTTTATAATAAAATTCTAACCAGCAGTTCACAACCTCTTCAGTTATCCTTAACTTTGGAAATGTTAGAGTGGAAGTCAGAAGCACAATTCATTCACTCCACCTATTTCTCTATTTCTAAAATCAACTTAATTTCACAGAATTTATGTTAAGAAAATTAAATGGGCATATTTATATTTTTAAACCTATATGAAGTATGAGTGCAAACACACAATGGAATCTATCAATCTCCTCAAGTTTATGACTTCCATTTCTACACTAGCTGCACTACCTTTTTACAAACGTTCAAAATCTGTTTAATTTTAATTACTGGAGCCTACTATGACAATGTATTTTCCATGTGTTTGTATTTTAAGTGACCCTGAAAGATAACAGTGAATTAGGTATTAGTGAAAAATATGATTAGTAGTGACTTTGTCCTAGATAACTGGTTATAACTCTAGCTCTGCAATATCATGGCAGCCTAATAGTCTGAGCATAGGACTATGAGTCCAGAGTGGTTGTAATCCAGGCTCTGTCACTTCCAAAATATTTCAACAATGAAACTTCGTAACGAAAAGCATTTGGCATCTAAAAAGGCAGACGGGGCAAGAAATGCAGACTGTTCCCACTCGCCAATGCACTGGGTCTACCCTAGTACTGTAATCCTTCCCATCCCCGTTGATCATGACTTTTATTCCAGTGATGGGAGCCTGTACTTTTTAATTCTCTAGTTTTAGCCTAAAGGGAATAAAATAGCAAGTGTAACTGTTAAGGAAGAAAGTGAGTAACTACCTGTGATCTACATCACGTGGGCGTTTCAAGGAATTCCTTTTTTCTTGTTCATAACGAAGCTGCTGTTGTTGCCGTCTGAGTTCCTCTCTTTCTCGAGCAATCCGTTCAGCTTCCTTACGACGTTCCTTCAGACAACAAAGAAGGAAGAACCAACCAAGGCAAAATGAAAACATAAGGTAAGTATACATGCAACCTTGTTTTAACCTTGTCACTAAGAAACCACCATAAGCAAAGACCAGGCAAAACAAACCTGGAATACATATATTTCATTTCAATAATCTAGGCTATAGCTGTTGTTCTGCAACATTAAAAATAACAAGGACTGGGTGGTGAAAGTTGGCAAGTATTTGGGAAGGTCAAGTTTAGTTTAATTATTCGACTAAAACAAAAGCACCTAAAGGGAATTAGAAACAGCGTTCTTAATATGTATGGAGACTAAGTGCCTTAAAACCTTGAGGTGCAATTCTGCAAAGAGAGGCATTATTTCCTTCCAGCCTTGGGAAATCATTCCCACTATAATATGTAAGGAAATTGTTATTATTTTCTAAGACTGGGATAGTGACAGAGCCTGGATTACAACTACTCTGGACTCATAGTCCTATGCTCAGACTATTAGGCTGCCAGGATATTGCAGAGCTACAGTTACTACCAATTATCTAGAACAAAGTCACTACTAATTGTATTTTTAATGAGCACCTAATTCACTATTATCTTTCAGGGACACTTAAAAGCTCATTAGCTAAACTCATTCTATAGACGCTTTACAATGAGTAAAGCAAATTTTAGGGCAAAAATCACAGAGTTTCAAAAAGGTGAGTTATTTAAGATGAAAAGATTTTCTGACTGCACCTGTTCAATACGAATGCGTTCCCTTTCCAAGCGTTCGCGTTCCATTCTCTCTCTCTCTAGTTTTTGCCTTTCAATTTCTAGGCGCTCTCTCTCTCTCTGTAAGCGTTCCCGTTCTTCCCGTTCACGAATTATTCTAATGCGTTCTCGCTCTCGACGCTCTCTCTCTGCAATCTCTCTTCGTCTACCAAAAATCAGTATTTAGAAATACTTAAATTATGCTAGCACTGTGTGAAAGAGAATAGCTTTGAATTTGAATTTTTCCTTGAGGTTGGCAATTTTAAATTTCAACTCAATCTAAGTAGTTTTAATGTAATTGGAAACATAATTCAAAGTAAAACTTTAAACAGATCCCAATATTTTCACTTATTTGTAAATGAGACTGTCAACTAAGCAGCTAAATTTTATAGAGAGTAGTTGTCTCTTAGATGATTCCTGTTTAAATAAAAATCACTATAATAGTTCATTAATCAATTGACATTTTAGAAGGATGTAATCTGCATATACAAATTTACAAAACTACAACTTCTGACACTTGTTTTTGATGGAAAAAGCTCTAATGCCTATTATATATTCTACTGTATCTCCTTAAACAAAATATATACTCTATTTTGATGATCTGGGATCATAACAATGAACATCAATAATAGCATATACTACATATAACAAAATGGCATCCTTAAGGGCTATTTTGGAATGTTTACTATCCTATAATAGATGCCTCCAGGTAACGTGTTTTTCTGAGTCAGACGTAGTTCAATTGTTCACTGAACTGAACTGTTATTAGACTTTTAATGTTATTTTCTTACTGTAAGGTAGTTAGCATCCTTTTCTGTCTATTATCAGCATGTCTTCCTCTAGTAACCCAGTGGTTCTCAAAGAGTCAATAATATTTCTACAGAAATCGATGGGGTATTTTTAATTATCACAATACCATGGGGCAGATACTAGTGTTTAGTGTATGAGGATAAAGGAATCTAAGTATCTCACTGATGCATGGAATAGTGAGGATAGTCGTACACAACAAGAACCATCCAACACTTCTCACACCTTTCAGATGCCACAATGGACCTTCATACCATTAAAAACAACCAAACACCTTAAGCAAAAATAACATCTGAGTCTAGAACTCAACCCCATTTTTAATAAATGCTAAGTTTGTTTGTTTGCTTTGACATGGTTTTTTATATTCTAGAATTTCAATAATACAACTCTATATAAATAGAAGGAAAATTATACGTTCTTGAGACCTTTACTAAGAGTTGCTCATGATTTCGGAAATCATGTCATAAGGTCAACACTACTTCTGGTATTTACTAACCAATACAATGTATCAACTGACATACCTGTCTGTATTTGGAGCTGTCACATTCTCAGTGAGTCTAAATAGGGGTGCAAACATCTGACTACTTCATTAAGTCATGCCTAAATATTCATATCTGGAATATATATTTTTATTATAAATTACTTTTATTTCTCCTTTATATTATAGCTAAGCCATTACATTAAATTTTTTGGAAATTATTAGTATAGGTTAAGTATGTTATGCATCAATTTCATTTCAGAATAGTAAAGGCATTGCAACATTTTTTCATATAAAAGGGACTTTGGTCTCATAGGGTTTGAGAATCACTGCTCTAGTTGCTCCTCAATCCCACTCTCCTCTCAATCTGTTGTCAACTAAATAAAACAGGAAGCTAGGCACACTTGAACCTCATCTTAAAAAAGAGAAAATGGGTTCTGTGTGCTACAAAGATTACTTACTTTTAGTAAAGTTATGTGGCAATTATTGTACAGTATCATCTAAGTTGCTAAAAGTATCTCTGGTAGTTCCTAACACTCTTGTGAATGAATAGATCAAATTCCATGACAAGTAACCCCTGGACAACATAGGTTAACATTTGAAAAAATACACTATAAAACACACCCACAAGACTATTTTAAGTGTCATCCAAACACTGATATACAAAAGTAAAGTGGCCCTCATAATGAACTGTTGAGATATGGTCACTAAAAATGGAAACATCTTGCTTTGTTTATATTTTCCATTTGTTTTAAAGAGAATGCTTGCTTTGGCATACAATCTAAATACCATTAGGCTCATAGGGCAAATCTTCCTTCTCTTAGGCACTAATGCAAACAATAAATTTTTGCTAAATTTGTTATTAAAATTTCAGATTACAGAATTTGAACACTATAGCTACTCTGAAACCATCTTATCTCAAATTTTTCCTTTAAAGTCATGTTTTTTATGGCAGCAGCTTTGGTGTTGAGGAAAGAGCATTGGACTTGGAGTCAGAAGACTTGGGTCTGAGTCCCGACTCTGCCACTTGTTAGCCATGTGGCATTGGAAGAGTCATTTAGCCTCTCTGGGCCTCCATTTTTTTCAACTGTATAATGGGCATAACTAACCTTACAGAACTGTTGAGTTGGAGATAACAGATGAAAAAGCACTTTGTAAACTGTAAAGTGCTATGCAAACTTAATAAATCATTAGAAGCTACCGTACTTCTTTAAGTTGGCAAACAGTTTTCTGTGGGATTACAATTTCCAGAAATCTGGCTTACAACTAGTGTTAAATATTTACCTATATTTAAAGACAGGTATAAAATAGACTCTCTTCCTACCTTCGAAGTTCCATTGCTCGTCGTAGCCTTTCAAAACGAAATACATGTTCTTTCAATCTTTGTTCCTTCATCTTTTCAAAAGTCAAGATCTCTTTCCTTCTGTAGTCTTTATCTCTTTTTTTATCTAGACTAGCTCTATCCTTTTCCTTACTTCTTCCATGAATCTATAGAAAAAAATTATAAAAACACTAGAAATTAAAATAATGTGAGGCTTTGCTTTTCTTTTTTTTAATTAAAGATCGGGTTTCACCATGATGGCCAGGCTGCTTTTGAACTCCTGACCTCAGGTGATCCACCCACCTCAGCCTCCCAAAGTGCTAGGATTACAGGCGTGAGCCACCACGCCCAGCAGAGGCTTTTTTTTTTTTTTTCCACGTTTAGCAGGTCATTTAAGAAGTTCAAATGACTAGTAACATTTTCTTTTCTTAGGTTTGCTAGCATGCAAGTACACAAAGATGGTTATGGAAAAAAACAATGATTTTCTTTTGTAAACAGCTTAAGTAGTATACAACCATCCTGATCAGAGACTTACTTTCTCATATCTTCCTCTTCTTGATGGTCTACAATGATCTCCTTTAGTTTGGTCTAATATTACCATATGTCCTGGACTCTTTGAACCTAAGGGAAAAAAATTATACAAAATAAGTGGCTAAAAATTTTCATTGAAAAATAAAACAGGTAGGTAAAAATGCTAAATTCTGATAGTCAAAAACCAATACAGGAAATAAAAAACCTACTCATTCTACAAGAACTTAAATGCAAAGAGTTTTTGAAACAGTTCAGTCTGCTAACAGAAATTCTTTCAGTGATAGCAAAAGATCCTAACTCAATACTACTGATCAATGACCATTTTAAGTCAGCCAAGAATATTAAAAGAGCTTAGATGGAAGAATACACTCTGTTTCCCCAGAATAGAAAAGAAGACCATTCCTTCTACTAGACTTCCTTTCCTACCACAATGACATCTAATGACAAAGCTTATGTATCTGGATTATAATTTCAGGTTTTCCCTTCCACTGTAAAAATCAAGCAGCAGAATGCATTAGAAAGGGATGGAAAAGACGTATAGCATACTTATTCGCTTCTTTTCTTCACTTTTTTTAATCGATTCTGATGTTTGGCCACTTGCTCCATTATCATTCTTCTCATCTTTACCATCTATTTTCTTAGTATCCTTGCTTTCTTTTTTTTCAGATTTCTCAGATGATCTTTTCTCTTCTTTTTTGATAGAGGCTTGTGTCCTGACCATACCACCCCAGACAAAAAAAAACAGAATGAGTACTTCATAATATAACAAAAAAGTCTATCTGCTTATCAAATAAATAAATAAAATAAATCCTTACTTGCTACTTCTATCACTCATATTTTTTTTATCTCCAGAACTTCTTGAACTACTCTTTTCATCATTTTCTTTCTTCATTTCTTTCTTAGAGGGATCACCTTTTACCTGAAAGGTTCGAACCAGAAGAACAATTTATACATATGATTACATTTTTATGATTATAACAAGTGTGCTAATGGCAGAAAATTGGGAAAACACAGAAAATTATAAGGAAAGTAAAAAACTACAAATAAATAAAAATTTAAAATAATTGCTAATTCTATTCCTTGCTAGTGTTAACAACTTGAGTTGAGAATTAGCCATCAAATTAAACTTGCTTTGATAAACAGGTAAGCTTACTTTTTCAACAGAAATCAGCTGTCCATGCAGCTCAGTGCGATGAAGATGTGCAATACACCTGGACACCTCTGTGCTTGAAGACATAGTTACAATGCCATAGCATTTTGCCCCAGGACTTCGAGCATTTGTAACTACTTTTGCACTCAGAACCTATAAAATGAGACCATAGTTTACAAAGTTTTATAATGTTACAACTACATACACTTCTAAATATGTGAAACTTTACAACCAAAAGTATAAAACTACTTAGATTGAGTTGAAATTTAAAATTGCCAACCTCAAGGAAAAATTGAGGGTATATCTTATTCTGTTTCATATATATATATATTTTTTGAGACGGAGTCCTGCTGTCGCCCAGACTAGAGTGCAGTGGTGCGATCTCGGCTCACTGCAACCTCCGCCTTCCAGGTTCAAGCGATTCCCCTCCCTCAGCCTTCCAAGCAGCTGGGATTGCAGACATATACCACCACGCCCAGCCTGTTTCATATTCCTGTGATCACCATCTACCTTACTTATCTTAATAAATATTCGGGGGAACAATTTAAAGTGCCAAAAAGCAATTTAACCTTCTTTTTATGTTTATTTTCTCCCCTCAAATATGTAGCCAAAACACAATCTCATAAATGACTTGATGGCACAATTAATAAAAGCAAATAAACTGGATTTGAATCAAAATATCCCTATCATAGGCCCACCCTGAATATCTTTAGAGAAAAAATAAGTTTCTAGTATTTCATTGATGAGTATTAACCCTTGTCTATAATGAATAAAGAATCAATCACATATAAAAAAAGCAGACTTAAAAACGCACCCTCCAAAAAACACCCTAAAGCTTGAAAGACAACACGTTCCATCTATGTGCTTTTAAAATGTGTATTCTATGAAAGTGACAAATAATTTCAATTCTGTAAGATGGACAGTTAGAGACAAGGCAGGGATGGATGAGTGAGAAGAAAAGCAAGAGAGAATGATCCAGTGCTAAACAGAGAAGTAAAGAAATAAAGCTGGGAAGAAATGAACAGGGAAATCAGGGGTGGCTTAAAAATTGGGTGGCTACAACCAATCAACTTTTACCTCAACCCTAGGAAGGGCTGATCTGCCCCAGAGCCATTTAATTTTAAAATCCACAGGTTTTCTTACCAAGTATATGATATCCTCATATAGTTTTACTACTAATAAATACCAGCATTAAAATACTGTTTTCACATTTCTAACAATACATTATTAAAAATAGAACAAAAAAATATAACACAGCCTATCATGGGACTACAATTCTCATTGTTCTATATCTGACACCTACAAGAACTTCCTTTACTCTCAGGCAACCCACTAATTAAAGTCAGAAAAAAAACCCTCCTAAAATCAAAAGAACAGGTTTTGGACCCATAGTGGTTATTAATTCAGTAATTTCACTATTTGAAAGCCTATCATGTGCACATGAAGTACAGTAAATAAGGTCCCTGACCTCACAGAGCTGGACTACGTTAACGATGGAGTACATTACGATGTATATGAAAAATTACAATGTAAATAGACAGTATTGAGTGCCCTCAGGGATGCAGCTCACAATTCAAAGCATTCGTTATTAATTGAGTATTCTCTGACTAGTCCTTCTCTTCCTTTAGGTCTCCCCTTAACTGCCAGAGAAACTTTTCCTGATGAACTGATCACAGTAAAGCCTCCCCTTTGTAATACCTGTATACTTTTCCTTCACAGCACTTACAACAACTTCTGATTAAGTTTATGTGTGTGTGTGTAGGTTTGGCACGGTGGCTTACCTAGAATACCAGCACTTTGGGAGGCTGACATAGGTGGATTACCTGAAGCCAGGAGTTTGAGACCAGCCTGGCCAACACAGTGAAAACTCGTCTCTATTAAAAATACAAAAATTAGCCAGGTGCAGTTGCTTATGCCTGTAATCTCAGCTACTAGGTAGGCTAAGGCATGACAATCACTTGAACATGGGAGGCAGCGGTCGCAGTGAGCCTAGACTGCACTGCTGCATTCCAGCCTGGGTGGCAGAGCGAGACCGCATCTCAAAAGGAAAAAAAAAAGTTCATATATATAGTTAATATGTTTTATTAAGTTTTAATATATAAAACTTAAATATGTTTATATATAGTTTAAAAGTATCTATCTATGTATAGCCAGTTTTACATTAAATCTTTTTTTTTTTTGAGATGGTGTCTCGTGTGCCGCCAGGCTGGAGTGTAGTGGCACGATCTTGGCTCATTGCAACCTCCACCTCCTGGGTTCAAGTGATTCTCGTGCCTCAGTCTCCAGAGTAGGTGAGATTACAGGCCTGCGCCACTACACCCAGCTAATTTTTGTATTTTTAGTAGAGATGGGGTTTTAACATGTTGGCAAGGCTGGTCTTGAACTCCTGACCTCGTGATCCGCCTGCCCGGCCTGGACTAGAAGTCTGTAACGAACATTATATCTGTCTCCTCCCAACTCCCCATGAATTACATATCCTACTGCCTAATAATAGTCTAAATATCAATATATTTTCAAGATGTCCAAATCAGGCTCAGCAATGTGTTAGATCCCATGCTACTTGCTAAAACGTATCATGACGAATAAACTTAGTTCTTGGCTTAAATACATTTAAGGTTTGGAATACAAAGATCCCGAAGGCTCAGGGAGAGAGAGAGATTAAAAGATGACACACTATTTATTCCCTAACTCTCATCTACTATTCCCACAGAACTCAGTAATTATGTCTATTAACAGTCCTAAGAGATGGAATAAATTAGAAGATATTTATGTAATACTATTTAGAATACAATCCTCATTTCAAATGCAGACACTAGAAAGACAGATAAAAAGGTAAAAAGAATGTACCTTTCCATATTTGCCAAAGAGGTTCTTCAAATCAGCAGCTTTGGTATTGGATGAAAGTCCACTAACCCAGATATTTTTAGTTGAGCTTCCACTGCTACCACTAGTACTACTTGTACTTCCTAGAATAGATTTAATATCAGATTTTTAAATACCTCAATCAGAACTTTTATACAAAATTGTAAGGGCCATGTTCTTTTGAAACTATAATTCTGATAGTATGACATTACTGTATCAAAATCCTGAGAGTTTACTATTAATGAAATCAAACAACAGACAACATAACTAGTGATGAAAAAAATCTGAATATATGTACATTTCCTATTGTATGAGTTCTAAGTTTAAGAGGGTAAAAAATCAAATATGTGTCTCGAATTTTTGCTGCTCAGTTTTAATAATTTATACTCTACCACTGCATTGAATAGAGGCAACTAGGAAGCAGTCATTTAGAAATGAAAAGACTGCTTAATTGCCACATCTGCTGTTGGCTTTAGATCATGAGAAATTGAAGTGGAAGAAGAAAAAAGTCAGAGCAAGGTATACATTTTACAATAACTTATATGGTTAATAACAAAATCTAACCAACCGGTACATCTTCATTCCCTATTAGAGAATAGGTAAAACAAAATGGGAATTACATGCAGCTGGATAACTCTAGATTCAATAAGGAACAATCTTCTAAAACAAAACAACTACAAGATTAAGATCAGAGATCTCAAAATCCTTTAGAATAGGTAAATTATTATATGAACCATTTCTGTACTATGTCACACACAAATTATGGCTTCATACGTATAGAGGCCATATCAGGATACAGGCCTAGCCAGTCACCCTTTTCTTTAAATGTGCTGTAATAAATGGGAAACTGTCATTCACCTGACTTTATTTGGAAAACAATTTTTACTAACTTTAAAAGAAACAGTATACAAGCAATTAAAAGGAATAATTTCTATACTTCACATTATGAAAGAGTAAAAATTTTAGATGTTTTAAAAAATTACATGTGTTAACAGTTGTGAAACTACAGTCAGTGTAGCCTTAGAGGGAGAGAAGACAACACATACCTGGCTCAAATATTATAAATATTAATAGTTGATACTTTTCTATTCTTAAGAAAGGCATTCATCAAGGATCTTATGAAATGTTAACTCAATGTTTGTGTATCATTTTTGTTACCAGTAACATTTGGGCCCAGATACTTTACTCATTACAGAAAAACTTTTTTTTTTACTAATAAGAAAAAAAGGTATTTTTTAAGCAAGACCAGCCAATTCATAAATCACACCCTTACAATTTCTAACTATTTAAAATAAACTATAGAGGATGCACATAATTCTTCTTTACACACTTAGAAGGTATTTTAAAGCTTTGCAGTATCTGAATGTTTTATTTTCCCTTATAATGCTTTTGTAGAAAATAAGTATTTTTCAAGTAAACACAGCACATGTACAAGATGAAACTATAGCTCATAGGCATGAGGTAACCAAAGATTTCTCAATACCAGAAACCAACTAAATATTGCACCTTGAAACTTAAAAGAATTTTTTTAAAAAAGAAAAAAATCACTAGACTTCACAAATACAAGTATTATTTAAAGACAGAACAAGGAAAAGGTTGTGATGATATATAGTAGTTATAAACGAATAACAAAAGATAAAATACTTCTGAAATTATAATGTAAGAAAATATCTATCAATATTCAACACAGACCCTTAGCCAATGGGTTTTTAACATACCCAATACCAGTTTACAAAGTAAGTAAACAGTAATGCATCAATCACATCTTTCTGTAATCTATGTAATTTCATAGTTTATATAATGACCATCTCAAGTTTCTAGTTTGTCAATAAAATGTTTAAGGACTAAATGTCAAAGAAAACACTGTACAAATACTACTTTTTAATGAAAATATGCAAAGTCAACACTGAAACAAATAGGGGAAAAAATCCTTTACCTTTGTCATCTTTAGATGATGTCTTGCTGTCTTTAGATTCCTTTGAAGAGCTAAAGAGGCAAATCACCAGAAGAAAATTGAAAACAAAAACAAAAACCCAAAATCGAACAGCTTGATACTCACTATATTTCGAACTAGTGCTATTCATACAAATTAACAATTCCAAAGGCCTAGATTAGATTATTTGAGCAAATGACTCCCTGAGGATTCTTGCACTGATTTTCCCCAAGATGCCTGAAGATCTAGATTTTCTGACAATTCTATTCAGTGGAAATATGGCCATCTTCTCCAGATTTCAGGACTGGGACTTGACTTCATTTTGTGTTCTTAGAACTGATAGTTGTTCATTAACCATCATCACAAGGATTTTAAAAAATAAAACACAAAAAAAATTGTCAATTTGAAAAACAAAAAACAAAAAACAACAAAAAAACCAAATATATGCTGACATTCGACAATGCAATCAGTAGAATACACTGCATTATTACGAAGATCTTGAAAATTTTTAAAAGTAACTTATGACGGTCAAAAATATTATAGGCAGGATCATAAGACACTAATTACTGTACATGTTCTTGAAGCCACCCCCTTAATGTAGAGTGATCTTATTGAATGCTGGAATTCAGTATCGTAAAGAACTGACATAGAAAAACAAACCTCTTTGCTTGACCAGAGGCCCCAGTAGACGAGGGCCCTTTCTTCAAAGTATCCTTTTCTTTGTCTCCAGATTCTGCTTTCTTAGAACTTTCTCTGGCTTCCTTCTCGACAGGGTCACCCTTCACGCAGTCTTCCTTCTTACCATCTTTATGGTTCGCATTCATCTCATAATCCTTGCTTTCCTTCTCCGGGCTCTGTGCAATGGCGTCCTGCCCATCTTTTGGCTTACTTGCTTCAGAATCTGTAATTTTCACATTTTTACCTGTTTCTAGGAGGTCATCACCATCAAAATCCAGAGTGATGGCATCTTCAGCCTGGATTGTGACCGAGATGTTGTCATCCTCAGCTTCTTTCACAGTCGTATGAGCTTCCATCTCTTCATGAGCTGTGTGATCAGCCTCAGCTAGGCTCCCTTCTGAAGGAAGAGGTTTAGATACTTCTTGTGTACCATCACCAGAACCTGCTATATCTAAGAGGATTTAACAGGAATAAATATGGCAAAACAAGAAGTTTAAACAATTTCATACTCATAAGCTAGAATAGGACCTAGAAAATATAAAGCCAGTTATTAGCACTGATGGAAGGTTAGGAAAAAAAAAAACACAAGGGTATTAACTAATATAAACAATCCTTTACCCAGGATCACTTATTCTTCATGGAAAAAATGATTTCTACATACAAACACCAAACAACAATAGTGAGAAAATGGTTCCATCCTGAAGATACCAGCTCTTCATTTCTGGTTATAAGTTAATGGCATATGGAAGATTTTGTTCCTCCACGGGACAGTGACAAAAGTGCAGATTGTTGTTCAATGTTCAAATTATCCTGGGATTGAACCCTAGTGACCTTCAGAACTCCCATGGTGACTTCTCGAAAGGTCACAGTCTGAGGATATCAGTCAGTCTTCAAAGTATTTCAGGGCTCCATCTTTTCCACTCTTCAACACTTGAGTAGTCCAGAGTCGTATGGAAAACTGGTACAGAAGGCTCCGAAGATGCTCCTGCTCCGTAATGTTCAGGAAATTGGTTATTTCCAGTCTTCATCCTGTCCAGTCAGTCTGCAATTACTGTTTTCAAAGATGTCTTGCATTCCCCCAAAATAGAAAGGCTTCGGGCATGTGAGATTTTCAGTCAGTAGCTTTACTTCATCATTGCTTCTCGGCTTTTTATTTGCCTTGGTTAACCCTGCTTCATGTCCTTTCTAGTCCAATGTAGGATCCTTGACTTCTGTGCCAGGACTCTTCCATAACCTCCTACTGACCACATGTATTGCTACTGTTGCCCCTGTAATTGTATTGAATGAGATAGCTCGTCTAAACTACTAAAATTGTCAGATGACTGTATGAGTTTCTCTAAGCAGCAAACACAAAGTCAGTCTCCTGATCATTAATCATTTTTAGGACTAGCTGTAAAATTCACGGTGAGTTATGCACTAGGACTCCAATAAGCACATATGAGTTACTGCAGTGTCAGTCTTAAGAATTTAATCAACTTACCGTATACCAGAAGTAATTTTAAAAATAAAATTAAAATTGGGCTAAATAAAAAACAGCATTGTTCACTACAGTAACTGATATGTACTATTAAGTTGGAATATATCTTTAGTTTCTAAAGAAAATTAAAACCAATTGGAAAATAAAATCAAGATGCTAACTTAATTCACTAAATAGATAAATCTGAAAATAAACTAATTTCAAAAATAAGATTTCAAAAAAGGAATGCTTTATTTTCACATAATTTGCTGTTTTCTAAATGTTAGCAATTTTTAAACTCTATTTAGCATCAAACATACCTTTCTCATTTTCTTCTTCCTCACCATCCTGAAATTCAAAGAATAATCAAATGTAAAATGAATTCATGTAAAACTACATTTTAGTAACAGTACAAAACCAGCCAAGTTAAAAGTGGTGGGTAATTTAATATTATTTAGGGTTACCTAACACTAACAAATAAATAGGCTATTCCAATCAAAACCAGAGTCTATGTAGAGATATACGTGGTACAAGTGTAGTACATTTTAGAAAACAGGTATATCTATCAATGGTTGATCAACAAAAAACTAGATTAGTTTCAGAATTCAAAACTAGTTTGCATAACCCAATTCTTACTCATATTAAAGAGCTGTCAATAAGAAGACTGACCCGATGACATATTTTATGTCACTCAGTTCACAGGTACTCTTAGCTAAGATATATTTTATTCAAAATAGTACTAGGAAGTATAATCTGTAGACATAACTTTCAAGTGCTTGAAGACACAGTAATAAACAAAACAAACAAACAGCACTTCCCTTTAAGTATATTAGACATTAGAAGAATAGTTACTAGGTCAGTTTCAAATTATTCATTCTTTTAATGTGTTAAAAATGAGTTCATATCACACCATTGCACTCCAGCCTGGGTGACTGAGTGAAACCCTGTCTCAAAAAAAAAAAAAAAAAGTTCATAGTTGTCACACATATACTGATGGCCAAGCCAATTTTAAAATGGCTTTGTGCTATAGAGAATCAAAACAAGTAAACCCACACATTAAAAAACAATGATTTTTGCTTATATAAATTAAGAATGCAGTAGGATTAAAAAAAAGAAAAAAGAAAAAATGATGTTAATTTTAAAATATTTGACAGTTTCACTAAAATTAAAATTAAAATTAGGAATGTGCTAGCTTAAAAATAGAAGTCTCATAAAGGGGAGAGGCTTAATTTACTCTACCAAGCAAATAGTGCAAAAATCACTGAAGTAATCACACCAACATGGAACCAACATTTTCCCAAATACAAGACTATAAAGAATAAAGTAATATGCATTATAATCTCAGTAAGTGAAAAAAATTAAAGAATCATTTTATTTTTTAGAGATGAGTCTTGCTATTGATGCTCAGGCTGGTCTCGAACTCCTGGCCTCAACCTGATTCTCCCACCTTATCCTCCCAAGTAGCTGGGATTACAGGTGCAAACCACTTAAGATTGGCTTAAGAGTTTGTTTTTGTTTTTTTTTTGTTTTTGAGACAGGTCCTTGCTCTGTCATCCAGGTAGAGTGCAGCAGCATGATCACAGCTCACTGTAGCCTCGACCCTCCTGCCTCAGCCTCATGAGTAGCTGGGACTACAGATGTGTGCTGCCATGTCCAGCTAATTTTTTAAAAAATTCTAATTGAAGGTGAGGTCTTGCTATGTTGCCCAGGCTGGTCTGGAACTCCTGGGCTCAAGCGTTCCTCCTACCTCAGCCTTCCAAAGTTCTAGGATTACAGGGCAAGCCACTGTGCCTTACCAAGTGTTTTAATAACTTTTTTTTTTTAAGATGGAGTTTTGGTCTGTCACCCGGGCTGGAGTGCAATAGCACAATCTTGTCTCCCTGCCACTTCCGCCTCCTGGGTTCAAGCAATTCTCCTGCCTCAGCCTCCCAAGGAACTGGGATTACAGGCGCCCACCACCACGCCTGGCTAATTTTTGTATTTTTGTGGAGCTGGATGTTGGCCAGGCTGGTCTCAAACTCCTGACTTCAGGTGATCCACCCACCTCAGTTTCCCAAAGTGTTGGGATTATAGGCGTGAGCCACCTTGCCTGGCCTTTAATAACTTTTAAAAGAAAAACTAAGCAGAAGTATGTTGTTTAAAGTCAGGTGATGTGAAACTTGTGAAATTACCACATACAAAGCCTTAGAGCAGTGGTTCTCAAACTTGAGCATGCATCACAACCCCTGGAGGGCTTGCTAAAATAAAACACAGATTTTCTGATTCAGAAGGTCTAGAGTGAGGCTTAAGAATGTGCATCTCTAACAAGGTTCCAGGTGATAGTAATGCTGCTGGTACAGAGAGGACACTGAGAATTACTGCTTTTACAGAATGACAACCTCTCAGTTAAAAAAAAAAAAACTGAAACATAAGTAGAACTTTAAATGGCATATTTATAATACAATTTTAGATTCATATAAAACCATGCACTTCTTAACAATGTCAAATATTTTACAATGTGCTCAAAAGTACATTTGGATAATTTGTCTATTTAAATTCCCTCCTTCCTTCCTTTTTTCCTTCCCTTCCCTTCCCATCCTTCTTTCCTTCCCTCCCCGCCCCCTTCCTTCCCGTGTTTGTGTTCTCTTTTTAAGTTCTTTTTTTCTTCCACTCTCTCTTCTTGTCTTTTTCTTGCTTTCTCTACCTTGTGTGTGTGTGTGTGTGAGAGAGAGAGCAGATCTCACTCTGTCACCCAGGTTGGAAGTGCAGTGATGTGATCTCAGCTCACTGCAACCACTGCCTCCCAGGCTCAGGTTTATTCTCCCGCCTCGGCCTCCTGAGTAGCTGGAACCACAGATGTGTGCCACCACAACTGGTTAATTGTTTTGGTTTTTTGGTAGAGACAGGGTTTCACCATGTTGCCCAGGCTGGTCTCGAGCTCTTGAGCCCAGGCAATCCACCTGCCTTGGCCTCCCAAAGTGCTGGGATTGCAGGCATGAGTCACCACGCCCAGCCAACCATAATAATTTCTATAAAATTATTTTATTAATAAATGATATATGGACTAACTTAAAAGTGTGCCAACTAGGGAATGACCAATTATTTTACAACTAAAGTACATGAAAGAAACTAAAAATACGAAAAAACTCGGCCATAAGAAGTAAAATAGTCCAGAACCAGTAAATCGTCAATTGATAGCAGTGTAAATTCTATCACTAAATAAGTCCATTATACTGTGCTCTAAGAATCTCTCTCTCTCTCTCTTTTCTTTTTGTTTTTGAGACAGAGTCTTACTCCATCACCCAGGCTGTAGTGCAGTGGCGCGATCTCAGCTTGCTGCAACTTCCACCTCCCGGGTTCAAGTGATTCTCATGTCTCAGTCTTCCCAGTAGCTGGGATTACAGGCATGCACCATCACATCTGGCTAATTTTTGTATTTTTAGTAGAGATGGAGTTTCCTCATGTTGGCCAGGCTAGTCTTGAACTCCTGGCCTCAAGTGATCCTTTCGCCTCGGCCTCCCAAAGTGCTGGGTTTACAGGTGTGAGCCACTGTGCCTGGCCTCTAACAATGTCTTAATAAATTGTTTTACTACAATATATTTTTAAGCATTATGTGTCCAATATGCAATATTTGGAAAGGAAAGGAAAACATTTTAACGTAGGTGGAATGGTAGACAGAGACAGCAAGGGAAGAATGAGTTATGCTTGAATTATGAATAAATCTTTTTCTTTCAAACTCTCTTTTAGTTTAGTAATTTTTCTTGAGGGAATAAATAAACTGAGACACCTGAGCTTTTTAAAGCAGAATAAATGAACTTAAAGAATGCAACATGTGGTCAGGTGTGGTAGCTCACGCCTGTAATGTCAGCACTTTAGGAGGCTGAGGCAGGAAGTTAGCTTGAGTCCAAGAGTTCAAAACCAGCCTGCGCAACCTAGTAAAACCCTGTCTGTATTTTAGAAAAAAATATATTTTTTAAGAAAAAATAAAAGAAATATTTTTTAAAAAATGCAATTTGACTCTCCGTATCTACCTTGAATCCCAAGAGCACACCACTTCCAAGTTATTATTTTAGAGACGCAACACTGAAAGCTTCAAGAAAAAAAAAAAACATATCCAAATCATAGGCTATTTTAAAAAGTAAAATTTTAAAAATACTATGATGTAAAACAGTTTGTTCTAATGTAGTTCCTGTCAATTATAATGTTATTTCGAGTTGCTAAAGTAACTAGTAAGGTTTGTCTTACTTGCTGCAGAATTTTTAGGTATTTATCTTAGCAATTCAGCATTTCTTCTGAAGGGTTTCATAATTTAAAGAGAAACTTTATGACATACACTTAAATGTCGCTAGGGAAATGGCCTGACCCAGCTTCTAGAAAACAAAACTAATTACAATGCGGGTGAAGTACAAAAACAACTTGGGTTAAGTAGAAAAAAATGAACCATATAAATGCCTGTTTATTTTACTATGCAGTATGTGCAGCAAACATAGCACAAACCGTAAGTCCTAAATAAGCCCAAAATATTTGCAATAAGGAAACAAACTAAGAAATACAATGGGAAATTTCCCATCTTTAGATATATATGCACAGACATGATATGCGACTATATGAAAACAATATCCCCCATTGAAAACAGGTTTTTTTCCCCAAATGAGGAATATAGCAAATAAGTAAATGTAAAGCATTAATTTATTAAATGTAAAGCATCCTTTTAAATTAACCATCAAGTTTGTCCTGAAAAAGAATACTTCACATGTGAGGAAGAAGCAAGTATCTGTAAACTCATTTTGTTTATCTTCATAGTAGGATCTGCAATCCTTAGTCAAATGCTAAAGGACTTACATGAAGCTCCTTTATTTATTTTCATTTCATCCTAGGAGCAGCAATAACTAATAAGAGACAAAGACAAGCCTAGGATTTATTTTCAGTTAACCAAGTATTTAATACATATGCAATTCTACTGCTTCCCATAGGTTATCTTATGATCTATGTACCTGTATAGGCTAAGTAAAATGACCTCCTTTCCCCTGACTTGAAATGTAAACACTATTCAGACTGATATTTAAAACAAACCTTCAAAATAACTTTAAACCACTACTTACCTATCTGGCAATATGCAAAACATTGGCACATTAAGTACTCAAAAACTACGTGTTGAATGAATTTACTAAATAAATGTACTTTAAGACTGCTGTTTTTAGCTGGAAAGACTGAACTAACTGCTTGATTTTTATGTATCTGAAGGGCTTAACTTTAGCATTATGTTAAGTACAACAGAACTCTCAGAAAACATTTGCTGGCATGGAGTTATTTAGTGAAAAGAATATCACACTAGGCATCATACCACCTAGGTATTTACCCTGTCTTTATCACTGAAACAGTTTTACTCAGTGGTATGTAATCTATCTAGATGAATTTACCTATAAAATGGAGTTCACATGTGAACTATGTAAGATATTATCAAGAATTGAGTAAGGTAATGGATGTAAAAAGTTGTCTGTGAATAGTAAAGCACTAAATAAAAGAGAGATATGAAACAAAGCTTTGTGGAGGAGATAGAGGTGAATCTGGCCGTGAGAGGTATATAGATTTCATGTGACCAAAAAAAGTAAGATTTTTGAAGTTAGTGAAACATTAGGGGCAAAGGCAAATAGAAAAAAGGAAGACACATGATGTTACCATAGACAGAAGAGATTCTTGAGACTAGAGGAAATTTTAAAGAATTAAAGTTAAGTCCAGGCGTGGTGGCTTATGACTGTAATACCAACACTTGGGAGGCCGAGTTGGGTGGAATGCTTGAGCTCAGGAGTTCAAGACCAGATTGGCCAACAAGGCGAACCCCCATCTCTACAAAAAATACAAAAGTTAGATGGGTGTTGTGGTGCACGCCTGTAGTCTCAGCTATCTGAGGCTGAGGTGCAGTGATCACTTGAGCCCAGGAGGCCAAGCCAGCAATGAGTGGAGATCACATCATTGCACTCCAGCCTGGGCAATAGAGTGAGACCCGATCTCAAAAAAAGGAAAAATAAAAATAAAGCATTAGCAAACAAGAACATTTTAGAGAAAAAGCTCCAGAAATTTCTCAAGTAAGCAGTATGTTCAAGGTAGTAAAACAACATTACAAATGACCACTAATTGTACACATACTACATCAGAATCTATGATTAATCCCTACATTAGCTAAGAATTATAATATTCATTTATAGACACAGAAATTGACTAATAAAGAACCTGTGCCACAATCACAATATTGTAATTACGTAATAGAAGTAGAATCTGAACCAAAGTCTACCTAGCGTAACTGCCTAGAGGCTAATGCCTAAAGATTTAGGCTTCAAGTCAAAGCCTGAGGACTGGCTTGAAATAGACATATCCCTATACAAATATGCTGCATATATGTACACACACACAAACACTTTTTTTTTTTTTGAGACACAGTCTTGCTCTGTTGTCAATGATGAAGTGCAGTGGCACAATCATAGCTCATTGCAGCTTCAACCTCCCGAGCTGAAGTGATCCTCCCACCTCAAGCTACCTCCTGAGTAGCTAGGACCACACAGGTGAGTACCATCACGCCCAGGTAACTTTTGTATTTTTTGTAGAGATGGGTTTGCCTTGTTGCCCAGGCTGGTCTCGAACTCTTGAGCTCAAGTTATCTGAATGCCTCAGCTTCCCAAGTACTGGGATTATAGGCATGAGCCAGTACATCCCACCAGATTAAATTTTCTAACTTTTCTGAGATAGAGTCTTGCTCTATTGCCCAGGTTGGAGTACAGTGGCACAATCTTGGCTCACTGCAGCCTCAACCTCCTGGGGTCAAGTGATCTTCCTGGCTCAGCCTCCTAAGGAGCTGAGACTAGAGGCATGGACCAGCACGCCCAGCTATTTTTAAAGTTTTTTTGTATAGACAGGGTGTTGCTATGGTGCCCAGGCTGATCTTGAACCCCTGGCCTTAAGCAATCCTTCTACCTCAACCTTCCAAAGTGCTGTGATTACAGGTATGAGTGGCCCAGACTAAACTTTCAAAAGCAATACCTAACTACTGAAAATAAATGAAACAAATCAACCTAGACATATATCAGTGGGTGACACAACCATACAGAATAGAACAAATTTAAAACACAGTGATTTGTTCATCCCCAGAGGGGAACATCCTTGCGAAAAATATGTCTTAAAAAATCTTAAATTACTTTCAGTAACTACACTGGTGGTGTATTATTGTTCTAAAGTTGTTGTATGTGTTCCATGAGATAAGGGAAATGATTATCTTGGAAGTACCATATGAATTGAAAGTCTATTTGATCTTAATAGTAAAAACAAGCAAAAACAAAGAAAACTCCAACATTTTCTCTAGCACTGTACACTGAAAAGACCTAGAAGCAATGAACAACTCAGAAGCAGTGAATACCTCCACCACCTAGATTGTTATCTTGAAATACTACTTACCACTATAAGGAAGAAATGCTTAATTATAGGTCTAGAGCAGGAAATGGCACATCTTTACATACTAGCAAGGAAGGAATCAATCAAAGTCTACTGGGATCATGCTGAAAGGACTCAAGAGCCAACTTTAAGAGGCTCTCACTATATGGAACAATTTAAGCATTAAGGATAATAACTGCAATGGACCAAAATACATTACATATATTCAAATCCATGAATTCAAAATGAATCTAAAGGGAGAAAAAAGGAAAAATTAAGAACTAACTGGCCCCTGTCAGAGAAGCCAGTGAACCAGCTCAATATTCTGAAAATTGGTAAATAAAAAGGAAAGAATCAAACATATATTCTGGCTTTCCTGTGTAAATAATGCCACTGGGTAACCAAATAGTAAATAAGGGAAAGTTTCTATTTCTAGAAACATTCCAACTAATAAGGAAAAAATGACAGAATTAGAATAGCATCCCTTTGCAACCCCTAATGGGGTATGAATCATCAATGATTGGTACTATCACAAAAAGACAACCAGATATTATGTGCATCCAAATAGAAGAATACAGTACTACACCTATGAGGTGGCTGTGTGTGTGCTGGGTTGGGGTGTTAACGCTGAATCTGACAGCAAGCCTCTAGATGCTACAACCAATTTACAAAAAATACAATAAACAAAGGAATATGTTGAACACCAACACAGGAATGCAATCAGCAAATCTAGGCCTTGGAAGCGCCACGGCAGCAACTGGCAAACTACAAAAGATTCCATTTTTGCCAACCCCTGCTCTAAGGAATAAACAATTCCATGTTTTCCACAAATAATATAGTAAGAGGAAAAAAGATGGAAGGGAAAACCTAAAGATTAAAAGAGACCTAAAACATTTCAATCAATCACAATATACAGATCTTACTGGTATCTGGATTTAAACAAGACATAATAGGGAAAAAAAACCTATAGAAAACTGAACATTTGAATCCTGTGTATTTCATAATAGTAACATTTATATCTTAGGAGTGCTAATGTAAAAAATAAGAGTTTTCTTTTATAGATACAAACTGAAATTTTTCAAGGGAAATATATTTGAATTTGTTTCAAAATAATGCAGAAGGGAGGGCCGGGCGCGGTGGCTCACGCCTATAATCCCAGCACTTTGGGAGGCCGAGGCAGATGGATCACAAGGTCAAGAGATCGAGACCATCCTGGTCAACAAGGTGAAACCCTGTCTCTACTAAAAAAAATACAAAAATTAGCTGGGCATGGTGGCGCACGTCTGTAGTCCCAGCTACTCGGGAGGCTGAGGCAGGAGAATTGCTTGAACCCAGGAGGCGGAGGTTGTGGTGAGCCGAGATCGCACCATTGCACTTCAGCCTGGTTAACAAGAGCGAAAACTCCGTCTCAAAAAAAAAAAAAAAAAAGAAGGGAGAAAGTAAATAGAGGCATACAGGACAATAAGACTGGCCATAATTGAAAGCAGCTGAAGCTAGGTGATTGTTACACTATGCAGTATCCCTGAATGAACAAAGTAATACATTCAGTAAGCATGTTTAGAAACATTAGATCATAATGGAACATAGATACATTTATGTTTCTAGATGTTCCACTAGACATTATTTAGAAACAGAAAAAGGTTATTTTAAAGAAAAGTTCTCTAAAAATGTAACCTCATCTTTTGATACAATGTGGCAAAATCTTGCTCCCTGATAAGATATACATAATTGATCTTCCTTTAGATACTTTATTTTCATCTGTTTAAACAGATGAAATAAATGTTCCTAATAAAGTTTATTATTTAAGTGGGGATCCTTAGATATGATGCCTTCATACAAATCACAACATGCACAACTAGGAATGGTCCTTGATGTAAGCTAATTTCTAACTGCCAAATAACAACTCAACTTCCCCTTTTTGCAAATCAGTAATCTAGAAAAAATACTCCCTCAATTTGAGAGTTAATCTTCTTCAAGATTCTTTGTTTTTGAGACGGGAGTCTTGCTCTGTTGCCTAGGCTAGAGTGCAGTAGCTTGATCTTGTCTCAATGCAACCTCAGCCTTCCAGGTTCGAGTGATTCTCCTTCTCAGTCCCGACTAGCTGGGACTACAGGCAACTACCACCATGCCGGGCTAATTTTTTATATCTTTAGTACAGACGGGGTTTCACCATATTGGCCAGGCTAGTCTTGAACTCCAGATGACCTTGTGATCTGCCTGCCTCAGCCTCCCAAAGTGCTGGGATTACAAGTGTTAGCAAACGCACCTGGCTCCTTATACATTCTTTATCACTAGGAAACCAATGTACTTAGGGGCAGGCCCACAGACATTCACCATCCTAACATTTCCTTCTTGAATATTTCAAATGATTAGCAACATTTCTCCCCAAAATGCAATGTCTCCTCCACTGCAACACACAGAGAGGCAATATATAGCCTCAGCAGCATTTGTGGCTCACCAGCATTTCAAAGGCAAGAAGAATGCTGCAGAAAAGAAAGCATGCAGAGGCAATCAACTAACTAGTTCATGAACACAAGCCCAAGTACTCTTCTAGGCAGCACTACCCAGAGGAAATAACTGACATGATCACAATTTTTCCTGAATCTAGTAAACAAAGGAAGCTATATGTTTATTTGAAAGTACACCATTTAAACAGGACACAATCCTCTCCTACTTGGAATCCAACTACAGTAATTCTAGAGCTAATACATGCCAACAGGCACTGACTCCCTTCAAAGGGTGATGTGTGCATTTATCAGATTAAAACCAACTTGGATCAAAACCACCAAACTGTCTCTGGTTTTTATAAGATTAAAAATAGAAACAAATAAAGAGGACACAAAAACAAGGGTTCTTTAGTTACAGATATGAGGGAAAAAAAGGATTTTTTAATGCAGAAATTATAGATGTCTTTATAGCATCTGTAAGTCACTTTAAAACATACACTATGTGTATCATATATAGCAGCAACAAATGTTATTACACAATGAAGTGCAGTAATTTTTCAACACACACACCCCAAGTAAATTGCTAGAAATTTTTAATCATTTTTAGACTATGCTTATTATAGGAGTGTTAACAAAATTTTAAATAAAGCTTTGAAAAGGATATTAGTGATTTTAAATGACTTATTTTATACCAAGTGACAAGAAAAAAATCAAGAAAAATGTAGACTTCTCAAAAGACTAGTAACCAGAGTTAGGTTTTACAGAAAGGATGGCCTTTTTTCTAAAATTCTGAATATGATGGGAAACTCAGTAACTCCAATTATCTTTCAGGCGACAGAAATTTCAGCTGCCAACAGTTTTAAGCACTTTGTGTATGTCATGTAAATAACGCATTATTAAATTTAACACAGATCAAATTAAAGAATTATGAAGTCAAAATAAGATTCCTTTTCCAAGCCCTTCCACCCACAATACTGAATTCATAGGACTAAATGCAAACTTACTTGGGCTGTTAGAAAGGTATCATCTTCACCTTCTTGAGCTTCAATTTCCTAAGTAAAAGGGTATACAATAGCTTTGCTTTACAAAGTATCTGGGTAACATGAGAATGCTTTTATGCTTATACCTGCTTATCATTTGCCTTGTGTTCTGTATAATATCTACGATACCATGGGTACTAAATCATTGCTTAATATTCAGACTATACTTCTTATGCCAAAAAAAAAAAAAAAAAAAAAAATTTAGCCATGTCGCTAGAGAATTAGAAACATTTCTCTTGAGCCTCTCATTTATCAGGGTAGGTAGAAGGGAAGTGTTTTAACCATGAATACTAACATTAGTGACTCCTTAACCCACTGACTTCCTTAAAATGTAATAACATACTTTAAAGCAGGACAAATGGTCTATAAGTGAAAGCAGATAATAAATGAAATATTATCTGCTTTAAAATTAAACTTTCATAAGTAATTTCCCACCCTTGATATAACCAAAGAAATGTAAATTAAAGTAATCTTTTATACCTGCTAAGGTAGCAGAAGGGGGAAAAACGCATATCACCAAGTAATGTTGGCAATGCCAGAATGAAACTGATACATTCATTCATCGTGGAGTAGGGAAAAAGCCTTAAAACTTAAAATGTGTCAAATTAAAGAAGTATCTATTAGATATGTAGAAATCAGTCTAATAAACTATAGTAAAATTATGAAATTATATGTTACATGAAAATACAGAATAAATAGCAACTTACTGTATAACAACTATGTAAAAATATATATTATGTGAAATAAGCAAAAATTTATAAGATTGCCTAAGGTGGTAGGATTTTAGATGACTTACAAGTAGCTTTAATAACACATCTTTTAAAAATTCTGAGACTTCCAAATTGAACTAGGAAAAAAAATACTTTTTATCATTTAAAACTTAATGTATCTGTGTCATGTTTTAAAAAAAACTGGCTAAAGACCTGACTTTCGATGTCCTCTTTTTCTATATCTTCTATTGCTTCTGCCTCTATTAATTCATGAGCTCTCTTGTTTTCTTCTGCAGAGAGTAACTCCTTGGAATGCACATTTTCTTCTTCATTTTCACCAAATTCTTCAGAGTCCTTTAGTTCATCATTTCCATCTTGCTCTTGTGCCTCTTGATTCTCCAATTCACAGTCCTTTTAATGGTAAGAAAATTTGGTACAACTAGAGGCAAAGTAGCGTGGGCTATCCACCAAACGTTTTTGGTAATTTATACCTTTAAATGTGTCAAATTTGATCATATTTTAATATTCTCAAAGTTCAATCATTTTACCTTATATATTAACTGTGTCTTTAAAAATAGGAGGTCTAATACCAAGATAATCAAACACGCATCTGAGTTCTCAAATCTCTCATATTAAAATGCACAATAATTGAATTGCTACTAGAGATACCCTAAATTCCAGTTATTTAGTATTTACCAAGCCAGCTCTAGAAGCTGTCCAGAAAATATGGCTTGATTTCTCCATATGCCATAGATTGAGTTAACTTCAAAGACCTTGGAAGTCTTATATATTAAAACAAAATTTATTTCTAATAATAAGAAACTCCTAACTGCTGCATCAATGACTGTTCTTGAAAACTATGCCAATAACTAACTGAAATGTATTTGCTTTGAAATTTACCACTGTGCCAAGTGCCAAATGCCAATTAGGAAGGGGAACATAGGTTGTGATTGGTCTGTTTGTCCTTCAAAGTTTATGGATATATGGTACTTCAGTGAAAACAAAATCAGCAATCTGCCTAATTTCCTCTGATTAAGTGCAGAGAAAGAAGTGAGAGCAATAAATATTCCTTCTTTTTTTTTTTTTCCTGTTCTTATGGTAAATCCAGCAGATTAAAAAAAAGGTTTCTCGGTTAAAAGGTGAAAGAGGCAGAGGCATGACTACTAATCATTCACAGCTAAACTGCAGTGAGGAAACTGAAATTTCTATCTAGAGGTGGGCAGAGAGAAGGAATATGATTATTTTGGAATGTAGAGTGCTTGGGGAGCAGAGAATATCTTGTTTGACCAAACATATTACAGTATGAGTGGGGGAACGGTAGGGGTTTAAAATGGAGTACATAGCTGTATTACGGCAGAAGAATAGGCACAAGAAAGATCAAGGGAAGTTACCAAGGTGATCTCACCTATTCTGAAGTGCCACCTTTGACTAATTTCCTCACTTATTCACAGAAGCAATTTGTATGCTATTCTGTATTTAGGCAATAGGTGAAATTTACCCGCCATTACTGTATAAATTCCAAAATTATCAACCATGGGAGATGAGAAAAATACATTCACTTAATTTCTATCAAATACATCACATATATGTTGATACTTCCAAAAATAAACTGAAGATATGTTTAAACAGAATTTTTTAAAAAAGCTCCTAGAACCAGGCGTGGTGGCTCACGCCTGTAATCCCAGCACTTTGGGAGGCCGAGGCCAAGTGGATCACGAGGTCAGGAGTTCGAGACCAGCCTGGCCAACATGGTGAAACCCCATTTCTACTAAAAATACAAAAATTAGCCAGGACTGGTGGCGTATGCCTGTAATCCCAGCTACACAGGAGGCTGAGGCAGGAGAATCGAACCTGGGAGGCGAAGGTTGCAGTGAGCCAAGATTGCGCCACTGCACTCCAGCCTGGGCGACAGGGTGAGACTCCATCTCAAAAAAAAAAAAAAAAAAAAAAAAACCAAAAACCAAAAACCAAACAACAACAAAAAGCTCCCCTGTTCTTCTAGACATTATGACCACTTTTATTTAATAATAACACTAAGGCATCCTTTGCAGCACATATAAGAGAGAGTACTATTATTCTTCTGAATAGATGTATGTATCTTCTTAGGACACTTCAAACAACTGCAACATTTTTATGAACTGAGGAGCTAAAACAAACATGCTTGAAAAGTAAAAGATTTTTTACTGAGTCATAATGCTTTTACAGCTTATGGAAAATCTTAACTTAATCATACACTTACTGGTGAAGACAACTGGAGAAAATAAGAACAAAAAAAAGTAAACCTAATGGAACATATATCATAAGGATAACAGAATAGCAAAATTTAAAGGCTCAAACAAAAGCTGATTACAGGCACGCAATCATCAATTTTAATGGATCCCTGGGCAAACAGTTCCTAAAATTATCTGATTTCAGGTTAACTCCTCAACAAAACATCGTGTGTGTGTGTGTGCGCGCGCGTGCGTGCATGTGTGCACACACGTGCAGTGCGAAGAGTGAAGACAGCTAGGAAGCAGGAGAGATGGCTGTGTAAATGAACATGAGCTGACTCTATGGTAAAACACACAAACATAAAGAGACATGATGACAATATGGACTAGTTTTACCCAGAAAACAGAATATATGGGTGCACAAATGCACATAATTCAAGACAAACTATATTAAATAATTCCTGAAAATACCACAATACTAAAGACCTAATAAGCAGCAGATCACTTTTCATTAAAATAAAAACAAAACAAATTTTAAAACCCCAATTACAATTAAAAATAGCTTGTTCTCTATCTGTAGTATATAGAACTGCCACAACCCCAACTAAAATTACATCCTTAATTTTTCTGGCCAGCCACTTTTGAAATGCACCCTGCTTTTTGGCCCCAAAAGGCCTAGCTTATTTATCTCTAAAGGGCAAAACAAATTTCTTAATTTGATCTTTTTTTTGAGATGGAGTCTCACTCTATCACCCAGGCTGGAGTGCACTGGTGCAATCTCAGCTCACTGCAACCTCCACCTTCCTGGGTTCAAGTGATTCTGCTGCCTTAGCCTCCCAAGTAGCTGGGACTACAGGCGTGTGCCACCATGCCTGGCTTTTTTTTTTGTATTTTTAGTAGAGATGGGGTTTCACCATGTTGGCCAGGTTGATCTCAAACTCTTGACCTCAAGTGATCTGCCCGCCTAGGCCTCCCAAAGTGCTGGGATTATAGGCATGAGCCACAGCGCTGGACCTTTAATTTGATCTTTACGAAGTGGTAACACATCAGCAATTTTCTGTCTGTATTTTAAGGTCTACATTAATCTAGGTTCTGTATATTATACACAAAAACTAAATGCAATGAGCAGATAGAAAAAAAATTATCAATATCCTTCCCTGTGGTATTTTGTCCAGGAACTAACACATGTATCTATTGTCTTGCAGCCATATCCCTGACCAGCTTTCTACCTAAAGGCCTGGAAAAACAGATTATTACTTTTAGTTTTATATCTCATTTAACTAAAAAGTCATTTACTCTATTTTTCAATTATGAGAGTTAATGAGATTGACAATATTACATACTGTCAATATTATGTAAGTCTCTATCTTTAACCTACATACTTCAGAGACCACTGTTCAATAAAATGCACAAAATTCATAATGCAAAATACTAGGCTTAAAAGAAACATCTTATCCTGAGTAATTAACACTTTACCTTGATAAAAGCATCATCTTCCACAGAAGCATCTCCACTCAACTCATCTGCTTCTTGTTTTTTACCTGTGGAAGAAGGAAAATGGGCTAACAACTGGTATTTTAGTACTTTAAGAACAAAAATATTCAGCGTTTACCCTGCAATAGCACTCTTCGCTCCCAAACCATCTGACAAAGCTAATGCCAACCGCTTATAAACCACCTGGTCAGAGCTGTCCCAAACATAAAAAGCTTTACTATGTCATTCTGTCTCAATGAAATACACTGTGCACATAATCCTACATATGAACCCATCAGCTTAACTGACTTGACATATATGATGCATTTTTCTGTACACCACTTAAATTTTCTATCTTCAGTTATCTCAGAAGTTGTGGTGCCTTTCAATGGCATTCTACTAACTATATATGTAGCCAGACACCTGAGCTAACTATGAGATCTGTAACTCCCACAAAGCCTTTCCTATATTCTTCTCTTCAACAAGCATTCTCTGAAATAAAAATTCTCACACTTTAATCTTCATCTTACAATCCATTAGGTGATTGATTACATACAGCTCTGTACTGTCTAACTCCTTAAATATGGCGAGTGCTTTTATGCTAATTATTTATTTATCCAAAAGCCTAAAAATAAATAGTGCTGGCCACTTAACATACTGATTTAAGGTATGTAGAAATTACTGCAGTGAAAACTGTTAATAGCTTTCAGACAAACTACAGACCTTCTCTGCCCAACCCTCATCTTCAAAACTTTGCAAACTTGTAGTTAGAATATTCTTTTTAAGAATATCTATTTATTTATTTTTGAGACAGAGTCACACTCTTGCCCAGGCTGGAGTGCAGTGGCGCAATCTCGGCTCACTGTAACCTCCCAGATCCAGGTTCAAGCGACTCTCCTACCTCAGCCTCCTGAATAGCTGGAAGCACAGGTATGAGCCACCACACCTGGCTTATTTCTGTATTTTTAGTAGAGACAGATGGGGTTTCACCATGTTGGCAAGGTTGGTTTCGAACTCCTGGCCTAAGTTATCTGCCCGCCAAAGCCTCCCAAAGTGCTAGGATTACAGGCGTTGAGCCACCACCCTTGGCTGGTAGTTGGAACTTTAAAAACGTTTTCCATGTTTTAAAAAAAAGAGTTTTCCAGAGGCAATGCAAAAAGTTTATTATGTTTTCAGGCTAGTCCACAAAATCCTACTTAGAAATCCATAATGTACTAGAAGTGTAAAAAACACATCTGCTGGAACATTACTGTAAAATTTTTTTTTTCATTTCTTTTGAAACCTTAATGGATGTTATTTTCTAAGGCCAATGAATGAAATTTTCCCTTAGCCTATAACCAGCATAGACAGTGCTACTCCCTCTTTCAAGCTTCAGTAATCAGAGTAGAGGTTCAGCTATTGATAATTATTTAACAAGTTAGGATACATGCATTTCCCTAGTCTCCTCAGTAGCTCCTGTCATCTACTTCCAATTCTAAGTCATTTCCACGAATGAGTGATAAAAGGGGATATGACATGCTAGTCCTTCCAAGTATGCAAAAAACAAGATTAGGAGTGGAGATTTTTCTTTTACTCAAGTAGTAGCTGAAGGCTTCTGAAAATCAAATAAGAAACTAAGTGTGGCGCTTCGTGGTGTGCTAACTTCCTATTTACAATGTTGATGTCTGTATTTTGGGGAAAACGTAACTTTTTGGTTTACTATTCCCTTTGTTAAAGCTTTGCATCTAATTTTACAATTACTGTCATCATTCTCTTTTTCACCAAACTTAATTTGTATATGAGAATTTCATACAACAACCAACCTGTCGGATTATATTGCCCTAAAGTCTAATACTAGAATTATTAAAAGGGCAATCACTAAGAAAGCCTGTTCATCTGAAAGTATTAATCTATTTAAGAAGAAAAAAAAAAAAGATGTTCTTTTCCTGAAAAAGAAAACTACTGAACAAGAAAGAGCTAATTATGCTGTTAAAAGAAAGTCAAAGGGTCGGGGGAAGAAAGAGCTAATTAAATTATTCTCTTACGTTTAGAGAAAGTTCCATAATACAAAAACCTTAAAGAGACTCCTTTCTGGGAGAAGTAAGTTTTTTAAATATCAAATCCAGCAGGAAGCAGTGGCTAATTATTCTAATAAGGAGTGAAATAATTCAATTTGTCTTTGAGGCCAGGCACAGTGGCTCACACCTGTGAACCCAACACTTTGGGAAGCCAGGGAGGGCAGATCACTTAAGTCCCAAGTTTGAGACCAGCCTGGCCCACTAGCAAAACCCCATCTCTACTAAAAAATAATAAAAAAAAAAAGTAGCTGGGCATGGTGATGCATGCCTGTAATCCCAGCTACTGGGGAAGCTCAGGCACTGGGTTCAATCACTTGAACCCGGGAGGGAGATACTGCAGTAAGCTGGGATCGCCCCATTGCAATCATGCCTGGGAGACAAAGGGACACTCTTGTCTTGAAAGTAAAATAAATAAATAAGGCCAGGCATGGTGGCTCATGCCTGTAATCTCAGCACTTTGGGAGGCCAAGGCAGGTGGATCACCTGAGGCCAGGAGTTCAAGACAAGCCTGGCCAACATGGTGAAATCCCGTCTCTATTAAAAATACAAAAATTAGCCAGGCATGGTAATCCCAGCTAACTGGGAGGCTGAGGCAGGAGAATCACCTGAACCCCCGAGGTGGAAGTTACAGTGAGCCAAAACTGCAATACTGTACTCCAGCCTTGGCAATAGAACGAGACTCCGTCTCTAAATAAATAAATAAAAATAATTTTTTTTGGCCAAGTGCTGTGGGTCACACCTGTAATCCCAGCACTTTGGGAGACTGAGGTGGGCAAATCACGTGAGGTTAGGAGTTCGAGACCAGCCTGGCCAACATGGTGAAACCCCACCTCTACTAAAAATACAAAAATTAGCCGGGAGCAGTGGTGGGCACCTGTAATCCCAGCTACTCCAGAGGCTGAGGTTGCAATGAGCTGAGACTGCGCCACTGCACTCCAGCCTTGGTGACAGAGTGAGATTCAGTCTCAAAAAATAATAAAAATTTAAAAATAAAGATATTATCTTTGAAATGGCAGTCTTTGGCATAATGACAAATTACATACTATGCACACTCTGTGTTGAATTTCACTTTTTTAGGAAAAACAGGAAAATCAAATTATACTTCAGCAACAAAAACAGCAGTCACTACTACTGAAGTGGCATCTCTGATCCAGGTACTAGCATAAATTTTTTTCTTTTTTTCTTTTTTTTAAGACGGGGTTTCACCATGTTGGTCAGGCTGGTCTTGAACTCCCGATCTCAGGTGATCCACCCGCCTTGGCCTCCAAAATGCTTGGATTACAGGCATGAGCCACCATGCCCGGCCTCTTTTTTTTTTTTTTTTTTAAGATGGAGTTTCACTCTTGTTGCCCAGGCTAGACTGCAACAGCACAATCTCAGCTCACTACAGCCTCCGCCTCCCAGGTTCAAGCAATTCTCCTGCCTCAGCCTCCCGAGTAGCTGGGATTACAGGCATTTGCCACCACGCCTGGCTAATTTTGTATTTTTAGTAGAGACAGGGTTTCTCCATGTTGGTTAGGCTGGCCTCAAACTCCCAATCTCAGGTCATCCACCTGCCTTGGCCTCCCAAAGTACTGGGATTACAGGCATGAGCCACCTCACCCAGCCTTTTTTTTTTTCTTTTTTGAGACGGAGTGTTGCTGTGTCGCCCAGGCAGGCTGGACTGCGGTGACGTGATCTCAGTTCACTGCAACCTCCAACTCCCAGTTCAAGCAGTTCTCCTGCCTCAGCCTCCCAAGTAGCTGGGATTACAGGTGCACACTATCGCACCCGTCTAATTGTTTTGTATTTTTAGTAGAGACAGGGTTTCACCACGTCAGCCAGGCTGGTTTAGAACTCTTAACCTCAAGTGATCTGCCCACCTCAGCCTCCCAAAGTGCTGGGATTACAGGGGGTGAGGCACCTCGCCCAGCCAGGATAAATTCTTCATATGCATTTATGTAATTGTGTTTTTAAATTTTACCCTCCCAACTACTCTGAAACAATTATGCGCCCCTTTACAAAAGTGAAACTAAGTCTGAAAATTAGATTACAAAACTAGTAAATGGCAGTGCTTCAGTTTAAAAGCAGACCCATTTCCACTACTGAAAACTATTAGATATTTAAGGAGCTACGATGTACCAGTTGTTTAAAATATTATCTCTTTTAGTGTTAACAGAAGATCCAAAATCCACATGTATAAAATTTTAAAATGTAACACTCATTTGCCTGATGACAGTGACACACAGGCAGCGCTGGGTATGTAAAAATGGCCTAACTTTGCTGTCCCATACTGTTTCCAAAAGTTGTTACAATACAACCACACTGGTCAATTAATGTTTCAGCTTATAATCTTAAAAACCATTAGAACAAGATTGTCAAACACTAATGAAACTAGAGTAATAACCTGATCGATACATAGTATTTAATAAAACTGAAATCTCACATTAGCTTTGGAATGCTTTCATAATTTGTAATGTTTGGCTTGTTACACATCGCAAATTAGAAACTATATTGCAATTCCTTTTTTCCACTGCAATCCCCACCTTCCAAGTTCAAGTATTCACATGTGTCAGCCTCACAAGAAGCTCGGATTATAGGTACACGCCACCACACCAGGCTAATTTTTGTATTTTTAGTAAAGACAGGGTTTCACTATGTTGACCAGGCTGGTCTTGAACTCCTGATTCCGGCTGACTATACTGTAATTTCTTATTTTGTGAAAAAAACACTTTCCCCCTCCACATAAAATATAACTCATTTTAAAAAGCTACAGTGTTGCCAGAAACAGTGGCTCATGCATGTAATCCCAGCACTTTGGGAGGCCAAGGTGGGTGGATCACTTGAGGTCAGAAGTTTGAGACTAGTGTGGCCAACATGGTCAAACCCTGTCTCTACTAAAAATATAAAAAGTAGCCAGGCATGGTGGCTCATCGTTGTAATCCCAGCTACTTGGGAGGCTTAGGCAGGAGAGTTGCTTGAATCCAGGAGGCAGAGGTTGCAGTGAGCCGAGATCGCACCATTGCACTCTAGCCTGGGTGACAAGCAAACTGTCTCAAGAAAAAAAAAAAGGCTATGTCTATCACCCAGCCCAGAACCTATTATATATAAAAATTCATATATATATAACATATATAAAATCAGCAGATATCCAAGCATTACATATTTCCTTTTTTTTTTTTGACACGAAGTCTCACTCTGTCACTCAGGCTGATAGCTGGGATTACAGGTGCGCACCACCACCGTATCAAGCTAATTTTTATATTTTTACTAGAGATGGGGTTTCACCAAGTTGGTCAGACTGGTCTCAAACTCCTGACCTCAGGTGATCTGCCTGCCTTGACCTCCCAAAGTGCTGGGATTACAGGGGTGAGCTGCCACACCCAGCCACATTATATATTTTCTGACTGATAATGGAGTAAGTCCTAGGCACGACACTAATGGAAAACAGGTCAGGCATAGTAGCTTGAGCCTGTAATCCCAAACTCTTTGGGATGCTAAGGCAGGAGGCTCACCTGAGGTCAGAATTTCGAGACTAGCCTGGACAACATAGTGGAACCCTGTTATCTACAAAAAATACACAAATTGGCTAGGCACAGTGATGTGCACCTACCATCCCAGTGACTACATGGGCTGAGGTGGCAGGATCCCTTGAGCCCAGGAGGTCAAGGCTGCAGTGAGCCAAGTTTGCGCTGTTCCATTTCAATCTGGGTGACAGAGCAAGGCTCCTCAAAAATAAACAAATAAAAAAATAATTTCTAAAAATTAAAAATAAGAAAACAAGGTCTAGATTTCTATTTGACCCAACTGGATGACATGGCTGTTCAAGTAGCTTTGTGTGGAACCTCATTCTGTCCATACATCCTGTCACTACATCTACAGGTCCCTAATTTTTTAAGCATCACACACAAGAAATAATTTTAAAGACCAAATCACCCTTAAATTCCAACAAGCAACACTATCTTCAACACATTTTTGTACAGTCAAGTAACCATTTATATCTGTCCCATTTAAACCTGTGCTATCAAAGCTCCAGCAGCAAATCAACTAAACAGTTTCACCTCTTTTCTCCTACAGGGAATCTAGCAACTACCACAGAACTGTGAAAGTCGCATGACCAGGATAAAGGAGCTAACTGAAAGTGTAAGGCAGATTGAAGCCAAACATTTTTTTTTTTTTTTTTTTTTTGGAGACAGGGTCACGTTCTTGCCCAAGCTGGAGCGCAGTGTAGTGGCACGATCTTGGCAATTCTCCTGACTCAGTCTCCTAAGTAGCTGGGATTATAAACACACACCACCACACCCAGCTAATTTTTGTACTTTTAATAGAGACAAAGTTTCATCATGTTGGCCAGGCTGGTCTGGAACTCCTGGCCTCAAGTGATCCAGCCACCTGAGCCTCTCAAGGTGCTAGGATTAGAGGTGTGAGCCACCACGCCCAGCCTGAAGCGAACCTTTTATGCTTTGAGGAAAAAAACTATAAAATACATTGGGCAGTAAACACAATCTAAATAACAAAAAATAAAAGCAAGATTAACCTATCACATCCTAAACTATCATAGTAGTAATATGGCTATTTTGAAATTACAAAAAAAACCTAAAATATTATTTGCATGATTCTGGGGTCTAAAGTAAAATGGCAAAGTAAAAATGTCTTTCTCTAAATTAGAGAAAGACGAGACTATAAATATTTATGCAACATAAATTCGTATACGTCCAAAAATTCTCAATGAAACCCTCTATGAGATATGTTTCAGAATTTACAATTTTCAGATTTTAGAAGAGTAAAATGTTCACAGTGGCTCACGCCTGTAATCTCAGCACTTTGGGAGGCCGAGGTGGGCGGATCACAAGGTCAAGAGATCAAGACCATCCTGGCCAACATGGTGAAACCCTGTCTCTACTAAAAATACAAAAATTAGCCAAGCATGGTGGCACACACCTGTGGTCCCAGCTACTCAGGAGGCTGAGGTGGAAGAATCACTTGAACCTACAAGGCAGAGGTTGTAGTGAGCCGAGATTGCTCCACTGCACTCCAGCCTGGTGACAGAGCAAGACTATGTCTCAAAAGAAAAAAAAAAAAAAAAAAGAACAGTAAAATGTTGCATACACTATGTTAAACCTCCCCATGGCTTCTGGAATAGTATTTTACAATTAGTCACAGAAACAATTTGTACAATGAAATCTATGAAGATTCACATCAAATGGGATAAATCAAGACTATAATCTCATTTTTGCCACCAAACTTGAAAAAAATACTTTCAGTTTTCAGAACTTTTTGTATTTGATAATTCTGAATAAAGGATCTTGGATCATAAATTGGCTTTCTCCTGGCCAGGTGCGGTAGCTCATGCCTGTAACCCCAGCACTTTGGGAAGCCAAGGCAGGTGGATCACAAGGTCAGGAGTGTGAGACCAGTCTGGCCAACATAGTGAAACCCCATCTCTACTAAAAATACAAAAAATTAGCTGGGTGTAGTGGCGTGCACCTGTAATCCCAGCTACTCAGGAGGCTGAGGCAGGAGAATCATTTGAACCCGGGAGGTGGAGGTTGCAATGAGCTGAGATCGCTCCATTGCACTCCAGCCCGGGTGAGAGTGTGGGACTCTGACTAAAAATAGGCAAAAAATAAATAAAAATAAAAATAATGAATAAGTAAAGAAATAAATTGGCCTTCTCCTTCAAAGGCAAATTGGTCTTTATAAGGGTTTGCAATTTTCCTTTTCCTCCAGAGGCAAACTGGTCCTTATAAACGTTTGCAATTTTCCAAGTTCAGAAATACCTCCCAAACAAAAACAAATCCCACTTAATAATGAGTTTTTTTTCTTTAAGACAGGGTCTCGCTCTACTGCCCAGGCTGGAGGGCAGTGGCAGTGACAGTTCACTGCAGCCTCAACCTCCTGGGCCCAAGCAATCTTCCTGCCTTGGCCTTTCAAAGTGTTGGGATTATAGGCGTGAGCCACTTCGCCCAGCCTAAGGAAATTTTAAAATCATTTCACCAAAATAGTTTGTGGCTGAGTAACTTTTCCCCTTAAACATTCACAAAAGCTATCATAAAATGTTAAAAAAAGAAAAAAAGCTTAGTTATAAAACTTCTGTTGGAAGGGAAAGATTGAGAAAATACGCCAAATTGAAATGTTTCCAGCAACCTCTCCCCAATTGCATGCAGCATCTTAAAACAATCAAAGACCACACCGTGTGTTGTTTGCAAGTGTTTTAGCTTCTATTAAACTGACATTTTACTAATAAAATCATTTTTCTGAAAGGCTTTGTACATTATTTTAAACACAACAGTCACAGGATAGGTCATTTTGGGTTTTTGTGTATGTGTGTTTTGTTTTTGTGGCAGGATCTTAAAACTATTGCCCAGGCTGGAGTGCAGTGGTGCAATCTCGTCTCAGTGCAACTTCTGCCTCCTGGGTTCAAGCGACTCTCCTGCCTCAGCCTTCCGAGTAGCTAAGGTTACAGATGCCCACCACCACATCTGGCTAATTTTGTATTTTTAGTAAAGATGGGGTTTCACCGTGTTGGCCAGGCTGGTCTTGAACTTCTGACCTCAAGTGATCTACCCATCTCAGCCTCTCAAAGTGCTGGGATTACAAGCGTGAGCCACCCCACCCAGGCCAATAGGACACTTTGAAAAATTACTACAAAGATAATTCACATTCATTATAATACACCTGGAAAATGCCAACAAACGTATATTTTTCAAATGTCTTATATTTATTATCAGAATAAACATTATTATTAACAGAATAAACATTTCTGGCACACAGGGCAGGTCTGCCTGCAAACACAAGACTATAAAAGATAATTTAACTGGCTTCTTAATGAGTTACCTTTCTATTCTACCAGTAAAAAGAAAATAGTCCTGCTTAACTCTCAGCACTGTTGTGAGAATCAAATAAAGCAAAGTGGAAGTTTTTCGAAAACTGTCAAGTATATAAAACAATCTAGAAACTGACCAGCCGAGAGAGGAATAAAAGTAATGCTCAAATTCAAGCTTTAGGCAAGTCAGTAGTTCTCAACTCCAGGTATATTTAAGAATTATCTGAGGAGTTTTTAGAAAATACATACTGATGCCTGGGCCCCCAACATAACACAAACCAACTCTATGGGGACTGAAAGCCTGGTATCTGTATTTTTTAAAACACAAATGACTAATGCAGAGTGCAGATCATGAACCACTAAGATAAGTCAATCTATCTACAGAAGTTGCTAAGAAGAATACAGAAAAAAGGTTATTGTTTTTTGATTCTCGAGACTACAGAAAATTTAAATTCTATCTACCTTCAACAAAACACTGTGTACAGTGTGAATCTATTTTAATAGTTGAAAGGGGAAAAAAACCTTAAACGTAAACATCCTGTGAGTACTTGCACACATACCTACATACACCTTAGATCAACATGTATTATATCAAATGTGCTTTATGTGGATGATTACTATATTAGATGGATAAAAATTTTAGAAAGCTTCAGAGTAAACACATACTTAATTATAAATATTACATATGTATATTATACATAAAATGTTACATATAATAAATTCACGGTAGTGGGATTATGGGTAATCTTCACATTTTTGTACTTTTCTGAATTACCTATTTTTTTTTTCGAGACAGGGTCTTACTCTGTCGCCCCGGCTGGAGTGCAGTGGTGCCATCTCAACTCACTGTAACCTCCGCCTCCCAAGTTCAAATGATTTTCCTGCCTCAGCCTCCTGAGTAGCTGGGATCACAGATGCATACCACCATACCCGGCTAATTTTTGTACTTTCAGTAGAGACAAGGTTTTGCAATGTTGGTCAGCCTGGTCTCGAACTCCTGACCTCAAGTGATCCACCTGCCTCGGCCTCCCAAAGTGCTGGATTACAGGTGTGACCCACTGCACCCAGCCTGGATTACCTAATTTTTAAAATGAAAACTTTTCACTTTTTTTTTTTTTACAGACAGAGTCTCACTGTGTCGCCAGGTGCCAGGCTGGAGTACAGTGGCACAATCTCGGCTCACTGCAACCTCCGCCTCCCGGGTTCAAGCAGCTCTCCTGCCTCAGCCTCCCAAGTAGCTGGGACTACAGGGGCGCGCCACCACATCCAGCTAATTTTTATATTTTTTTAGTAGAGACAGGGTTTAACCATGTTGGCCAGGACGGTCGTAATCCCTTGACCTCGTGATCTGCCCACCTTGGCCTCCCAAAGTACTGGTATTACAGGCATGAGCCACCGCGCCCGGCCGACTTTTCACTTTTATAATCTGGAAAACAATACTATAAAGCCATACTTACAGACTACTATTTCAATGTACTAGCTAGGATTGCCATGTAAAACTACTCAGATCAGGCTGTCCAGTTATGATATCGAGTGAACTCCTGGAACTGCTCAACATTGAGGTTCTTTTATTGTAACATGTGAGAGAACAGTTGATTAAATAACTCAATAAATTCTATCCGTAAATCCTAAGCCATTGTTCAACTTCTACATTAAAGTCTTTTCTGATGCTACCAACTGATAAAAATGATTTTTTGTCTAATTCCTATACAAATACCACTTTGTTTTACATGGGTCCATGAAAAATCTTTATTCTTCTGCCTCTAATTCAGAATATGTAGATGATTGACTTGGGAGAAGCACATTGTCTTCAAGTACTAGAAAATTTTACTTACTTTCCTTCCAGGATCCTGGCCACACACCATATTTGGTATGATAAAACAGCAAAAAAAAGTAGCAAAGTGCTGTGGTGCTAAAGATAATCCCCCACATACAACTTCATAAGGCAAATGTAGGTTGGTTGGTTGGTTTGTTTTTGAGACGGAGTCTTGCCCTGTTGCCGAGGCTGGAGTGCGACGGAAAGATCTTGGTTCACTGCAACCTCTGCCTCCCGGGTTCAATCGATTCTCTTGCCTCAGCCTTCCCAGTAGCTGGGATCACAGGCGCCCACTACCACGCCCAGCTAATTTTTGTATTTTTAATAAAGATGGTGTTTCACCATGTTGGCCAGGCTGGTCTCAAACTCCTGACCTCAAGCAATCCAGCTGCCTACGCCTCCCAAAGTGCTGGGATTACAGGCATGAGCCACTGTGCTTGGCCCAAAAGAGGTATTTATAAAAGCAGTTAGGAAAGCCCCCCAAAGGCCCTTAGTATTCATTCAACAAATATTTTTGAACACTTATTATGTGCCATCCTCTATAGTAGGCATTACAGAGACAGAGGCAAATGAAAAACTATGTCCTGGCCTTCACAGAGCTTTCAGCCTTTTGGGTGCCTAAGAAATACCTATAACAATTCTATGCCCAAAGTCTTCCTCAATGTCACAGTTTTGATTAAAGTATTCCTTAACATCTGAATATACTACAGTTGGGGGGAAAAAAGGCTAATTAAATACACTATGATACTGTGTTATGTGAAATATGCTTTATATGGCTGATTACTATGTTTAATGATAAAAGTTTCAGAAAGGTTTACAGAGTAAACATGTACTTAATTATAAGTATGTAGTCTGGGGTATTTTCCACAAAAAATTAGACGTTAAATGTTTGGCCAAACCTGTAACCTCAACACGTACTTGTTTCTATAGGAGAAAAATCAGATTTTACACAGCATTTTTAGTGTTTTTAAAGTTGCCACATATTGCAAATCAGTTTTAACATTTGTAAGCACTCTATTACATATAGTTCTAAATACTGTACTGATTAACCATATAACTTTTACTGAAGTTAATTGGTGACTATAAAGGTTGAAAATCTAAAAGAAAAGGCTATGCCAGTGTCAGGTAAACCAAAAGTCTTTAAATCTATAATCTCTAAATCAACATAATGAGAAGTTAGCTCTACCTGTTTTACTACTTTTTTAACATACACCCAAATATAACCATAAACCTCAATGGGGAAAGCTTTCTTCTAGGTTACTTATTTGAAAGTTCGTAACAAAGAAAGTGTGAAAAGACTCAGGAAAACCATTCTAAGATACAAACTTCCACTATATTAACTACATGTAAACAGATTTTATAAACATGTTGATATAAATGTCAGAACCCACTATAACATTATCGACATTGTTTGTGCTTGTAATAGCTGCATTTAAAAAATATTCCAGGAGAAACTTAAAAATCTAGGTTCCTTTCCCTCTAACCTCTGTAAATACAATCATTTTAACATACATTTTTAAAAGAAAATTATCCTATATTTATAAGAGAATAAGCTCTACTAGTTTCTGATACACAATAGAGTTCAAAAAAAGAAAACGGATTAAAAAGAAAAAGAAAAAGAAAAAGAAAAGAGAATAAGCTCAATGTTTCACCTAAGTATTTTTCCCTACCCGTGAAGCTTCTCTCTTGTCATTTAACTTTTATTCACTATCTTAATATTGTCATAAGAATGATTTCTTTTCCTGACAAGCTATTATATGTTATATCTTGCTGATATCTACCTAACTGCCTCTAAGTAATACCCTTCTTTTTCTAATAATTTGTGCTGAAGAAAAACTGTATTGATTTCTTCTGAGCTTACCTGTTCCTTCCTTAAATATCATTTTAGTTAAACAGAAAGCATTTTCTTTTCATTTTTGGCTATATAATTATTAAATTTCAGAACTAAAAGAGGCTTATAGATAAACTAGTAAAATTTCCAGTTTTACAAAAGAGAAAACAGGTTCACTGAAGGAAAAGTGGCATGACCAAGATGAAATTATTTTAAAGGTAGATACCAGTAAGTAAAACAAGATCTGGCAAAAAGAACTGAATGTAGTAATTCAGCAACTTGACTGAAAAACTGACATGGGCCGGGCGTGGTGGCTCACGCTGGTAATCCCAGCACTTTGGGAAGCAGAAGCAGGAGAATCACCTGAGGTCAGGAGTTTAAGACCAGCCTGACCAACATGGAGAAACCCCATCTTTAGTAAAAACACAAAATTAGCCAAGCATGGTGGCACATGTCTGTAATCCCAGCTACTCGGGAGGCTGAGGCAGGAGAATTGCTTGAACCCAGGAGGCAGAGCCAAGATAGCGCCATTGCACTCCAGCCTGGGTAATAAGAGCGAAACTCCGTCTCCAAAAAAAAAAAAAAAGAAAAAGAAAAACTGACATCACATTAAAACAGTATTTAATATATCCTTGGTTTTCAAATCTGTTCATTATTGATAGTTTAATAAGTTTCCCTATACAAATTTGGTCTCTAAAAGCTATAATTTGGTCTCTATAAACATCTTAATTTTTAAAAAATAGAGATAGGGTCTCACTAAGTTGCTCAGACTGGTCTTGAACTCCTGGCCTAAAGTGATCCCCCCATCTTGGCCTCCCAAAGTGCTGGGATTACAGGCATGAGCCACTGCACCTGGCTTAAAATAATTTTATTACTGTGTAAACTGGCAGAGAAAATATCTCAAAAACTAGAACTGAGTTGATATGACGCATTTAAAGCAAAACCAGATCTAACGATGATCAGCAGCACTTGGAATCTGAGACAAGTAAGTACATTCTTTAAAAAGTAAACTGGGCTCAAAATCTCTCATACTAAAAATAAAAAAAATAAAATAATTGAATCAATAAGCATCTTTATTGTAAATTAATTCAAACTATGTTTAGAGTTGGAGATTTACATTATATTCTTCATAATTCACAGGATTTTCATAACAATGTTAGCCAGAGAAGACTACAGCTTTTTGTCATGTATCTCTTAGAATAAGTCACAGGATTTTCATAACAATGATAGCTGGAATTCAGGCAGACTACAGCTTTTTGTCATGCATCTCTTAGAATGAGGTCTGCTACAAATGATTATTTGTGACAAATTCTAACTGAAGATCTTAAGACCTCTTAACATCAGAGCTATGGAATAATGTTCACGTATAACCCACACAAAGGAAAAAAATAACAAACATATCGATAAAAATAAATAATGTTGACTAATTAAAAAATGTATTCGGCATTGGAGTGGTCCAGGAATTAGAATTAAAAAAAAAAAGAATAAAAAAAAAACGTACTGGGCAGTTGTGGTAGAACGTGCCTATAGTCCCAGCTATTGAGGAGGCTAAGGTGGGAGGATTACTTGAGTCCAGGAGTTTAAGGCTGCAAAGAGCTATGATGGCACCATTGTACTCTACCCTGGGCAACAGAGCAATACCCTGTCCGTTAAAACAAACCAACAAACAATATATATGCCTATATAGGTCATAAAATGTACTGAAAAACTCCTTGAAATTTTATATTGCTGCAATTATTTCTAATGGTAAGATAAACGACATTCCTAATCAAAACTGAAAAACAGATATACAGAGAAATTAAAAGTTGGCAAGAACGGAATAAATCATATGTTTATTTTAAATGCTAAAATAATGGTCAACTCAAACAACCTGGGACTATGATTAATACACAGTACCTGTCAAACTAGCACAGTGTGCTAGGTAAATGATAGGAATCAAAATCACTACAAGACACATGGTTAATTCCTGATACACTTAAACTTATTTCTGAATTTTTATTCTTTTCCATTTTGAAAAAGCCTCTGAGTTTGTCAGCAGTCTTCTCAGGACAAGCTTCTCTAAGACAGAAAAATGTATCTCTCAAAGGGATACAATGAGTCAGAGTTACATTAAAAGTCACCTTCAAGATAACTTTTTTACTCCTCTAAACTACATCTCCACGTCTCCCAGGGAATGCTTCTTATCCCTTTTCAATTTCCTTTGGCACAAACAGGGGGCTCTCCTAACCTAGGAAGACTCAAAATAGCAAGCTGTCCTCATCTCTAATGCCTAGGTGTGCTTAAGATCAACATTTAATAGTCCCTTCTTTTCAAGATTAATCCATTCGTTTTATTTTATTTGCAATCATTCAGTGGTTGGAAGAAACATTTGGATCACTTAAAGCACTAAAGAAAATTAGATTACAAAACATGCAGCAACCGTCCATGACAAATTCTGCATGAAAACTGTAGGTAAGCACCAGAATCCAGATATATCATGTCCACCCTCTGCCACTGTCCTTACAGGATGGAGAAATTTGCAGTTATACAAGTAAAGGTTTCACTAACCAGAAGCTTTAAAACATACCTAAATTCTGGCTGGGCACAGCAGCTCACACCTGTAATCCCAGCACTTTGGGAGGCTGAGGCGAGGGGATCACCTGAGGTCAGGAGTTCAAGACTAGCCTGGCCAACATGGCAAAACCCCGCCTCTCCTACAAATACAAAAATTAGCCAGGCATGGTAGTGGGTGCCTGCAATCCTAGCTACTTGGAAGGCTGAGGCAGGAGAATCACCTGAACTGAACCTGGAAGTGGAGGTTGCAGTGAGGCGAGATCATGCCATTGCACTCCAGCCTGGTCAACAAAAGCGAAACTCCATCTCAAAAAATAATAATAATTTAAAAACCTAAGTTCCTTTCATACTACAAAATGTTTATTTAAAACCACTTTTAGCTAGGCATGGTGGCTCATGCCTGTAATGCCAGCACTTTCGGAAGCCAAGGTGGGAGAATCACCTGAGGTTGGGAGTTCAAGACCAGCCTGACCTACAAGGAGAAATCCCATCGCTACCAAAAATATAAAATTAGCCGAGTGTGGTACAGCATGCCTGTAATTCCAGCTACTCAGGAGGCTGAGACAGAAGAATCGCTTGAACCAGGGAGGCAGAGGTTTCGGTGAGCCGAGATCGCACCATTGCACTCCAGCCTGGGCAACAAGAGCGAAACTCCGTCTCAAAACAAAAACAAAAACAAAAAACAAACAAACAAACAAAAAGACTTAGATAGTCACTAAATCATTAAATCCTGGAAATATATTCTGCTCTAGTTTAAAAGTTACAAAATAAGAATCTTTACATTCCTGTAATTTAAAGTTTTTTTAAAGCTAATTACTCATGGATTTTTCCCTATACCTTGTTAGTATGATTGGTCAGTCTTTTAGAATTTCACTAAAAATTAGGATGTATAATGGCATAAATGCAAATTAAGTCCACCAAGTCAAACATAGTACTAAACATAAAGATCATAGAATTTTAATATACTAAAGAAAACAGCAAGGAGGCAAGGTGAAAGGTTGGTAGGAATTCCATCAATACTCTGCCAATTGTGGGGCAAGGTAGACACGTGTAAAACTGTATTCTATTCTTCAGGTCTTCACACTATGAAAGATCATTACACAACTTGACTTTGTAATTTTTTCGGAAGCAGTAAGGAGCTATTTTCACTTTCTAATCAGCTTCAGTCGAATCTTAAGGGATACAAGTCACCCAAAGCCTGGCAACAGTAACTTTTCTTCCTTGACCCAAGAAGGCAGAGTGCCAGAGGGAAATAGCAAAGAGTAGCACTATATAAACAGGGCAAGTGGCACAAGAGCAGAGGCAAGTTATATAACCAAAATAGATTTTAAAATATGTTCATAACTCGTAACAACCTTTGCCTTTGGCTGGTTTCTTGTTTGGAGTATCAGTTGAAACAGTTAATTCAATATTATCTGGATCGCCTCCTTCCTCTTCAATAGCCTACATTAGAAAGAGAAGTTAATATGCTACACAGTCTATCTAAACTTATTTTATAAAAACGAAATGAAAAAAAAATTAGTAAACCTCATGCCTCAAGACATTAGAATTGCCAGTCATTTCATAAACCGACTTCAAAAATGAGGAATTAAACTACACCAAAGAGTAAGAGAAAGTTTCAGGGGGAAAAAATCATTAGGTATCAAAATCGCGTTAAGTTTTAAATTCTACCGTGTCAAGATAATTAAATATCACATTATACTGGCCAAAAATCGAAATATGTTCTACTGCAGAAAAGCTGCCAGCTACTAAAGTAAATAACTAAAAAGCGTTTTCCTAGTTTCTGTAATGCAAACTTACTGCTCCTCTACTACAATTCCAACGCTCACTCAAATAAACCAGAAAGCTAATCAGGAATGAAAAAGTAGATTATTGCGCTGATGCAAAAACTAAAAGCCTAATGGAAAACAAAACCTCTCTCTGTCACCCACCCATCGACTCCCACTACCAATTCTCCCTCAAGATGGGGAGGAAACGGTTGGGCACAATTAAACGGTAACTTCACAGAAGTCACCAAAGTAACCATTCCCTCCGAGGCCAAGAAATGCACGCGCTCACCATGGCTAAAGGCTGGGGACCGAGCGCCTCCCAGGTCTCCACGATCGCCCTTGGGAGGCCGCGCCGGCCGGCCGCAACCCTCGCAGCCTGGCGGGGACGTCCCGGGGAGGCGGGGGCGCGCTAGGCTGAGGTGGCCGATCGCGGACGGCTCTAGGGTCCCTCGTAGGCCCGGCCCGGCCCGGCCCGGAGCGCTGGGACGGGGGCGCCGCGGATGGGTCCCCGTCCTCCACGCGCGCGCGGGAGCCGCCCCGGGCCTCCCTACCTGCCTCCCCACGAGTCCCGGCGGCTGCAAGCGGCAGAGGGCTGAGGCGGAAGCCGGGCGCCGAGGCGCGGCCTAAGCTCCCCTTCCCGGTCCTTCCCGGTCCTCGCCGGGCCTCACCTGCTTGAGTCGGGAGATGAGCACGGTCTTGACTCCGGTGATGTCTAAGTTCCGCCGCTTCAGCTCGGACTTCAGATCGATGACCCGCAGATCGGTGATCTTTTTACCTTCCGCCTGACCCGAGGCGGCCGAGGCTGCCACCGCAGCGGTAGCGGCAGCCATCTTAGAAGAGCAGCGCGCTGCCGAGGTAGCGAGTGGGCTGCAGGGCGGCGGCAGCAGCGCCAACTTCCACCCAGGCCTCAGCGGCCGCCGGCGCGGCGCAGCGCTGCGCACAATGAGCCGCTGGCCCCTCCCCCGGCCCGCCACCCTAGCGCAACCTGCAGCCGCAGCCAGCACCCGGATGACGGCCGCGCGTGCGCACTGGCGCAGGGACCCGCCGCGGCGCGCTCCGCTGGGCGGGCCGCGGCCACTTGGGCGGTGCAATCCCTTGTGTGGTCTGGGAGGTCAGGCACGTCCAACCGCAACAACGTCCGTCGCGCCGCCGTTCCCCGTCGCTTCGTTAGCCATTTTCTTGCAACGTCTTGAGTGTTGAGCAACAACGATGTGCAGGCACTGCATGACATCGTGCGCGCGTTACTCAACACAAACCGCGGGGGCGCGTGCGCGCGCTGAACCTCTCAGGGAAGTACTTTATCAGTTCTGCTGAATAATCGAAAAATTGTCGCCGGTGTGCACCAATGAACTAGATTCCCCTAGTTCCATTCAAAAGACCTCAAAGCAATTCTGGGACTGTTAGTCCAAAGAATAGGAAGGGCTGGCCTTTGACACATGCCTCATTAACTGTCTCAGGAGAAAACATCGTTGCCCTGCCCATGGCAGCTGAGTTTATTCTAGTGCTGCCCCTACTCGCTTGAAAAACGGGAAAACTTCTTTCGTGTTGCCGTCGGGTTTGCTATCCTCCCAGTGGACCTGATGGCCCAACACGAAATTGTTCACTGAATGGGAAAACTAGCTTATAAGTACTTGTTGCCGTTGCCGTATATACTGTGTTCACTATTTTGTCCCCCAAAATTTGGGATTCCAAGAACAGTGAGCATCTTCTTATGGAGGATCGGCCTGTACAAGTGAGTACCTATTTGTGATTTTACCTTGTATTATTTATTATAAAAATATAAGTATTGATAGAATAAAACGATTCTATAAATTCCACAAGGTGAGTATGATGCACAATTAACTATACTGTATTTCCTGGTTTTACAACTTAAATTCCTGAGATCTGACTCACTTTAGATTACTTTTTCTGATTGGCTGGCTCAAAAAGAGGAAGACTGGACATTTTGAAAGAATACCTGAGACTAGGGTAGTTCTTTACAGTTGATAAGGCACTTTGACATACAGTAACCCCCTTAATCCTTCCCAACTCCGAGAGGTAAATCTCCGTGAGACTTAGATTAAATGACTTGCCCATGTTCACACAACAGAGCTGTGTTCAGATTCCAGCCTGCTGATTCCAAATTCAGCTCTGTCTCTGCTACGATATTGGATTCACAGTGATGGAAGTTTAGAATACAGAGACTCCTTAGAAATCTTCTGGCCCATCATTTGAGGTCGGGAGTTCGAGAACAACCTCTCTACTAAAAATACAAAAATTAGCCGGGTGTGGTGGTGGGCACCTGTAATCCCAGCTACTCAGGAGACAGAGGTAGGAGAATCACTTGAACTGGGGAGGCAGGAGTTGCAGTGAGATCTGGCCACTGCACTCCAGCCTGGGCAACAGAGGGAGACCCTGTCTCAAAAAAAAAAAAAAAAAAAAAAAAAAGGTCTGGTGTGGTGGCTCACACCTGTAATGCCAGCACTTTAGGAGGCTGAGGTGGATGGATCACTTGAGGTCAGGAGTTCGATAGCAGCCTGGCCAACATCACCATCTCTACTAGAAATAAAAAAAAAAAATTAGCCAGGTGTGGTGGCAGGTACGTGTAGTCCCAGCTACTTGGGAGGCTGAGGCAGGAGAATCACTTAAACCCAGGAGGCAGAGGTTGCAGTGAGCCGAGATCATGCCATTGCACTCCAGCCCGGGCGACAGAGCTAGAGTTTGTCTCAAAAAAAAAAGGAAGAAAAAAATCATGCAGCCTAGTTCTCAAGATTCTAAGAGATATACCTAGGGATGTATAGCTATTCTCTCTCTCTCCTTTTTGTTTTTATTTTATTTTATTTTTTTACAATCCACAGGTCTTTTATTTTTTTAACACCTATTATGCTGTTAATTCATAGTGAAGAGGTTCCAGCACCTCAGGCTCCTTCCTGTTGGTTCTCACAAAGTGTGCTTCCCTGGGTGGAGCACGCTGATGCTTCAGCTGAACCCAGGTGCCTTTCTCTTTGGTTTCTTTCTTTTTCTGGTCATTTTCCTTCATGTGTTTCAGGAAGCTATCTCCGCTCTAAGAGTGTTTAATGTGCTCAATACGCACATTTATTCTCTTGGCTAGAATCTTGCCCTTAACTTGTTTGTTTACAACAATGTCATTGCTGCTGGCAGTGTTACAATGGATAACATTGTAAACTCTTCGAGTTTTGCCATGATAACACATGTGGGGCATGCCTTTTTGAACAGTACCCATTCCTTTGATATCTACAATATCACCTTTCTTTTTTCTTTTTTTTTTTGAGACAGAGTTTCGCTCTTGTTACCCAGGCTGGAGTGCAATGGAGCGATCTCGGCTCACCACAACCTCTGCCTCCTGGGTTCAAGCAATTCTCCTGCCTCGGCCTCCCGAGTAGCTGGGACTACAGGCGTGTGCCACCATGCCCAGCTAATTTTTGTATTTTTAGTAGAGACGGGGTTTCACCCTGTTGACCAGGATGGTCTCGATCTCTTGACCTCGTGATCCACCCGCCTCGGCCTCCCAAAGTGCTGGGATTATAGTCGTGAGCCACCACACCTGGCCTCTTTTTTTCTTTCTTTTTTTTTTTTTGAGACAGAGTTTTGCTCTGTCACCAGGTGGCGGGCTGGAGTACAGTGGCGCAATCTCGGCTCACTGCAACCTCCACCTCCTGGGTTCAAGCAGTTCTCCTGCCTCAGCCTCCCAAGTAGCTGGAACGACAGGTGCGTGCCACCACGCCCAGCTAATTTTTGTATTTTTTAGTAGAGACGGGGTTTCACCATGTTGGCCAGGTTGGTCTCAATCTCTTGACCTCATGATCCGCCCACCTCGGCCTCCCAAAGTGCTGGGATTACAGGTGTGAGCCCCTGCGCCTGGCCAATATCACCTTTCTTGTAGATTCACACATAGGTGGCCAAAGGAACAATTCCATGTTTTCTCTTTTTTTGAGATGGAGTTTCGCTCTTGTTACCCAGGCTGGAGTGCAATGGCGCGATCTCTGCTCACCGCAACCTCCGCCTCCTGGGTTCAGGCAATTCTCCTGCCTCAGCATCCTGAGTAGCTGGGATTACAGGCACGTGCCACCATGCCCAGCTAATTTTTTGTATTTTTAGTAGAGACGGTATTTCACCATGTTGACCAGGATGGTCTCGATCTCTTGACCTCGTGATCCATCCGCTTCGGCCTCCCAAAGCACTGGGATTACAGGCGTGAGCCACCACGCCCGGCCCCCAATTCCATGTTTTCTAAAAGGCCTAGAGAACATATATTGAGTGCCTCTCCTCTTTCCTTTTGTGTTTGTCATTTTGGTGAATTACTGAAAGATGGTGGTTCCTGCCGAAAGGCTTTTTTTTATTTTTATTTTTTTGAGACAGTGTCTCACTGTGTCACCCAGATTGGAGTGCAGTGACGTAATCATAGCTCACTGCAGCCTCAACCTCCTGGGCTCAAGTGATCCTCCCACCTCAGCCTCCTGAGTAACTAGACTATAGGTACCTGCCACCATGCCTAGCTAATTTTTGTATTTTTTGTAGAGACAGAGTTTCACCATGTTGTTGCCCAGGCTGGTCTCGAACTCCTGGGCTCAAGTGATCCTTCCCCCTCAGCCTCTCAAGTACCGTGCCAGCACACCCAGCTAATTTTTTTTTTTTTCTGTAGAAACAGGGTCTCACTATGTTGCCCAGGCTGGTCTCAAATTCCTGGGCTTAAGCTGTTCTCCTGCCTCAACCTCCCAAAATGCTTGGATTACAAGTGTGAGCCATCAAACCTAGCTCAAATAGGCTTTTAAATCTTTCCTGTCTTGAAACATCTTCATTTGACTCAACTATTTCCTATTGGCAATAGTTATATTATTGTGTACTTGTCTTAATGAAGAGTGCATAGCTTAGTGACAAGGGAGATAAATCATATAGCTGTCTCTCTGAAGATAATGAAGATGTTTGACAAAACATTTTAAAACTTTTTAAAACATCAAAACCATCCAAGAAATAAGATAATGAGAAATCACTGGGCCACAATTTGAGAGAAGGCTGAAATCTAGAGAGGAGCCCACCATTTGTAGTAAAAGAAGGTTTTTGCTAACGCTGAAAGGCAGGTGAGATTTGAGCACCACTTTTGGGTGATTTAAGGGACAAAAGGTGGAACCCAGGGTCTGCCAAAGGGAAGGGGCCTGATTTGCTATCCTATACTTAGTTTTTGTTGTTTTTGTTATTGTTTTCGATATTTTTGTTTGTTTTGTGTTTTTGAGATGGAGGCTTGCTCTGTTGCCCAGGCTGGAGTGCAGTGGCCCAATCTTGGTTCACTGCAACCTCTGCCTCCTGGGTTCAAGCGATTCTCCTTCCTCAGCCTCCTGAGCAGCTGGGTTTATAGGTGCGCACCACCAGTCCCGGCTAATTTTTGTATTTTTAGTAGAGACAAGGTTTCACCATATTGGTCAGGCTGGTCTCATGCTCCTGACCTCACTGGTCTCCAACTCCTGACTTCGAGTGCTCTGCCCTCCTTGGCCTCCCAAAGTGCTGATTTGATAGGCATAAGCCACTGTGCCTGGCCACAAACTTACTTTTGAGACACTAAAGTACTGCTCTCTAGAAGGAAAGATGAACTTAGAGTAAGGAAACCCTTGCTTGGACTGCAGCCATGTTGATTTGTGACATAAAGTCATGTTCCAAGAGCTAACGGTGTCATTAATGTCATATTAATGCATACTAATACCGCTACCTAGCAGAAGCAAATGTAAATTATCCTTGAAGGGAGATGCAGCACATTACCTATTACCTATGTTCACAAGTTGCTTTTACAATTTTTTTTTTGAGATGGAGTCTCACTCTGTCACCAGCCTGGAGTGCAGTGGAGCGATCTCCGCTCATTGTAACCTCCACCTCCTGGGTTCAAGCCATTCTCCTGCCTTAGTCTCTTGAGTAGCTGGGATTACAGGCATGCACCACCATGCCTGGCTAATTTTTGTATTTTTAATAGAGACAAGTTTTTACCATATTGGTCAGGCTGATCTCAAACTGGTGACCTCGTGATCTGCCCGCCTCAGCTTCCCAAAGTGCTGGATTACAGGCGTGAGCCACTGCACCTGGCTGCTTTTACAAATATTTTTTAAATTACAGTGTCTAGGCCAGGCACAGTGGCTCACACCTGTAATCCCAGCTACTTGGAAGGCTGAGGCAAAAGAATCACTTGAACCAGGTAGTGGAGGTTGCAGTGAGCCAAGATCATGCCACTGCACTCCAGCCTGGGCAACAGAGCGAGACTCTGTCTCACACACACACAAAAAAAATTTACAGTGTCTAGCATTCAGTCAAACTCACAAGGGGACAAGATCCCATGAATGGCAACTAGCACAAACAGCAGACTACAGACATAGGCCCTAGGTTCTCTGAATAGTGGACTTATCAGATACAGACCCAGTGCGGTGGCTAACGCCTCTAATCCCGCACTTTGGAGGCCAAGGCGGAGAGATTGCTTGAGTACAAGAGTTTGAGACCAACCTGAGCAACATGGTGAGACCCCATCTCTGCTAAAATTTAAAAAACTACCTACTCAGGAGCCACTGAGGAGGCTGGGGTGGGAGGATCACTTGAGCAGGGGAGATGGAGGTTGCAGTGAGCCAAGACCGTGCCACTGCTTTCCATCTTAGCTGACAGAGTAAGACCTTGTCTCAAATAAAAATAAATCAATCAAATTTGTTTTTTAAAAAATATCAAACAGAGATCATAAGCAAACAACTAAAACCAAAAAATAAAAAATATATATAAAGTGCTATTATAGATTCGAGGAAGAATCATTATAAATTCTAGACGTAAAAAGTGATATTAAAAAAACTAAGAAATTGGTGAATCGATCTTTGCATAAGTTACACAGAACTCAAGATAAAATTAGAGAGCTGGAAGATGGGTCCAAAGAAACTATCAAGAATGAACCATGGAAAGACAAAAAAAAAAAAAAAAAAATGAACGTATTGAAGAAGCATCTTAGAGTCTTGGCAGGAAGGAGATTGCAAACTCAAATCGAGTAATTTTTAAAAAGTGTAATAAAGGGATTATTTACAAAGGCGTGAGCAGGGTTTAGTGAAATCACAAAAAAATGGTGCATTTGGGTTAAAATCAGTGGAAGTTCTTACTGCCTCTCAGCCTCAATAGGCAAGAAAGGAATGGTTTCTAGAACACAGAAAAAGTGGGCTGTACAACAGACCTATGGCTTCAACAGAGGAATACAGCCATGGTAACTTCACAGCAAGGAAACCATGGCGTGGGGCAGGGAGGTGGTGATAGCAATAAATGCAGGAACCTCAATCTTTTTCCACACTTTTATTTCCTACCAGTGCTCCTACTGGTGAAACCCAGCTGGAAGCCAGAGGTAAGAGTAAAGAAGCCAGTTAATTTAGTCCATAAATATCTGCTTCTTGGCCAGGCATGGTGGCTCACACCTGTAATCACAGCACTGTGGGAGGCTGAGGCGGGCAGATCACTTGAGGTCAGGAGTTCGAGAACATGGCAAAACCAATTCTCTACTAAAAATATAGAAATTAGCCAGGTGTGGTGGTGCCCATCTATAGTTCTAGTACCCAGGAGGCTGAGGCACGAGAAATTGTTTGAACCCTGTGTTGGCCAGGCTGATCTTGAACTCCTGACCTCAGGTGATCCACTCTGCTTTGGCCTCCCAAAGTGTTGGGATTACAGGCATGAGCCACCGTACTCAGTGGGAAATTTTTCTTTCTTTCTTTTTTTTTCTTTGAGACGGAGATCGAGTTTCACTCTTGTCCACCTCAGGCTGGAGTGCAGTGGCATGGCATGATGTCGGCTCACCGAGACCTCCGCCTCCCAGGTTCAAGCGATTCTCCTACTTCAGCCTCCATAGTAGCTGGGATTACAGGCATGTGCCACCATGCTCAGCTAATTTTTGTGTTATTAGTAGAGGCAGGGTTTCACCATGTTGCCCAGGCTAGTCTTGAACTCCTGACCTCAGGTGATCTGCCAGCCTCGGCCTCCCAAAGTTCTGGGATTACAGGTGTGAGCCACCACACCTGGTGGAAAATTAATTTTAAAGACTTTAATAAATGGAGAGGTATCAGGTTTATGAATTTTGAAAACTCAGTATTGTAAAGATGTCAGTTCATCCTAAATTGATATATTTGTCAATGCAGTCTCAGTCAAAATGCTAACCATTTTTTGGAGTGGAATTTGAGAAACTCATTCAAATTTTACATGGGATGCAAATGACCAAGAACAAGCAAAAACTTCTGAGGGAGGAAAATGATGTAAGCATTTTTTCTATGATACATCAAGCATTATTTTAAAATGTGGTGTTAGCAAAGAGATTGACAGCTAGACCAATGGAACAGAATAGAGGGACCCAACGCAGATCCATGGACCTGCTTTTTGACAAAACTGGCTTTATAGAGTAGTAATGCGAGGACAATTTTTTCAACAAATTACGTTGGGATTACTACTTTACACCAAAAAGTCAATTCCATGTGGATTGTAGACATGAATATGAGGCAAAACAATAATGCCACTGGTGTCACAGTATATAAATATAAAATGGGAAATACAAGTGGAAAAACATACAAGATAAGAAGTAAGAAGGGCACACACAGTGAAGCATGGAAAGGAATCCAGTTGGCAAGAACATCACCACCTTCATGCTCTACGTTATTCTACAGTAAGTGGGGACAGCAATCAGTCTACTGTGTAATAGTGGAGGTTCCTGGGTCAGGAAATAGTCTTTTTTACAAAGAAGGATCTTTTGGAGTTCAGTTTTTGCTATCAGCTTGCTTTTTTTTTTTTTTTTTTACGATGGAGTCTTACTCTGTCTCCTAGGCTGCAGTGCAATGATGCAATCTCAGCTCACTACAACCTCCGCCTCCTGGGTTCAAGTGATTCTCCTGCCTCAGCCTCCCAAGTAGCTAGGATTACAGGCACCTGCCACCACACCCAGCTAATTTTTATATTTTTAGTTGACACAGTGTTTCACCAAGTTAGCCAGGCTGGTCTTGATCTCCTGACCTCAGGTGATCCACCCATCTTGGCCCCGCAAAGTGCTGGGATTACAGGCGTGAGCCACCGTACCCAACCAGTTTGCTTTTATACTGAGCCGAGTTACCAGAGAGAGGAGGAAATCAGCCCTCATATTTGTTTGTCCTTAAAGATAGTATTAGGAGAGTATTATCAGGACCTTGGATTAGGAAAAGATTTATTTATGAGGAAACAAAAAGCACCACCTACAAAGGAAAAGATTGATATAAATAACTGCAGTAAAATTAAGAATTTCTACTCATTAAAAAGTACCACTGAGAGAGTAGAAGGCAAACTACAAAAGGGGAGGGTATTCAAAACACAGATAACAATAGGTTCATAATCAGCATATACAAAGAACACATTAAAAAAAAAATCCAGAAAAAAAGTGGTCAAGGCCAGGAGTGCTAGCTCATGCCTGTGATCCCAGTACTTTGGGATGCCAAGACCAGTGTACTGCTTAAAGCCAGGAGTTTGAGACCAGCCTGGCCAACATGGTGAAAACCCATCTGTACTTAAAATATACAAAAATCAGTTGGACATGGTGGCACGTGCCTCTAGTCCCAGCTAATTGGGAGGCAGAGACAGGAGAATCGCTTCAACCCAGGAGGCAGAGGCTGCAGTGAGCTGAGATCAAGCCACTCACTTCAACCTTAGTGACAGATTGACACCCTGTATTAAAAAAAAAAAAAGAGAGAGAAAAATGGTCAATACTTGAAAAGGCACTTCACCAAAGAGAAAATCCAATTCAAATGCTATGTGTGTGTGTATATATAACATTACATATACATATATATACACACAGGCACATAATTTAAATACATGAAAAGGTGATCAAACATTAGTAATCAAGATATTGCATATTAAAACTGCAACGATATATCTTTATACCTCAGAATAATGGCTAAATCAGAAGAATAATACTAGGTTTTGGCAAGCATATGGAATAATTGGAACTCTTTAATACTAGGAGAAAAAAATTGGACGCAACCACTTTAACATATAGTTTAGACTTATAAAGTTATAGAACCACATATTCTTTGTATTCTTTGAGTCAGAAATTCACTTCCTTGTTTTTTGTTTTTGTTTTTGTTTTTGGACTGGACTGCACTCTGTCACCCAGGCTGGAGTGCAGTGCAGTGGTGCTCTAATGGCTCATTGTAGCCTCGACCTCTTAGACTCAAGGGATCCTCGCACTTAGACCTCTCAAAGTGCTGGGATTACAGGTGTGAGCCACCACGCCCAGCCCCAAATTCGCTTTTAAATATATACTCTATAGAAAAACATCTGCATGTAGGCAAAAAAAAGAAAACAAATATGCATAGCAGCATTATTTGTAATAGTCACAACCTAGAAACCACCCAAATATCAATTAACAGCAGAATGGATAAATAATTGTGTTATAGTCATATAATGCAATACTGTACAATAATTAATATGAAGCAATTATAATGATGTTGAAAGAAACTACATTATGTAAATGCGATGATGTAAATTCTTTTATATTACGTAAAATAATACATAATGTATCGTATCATTTATATGACTGAAATACAAGAAAAAACAAATGGTAATACTTAGGGATATACACTGAGGTAGTAAATCTGTAATGGAAAGCAAGGATATCATTGCCATAAAAGTCAGGATGGTGCTTAATGTAGTTGGGAGGTGTAGGGTAGGGACTGGGAAGAGTCATGTGCAAGGCTTCTGGAAAGCTGAAAATTTTTTTTTTTTTTTTGAGACAGAGTCTTGCTCTGTCACCAGGCGCCAGGCTGGAGTGCAGTGGCGCAATCCCGGCTCGCTGCAACCTCCGCCTCCCGGGTTCAAGCAATTCTCCTGCCTCAGCCTCCCGAGTAGCTGGGACTACAGGAGCGCGCGCCACCACGCCCGGCTAATTTAAAAAATATTTTTATTTATTTATTTATAGATGAAATCTCGCTTTGTTGCCCAGGCTGGAGTGCAGTGGTGTGATCTCAGCTCAGTGCAACCTCCGCCCCCCCAGGTTCAGGCGATTCTTCTGCCTCAACCTCCCAAGTAGCTGGGACCACAGGCACGTGCTACCACGCCTGGCTAATTTTTTTTTTAAATGAATGAGAGGTTCTTACATTGCCCAGCCTGGCCTTGAATGCATAGCCTCGCCTCCTTAAGTGCGAGGACAACTGGTCTGAACCACCGAGGCTCCCTAATTTTTGTATTTTCAGTAGAGACTGGGTTTCTCCATGTTGGCCAGGCTGCTCTCTAACTCCTGACCTCAGGTTATCTACCCACCTTGACCTCCCAAAGTGCTGGGATTACAGGCATGAGCCTGAAATTTTTTTTACTTTATTGATTCAGATGGTGGTTATAGGGATGTTCACTTTATAATAATTTCTCAACCTGTATATTTATGTTTTCTTTTCTTTTTTCTTTTTTTTTTTTTTTTGAGACAAGGTCTTACCCTGTTGCCCAGGCTGGAGTGCAGTGGCGCGATCTCGGCTCACTGCAACCTCTGCCTCCGGGGTTCAAATAATTCTCCTGCCTCAGCCTCCCTAGTAGCTGAGATTACAGGCACCCGCCACCACACCTAGCTAAGTTTTGTATTTTTAGTAGAGACGAGATTTCACCATGTTGGCCAGGCTGGTATTGAACTACTGACCTCAGGTGATTTACTTGCTGTGGCCTCCCAAAGTGCTGGGATTACAGGCTTAATCCACCATGCCTGGCCTATTTATGTTTTCTAGAATTTCTCTATGAATATTATATCCATAATAAAAAAGGTTAAAATTGAAAGCATAGGCTTGGGAGCCATATAATCATGAATTTAAATTCTACTTCTGAGGTTAACAGATGGCGATACACTTTTATTTTTAAAACTTAAATAATGTATATAAAGTGTCTAACATGTAATGAGTACCCAGCCATTGTTAATCCTCATTTCTTTCTGGTATCCATTAAACCTATCAAAGAATAAATACTTGTATGCTAATCTGCAAGGATGGTGTGATGGCCTTCAAGATGGTCCCCAATCATTCTGTCTTCCAGTATTGACAGCTTCAAGTAGCACTACCCCATGTTGAATAGGGCTGACCTGTGCAACCAATAGGATGTTGAGGAAATGAAAGAGTTGAAGTTCAAGGTTAGGCCATAAAAGAGATTGTGGCCTCTATCTTTCCCTCTCTTGGGTCATCTGGTCTTGAAGAATCCAGCTACCACATTGTGAAAACAGTTAAAGAGCCCTAAGGAGAAGTCCACATAGCAAGGAACTGAGGCCTCTTGACAACAACCTGTATCAATTCACCATCCCTTGGAGTCAGCTGTCTTGAAATGGGATCCTCCAGCCCCAAGAAGCCTTAAATGACTGCAGCCACGGCTAATATCTTGAATGTAGCCTATAAGAGACCCTGAGCCAGAACCGCCCACTTTTTTTTTCTTTTTCTATTTTTTTGGGGACAGAGTTTCTCTCTGTCACCCAGGCTGGAGTGTAGTGGCGCAATCTCGGCTAACTGCAACCTCTGTCTTCCAGGTTCAAGTGATTCTTCTGCCTCAGCCTCCTGAGTAGCTGGAACTTCAGGCGTGCACCACCACGCCTGCCTAATTTTTGTATTTTTAGTAGAGACGGGATTTCACCATGTTGGCCAGGATGGTCTTGATCTCCTGACCTCGTGATCCACCTGCCTTGGCCTCCCAAAGTGCTGGGATTACAGGTGTGAGCCACTGTACCCGGTCGGTCTTCTTTTTCTTTTTTGAGACAAGGTCTTGCTCTGTTGCCCAGGCTTGAGTGCAGTGGTACAATTTTGGTTATTGCAACCTCCGCTTTCCAGGCTCAAGCCACCCTCCCACAGCCTCCTGAGTAGCTGGGACTACCGGTGCATGGCACCACACACATATAATTTTTTCTATTTTTTGTAGAGTTGGGGTTTCTCCATGTTGCTCATGGTGGTCTCAAACTTGTGGACTCAAGTGATACACCTGCCTTGGCCTCCCAAAGTGCTGGGATTACAGGTGTAAGTCACCATGACTGGCCCAGAACCACACACTTAAGCTACTTTTAACATCTTGACTCAGAAAAATTGTACATAATAGTAAATGTTTATTTTTATGTTACACTCCTAAGCAATTTGTTATGCAGCAATAGATAACCAGTACAAAGAAGCAGGAAGGTAGGAAACTGAAGAATCTGTGACTTAGTCTGAAAGTTGACTTTGAGGGAGAGAATTTCCAAGAGATAAATAAGGGAGCAAAAAGTAGGCTGAAGTACTGAAGCAGAGAAGGAAAAGGAGATTGCTCAGAGTTGTACTGGGGTAAGAAAGGGCTGTGTATTGAGAAGAGTCTACGTGGGATTCTCCAACAAGGCTTTATTCAGCATTTGCTCTCAATGTGTATCATTGGAATGCCCACTCCATGCCAGGTATAGACCAGCAGTAAGGATACAGAAATGAATACATAGGAGGCCCCGAAGGATAGACAGTTTAGTGGAGAAATAAGCAAACTAACATTTATAATACAATCTAAATACTAAACTACCGGACAATGACCAAAATAGAAAAGATCTATCGGCCCTAAAATAAATTTGGGACACTTCCTAATGAAGGTGACATCTAAGCTGAGTTTTGCGAGATGAGATGAACAGAAGTGGTAATGGAGGAGAGAGCAGAAGAATCAGCACATAGGACAAGGAGACGTGCTAGAGGATGCGGCAGTGAAGAAATTGCAAGTGTGCTGCAAGGGGAGAGAAGTGGGAGGGCTGAGACTGGAGAGGTAGCCCGCAGTTTCCCGTGTGCATTGAAGTAAGAAAGGAGGAAGAGAGACCAGGTAGGAAGCTACCAGTGTGTTAAGGGAGGTGGAGTGGGAAGGGATGAATTGCAGAAGTGAATCCATAGGACTTAGTTATCAAATGGATGTGGAATCATGACATGGCCTGAGGTACAAAATACAAACCAAGAAAGAGATTCATGGTGAGGAAAGAATTGAGTTTAAAGTTAGGAATCTTAAAGTTCAGGATTATGCAAAGGAGAGAGCTGGATGCAGTGGTGAGCACCTGCCTCAGATTCTCTGAGGCAGGAGGACCACTTGGGCTCAGATGTTTCAGACTAGCATAAACAAAAAAATGAAAAAAGAAGAAAAGAACTGGCAGGGACGGAAATTCTGAACTTCTTTTCTTATTCCTGTCTCTCCTTTTACAGTCAAGCTTTTCAAAAGAGATACCTACGGTGCCTACTTTTTTTTTTTCTGAGACAGGGTTTTTCTCTGTTGCCCCGCTGGAGTGCAGTGGCATGATGAGAGCTCACTGCACCTTCTGCCTCCCTGTCTCAAGCAGTCCTGCCTCGGCACCCCACTCCCCAACCAGTAGCCAGGACTACAGGCACATGCCACCACACCCGGCTAATTTTTGTATTTTTGGTAGAAACGGGGTTTCACCATATTGCCATATGTCTGAGGCATGTTGCCCAGGCAGGTCTCAACCTTCTGAGCTCAAGCCATCTTCCTGCGTCTGCTTCCCAAAATGTTGGGATTATAGGAGTGAGCCGCTGCATCCAGCTGATCTGTTTTCTTAAGTGTAACATTTTAAATAAGCATACAGAGACCATTTTCTAGACAAAGCATTCAATATTTAATATCTGAATCTTAAATATTAAGATTTTTAATTAATTATCTTCAAACTTACTCTAAGCCTTTTGATGGCTATAAAGTCACACAACAGTGGATGTGGAGATTTGTCATCTCAAGGGAGCCAAGATTTCTGGGTTGAAGAGTCTGTGGCTGTAGAATTGTTACTTACTGCCACCGCTTCAGACTGGGATGTGGAACCTGAATACCCACGCTCCCAGCATGATTCGACCTGATTCCTGGAAGGGAAGACTGTCCTTTCTTATTATTGCTATCCGAATAGGCAACTCTAAATCAACACATTTTAGCTGAGATTTTTAATCAGCTGCCTTCTGTTTTTTTGGTCTATCTCTGCCACAACTCTATTGCAGTTTTAGTATTAGTACGTTATTTTTAAGTAATTTAAAACATGAAAGTGTTCGCCAATCTTTTGATGTATGATTGAAGTAGTCTGGACTGAAGGACTTGTCTAGACTAGATTCAAAGACTGGTGAGAATGATCATGTAAGTGATTCCTTATTCACGACTGAACCTGTAAAAAAGCAGTGAACAAAATATTTACACAACTAAAGATATGAATAAATGTGGTTCCCCAAAGCCTACCTTTATTCTTCATGGTGGTACACCCAAAGGTCAACAGTCTGAGATGCCCATGGAAATGAAAAATCTGCTAGGTCAGGGATGCTCGAGCAGTAGGCTAGCTGCCTTTTATATCATTTAAAGGTGGAGTGAGGCAGTGAGGCAACCACAGCCCTGCTTACGAGTCTACCCTATTATTATATAAGGAAATCCCTACAGTGCCATAATTTAATACTCTGGATTACAGTTTAAATGGCTGCAACAAGCTTACTTGAAGTTTCAGAGCATCAGACCTGGCCATGCTTTTTCAAAGGAGAAAAGCCTTTTCTTTGAATTTTGGAACTCATATTTCTGGGGCTTCAGGAATATTTAATTAAATTACATTAGAGTAATGTATAACATGTACAACTGGAAAAACAGGTTGTGGAACAAATCCATATGACTAATAGCAAGCAAGATACAGCCCAACTCTGGCAGCAGAAGTACATGGTTATGCTAGAAAATAGCCTACTAGTTGAAAGTGTTCAGTATGTCATGGCTTTAGCCTGTTTTGCAAAGGTAGTAGTGAGAATGCAGCTTACTACAGTGCATTAGCTGAAAGGACACAGGTCAAGAACATTTCTACTCTATACAGGCATGTAAACAATATGAATTTGTTCTGTGTGAGAGTTTGGGAGGATCTCTCCATCTGTTCATATTTTTGTAATTACTTTATATAGCTGCCATGTCCTTAAGGAGAAGTTCCTCAGTTGTTATGGATTCTCAATCAATAACTTTAAGTGGATACCCATGGGAGAGAGAATGCTGTGTCTTTGCTTCTCTCTTCCTGAGTGCCTAGGCAGTTAGGTTGCAACCTCTCTAGAATTTTGGCTGGTGACATGTGGGTGGAACTGATGTTAGCCATTTTCAGGCCCTAGCCCTTAAAAACTTCTTGGGCTGGGGGGCAGTGGCTCACACCCCAAAATCATAGCACTTTGGGAAGTTGAGGCAGGACGATTACTTGACCCCAGGAGTTTGAGACCAGCCCGGGCAAAAACAAGACCCTGTCTGTACAAAAAAAAAAAAAAAAAATTAGTGTAGAGGCACATGCCTATAGTCTCAGCTACTTGCAGGCCAAGGCAGGAGAATTGCTTGACCAAGGGAGGTCGAGACTGCAGTGGGCTGTGACTGTGCCATTGCACTCCAGTCTAGGTGACAGAGTGAGACCTTGTCTCAAAATCAAAACAAAAACAAAACTAAAAAAACTTCTTGGGCAATCTTCCTGTCTTATCTTTACTACTGTTACCTCAGAGGCCTCATGATTCGGATGGTATAGCTACAACATGGTGGAAGTCTTGCTGAACCACAAGAAGTGTCACAAGACTGAGAAATAAACTTTTGTGATATTAATTCACTACAATTTGGAGGTTTGTCAGTTTTGGCAGATAGTGTTGATTACTGTGAAAAATACAGTAACATGCAACATAGTGTGAAAGGAAAATAAAAACTCAGAGCCCCAATTCACTAAGCCAAAGGGAGAAAAAATAAGCTGAAAGCTGAGTCATGCAAGAAGCTGCCTTTCCTTTTGTTCGTAAGCAGATAGCCACAGATAAAAGGTTAAATATCTCCACGGGTAGCTACTCTATGTTCATCTTATCTTAAGTGAAGTACCAATTTACTGAGCATGAGACCAGTACATAATTGACTCTTTCCCTACTTGCTTCTTTTCTCTTGCAACATGTGAATTACCATAACTTCCTTCTTTTCCCTCCAGATCACTTTTCCCCGTTAAATATTGAAGCCCTAAAATTCTTTGGAGAAAGGCACAGACCACAGACTTTTTATGATTCTGTGTTCTTGTCTTCTGGGAATGTCCTTAGCCTTGGCAAAATAAACTTCTAAATTCATTGAGACCTGTCTCAGATACTGTTTGGTTTATAATAAAATCTGTGAGATTTGTCCATATTGTTGCATATATTAGTAATTTGTTCTTTTTCATTGCTATGTAATATTACATTGTTTGAATTTACCACATTTGTTTATTCATTTTGTTCGTAATGGACATTTGGGCTTGTGATATTGTGAAATATATACAGTATTTGGTCTTCCTTCCTGTTTTCTGGCATACAACTTCTAAAATCCTTGAACTCTCTAAAGTGATAAATGACTTTTTGTGTGCTAACAAGTTGACTGATGGCTGGCCACCCCTAGGTAACTTCAGGATGAGGGCTAGTCACTGGAAAGACTAAGCCATGATTAGAGAATTGGAACTTTCACTCCAGTGGGGGGATCACTGGAGCCCATGAGGTCAGGCTGCAGTAAGCCATGATCATGCCAGTGCACTCCAGCCTGTGTGACAGAGCAAAACCCTGTCTCAAAATAAATAAATAAATGAATACATGCATACATAAAATAAATACATAAAGAAATATTTATGTCTTTTCTCCAATAAATGTCAACTGCAAATAGCTGCCATTTGCGATTTCTGTCGATTTCTCTCTATAGTTCAGTTTTTGCTTCATTGTTTTGTGTTTCAAGGCAGTTTTATAACTAATACAAATACATTTATGACTTACGTGTTGTGTTCCTTTCATCTTTATGTAGTGCTCCTCTTTATATCTGTTTTTGCCTTAAATTGTATTGTGTCTGATATTACTATTAGCTTTCTGTTTATATGTATTTTCTGTAATTTGTTATTGCTTCCATTTTATTTTCAAGATTTCTTCTTTTTTTTTTTTTTTTTTTTTTTTGATACAGGGTCTCACTCTGTCCAGGCTGGGGTGAAGTGGTGCTGTCTTGGCTCACTGCAACCTGTGCCTCCTGAGATCAAGTCATTCTCCCACCTCAAATATCTCCCCATCTCAGTCTCCCCAGTAGCTGAGACTACAGGCGTGCACCACCATGCCTGGTTAATTTTTGTATATTTTGTAGAGATGGAGTTTCGCCCTGTTGTCCAGACTAGTCTCAAGCTCTTGGACTCAAGCGACCCACTGGCCTCATCCTCCTAAAGTGCAGGGTTTACAGGTGTGAGCCACTGTGCCTGGCCTGTTTTCAATATTTCTATGTTGTTTTAGGATTGTCTTCTGTAAGAAGTATGTGATTGATATTTTTAATCCAATGTCTGGGTTTTTCCTTTTTAGTATGTGGGTTTAATGCATTTGCATTTATTGTGATTACCAATATCTTTAACTTTATATGTGTATATTTTGTAATTCTGGTACTGTGTTTTGTTTCTTCATATTTTTTCTCTTTCTCTGCTTTATGTTGGATTATTAACATTTTTTATAGTTCTCCTTTGACTTTCATTTGCTAATTTGGGAACTATAAACTGTATTTCTCTTCTTTTACTCATATCCTTAAATCCTTACTTGTTTGCATCAGTTATCTATGGCTGTCTAATGAATTACCCCAATACTTAGAGGCTTAAAACAACAATAAACATTTGGCTGGGCACAGTGGCTCATGCTTGTAATCCCAGCACTTTGGGAGGCCGAGGCAGGCAGATCACCTGAAGTCAGAAGTTCGAGACCAGCCTGGCCAACATGGTGAAACCCAGTCTCTACTAAAAATACAAAACTTCATCTGGCATGGTGTCATACACCTATAGTTCCAGCTACTCAGGAGGCTGAGGCAGAAGAATCGCTTGAACCTGGGAGGCAGAGGTTGCAGTGAACTGAGATCATGCCACTTGCACGCGGGCCTGGGAGACGGAGATTCCATCTCAAAAAAACAAACAAACAACAAAAAACAATAAACATTTATTATTTCACACAGTTTCTGTGGGTAATAAGTTTAGGAGGGGCTTAATTGGGTGCTCTGGCTTGGAATCTCTCATGATTTGTCAAGATGTCAGCTGGCCTACAGTCATTTGAAGATTCCCTGGGCCTGGAGGCCCCACTTTCAAGGACCCATGTAGCTGGCAAGCAGCAGGCCTTAGTTCCTTACTATGTGAACCTCTCCATACGGCTGTTGGATAGTTCTCATGATATGGCATCTCAGCTTCCCTAGAGGAACTATCTACCTCAGTACTACTGACTTTTTTTAAATTCATAATTCCCTGTTGTAGGGGCCAGAGGTGCTGTTCTATTTAGGACGTTTAACAGCATCCTTGACCTCTACCCACTAGATGGCAGTAGTGCTCCCAGTTGTGACAATCTCTAAGACACCTCCAAATGGTCCTCAGGTTCTTGGGGTGAGCATGGGGGACAAAACATCTCCAATTGAGAATCATTGCCATAGAGCCAATGCTTCAAGAGAGAGACTGAGGTGGAAATCGCCACATATTTGATGAAGTAGCCTCAGGAGTGAAAGCCTTCTCACTTCTGCTGTATTTTATTGGGCACACTGGGAAGCCACAATTCAGTGACAATACCAGAAGGTGAGGATATTGGGAGCCATCATAGGAGGCTGGCTACCACACTACTTAAATATAAAAATTTCCAAAAAGGTAAAGCTTTTCAGTACCTCTCCCCTTCTCCTGAACCTTTGTTTACTGTAATTATCCGTCAAACACTTGCTATCCCTATTTTCTTATTTTTGTCCAGGGTTTCGGTTTAGTTTTAGTTTTTTCTACAAATTATTTTTGTAGTTCACATTCAATTAAACTTAACAACATATTTTATCACGTTCTGTGTTCTCTCATGTCTTACATCCCACTCCTTTAAAGTTCATTTATCTTGCTGACTCACACCCTTTGGTAGCTCTTTCAGTGAGGCTCAGAAGAGAATACTGTCTCCCATTCTTTATATGCTATTTCGTCCTCAGTTTTTTTTTTTTTTTGATACAGAGTCTCACTCTGTTGCCATGGCTGGAGTATAGTGGCGCCATCTCGGTTCACTCCATCCTCTGCCTCCTGGCTTCAAGTGATTCTCCTGCCTCAGCCTCCGGAGTAGCTGGGATTGCAGGTGTGCACCCAGCTAATTTTTGTGTTTTTAGTAGAGACAGGGTTTCATCACATTGACCAGGCTGATCTTGAACTCCTAGCCTCAAGTGATCTGCCCGCCTTGGCTTCTCAAAGTGCTGGGATTACAGGAGTGAGCCACTGTACCTGGCCCATCCTCACTCTTGAATGATAGTTTAGCTGTAGTTAGATTTTTAGGTTGACAATTACAGTTGACCCTTGTACAACATGGGTTTGAACTGCATGGGTTCACTACTATAGGGATTTTTTCCAACCAAACACAGATGAAGATAGAGCAGTAGTGGGATGTGAAACCCACTTATATGGAGGGCTGACTTTCTATATGCAGGTTTGCAGGGTGGACTGTGGGACTGGCGTATGTAAGGATTTTGGTATACACCCGGTGTGTGTTGGGGGATCCTGGAACCAATCCCCTGTGTGTACTGAGAAAAGACTGTATTTACTTTCAGCAATTTGAAGCAATTATTTCTATAAGTCTAATGATTTTTTAATAGATAATTTCTTAACGAGGCTTTTAGCAATTTCTCTGTAGCTTTGACATTTTTCAGTGCTACTTTTTTTTTTTTTTTGTCCAGGCTGGAGTGCAGTGGCATGATCTCAGCTCACTGTAGCCTTGACCTCCTTGGGCTCAAGCTATCCTTCCGTCTCAGTCTCCCGAGTAGCTGGGACTACAGGTGCACACCACCATACATGGCTAATTTTTGTAGTTTTTGCAGAGATGAGGTTTTGCCATGTTTCCCAGGCTGGTCTATAACTACTGACCTCAAGCAATCCACCTGCCTCAGTTTCCCAAAGTGCTGGGATAACAGGCGGGAGCCTCCATGCCCAGCCTACTTGTTTGGATATAAAGGTAGGATTTTTCTTTATCCTGCAGAAATGCACTTTCAATCTGAAGATTTATATGTTCCTTCAGTTCTTTAATCTACTCAGCAATTATCACTTTCAATGCTATTTTTTGAGATGGAGTCCTGCTCTGTCTCCCAGGCTGGAGTGCAATGGTGTGATCTCAGCTCATTGTAACCTCCACCTCCTGGGTTCAAGCTAGTCTCCTGTCTCAGCCTTCTGAGTAGCTGGGATTACAGGCACCTGCTACCACACCCAGCTAATTTTTGTATTTTTAATACAGGGTTTCATCATTTTGGCCAGGCTGGTCTCAAACTCCTGATCTCAGATGATTCGCCTGTCTCAGCCTCCCAAAGTGCCAAGATTATAGGCGTGAGCACATCACCTTAATGCTGTTTCTCCATAATTATTTTTTAGTCTCTTCCTCTGGAACTCCAATTAATTGTATGTAATTTTTTCTGTCCTGTCTCATACATATTTTTATCTCTTTTTGTGATTTTTTTTTTTTTAGAAGCAGAGTCTCGCTCTGTTGCCCATTAAACCATGACTCCAATTCTAAGATAAAAATTTTAAAAATTTCCAGTGACAAAAATAAGTCAGAGGTTTTTTTGGGAATAACCATATAACCATTTATTGCCTTTTTTTTTGTAACAAAGTCTTACTCTGTCGCCCAGGCTGGGGTGCCGTGGCACAATCTTGGCTCACTGCAACCTCCACCTCCCGGGTTCAACAGATTCTCCTGCCTCAGGCCTCCTGAGAGCTGGGATTACAGGGCCCATCACCACACCTGGCTCATTTTTGTATTTTTGGTAGAGATGGGGTTTCACCATGTTGATCAGGCTGGTCTCAAACTCCTGACCTCAGCTGATCCACCCACCTTGGCCTCCCAAAGTGCTGGGATTACAGGCATGAGCCACCGCACCAGGCCTGTGATGTGTTTTTAATGTATTCTTCAGTATTATCTTGCAAGTTCACTAATTACTCAGATTTGTCTGGTCTTAAGTTTACCCAATTTTATTTATTTATTTATTGAGACAGAATTTCCCTCTTGTTGCCCAGGCTGGAGTGCAATAGTGCAATCTCGGCTCAAGGCAACCTCCACCTCCCAGGTTCACGCAATTCTTCTGCCTCAGCCTCCCTAGTAGCTTGGATTACAGGCATGCACCACCACGCTCAGCTAATTTTGTATTTTTAGTTCAGAAGGAATTTCTTCATGTTGGTCACACTGGTCTTGACCTCCTGACCTCAGGTGATCCGGCCACCTTGGCCTCCCAAAGTGCTGTGATTACAGGTGTCAGCTACTGCACCCAGCCATTATTATTATTTTTTAAAAAATAGCTTCACGGAGATGGGGCATAGTGGCTCATATCTGTAATCCCAGCACTCTAGGAGGCTGAAGTAGGAGGATCACTTGAGGCCAGGAGTTTGAGACCAGTCTCTATTAAAAAAATTTTAAAATTAGCTGAGCATGGTGGTAGGCACCTGTTGTCCCATCTACTTGGCAGGCTGAGGGGAGAGGATGGCTTGAGTCCAAAAATTCATGCCACCGCAGTCCAGCCTGGGCAACAGAGTGAGACCCTGTCTAGAAAAAATAAATAAATGGGCGTTGCACAGTGGCTTATGCCTGTAATCCCAGTCCTCGGGGAGGCCGAGGCAGACAGATCACCTGAGGTCAGGAGTTTGAGACCAGCCTGGCCAAAATGGTGAAACCCTGTCTCTATTAAAAATACAAAATTTAGCCAGGCATGGTGGTAGGTGCCCATAATCCCAGTTACTCAGGAGGCTGAGGCAGGAGAATTGCTTGAACCCAGGAGGCGAAGGTTGCAGTGAGCCAAGACTGTGCCATGGCACGCCAGCCTGGGTGACAGATTGAGACTCTGTTTCAAAAAAAAAGGAAAAATAAATGAAAAGTTTCACGGAGGTGTAATTTATATACCTTGTAATTTTATTTCTATTTTTTATTGAGGTGAAACATACATATATAATTTACCATCTTTACCATTTTACATATAGTTTTAAATGTACAATTCAATGATTTTTACCGTATTTATGAAGTTGTGCAACCAGCATCATAATTCAGTATTAGATTTCTTTCACACCAAAATGATCCCTCATGCCCATTTGCAGTCTACCTTTGTCCCCACCTCTCTATATATTTCTGTTTATGTATAGTTGCCTTTTCTGGACATTTCATATAAACAGAATTATACGATATGTGTTATGCACTTGGCTTCTTTGAGATTCATTCATTTTGTAGCCTGTATCAGTTTTTTGTTCCCTGATACTGAAAGTATTCCATCATATAGATGTACCACATTGTGTTTATCCCTTCACTAGTGGATGGGCATTTGGATTGTTTCCACTTTTTGGCAATTGTTACTGCTATTAACATGTACCAGTCTTTGTGTGAACATACAATTTTATTTTCTTGGGTAGACATTTAGGAGTGGAATTTCTTGATATGATTGGAAATTTAAGTTTATTTATTTATTTATTTATTTATTGAGACAGAGTCCCGCTCTGTCACCCAGGTTGGAGTGCAGTGGCATGATCTCGGCTCACTGCAACCTCCACCTCCCGGATTCAAGCAGCTCTCCCACCTCAACCTCCCAAGTAGCTGGGACTACAGGCATGTGCCATCATACCCAGCTAATGTTTGTATTTTTGGTAGAGACAGGGTTTCACCATGTTGGCCAGTCTGGTCTTGAACTCCTGACATCAAGTGATTCAACCACCTGGGCCCCCCAAAGTGCCGGGATTACATACAGGCGTGAGCCACCGCGTGCGGCCTGTGTTTATTTTTAAAGAAACTGCCAGTTTTTCATAGTAGCCGTACCATTTTGCATACTCCTCAGCAAAGTTTGAGAGTTCTATTTCTTCACGTCCTTTCCAACACTTGTTCTTTTCTTCTTTATTATAGTCATACTAGTAGATGTGAAATGGTGTCTTACCGTGGCTTTAATTTGTATTTCCCTAGTAACCAATGATGTCGAGCACCTTTCCATGTGCCAACTCCAGCCATTCATATATCTTTTTTGGGAAAATGCCTGTTTAAATATTTTGCCTATTTTTAATTGGGTTGCTTTTGAGTTTCCATTAAATTTTTATTGCTACTTTTTAATTTCTGAAATTTCTAATTGGCAGGTTTTATATCCATCTACTCGTTTTATTTTTGTCTGCCTTTTATAATTGTTATTTGTGGTAAATGTTACTTTGTTTATCTCTGAAGATCTTCAACATGATTATTCTTTTTTTTTTGGTTTTTTTTTTGAGGGTTTTTGTTTTGTTTTTGAAACTGGTTCTCTCTAAGTTGCTTAGGCTGGTCTCAAACTCCTGGCCTCTGAGAGGTGGAGACTGCAGTAAGCCGTGATCATTCACTGTATTGCAGCCAGAGTGACAGAGTCAGACCTTGTCTCAGAGGAAAAAAAAACACACAAAAACTCCTGGGCTCAAACAATCCTCCTGCTTTACCATCTCAAATAGCTGGGATTATAGGTACATGCCACCATGCCCAGCTCTCATGTTTTTTTAAACAGAGTCTCGCTGTGTCACCCAGGCTGGAGTGCAGTGGTGCAATCTCAGCTCACTGCAATGTCCGCCTCCTGGGTTCAAGCAATTCTTCTGCCTCAGCCTTCCGAGTAGCTGAGACTACAGGCATTCACTACCACGCCCGGCTAATTTTTGTATTTTTAGTAGAGACAGGATTTCAGTATATTGGCCAGGTTGGTCTCAAACTCCTGACCTCGTGGTCCTCCCACCTTGGCCTCCCAAAGTGCCGGGATTACAGGCGTGAGCCATCGCACTCGGCCTCTCTCATTTTTTTATTTTGGAAAATTTCAAATGTATTCACAAGTGGAAAGAGAATATGGTAGACCCTAATGAACTTACCACTCAGGTTAATATATCTCCCACCTCTTAAGGCTAATTCTCTAAAAAACCTTATCCTAGGCTACTCAGGAAAAACCTGTTGAAATCTTACTCACATGTATTACGAGTTTCCCCATGTGGATGGTATTGTTGGAATGGCAGTGATTATTTATGTCGTGCAACGACTGATCTCTCTATGACCAGGAGTAGAGTGTTCTAAAACTCCATGGTTTGTGTCATACCTAGCCTTTGGATTTGGGACAAGCTGTACCAGCAGGACAGGAAGGTGGCATGCAGGAAATTATACCTGCAGAAGAACCCTTCTTGCAAAACTCCTGTCCTGACTCAGTGAGAAAGTAAATGGCCCTAAACCTTCTAGAAAGTTTACATATGAAGAGATTGTGAGAGGGTTTATTACCAGACAACTCCTTAAGAAAGGAGATAAGCCCAATATGAGAGGGAGTCTGGTTACCAGACTTGCTGAAGGAGTTGTGGAAGGGACTCACTGTGATATATCTCCTCAGCTTTCTTCCTTTCATGAAACTCTGGATGATAATTATTGCAGGGATGTTGTTGAGAATGCTGTTTGCAGTCACACAGTGTTGCTATAACGATCTTTTTTTTTTTTTGAGACAGAGTCACACTCCGTCACCAGGCACCAGGATAGAGTGCAGTGGTGTGATCTCGGCCCACTGCAACCTCCGCCTCCTGGGTTCAAGCAGTTCTCCTGCCTCAGCCTCCCAAGTAGCTGGGACTACAGGGGCTCACCACCACGCCCAGCTAATTTTTGTATTTTTAGTAGAGACAGGGTTTCACCATGTTGGCCAGGATGATCTCGATCTCTTGATTTGTAATCCACCCGCCTCGGCCTCCCAAAGTGCTGGGATTACAGGCATGAGCCACTGCGCCCGGGCAATAATTTTTTTTTTTTTAAATGAAGTCTCGCTCTGTCACCAGGCTGGAGTGCAGTGGTGCAATCTCAGCTCACTGCAACCTCCGCCTCCCGGGTTCAGGTGACTATCCTGCCTCAGCCTCCCAAGTAGCTGGGACTACAGGCATATGCCACCATGCCCGGCTAATTTTTGTATTTTTAGTAGAGACAGGGTTTCACTGTGTTAGCCAAGATGGTCTCAATCTCTTGATCTCGTGATTCACCCACCTTGGCCCCCCAAAGTGCTGAGATTACAGGCGTGAGCCACCACACCCAGCTGATGATATTTCTTTAAGGTCTTGATGTAAGTAACAATTATGCTTCTTCTGAGACATATTCCTTTACTGACACTATGAATCCTTTAATTGATTGCATTTCCCTATTGGCTTTGGTAGAAAGGAATCTAAAGCTAAATTTGTGACCCACGCCTAGAAATTGTCCAGAATTTTATGGTATGTGTTTTTGCGTCACATTAATAGTTACCTCTGTTTGAATTTCACCATCCTTTTTTCTTATTTTGCCCCGAGGGTTTTAATTCATTTAGGTTTCTACCCTAATGATTATATGTATTCATATAAGTTATCACAAATACTGTTAGAGAATAGGGCTGGGCATGTTTGCATAAGTAAGTAAATATAATAAAAGATGATTCGTTTAAAGTGGCACTTGTGGGCTGGACCTGGTGGCTCATGCCTATAATCCCAGTGTTTTTAGAGGCCAAGGCAATGGATAATCTGAGCTCAGGAGTTCAAGACCAGCCTGGGCAACATGGAAAAACCTTGTTTCTAACAAAAATACAAAAAATTAGCAAGGTGTGTTGGCATGTGCCTGTAATCCCAGCTACATGGGAGGTTCACATGGGAGGATCACTTGAGCCTGGGAGGTGGAGGTTGCAGTGAGCTGAGATCATGCCACTGCACTGCAGCCTGGGTGACAGAGTGAGATCCTGTCTCAAAAATAAAAAGAAAATTAAAAATAAAATAAGGTGGCACTTGTGGCAAGGAATTGGTATTTTACATTTGAAAATACAGGCATAGTTTTAGATCTTTAGATTGCATCCCTAAGCTCATTTTCTCTTATGTATTTATTTTTGAGACGGAGTCTTGCTCTGTCACCCAGGCTGGTGTGCAGTTTCGTGATCTCGGGTCACTGCAACCTCCACCTTCTGGGTTCAAGTGATTCTTCTGCCTCAGCCTCCTGAGTAGCTGGGATTACAGACGTGCACCACTACACCTGGCTAATTTTTGTATTTTTTTTTTTTTTTTGAGACAGAGTTTCACTTTTGTTGCCCAGGCTGGAGTACAGTGGTGCATTCTCACCACAACCTCCGCCTCCCCGGTTCAAGCGATTCTCCTGCCTCAGCCTCTGAGTAGCTGGGATTATAAGCACGTGCCACCATGCCTGGCTATTTTTGTATTTTTAGTTTTGTATTTTTAGTACAGACAGGGTTTCTCCATATTGGTCAAGCTGGTCTTGAACTCCTGACCACAGGTGATTCACCTGCCTCGGCCTCCCAAAGTGCTGGGATTACAGGCATGAGCTACCACACGCAGCTAATTTTTGTATTTTTAGTAGAGATGGGGTTTTGCCATGTTGGCCAGGCTGGTCTCAAACTCCTGACCTCAGGTGATCTGCCCACCTGGGCTTCTCAAAATGCTGGGATTGCAGGTGTGAGACACCATGCCCGGCCAATTTATTTTTATTTATTTATTTATTTTATTTACTGACTCACCCTGTTCAATACAATTTATTTTTATTTATTTTCAATTTAATTTTTTTTTTTTTTTTGAGACAGAGTCTCACTCCATCACCCAGGCTGGAGTGCAGTGGCACAATCTTGGCTCACTGCAACCTCTGCCTCCTGGGTTCAAATGATTCTTCTGCCTCACCCTCCCAAATAGCTGAGATTACAGGCTTGCACCACCAAGCTCGGCTAATTTGTTTTTTTTCTATTTTTTTTTTTTTTTTGGTAGAGACAGGGTTTCACCATGTTGGCCTGGCTGGTCTTGCACTCCTGACCTCAAGTGATCCAACCACATCAGCCTCACAAAGTGCTGGGGTTACAGGTGTGAGCCACTGTGCCTGACTCATTTTTTCATTTTTAAAACTTTGGTTTTTGTTGCACAAACCAAAAGTGAATTTGTGAAAAATAGTCTTGGTACAAAGATGAAAGATTCTTTTGTTTGTGGTTTTGTAGAGATGGAGTCTCTCTATGTTGTGCAGGCTGGTCTCAAAGTCCTGGCCTCAAGCAATCTTCTTGCCTTGGCCTCTTAAAGCACTGGGCAAAGGGCCAGGTGAGGTGGCTCATGCCTGTAATTCCAACACTTTAGGAGGCTAGGGCAGGAGGATTGTTTGAGCTCAGTAGTTCAAGACAAGCGAGGGCAACATAGTGAGACCCCCATCCTCTACCAAAAATCCTTTGAAAAAATTAGCCAGGGCCAGGCATGGTGGCTCATTCACCTGTAATCCCAGCACTTTGGTAGGCCAAGGCGGCTGGATCACTTAAGGTCAGGAGTTAGAGACCAGCCTGGCCAATGTGGTGAAACGTGTAAATTTACAATGTGTAAAAATACAAATATTAGCAGGGCATGGTGGCGTGGGTCTGTAGTCCTAGCTACCTGGGAGGCTGAGGCAGGAGAATCCCTTGAACCCGGGATGCAGAGGTTGCAGTGAGCTGAGATTGCACCACTGCACTCCAGCATGGGTGACAGAGCCAGACTCTGTCTCAAAAAATAAATAAATAGGCCAGGCGCGGTGGCTCAAGCCTGTAATCCCAGCACTTTGGGAGGCCGAGGCGGGTGGATCACGAGGTCAAGAGATCGAGACCATCCTGGTCAACATGGTGAAACCCCGTCTCTACTAATACAAAAAAATTAGCTGGGCATGGTGGCGCGTGCCTGTAATCCCAGCTACTCAGGAGGCTGAGGCAGGAGAATTGCCTGAACCCAGGAGGCGGAGGTTGCGGTGAGCCGAGATCGCGCCATTGCACTCCAGCCTGGGTAACGAGCGAAACTCCGTCTCAAAATAAATAAATAAATAAATAAATAAATAAATAAAAAATATAAAATTAGCCATGTGTCATGGTGCACGACTCTTAGACCCAGCTGCTTGGGAGGCTGAAGCGGAGGATCACTTGAGCCCAGGAGACTGAAGCTGATGGTGCCGCTGCACTCCAGCCCAGGCAACAGAGTAAGACTGTATCTCTCAAAAAAAAAAAAAGAAAAAAAGAACAAACAAAACAAAACAGAAGACAAAACAAAGCACTGTGCAAAGATATATACATACATACATATATACCATATATAAATGTATATGGTATATAAGTATGTATATAATATATAAATATAATAAATATATATGATATATAAATATGTATATAATATATAAATACAATAAATAAATGTGTGTGTGTGTGTGACAGAGTCTCATTTTATCACCCAGTGGTGCCATCGCGGCTCACTGCAGCCTCAACCTCCCTGGGTTCAGGTGATTCTCCCACGTCAGCCTCCCTATGAGCTGGAACTAGAGGCACACGCCACCATGCTCTGCTAATTTTTGTATTTTCTGTAGAAATGAGGTTTTGCCATGTTGCTGATGCTGGTCTTCAACTCCTGAGCTCAAGTCGTCCACCAGACTCAGCCTCCCAAAGTGCTTGGATTACAGGCGTGAGCCACTTCGTCCAGTCTGAAAACGTTATCTTTTTATTTTCTAAAAAAAAAAAAAAAAAAAAAGACGTGGCCCAAAATGAGAGAAAATATATTATTTATTTATTTATTTATTTATTGTTGTAGAAAGTGATTTATTTATCTAGAGTGAGAGAAACAGGAGAAGAAGAGAGAAAGAAACAGCTAACTCTCACACTGAGTGAGAGAATCCAGAAAAATTGAATCCAGGAGAGGAAAGCAGCTTCCACACTGAGTGGAAGGGAATAGAGAGAGATGGAGTTTAGGAGGCGAAGACAGGCTTCCACGAGAGAGTGTGGAAGGGGACTCCAGAGGGGAAATCCAGGAGAGAGAAAGAGACTCCCAAACATGGAGTCTCGAGAAAATATTTTTAATGTAAACCTTTTTGTCTTTGTGTGCCCCTCACTTTAACACTTAATGTTGATCTTTCAAGTAATTTAACCTGTCTCAAATATAATTTTCTCATTTATAATGGGAATAAAGCCTATTTCATTTAATGGTCAGTTCAAGGAGACAGTACCTCTTTGATGAAAAGGCATGGTTGATTATTATTGCCTACTAACTTGCTGTGGGATATTGGATTAGTTACTAGACCTTTCTGGGGCTTACTTTTCTCTAGTGGAAAATAGGATGATTGACCTAGATGAAACTTAAGATACTGTATCAAGTTCAGCAAAGCTTAAAGGTTAAAACAAACAAACAAACAAACAAGCAAAAACTAGGCACGGTGACTAACGCTTGCAATCCAGCATTTTGGGAGGCTGAGGCAGGCGGATCACTTGAACTCAGGAGTTTGAGACCAGCCTGGGCAATATGAGGAAACGATGTCTCTGCCAAAAATACAAAAATTAGCTAGTCATGGTGGGATGCACCTGTGGTCCTAGCTACTTGTGGAGCTGAGGTGGGAGGATCACTTGAGCCAGGGGAGATGGAGGTTGCAGTGAGCCAAGATTGCACCACTGTACCCTAGCCTGGGGGACAGCGCCAGGCCTAGTCTCAGAAATTTATTTATTTATTTATTTATTTTTGTGGAGATGAAGTCTCACGATGTTGCTCAGGCTGGTCTTAAACTCCTGACCTCAAGCAATTCTCCCATTTTAGCCTCCCAAAATGCTGTGATTACAGGCGTGAGCCATCATGTGGCCTGTTCTTGTTTTCTGTTCCATTGATTGCTACTTGTTTTTTTCTATCTGAAACATGAAAATGTTATATTTGTTTCCAAAAGTAGAGTTTATATTATGCGTACACATAATGCAGAGGACATAAACATAAACCCAGTACAGACTTAGCAGCTGTTGGTCTGTGTCAGTTTAACCACTCAAAACAAGTTCATCTATCAGCAAGGTTGATGCCTCACAAACTTACTTTCTCTGTAAGAGAGGAGTTAACCTACTAACATGTAGCAAGTTAACATTATTCCTTCCTATCGCCTTCTTTCCCAGTCTCCAATTCCTCTTCTCTGGTAATCCATATCCATATTTCAGTGTGTGCTTCTCAAAGAAGGTACTCATCATCCAGATCATCACCACTCATTCTACATCTTGGGGTAATTCTTGGGACAGTTGTCATCAACCACAAGGGGCTTTGCTTTCCTCTTTCTCTTTTTCATTTGCGTTGCCATCTCAGCCAACTGTTCTTGCTCTTGTTTTGGCCACACTGGGCTCATATTTCTAAATCCTCTCTTCCTGTTGTATCCCATGATTTGCTTGTTGAGCGCCTCGTGATTGATTCCACATAGACCCTGAGTGCACAGCAGATTCCATGGCATCAGATGACAATGCACTGATTAGAGTCATAAGTTCCCTGAAATCATTTTGCATAAAGTCTTTTTCATCTGATGGTCCATTGCCAGTAACTGATCAATCTCAGCTAGAGCTGCATTTTGTTTGTCTTGAACAAACTGTATCGGCAGCACATTCCTCAAGGTCTGCGGAGACATTAAAAGATGCTTCATTTGTGCAGTGCTCTTCTGTAAGATGGCTTTGGTGTCTTCATTCGGCTCAGCAAAAAGAGTTGTCTTCTAATATAGGCTGAGAGATCTAAAGTCAGAGATGCCTTGGAAAGCTGCATATTCAGATTATAGATATCTTGCTTCACATCAGAGGTGCACTGCAATCTGTCAATGCTTTAGAGAGAAGGCCATCCAGAGTCCTTAAGCATAAGCATATGTGGTCCTCCTTAATATTCTTTAAGGTATTCTTCATCAGGAGTTCCAATTTAGATGGTTGGTTAGTAAAGTGAGATCCTAGTGAAAGAACTTCATACCAAAACATTATTCTGACTGCTACTCCTCAAACTGTCAAGGTCATTGAAAACAAGGAAGGTTTGAGAAACTACGGCTGTCAAGAGGAGTCTACAATGAGACAAGACAATGTCTCATGACAATGAAATACAGTGTAGTATCTTGGATGGGATTTTGGTTTTTGGCAAACTTCTTGAGCCAGTTCTTGTTACCACAGGAAACAGAATGGCCAGAGAGGCATCTGGCTCAGCTGCTGAGCAGTTGCCCAGGAACCAGTTGGAGTCCCCCTGCCTCTCGGTTGGTGACTTATTTTTATTATTTTCTTCCTTCTACTTGCTTTCAGTTTAATTTGGTCTTCTGATTTCTTAAGATGGAAACTTGGGTGATTGATTTTAAAGCTTTCTCCTTTTCTAATATAAATATTTTATGCTTTAAGTTTCCCTGAAAACACTACTTTAATGGTATCCCACAAATTTTTAGTAATTGTGATTTTATTTTCATTCATTTAAGAATATTTTTAGCCGGGCACGGTGGCTCACGCCTGTAATCCCAGCACTTTGGGAGGCCGAGGCGGGTGGATCACAAGGTCAAGAGATCGAGACCATCCTGGTCAACATGGTGAAACCCGTCTTTACTAAAAATACAAAAAATTAGCTGGGCATGGTGGTGCGTGCCTGTAATCCCAGCTACTCAGGAGGCTGAGGTAGGAGCATTGCCCGAACCCAGGAGGTGGAGGTTGCGGTGAGCCGAGATCGCGCCATTGCACTCCAGCCTGGGTAACAAGAGCGAAACTCCGTCTCAAAAAAAAAGTATTTTTAGGCTGGGTGTGGTGGCTCATGCCTATAATTCCAGCACTTTGGGAGGCTGAGGCCGGCAGATCACTTGAGGTCAGGAGTTCTAGACCAGCCTGGCCAACAGGGTAAAACCCAGAGTGAGACTCCATCTCAAAAGTAATAATAATAATAATAAAATTTCTAACACTAATTATTTGTGCATTTTTCATTTAAGTCCTATCATTTTTTTTAGTAACCTACTTCAAGTCTCTTATTAGGTGCATAAACATTTAGGATTGTTATCTATTGATGAATTTAACTCCTTTAACATAAAATGAACTTCTTTTTATATGGTAACATTCATTTCTCTGAAATGTACTTTATCTCATATAGCTGTTTTAACTTTTCTTTCTTTAGTATTAGCATAGTATATCATCTTCCATCCCTTTACTTTTATCATTTTTTCCCCAATTCCTTGGCTCAAGCCATCTTCCTTCCTTAGTCTCCTGAATAACTGGGACTATAGGCACACACCACAACACCAGGCTAATTTTTGTATTATTTGTAGAGATGGGGTTTTGCCATGTTGCCCAGGCTGGTCTCGAACTTGTGAACTCGAGCAGTTGTCCTACCTCAGCTTATTAAAATGCTGGGATCACAGGCGTGAGCCACTGTACCAGGTCCCCCTTTACTTTTATCCGTATCTTTAAATTTAGAGTAGGTTTTTCATAGGCACTGTGTGGTTGAGTCTTGTTTTTTATCCATTGTGACAATTTCCGCCTTTTAATTAGAGTATGTAGACTATAAACATTTTAACTGGGTTGGGCGCCATGGCTTACGTCTGTAATTCCAGCACTTTGGGAGGCCAAGGGAAGCAGATCATGAGGTCAAGAGATTGAGACTATCCTGGCCAACATGGTAAAAACTCCATCTCTACTAACAATACAAATATTATCTGGGTGTAGTGGCACGCACCTCTAGTCCCAGCTACTCAGGAGGCTGAGGCAGGAGAATCACTTGACCCTGGGAGGGAGAAGTTGCAGTGAGCTGGGATCACACCACTGCACTACAGCCTGGCGACAGAGGGAGACTCCATCTCAAAAACAAAACAAAACGAAACAAAACAAAACATAAAAACATTTTAACTGAATGTATTATATGATCGAGTTTGAATCCATTGTTTTGTTTTCTGTTTTTCCCATCTTCTAGTTGGGGCACCTATCTTTTGTTCTTCTTTCCCTATTTTCCTGAGTTTTTGGATTAAATGAGAAATTTTAAAATTCTATTTTCTCTTCTTTATTAGCTTAGTAGCTATTCTTATTTTTGTGTTTTTACTGATTGATGTAGAGGTTACAGTACAAATATTTAACTAAGTTAAATAATATTGAAACATTGTATATACTGTTTAACAATTATATATAACAGCATACCTCTACTTTCTCTCTCCCCTTTTTCTCATACATTGAACTTGAATATGTAATTAATTACACAATATGTTTCTTACTATTACTTTGGCCAGTAAATAATCTCTTAAAGAGAAAAAAATTAAAACAATCTTTTATCATTCTGTTTACCACTTATGATGTAATTCATCTGTTTATGTACACTCAGATTCCCTTCTAGTACCATTTTCCTTCTCCTTGAAAGATTATTTGAACATTTCTAATACAGTCACTTTACAGGGGATGACTTATCTCATCTTTCACGTCAGCTTTTTAAAAAAATTTTTCCTTCATTTTTGGAGAGACATTTCTGCTGGGTATAGAAATATTGGTTGACAGCCTTTTTTCTTTCAGTACTTTGTCACCCCACTATTACTTGCTTAAATTGTTTCTTTTTTTCCTTTTTCTGTTTGAGATGTGGTCTTACCCTGTGACCCAGGCTGCAGTGCAACTCACTGCAACCTCCCTGTGCTCAGGTGATACTCCTACCTCAGCTTCCCAAATCACTGGGACTACAGATGTGAGCCACCATGCCTGGCTAATTTTAAATTTTTTTGTAGAGATGGGGTTTCTCCATGTTGTTCAGGCTGGTCTCGAACTCCTGAACTCAAGCATTCTGCTCACCTCAGCCTTCCAGAGTGCTGAGATTATAGGCATGAGCCACTGTGTCTGCCCTTAAATTGTTTCTAATGAGTTGTGGGCTGCCTTTCTCATATTTTTCTTCTGTATGTCATTTTTTTTTTTGCATGTCATTTTTTTACCCTCTTCCTGCTTTAAAGATTTGTTAACTGTTGACCAGGCACAGTGGCTCACGCCTGTAATCCCAGCACCTTGGGAGTCCAAGGCAGGAGGATCACCTGAGGTGAGGAGTTCGAGATCAACCTGGCCAACATGATGAAACCCCATCTCTATTAAAAATTCAAAAAAATTAGCCAGGCACGGTGGCAGGCACATGTAATCCCAGCTATTCAGGAAGGCTGAGGCAAGAGAATCACTTAAACCTGGGAGGTGGAGGTTGCAGTGAGCCGATTGCACCATTGCACTCCACCCTGGGCAACAAGAGCAAAACTCTGTCTCAAAAAAGAAAAAAAAAATTTGTTCATTGTTTTTGACCAGGTGTAGTGACTTATGCCTCTAATCCTAGCACTTAGGGAGGCTAAGGTGGGTGGATCCCTTGAGGCAAGAAGTTTGAGACTATCCTGGCCAATATGGAGAAACCCTGTCGCTACTAAAAATACAAAAGTTAGCCAGAATGGTGGCATACACCTGTAGTCCTAGCTATTTGGGAGGCTGAGGTAGAAGAGTCTCTTGAACCCAGAAGGCAGAGGTTGCAATAAGCCAAGATCGCGCCATTGCACTTCAGTCTGGACAACAGAGTGAGATTCCGTCTCAAAAAAATAAATATCAAAAAAGATTTGTTCATTGGTTTTTAGCAATTTGATTATTATGTGCCTTTGTATGGTTTTCTTCATATATTCTTCGCTGAGGGTTCATTGAACTTGTTGGACCTACGAGTTTTTATGTTTCATCAAATTTGAAAAATTTCTGGGCCATTACTTCTTCAACTTCCTCCTCCCCATATCTTCATCTGGGACTCCGATTGTATGTACGCTAGGCTGTGTGATATTTTCTCATTGCTCATTGATAGACTGTTCTGTTTTTGTTTTTGTTTTTCTTTCTTTTTTCTCTGTGCTTATTTTGGATAGTTGTGGCTGTTTTGTCTTCAAGTTTACTAATCTGTTATTTGGTAGTGTCTAATCGGCTGATAATCCCATGCAGGGCACTTTATATTTCAGATATTATATTTTTTATCTACAGAAATTTGATTGGATCTTTTAACCTTTTATTTTATTTATTTTAAGACAGGGATCTTGTTTTTGTTGCCCAGGCTGGGGTACCGTGGCATGATCACAGCTCACTGCAGCCTTGACTTCCTGGGCTCAATCAGTCCTCCTCTGTCAGCCTCCTGAATAGCTGGGACTATAGACACGTGCCACCATGCCTGGCTAATTTTTGTATTTTTTTTGTAGAGACGGGGTTCTACCAGGTTGCCCAGGCTGATCTTAAACTCCTGGGCTCAAGCAATCTGCCAGCCTATGTCTCCCAAAATGCTGGGAGTATGGGCATGAGCCACCATGCCCTGCCCTTTCATTTTATTGTCTATCATGCTCATGATTTTCTCCATCTTCTTGATCAAAAGGAGTGCATTTATACTAACTGTTTTAATGTGCTCATCAACAAATTCTAACATCTGTTTTATTTCTGGATCTGTTTCTCTTGATTAATTTTCCCTCTGCCAGATTATGGGTTCTCTTTTCTTACTTCTTTGCATGCCTGGTAATCTTGTTTGGACCTGAGGCATTGTGAATTTTACATGCTAGGGTGCTGGATTATTTTTATTGCTTTGTTTGGACTTTATTCTGAGACCTCATTAAGGTACTTGGAGTAAATGTCATCTTTTACAGTCTTGCTTTTATGCTTTGTGCAGCTGGGTCCAAAAAGCCTTTATTTTGGACCTAATTTGGCCTCACTACTGAGGCAATACCTTTTTGACAGCCTGACTCCATGCCCCATGTTTGGAGGTGTTTCCTTCCTAGCTGATGGGGAATAATTATTTACAGCATTGTTGGAGCTCTGGAGATGTTTTGCCTACTGTTTTCTGAAGTTTCTTTCCCCATCCGTCCCCAGTCAATTCCTGAAGCAGCCCCTCTCTCGTTCTTGCGAGCTTTCCCTCTTTCTCTGTGCAGCTGCTTCTTTTCTGATTGCTTGCCTTACAAATTCTAGCTGCCTGGGCATTTTTGTATCTCTGTCTTATCAACTCATTAAACCTTTGAGGTCTATTTGGATTCTCCTTCTCTATGGTGCAGTCTAGAAGCTCACTCTGGGCAGTCCAAGAACTCCTCTTGTTTGTTTCCATTCTCTCAGGATCACTGATTTGTCCCGTTGTCCCATCTGTTGTCCAGTTTCTGAAAACTATTGTTTCAAAATATTTTGTCTGATTTTCTAATTGTTTAAGGTAAAACAATAATTTCCTATTATTCCATCATGGCAGAAAGCAGAAAAATTGAGACTTGAGTTTTTATTTAATTTTAATTTTTTTTTTTTTTAGACGGAGTCTTGCTCTGTCACCCAGGCTGGAGTGCAGTGGCACCATCTCGGCTCACTACAATCTCCACCTTCCGGGTTCAAGCGATTCTCCTGCCTCAGCCTCCCGAGTAGCTGGGATTACAGGCATGCACCAACATGCCCAGCTAATTTTTGTATTTTTAGTAGGGACGGGGTTTCACCATGTTGGCCAGGATGTTCTGGAACTCCTGACCTCAGATGATCTGCCCGCCTCAGCTTCCGAAAGTGCTGGTATTACAGGTGTGAGCCACAATTCCTGGCCAAAACCTGGATTTTTAAAACATGAATTTTGACTTTGGGAAAATTGCTTATACTCTCTGATTCTCTTTCCATACATCTGGATAACAAATGAAAAGTATTCAATCTCACTAGGTTTTGGAAACACAAACTAAAACTTTGGAAATAACATTTACCTTAAAGATATAGAAATTGAATGAAATTATGTATTTATAATCATTGACATATAGATACATATCTAATTCTATGCATCCTAGGTTTGGGATTCTTTTTTTTTTTTTTTTTTTTCAAAGATGGTGTTTCACCATGATGGCCAGGATGGTCTTGAACTCCTGACCTCAGGTGATCCACCCACCTCGGCCTCCCAAAGTGCTAGGATTACAGGCGTAAGCCACTGCGCCCGGCAGTTTGGGATTCCTATTAGACATTCAAGTGGAGATGTAGAATAGGCAGTTGAGCATACATATCTCGTGCTCAGAAGAAAGATCTGGGCAAGAAATAAAGGAGAGCCTAAGACTAAACCTTGAGGGCAGGACATCCCAAATTAAATTATAGTGGGGTAGATCATTTGTACCTACCTTCCCATTGAACATAACTAAAAAATATAGACTACCTATAAATATGTCTTCTAAAAATCATGAAACAGAGAATCATTTAGTGGGGAATTAGAAGGCAAGATATGGGACTGGGAGAGCACGTTCATCCTTGGAATATGACACTCTGAGGAGGAAGATGAGAAACTAAACTATAGTTTTAGAAGTCATGCTGGATCGAAGGAATGAGGGTAGATATATGGTTCCCACCAAGGATGGTGACCCACTCGCGTCTTTGGGCAGGGCCAGGAATGTGTATCCTTTAGGAGAAAGAATATGGATTATGGGCCAGGTGTGGTGGTTCACGCCTGTAATCCCAGCACTTTGGGAGTCCGAGGTGAGTGGATCACCTGAGGTCAGGAGTTCCAGACCAGCCTGGCCAACAAGGTGAAACCCTGTCTCTACTAAAAATACAGAAAAATTAGACAGGTGTGGTGGCACACGTCTGTTAGTCCCAGCTACTTGGGAGGCTGAGGCAGGTGGATGGCTTGAACCCAGGAGGCAGAGGTAGCAGTGAGCCTAGATTGTGCCATTGCACTCCAGCCTGGGCGATAGAGCAAGACTCTGACCATACAGATAGATAGATAGATAGATAGATAGAAAGATTATGGCCTTCCTTCACACCATGTGGTAGTGCAGCAAACCACACACCTTGGTCCTGCACTGCTGACCACCTTGAACACCTGGCAGATACAGATACAAACCAAGATCCTTTGTGGAGGAAGTTAACATCATAACAAATCTCAGATAATTTCTATAAATAATATTTCAAGCACAGTTTCCTGACCACATTGAAAGATAAAAAGGAACACAAAGACACAAGAAGCCATGAGTCACAACCAGCAGGAAAAACAAATAACAGAAAAAGAATCACAGGGACTCCAGAAAATTATAGACATGGGCTAGTAAACAACTATGATTACTATGTTCAAGGGACAAAATCAAGACAGAAAATTTCAGCAGGAAACTGTGAACTATAAAAAACTGACATAGCAGATTCGGGGAAAAAATTCCAGGAGCAAAAGAATATGAGAAATTCTTAAAAATTGAATTAGTAGATTAGTTAGAACTGAAGAGAGAATTAGGTGACTGGAATAAAGCTTGGAAGAAGCTATCCAGAATGAAGCAAGGAGTAATTAAACAATACAGTATAAAGTGTAAAAGTTTACTAAATACAGTGAGAAGATCTAACATATGCAATTGAAGTTTCAGAAGAAAAAGAGAAAGAATGGATCACAGGTTATATTTTAAAGAAATGATGGCTGATAATCCATTGTCAAAAAGCCCTACAAAGCCCAAGCAGAATAAAAATAGTAATAAACGCTCTACGGAATATATTAAAATGAAACTTTAATAATCAAGACAAAAAGAAAATCTTAAACTAGCCAGAAAAAAAAGACGTCAATTTAAAAGCTACACAAGGGGACACAGAAACTACACAGAAGACAGTGAAATGATATCTTCAAGGTACAGTGAGGAATTAACTATCACTCCAGAAATACTTCATTAAGGAAGGTGAATTCATACATTTCCAAGAAAAACAAGAGATATTGTCAATAGCAGATAAGCACTAAGGGATATTCTATAGATTATTCCTCATGCAAAAAGATGTTGCATGAAAAATCAGAGATGCAGAAATCAATGAGGACCAAAGAAAAAAATAATTATGCGGATAAATCTAAATAATATTTACTGCAAAAACAGGGGATGGGAAAAACAATAACAATGTCCTGCCAGGCGCGGTGGCTGACGCCTGTAATCCCAGCACTTTGGGAGGCAAGGCAGGCAGATCATGAGGTCAGGAGTTTGAGACCATCCTGGCCAACACGGTGAAACCCTGTCTCTATTAAAAATAAAAAATTGCCATGGGAGGTGGCTTATGCCTGTAATCCGAGCACTTTGGTAGGCCGAGGCGGGAGGATCACGAGGTCAAGAGATCGAGACCATCCTGGTCAACATGGGGAAACCCCGTCTGTACTAAAAATACAAAAATTAGCCAGGTGTGGTGGCACGTGCCTGTGGTCCCAGCTACTTGGGAGACTGAGGTGGAAGAATCGCTTGAACCCAGGAGGCAGAGGTTGCAGTGAGCCAAGACTACACCACTGCACTCCAGCCTGACGACAGAGCAAGACTCCATCTCAAAAAAAATAAAATTAAATAAAATCAAAAATAAAAAATTAGCTGGGTGTGGTGGTGCACACCTGTAACAGTACCAGCTATTCAGAAGACTGAGGCAGGAGAATCTCGAACCGGGAGGTGGAGTTGCAGTGAGCCAAGATTGCCCCATTGCACTCCATCCTGGTGACAGAGCGAGACCCCATCTCAAAAAAACAAAAAGCAGTGTCTTGTGGGGTTTAAATGTTATAGAATTTCGGCAGGGCCCAGTGGGTCACACCTGAAATCCCAGCACTTTGGGACGCTGAGCAGGGTGGATCATGAGGTTAGTAGATTGAGACCATCCTGGCTAACATGGTGAAACCTTGTCTCTACTAAAAATACAAAAAAAAGTAGCTGGGTGTGGTGGCATGCGCCTGTAGTCCCAGCTACTTGGAAGGCTGAGGCAGGAGAATTGCTTGAACCTGGGAGGCAGAGGTTGTGGTGAGACAAGATTGCGCCACTGCACTCCAGCTTGGGTGACAGGGCCAGACTCCGTCTCAAAAAAAAAAAAAATGTTATAGAATTTCAGTTAAAGGCAAAAATATCACAAATGGTATGTGTGTGTGTAGAGGGAGAGTATATATAGACTTTTGTTTTTGTTTTTGTTTTTGAGACAGTGGTCTTACTCTGGAGTGCAGTGGCATGATCATTGACCACTGCAACCTCCACCTCCCGGGCCCAAGTGCTCCTTCCACCTCAGCCTCCCAAATAGCTGGGACTACAGGTGTGCACCACCACGCCCAGCTAATTTTTCTTTTCTTTTCTTTTCTTTTTGAGACAGAGTCTCTCTGTGTCACCCAGGCTGGAGTGCAGTGGCACTATCTTGGCTCACTGCAACCTCCGCCTCCCAGGTTCAAGCAATTCTCCTGCTCCAGCCTCCCGAATAGCTGGGACTACAGGCATATGCCACCACACCCAGGTGATTTTTTTGTATTTTTAGTAGAGACAGGGTTTTGCCATGTTAGCGAGAATAGTCTTGATCTCCTGACCTCATGATCCGCCCACCTCAGCCTCCCAAAGTGCTGGGATTACAGGCGTGAGCCACCGCGCCTGGCCAATATCACCTTCCTTATAGAAATTATTGTAGCAGCATTATTTATGATCATAAAAAATGGAAGCCTGAGTGTCCATCAATGGGTGAATGAATAAATAAATTTAGAAATTTTAGAATTCCTTTTCAGTTTTGGGAAATTTTTCTTTCTTTTACAATTGCTTTTCTCCATTTTTTTTTGTTCTCCCTTTGAAGAACTTTTATTAGACTTTTTTTTTCTTTTAAGTGAGATGAGGCTCTCTCTTTGTTGCCCAGGCTGGCCTCCAACTCCTGGGCTCAAGGAATCCTCCTTTCTTAGCCTCCCAAGTAGCTGGGATTATACGTGTGTGCCACTATACCTTGCTTCTATTAGGTATTTTACCTCTAGGATTGGTCTTCTATATCTTTTCTCTTTTCCTTCATATTTATTTTTCTTTTGATCTTACATGCTGGAATATTTTTTTCTTTTATCTTTCAACCCTTCTCTTGAATTTTAATTTCAGGAATTGTATTTTATTTTCTAAACGTTCTTTCTTGCTTTTAAAAAATAACACCCTTTTCCTATGGTAAGAAGGCAGTATCATTTTTTTTTCCCAGCGCCCACCCCCGCCCCACCCCCAGTAGTATCATTTTTAATTTCTGAGGATATTAGAATTTAAAATATTTTCCCTCTTATGTTTGTTGAATTATCTCCATTCTCTATTGTCATTTAAAAACATCAGCTGGGCGTGGTGGCTCATGCCTGTAATCCCAGCACTTTGGGAGGCTAAGGTGGGTGGATCATCTAAGGTCAGGAGTTCAAGACCAGCCTGGGCCAACATGGCAAAACCTGGTCTCTAGTAAAAATACAAAAATTAGTTGGGGGTGGTGGTGCGCCTGTAGTCCCAGCTATTCGGGAGGTTGAGGCAGGAGAACTGCTTGAACCCCGGAGGCAGAAGCTGCAGTGAGCCCAGATGGTGCCCCTGCACTCCAGCCTGGGCAACAGAATGAGACTCTGTCTCAAAAACAAAAAACGTTTATCTTGGACTCTTTCGTGTTACAGGTTTTCTTCAAATATCTGGCATTTCTGGGTTGGTTTGTCTCTGTTTGAGATGGAGTCCCACTGTGTTCCCAGGCTGGAGTACAGCGGCATGATCTCACCTCACCACACCTCGACCTCCCAGGCTCAAACAATCTGGAGCCTCAGCTTCCTGAGTAGCTGGGACCACAGGCACACACCACCAACCCTGGCTAATTTTTTGTATTTTTGGTAGAGATGGGGTTTTACCCTGTTCATCAGGCTGGTCTAGAACTCCTGAGTGATTTGCCCACCTCACCCTCCCAAAGTGCTGGTATTACAGGCATGAGTCACAGCACCCAGACTGGCATTTCTTAAATCATCATTATTATTATTTTTATAGAGATGGGGTCTTATTATGTTGCCCAGGCCAGTCTTAAACTCCTGGGCTCCAGGGATCCTCCCACCTCGACCTCACAGAGTGCTGGGATTACAGTTATGAGCCACCGTGCCCAGCCCTATCTGGCATTTCTTGATTGTCAATAAATATTTTTTTAAATGTAGTGTATAAATGAAAACTAAATGGGCTGGTTGAGGTGGTTCACACCTGTAATCCCAGCACTTTGAGAGGCTCAGGCGGGCGGATCACGAGGTCAACAGATCGAGACCATCCTGGCCAACATGGTAAAACCTCTTCTCTACTAAAAATACCAAAAATTAGCTGGGCGTGGCGGCTCGTGCCCCTAGTCCCAGCTACTCCGGAGGCTGAGGCAGGAGAATTGCTTGAAGCCAGAGGGTGGAGGTTGCAGTGAGCCGAGATGGTGCCATTGCACTCCAGCCTGGGTGACAGAGCAAGACCTTGTCTCAAAAAAAAAAACTAAAACTAAACCAAAAAAACCCTAAGTGTGATGTTTGTGTGAAAGGGTGCTGCCTACTGCCAGGCAAGTGTGGGCAGGTGGAGCCTATACATCACAGAATGCGAAGTATTTATCGCTGCTTGTCTCACGAGCTGTTCTGGTTCTCCTCAAGTAGTTCAATCTGTTTCTTTACAGAACTCCCTGCCCCTGTCTCTAGCCTAGGACTTAAAGGCCTAGATGCCGTATTTTCCTTATGTGACGAGAGAGAAGTGAAAAGGTTTGACTGGGCTGTGCTCAGAGAAACTTACGATTAATCTCTTCCTGTTTCATTTCTGTGTTTCACTTGCAGCCTCCCTTCCCTTTGGCTTGAGTCCCTAGCCTTTCTTGTATTCTGCAAATCATAGCAGCTTGCTTGTTGGTGCAGCGTTCTTTGAGAGTAATGGTACAGCTTTCTTTCCTTCTCTCTTTTCTTCCTTCCCTGCTTCCTTCCTTTCTTTTTTTGAGAAAGAGTCTCGCTCTTGTTAACTAGGCTGGAGTGCAATGGCATAATCTCGGCTCACCACAACCTCCACCTTCCGGGTTCAAGCGATTCTCTTGCCTCAGCCTCCCGGGTAGCTGGGATTACAGGTATGCGCCACCACGCACAACTAATTTTGTGTTCTTAGTAGAGACGGGGTTTCTCCATGTTGGTCAGGCTGATCTCGAACTCCTGACCTCAGGTGATCCGCCCACCTCAGCCTCCCAGAGTGCTGGGATTACAGACGTGGCCACGGCGCTCAGCTAGGTGTAGCTTTTTTGCTTTGCTATAGCACTCACTAGTTCTCTGATATTTAACTTCCAGATATTTGGTAGAATAACTCGGTTGCTAATGACCTGCTCTCATTTTCTTGTTTGTGTTTTGTACCTTTTTCATTCCTTTCTTATTTGTCAGTGTGATGTTGGGATGATAAACACTTGTGGCCAGCCTATCCATTATCCTTTACTGAAAAAGAAAATTTCATTAAATAAAATACTATTTGCTGGCTGGACGTGTTGGCTTACGTCTGTAATCCCAGCATTTTGGGAGGCTGAGGTGGGAAGATCATGAGATCAAGAAAACAAGACCATCCTGGCCAACATGGTGAAACACTGTCTCTAAAAATATAAAAATTAGCTGGGCGTGGCGGCACACACCTGTAGTCCCAGCTACTCAGGAGGCTGGGGGAGGAGAATCACTTGAACCCAGGAGATGGAGGTTATAGTGAGCCAAGATTGTACCGCTGCACTCCAGCCTGGTGACAGAGTGAGACTATGTCTCAAAAAAAATTAATTAATTAAATAATATTTGCTGTATGAAGATTCTCTTAAATTTGAGAAAAATGCTAGAGCTTTACAGGTTTTATAAAATGAACTTAAGCAACTTTGATTCAGTAGGTGGCGCTCTTTCCTAGTTTAACTCAATTCTAAATTAGTGTTTGAAGGGTTCAAAATAGAAATCTTTTACGTATCTGTATACTTTAAATAGATTGGGTTTCAGAGTTTTGTGATCGTCAACCTTAATCACTTGATATTTTCAAAATTTAAAAATACTTAAGCAAATTTTAAATTAAGATATTAAACTAAAATCTCTAATCTTTACAAATTTTTGTTGCATAATAGTGACGTATACTGTCAAAAGTCAAAAACAATTAAAATCTTACCAGAAGCCCTGACTACGAAACGTGTTTGAATTCAAGTTGTTGAATAAATTTGAAAAATTCCTTTTTAGCACATGAGCACTTTCATTTTATTGTCTTTCTTCTTTTATATCTTTATTTTGGAATAGTCTCCCAATATATCAGTGTTTTAAATGTACTTTATAATGTTTTCTTTGTTTCTTTTTTTTGAAACATCCTCTCACTGAGTTGCCCTGGCTGGAGTGTAGTGGCTATTTGCAGCATGTTCATAGCACATTGCAGCCTTCAGCACCTGGGCTCAAGTGATCCTCCTGCCTCAGCCTCCTGAGAACAATGTACTATATAATCTTTTAATTAAAGCACAGTCTCTGCAATCCTGTAACTTAAAATCATAGTGAAGTATTAGTTTGTGCAATTAAAACTAATACTAATGTAGTTTAGAGAAACTTACATGCTTTTGGAAAACTTTGCATGATCTATAAATAATAACAAGCAAATGAATCAAAATGTCTTTATTTCCTGTTCTGAATTTGCGACTAAGGAAATAGTATGTAAATCACACTTGAAATTATAATATAGAGTTCACATAAATCTAATTGGGTCTGAGGCAAAACATGAAATGTTAGAACTTTAAGGGACTTTGGAGGTTATCCAGTCTAACTTTTCAAAGATCAGAAACTTGTGATTTTCTTTTTTTTTTTTTGAGATGGGTCCCACTCTGTCACCCAGGCTGGAGTACAGTGACATGTTCATAGTTCACTTGCAGCCTCAGTCTCCCAGGTTCAAGTGGTTCTTCTGTCTGAGTCTGCCAAGTACCTGGGACTATAGGCACATGGCATAATTTCTGGCTAATTTTTTTTTTTTTAGTAGGGATTGGGCCTCACTATTTTGACCAGGCCAGTCTTGAACACCTAGGTTCAAGTGGTTGTCCCACCTTAGCCTCCCAAAGCACTTAGATTACAGATGTGAGCCACTGTGCCTGGCCAGAAACTTGTGATTTAAAAAAAAATTGCCAATAGAGGTTAGTGCATTAAAAATTCTGAATTTTAAAAACAGCATTGCAAAAGCATTCCAAGAGTTAACAGCAACTTAATGAAAATACTTACTGATAAACCTATGGCTAACCTTGACCAAGTGTATAAAAATACTGGTAATTATCAGACTAAACTATTTCTGAGAATGATTATCAGTCAGTTGGAACTCCTCACTTGTGATTCTAGGCTTACATCACCAATGGTGGATGGTAGCTTTCATTTTCCTTTTTCTACACTTTTATCTTAAAAATATACTTTTACAGAATGAGATAGGCTCAGACATGCCCAGCATTTGGCCTGATAACCAGAAACATATTAGGATATTGGAAGTTTTGCTCATCTGCAAAATTCTAGGCATTCTCTGTCCCCTTGTTAGTCCATAATTTGTCACCTCAGTTTTTTAGAAACAGAATCACAGAGACAGTATTAATTATTGATATATTTTTTTGTTTATTTGTTTGACACAGAGTCCTGCTCTGTTTGGCCTGATCTTGGCTCACTGTAACCTCTCGGGTTCAAGCCATTCTCCTCCCTCAGCCTCTCAAGTTGCTGGGATTACAGACATGTGTCACCAGGCCCGGCTAATTTTTTGTGTTGTTAGTAGAGACAGGGTTTCACTATGTTGGCCAGCCTGGTCTCAAACTCCTGGCCTCAAGCGATCCACCCACCTTGGCCTCCCAAAGTGCTGGGATTACAGGCATGAGCCACCGCATCCAGCCTCTTGATATTTCTACTATATCTTGAAAGTTGGATTCTAAAGACAATTGGAAATTAAGTACTCATCACAGGTATATTGTCTTTTGATGTTATTCTTCTACTAAATAGCTCCTCAGTTTTTCAGAATCTATGATTGCATTTATTGCAAAACGGTTTAGTAGGATAAAGGGCTGTGTCTAAATACTCTTTTCTATCTCTGTTTCTATGTATGTATAATAAAGAGTATATATTACTATATGTTGTATCTGCTACATATGTAATCTTTCTTTTTTTTTTTTTAAGACAGAGTCTCACTCTTGTTGCCCAGGCTGGAGTGCAGTGACATGATCTCTGCTCACTGCAACCTTCACCTCCCAGGTTCAAATGATTCTCCTGCCTCAGCCTCCCAAGGGGAGCTGGGACTACAGGTGTCTGCCACCACGCCAGGCTAATATTTTGTATTTTTAGTAGAGACGGGGTTTCACCATGTTGGCCAGGCTGGTCTCAAACTCCTGACCTTGGGTGATCTGCCCACCTCACCCTCCCAAAGTGCTGGGATTACAGGGGTGAGCCACCACCTCCCAGCCTTACATCCATAATCTTTAAAAATAAGCCACGCACTGTGGTTCACGCCGGTAATCCCAGTACTTTGCAAGGCTGAGGCGGGTGGATCATGAGGTCAGGAGATTCAGACTATCTTGGCCAACATGGTGAAACCCCGTCTCTACTAAAAATACAAAAAAGTAGCCGGGCGTGGTGGCACGTGCCTGTAGTCCCAGTTACTCAGGAGGCTGAGGCAAGAGAATCACTTGAACCTGGGAGGCAGAGGTTGCAGGGAACTGAGGTGGCACCACTGCACTCCAGCCTGGGCAACAGAGCGAGACTCCATCTAAAAAAAAAAAGTCTCTATTTCCAATCACCTAACCTGAACTCACATTTTTTTTTTAAAGGGCTTGCCTAATTAATTAAATACAAGGATAATCCTAGGCAGGGCAAAGGAGGAGCACCACCCACAGAAAGCACCCGTCCCTTGGAGCCACCTTCCCCGCAAACGCCGGAACCAGGTCCCAGTGACCAGCAGCTCCTGGGCGAGTGGAGGAGTGGACACAGGTCTCTCCAGGCCCCTGGACACTGGAGAGAGCCCCGGGAACAGAGTTCTGGAACGCACAGCCCTACCCGTCCCTGCTGCAGACAGGCCCCAGCCAGGGCTGGGCCAACCAAGATACACAAAGGAAAATGGGGACCCAGGCCTCCACCCACCCCCACAGACTAAGGCATCTCACTAACGCTGCCGGAGGAGGGTTTGAGGCCAGGGACAGAGAACATAGAGAACTCCAGAAGAGAGTCCCTGCCTCCCTCCCCCAGGCCTCCAGGCCCCCATCTCTGGATCTTGCCAGGCTGGGGCTGGGTCCCAGTGCACACCAGTGCCACCCAAAGGCCCCCTGCTCCCAAGCGAGAGGCAGGAAGGTTCTGGAACAAAGAGGGGAACCAAAAACCTCCTGCAGCCAACATTGGGGGGGATCTGCCTTTCTGGGTCTCAGACATGGAACCTGGGACCTTCTCATTCCAGGCTGGAGTCCTCAATACCCCCCAAGAGGAAATGCAACCCAGGCCACAGCAGGACGACCCCTGGCAAGGACATGAAGGTGGCCCCCAAGGGACAAGTCCCCACTCCACCCAAGTTCAGCTCAGAGACCCCCCCACACACCCCCTGAGGATGCCAGACCACCCACCCACGGGGGCCCAGAAGAAAGAAATCCGTGCCTGAAAAAATATTCTACCCGGTGCAAAAGAAAAAAAAAAAAAAAACGAGCTACCCCAGGGGGCTGCACAGCCAGCCCTTTGCTTCCAGTCCACGAGGCAGACCTCGACCACTGGCCAGAGCCCACCTCTTTCAGGCACCCAGGAGAAGGAGGGGACTTCGGGGGAGCGGGGCAGGCCTGGCTGCAGCACAGGCCCAGAAGAGCAGGCAACCCCGGCGGGCATGGGCTCTACGGCCCCACCTGCAGGCCAGGAAGGGCAGTGCGGCCCAACGGCTGCAGGCTTCGGAAAATGATAGTTGATTGTCACATGATGCCGCAAAGGCCAAGGTCGGCGGCAGCGACAGGAGGGCCAGGCCCCATGCCAGCCTCCCCTGCAGCCTCTCTAACACCCATCCACCCACCCAGACAGGGGGAGCTGGGGCCCGACCCCCGAGGAGAGCGAGAAATAAATAAGCTGGCATTCCCTTCGGATCCCGATGTCCACCTCCCGCTCCCTACCCCAGTGAGTCAAATGTTCTTTGGAAGAATCCAGAGTTCCCCCCTCCCATCCCAGATCTCAGAAGCGAGACCTGGAGCCCCTCCGGGCATCCTAACGCCTCCCGATCCCAGCTCTACCCTCGAGGTCTGGGGGCCGGGCAGCCCCTACCGTGGGGAGAACCTGTGGACACCTGAGATAGAGTACCCGAGTGGGGGGCGGCCGGGCGGCACCCATTTCCCTGAACTACTCCTATGGCTTTCGGTGGGGTGGGGAGAGGCAAGGGCCGTGTCAACCCCGGGCTTCTCTATGGCTGTCTGCACACTTCATCCCAACCTGCAGGTACAGGGCAGGGGTGCCTTCTCTGGGCCAGCTCTCAGAAGCCCACTCCACCCCCAAACCCCACCCCGGAAGGGGGCAGCAGGGGGTGGTGAAGAGAGGGGAGGACCTCCTAGCTGCCCCCGGGGACCCCCGCTGCACAGATGGGAAGAAAGTTAGTATCATGGCTATTTACAGATACAAGCCCCGGTCACCCGTCCTGAGGGCCACTTCTGAAGTCAGGCAGCCCCAGGTCCAATCTCAGGCCCCCTCCTCGCTCTCTGGAGGGGGCAGGGGTGTCTTCAGGGTTTGCCCCTCCCTGGAAGGGGCCCGGGCTCCCCGTGGGTCGTCACCACACCCCTCGACAGCAGAAGCATCCTGGCTGTCAGGGTGGGCTGGACCAGGGCCCTACAGGCCGGCGGGGGCGGGGCTGGGCGCGGGGCTCCCGGCCAGGTTGCAGGGCAGCATGAACTCACATTTTTTATGTAAATATATATTTTTTGAGATGGAGTCTTGTTCTGTTGCCCAGGCTGGAGTGCAGTGGCACGATCTCAGCTCACTGCAAGCTCCACCTCCTGGGCTCAGGCGATTTGTCTGCCTCAGCCTCAGACTCTGGAGTAGCTGAGATTACAGATGCTCACCACCATGCCCAGTTAATTTTTGTATTTTTATAAAAGACAGGGTTTCACTATGTTGGCGAGGCTGGTCTCAAACTCTTGTCCTCAGGTGATTTGCCCTTCTCAGCCTCCCAAGTGGTGGGATCACAGGCATAAGCCACCACACACAGTCTATATAGAAAAATTTAATGAGGAGCTGTACTACCTTAACTAAATCAGCAGTTATGTAGTCTAAAGCATTTTTCTTTTCTTTTCCTTTTTTCTTGAGACGGAGTTTCGCTCTTGTTGCCCAGGCTGGAGTGCACTGGCAATCTTGGCTCTCTGCAACCTCCACCTCCCGTGTTCAAGCGGTTCTCCTGCCTCAGCCTCCTGAGTAGCTGGAATTACAGGCATGCACTACTACGCTTGGCTAATTTTGTATTTATAGTAGAGACAGGGTTTCACCATATTGGCCAGGCTAATTTCAAACTCCTGACCTCAGGTAAACAGCCCACCTTGGCCTCCCAAATTACTGGGATTACAGGTGTGAGCCATTGCACCCGGCTATACCATTTTTCTTTCAGTGTCAAGTTCCACTGATATCTTCATATGCCAACAAGAAAGTAAAATATTGTGAATCACTAACTATTCTGACTAGTTCATCTCTGAGTTACTTTCAATTACTTCCAAAGCTTTACATCTAAAGAAAAAGTTTACTAAATACTTTCAAGAATTTCCCAAGATCTTCCTAACTCTTCTATTAAATCTTAAATCTTTTCTCCATTTCTTCCAAAGAGCTCACAAAACTGGCCACATAATTAGTTATTCTCACTTGCAGACTTTATATAGTTGTGAAGTATGAAATACATGATGGGCATACCAGTCTTTCCTTCTGACTTTGGTAGTTTGTAGAAATTTTCTTATTCCTCTTTATTGCAGGTGACTCATTAATTCAGCCCAGTATTTCCATGTTTAAATCAAACTCCTCAAATTCTTGCCAGGCTGATAGTTAGATACTGCTGGCCCATATATGCAGACTAATTTGGTAAACATTATTTGGCTGCAGTTACAGGAAGGCAGAATTTGGTTTGGAGTGGATTTGGATAAACTTGATCTTTCCACACGTGAGTAAAATTAATTTTCAGATATTTAAAGTGATTTGATTAAGGATTTCTGGTTTCTTGTGGCAAAATTGCGATTAGAATCCCAATCTCCTTATTCAGTACAGTTCAATAAATATTTATTGAGTGCTATATTTCTACTAATGAGAGAAATTTTCTCTGGTTTTAAGTTTTGAGACAGGTATGTATGTAAATAATCATAATCCTTAGATGTATACTTAAAGACTGTAGAGAGTACTAAAACTGGATTAAGTCCATTTCAAGGGGTGGGGAGAGAGGTAAGGAAATGCTTCATGGACGAGGGCTTGGAGGGATGAATAAGAGTTTGTTAAGCAGATAAAGTATGGGTGGGAAATGTGGAGGAGGCAGGTGAATTTTGAGACAATAACTGCAAAGGCAGGGTGATGGAAAAAAAGACATATATCTAGAAGAATATGGAGTTAAGATCGGGTGAGTCTTGAACCTTATTGGTATTCTGAAGGGCAAGAAACAGTAGAAAAAGAAGAAAGATAATGGAAATAAAGAGGTGCTCGGTTGAGGAAAGTTCCTATGGAGTTAGAGGAAATGAGAACCAAAGCTCATATGGAAGAATTAGCCTTGGATAGGAGTAGGGATAATCTTTCCATTGAAACACATGAGAGGGAAGAAGTGATCGTACAAATGCAATCAGGTCTGTCAGCTTCAGGGAGAAAATTGATAGTTATGTAGGAATAATATATATATATATTTTCCTGGAGAACTACAAGAAGTTTGAGAAGTCCACCGAGGCCCAGGAAGGGTCAGGGGACAGGATGGGAGCTAGGGCTCGTATGAAGTGGTACTGAAGGATATGGATTTTGAAGGGCTTTATTTGCCATGTTAAGGATTTTAACTTAAAGGCGATGGAGGTCATTGAAAGATTTTAAGCAATTTAATGTCTAGTCAGTTTCTGCCATGCTCTGACTGTGGCTTAAGGCTGAGTTTGGGGTGGTGTGGTGACAGCGGTGGAAGGAGAAGCATAGAAATCAGAAAATTGTTGTGTGTAATTCAGGTGAGAGCTGTCTCTCACCCCTATAATCTACCATTATTCCTCTAAATACAACTGCATAACACCTGTCTTTTCAACCTCACTCCTCTTCTGCTCTGAGCTTTGATTTGTTGCCCTTTTGGCCATTATGTTAGTGACTATTCTGATTTTTAAAATCTCTTCCAGTCATTCTCCACCCAGCATTTTCCAAACCTCATATCTTAGTAGATGGCCCTATGTCATGTTTCACAGAGAAGTCAAGATCATTCAATGCAAAGCCCTCAACTTGCCTCCTGAAGCTCACATAGCTAAATTGTAGTATCACTTCTTCCTTCTCACCTGTTTCAGTGCAAAGGCTATCCCTTCTCCTATCCAAGGCTAACTTTCCATCTGAGCTTCGAATCTCATTGCCTCTGCCTCCGCAGGTGTTTTCCTCCATTGAGCATCCCTTTATTTTCTTTATCTTTCCACTCTTTTTTTCTACTGACTCTTTTCCTTCAGCACCCCAATAGGGTTTGAGGCCTCACCCTCTTATTTCACCTGGGGTTTCTCAACTGCGTTATTAACATTTTGGGCCAAATAATTCTTTGTTGTGGAGAGGCCAGCATCCCTACCCTCTATTCTAGTGGACAGATGCCAGTAGCCACACCCCTAATCCCTGAGTTGTAACAATCAGCAATGTCTCTGGATGTGGCTAAACCATCCCAGCCTCAGAACCACTGATTTAAAATAAAAATAAAAATTAAATTAAAAAAAAGAACCACTGATTTAACCCAATATATCCAAAATATTATTTCAACATATTATAAATATTAGAAAGTACTGACATTTTTCACAGTCTTTTTTTGTATTGTACCTTTGAAATTGGATATGTATTTTTCAGTTAAAGCACTTCTCAATTTGTACTCACTTTTTTTTTCCTTTTGAGGAAGGGAGAGGGAAAAGGGGAAGGGACAGGGAGAAGAGGAGGGAGTCTAGCCACATTTTAAGTGCTCAGCAGGCACATGTGGCTGGTGCCTACCTAATTGAAAAGCACAGGTCAAAAGCTTTAGGAAAAAAGGTAGAGCTGGAAATACAGGTTTGAGAAGTCATGAGGCAGTAACAGTTAAAGCCATGGGAGAAGATAAGATAGTCCAGGCAAATTCTATGTTTAAGAGTGAAAAAATAGGAGGATTGAGGAAAATCCTAGTCAAATGCTCTTTTAGTTTCTCCACACAATCTGCTATCCTTGATTATTATTGTAATTTAAAAATTATTTGTGTTTTTTTCTTTTGGAGACAGAGTCTTGCTCTGTCGCCCAGGCTGGAGTGCAATGGCAGGATCTCCGCTCACCGCAACGTCTGCCTCCTAGGCTCAAGCGATTCTCTTGCCTCAGCCTCCCGAGTAGCTGCGATTACAGGCATCCACCACCACGCCTGGCAGAAGTTTGTATTTTTTTTTTTTTTTTTGAGACGGAGTTTCACTCTTGTTACCCAGGCTGGAGTGCAATGGTGCGATCTCGGCTCACTGCAACCTCCGCCTCCTGGGTTCAGGCAATTCTCCTGCCTCAGCCTCCTGAGTAGCTGGAATTACAGGCATGCGCCACCGTGCCCAGCTAATTTTTTGTATTTTTAGTAGAGACGGGGTTTCACCATGTTGACCAGGATGGTCTCGATCTATTGACCTCGTGATCCACCCACCTCGGCCTCCCAAAGTGCTGGGATTACAGGCGTGAGCCACCGCGCCCGGCCTAGAAGTTTGTATTTTTAGTAGATACGGGGTTTCACCATGTTGGTCAGGCTGGTCTTGAACTCCCGACCTCAGATAATCCACCCGCCTCGGTCTCCTAAAGTTCTGGGATTACGTCATAAACCACCGCGCCCAGCCAAAATCATTTGTTTTCTGAACGACGTGGACAATATGAGTGAATACAAAAAGCACTGAAACAGATGAGTTGGTGGCATAGGGAGGGAATTAATGTTTAGTGAACACTTAATTGGCAAGTAATATTCAGAGCATTGTATATCAGTTGTTTCCTTTAATCTGACAAGAAGCTTTTGAGGTAAATATGTTATCTCAATTTATAGAGGAGGAAACTTAAGATTTATAAGGGTCTCATAAATCCGAGAACTAGATTTTTGAAAGGAAGTCTGTCTGATGGGCTCTAAAGCCCATTCTCTCTCTATCCTCCTAATGCCTATAATGAAGCATTTGTTATCTACTGACTTTTATAAAATAAACAAGGAAGCTTATGCGATTGTACAGCCAGAGTTAGCAGGATATCTCTTACCACTTTTGATTTGATCCCGGAAGCAAATTCGTTTTAACAGTGAGGTGCCGTGATCTTTATGTCATTAGCGCATATGATATGGATGTCATATATTGCGTAGGACACTAACCCATTATGTTTTTGTTTACGTGTATCTGTAAATATATAGTCAGTAATTCTGTAGTTGGTTAACTTTTTATGTAGAAAAAAATGAATCAAGATGTAGTCAGGATTTGGATTAAATGTTGAACGCATAATCACCAAATAAAATTAAATAATGGGCTTTGTGACACCGTTCAGTTTCGCCAACAGACTGATAAAACCAGTACAAAGGGGGAGGGGCGGGACCGAGGGGGCGGAACGGTGAGAAACGGGAATCGAGCACGCGCAGAAACAAACAGATGTTAATGGAGGCGTGAAGGCTACTGCGCTCTCACTTTCCGAACTGTCGTAAAGGCCCCTAGTGTCGTGCTCTCCTCGGTAGGGTAGCAATTGGTTAGGCGGCGGCGGCGGCGGCGGCGGCGGCAGGGGAGCAGCGGCAGTGGCGGCGACGGCGGGGAGGTGTTCGGTCTGCGCAGCGTAGAAACGCCCGCAGCTTCAGAGAAGGAGTTCTTGCGGGACCAAATTAGGCATTTTGAACCCACGCCGGGTTAGCTGGGCCGAGTCCAGGCGCTGCCGCACGTACAGTTTTGGTGGCGGTGACAGACACTGCTCTTGACTCTAGGGGCCTATTAGGCCGACGTCTGAGGCGCATCTAGCCGGCTCTCGACGCAGTACTCTTCACGCGTTACATTTCTGTCTTCCTTCCTGGGTCAGTGATTCCCGGACCCTGGAAGAGAAGAGGGCGGCTAATGATTAAGGTGAGGGGAACAGGGGGGAGGGGATCCATTGGAGGCCGCGCGTGCGCGCAACGGTGGAGGGGCCGGGCTGGAGGGGAGAAAGAGGAAGGGCTGCGGCCGCGGAAGGCTAGGGTCGGCGACCGGCCGGTTATCGCTTGCTCGGTGGGGACTGAGGGTCTGCGTCTCCGCAGACGTTTTGTGTTTGGGCCAGGCATTCGTCTACCGACACACCCACAGCCTACAGGGAGGGAGTGTGGGTGAGGGGATTTCTCTCCCTCTTCCGACTCTCCCTAGAGTCTCCGGATGGGGGCTGAGGACCGGGGCGTGGGAGTGCGATTTGACAATGGAGTGTTGAAGGTAACCGGGACCCGGGGAGTTGGAGGGCACTAAGTCAGCCCTGACGGTTAGGGAGTCGCCTGCTGCTGCTGTGATCAAGGAAACGTAGTCCGCGGAACAGCTGAAATACAGACGCGTCAGATTTTGTATGGAGTTGGCTTGTCGGTCGTTTAAAAAGAAGCTTGATGTTTTTACTTTTGTCCTCAGATAATTTATCAGAGTCAATGGGAGTGCTGTAGTGGGAATATCTGTTCAGTGCTGCAGAAATAGATTTGTCACAACAATTCTTGAATAGGTTATAGTAGATCTTTGCAGATGGGTATTTCTCGACCTAAGTGTAAGTTTTGATATTCGAAAAATACCAGGAAGTATAGGGTATTCATTTAATTTGTTTATGTGTGTAGTGTGGGGTGACTCCAGTGTATTGTTGTAAGCTTTCCTGTTTCTTGATTTATGTGGTCATTAATTTAGAATTCTCTTGAATGGTAAGATGCCAGCTGACATAGACTTCGTTTTGTAGGAGTTCCTGTAGCTTTTGAACCTGACTTAATCCAAACTTTATTTCATTTGGTATTTTATCTGTAATTTTCTTGTTTGAGGGACCTCTTCAACCAAAAGAATAAACTAGGAATAAGATAAGCTAAGGTTCCATTTCCTTTCCCATTTGTGTGTGTGTGTGTGTGTGTGTGTGTGTGTGTTTGAGAGAGAGAGATGCTTGTAAATGCTTGAATGTGATTTTGAGAATACTAAACACAAGTTCTGTAACACTGAACTTACAGTAAAGATTACTTTTGATAGTTTGTTACTGTATGTGTTTTCGTAAGCATCTTCATGTCAATATAAGCCACATTGTTTCACCCAAGTCTTTGATTATATTTGTGAGGTAAAACAGATGGATAAGAAGCAAGCCCTTGTAAAATACTCTTCAATTGATTTGTTTTTAAGACTTGATTTATTTTACTTAGGATGCTTTCTTGTTTAACCTTGGACAAATGACTTTATCATCTCTCTCCTGCTCATTTGATTGTGGCCAAAGATTCACAATAGTATTGTAAGAATTGGTGAGGGTGTTTATAAATTGGTCTGAACAATATTATAGGAAAAAGTAGGAAGAGTGAGTCTCTCCTTGTTTATCACGGGTGCTGTATCGTGTGTAGAGGTTTCTGTAACTTTTTAAGTTTTGTTTGGTGTCTGTTGGCCACTTGTTTGGTAGTTATTTCACCAGAAAGAGAATTGGTTTTTGAAGAAAGGTATAAACAAAGTGACTTCCCTTTGGTGAAAAATGCGTTACGGCAGAGGTTACACCTTAACGAATTTCTCATTGGTGCGCCATTTCTACAGATGATTGAGAGAGAGCTATACTGATGTTTAAAAGAACAGCTCCTTGCTTGTATAAGGCTAAGGTATAGTCACTTATCAGATACTCCTAAGTAGTTATTTTACTTTAAAATAAAAAATGTGAAAGAGACAAATTGAATTAAACCGTTTAGATTTTTAGATGTTTCTTTTATTGTTGTAGTTTAAAAAGGAGTTTCTGTATCATGTTTTACTTAAGGCATGCTTATGTGTGCTCTTCTTTTGAGTTTTTCTCACCCTTTGGGCTAAGACTTAAATAGGAAATAAAAGAGACCATCTAAAATATGATAGCAGTTAAAATATGTTATAACTTGACATTAACATTCTATGGGTAACATTATCTTATGAATCTTAGGGCTAGAGACAGGAGATAAAGATTTTAGATCTATCTTTGCTTGCTATACATAAGATCTCCCAGTTTATTGTTAACCCTCCTTGGGCTTCAGCTCTCCCTGTTTACATGAGAATTGTAGAATAGATAACTCTGGTTTTCTCTAGGTTCCAAATTTAATGGTTTGTATATTTAGGTAGGTTTTTGGTATTCATGGTTGTATTCGTCATAATCCAATCCCCAGAAAGAAACGCTGTACTGAAAGCATCAGTTCCCTCATGATAGGTATATGGATAAAACCTATGATGAAACTGTGTGCCAGACATGGTGGCTAGCCCCCTGTAATCCCAGCACTTTTGCAGGCCAAGGCAGGCAGATCACTTGAGGTCAGGAGTTCCACCAGCCTGGCCAACATGCTGAAACTGCCTCTCTACTGAAAATACAAAAAATTAGCCATGCGTGGTGGTATGTGCCTGTAGTCCCAGCTGCTTGGGAAGCTGAGGCAGGAGAATGGCTTGAATCTGGGAGGTGGAGGTTGCAGTAAGCTGAGATCATGCCACTCACTGCACTCTAGCCTGAGCGACAGAGCAAGACTCTTTGAAGACAAACAAACAAACAAAATCTGATTGTTGTTCCACATATTATTGCTATTGCTGTTACATTGTAGATATTAATTACTCAAGCTTTAATAACTTTCAGATGGTACTAAAAATGAATTTTTTTATTACTCCTGATAACATTTTAAAAATCATCCTGAATGATTTTTCAGAAACCTGTGATTATTGTTCAGTAAAAGTCCAGAGTTACGTTTGAATGTCTTATATCTCCGGTTTTTTTCTTTCCTACATCCTACAGATTCTTGGTAACAGCTGGCCCAGGTTTCTACAAGTATTCCATTTATATAATTACATGAGAAGTCAATTACAAATGTTTAAAGACAAATACTTAGCTGAGGCTAGGTGCCCTGGCTCACACCTGTAATTCCAACACTTTGGGAGGCAAAGGCAGGCAGATCACGAGGTTGGGAGTTCCAGACCAGGCAGGCCAACATGGTGAAACCCTGTCTCTGCTAAAAAAAAAAAAATACAAAATTTAGCCAGGTGTGGTGGTGGCACATGCCTGTAATCCCAGCTACTCGGGAGGCTGAGATATGATGCCTTGAACTCTATAACTTGAATACCCTATGGCTTGAATTCTATAACATTTAAACCCCACAAGACACTGCTTTTTGTTTTTTTGAGTTGGAGTCTCACTCTTGTCACCAGGATGGAGTGCAATGGGGCAATCTTGTCTCACTGCAACTCCACCTCCCGGGTTCAAGAGATTCTCCTGCCTCAGTCTTCTGAATAGCTGGTACTACAGGTGTGCACCACCACACCCAGCTAATTTTTTATTTTTGATTTTATTTAATTTTATTTTTTTTGAGATGGAGTCTTGCTCTGTCGTCAGGCTGGAGTGCAGTGGCGCAGTCTTGGCTCACTGCAACCTCTGTCTCCTGGGTTCAAGCAATTCTTCCACCTCAGTCTCCTGAGTAGCTGGGACCACAGGCACGTGCCACCACGCTTGGCTAATTTTTGTATTTTTAGTAGAGACGGGGTTTCACGATGTTGACCAGGATGGTCTCGATCTCTTGACCTCGTGATCCTCCCGCCTCGGCCTCCCAAAGTGCTGGGATTACAGGCGTGAGCCACCTCCCTTGGCAATTTTTTATTTTTAATAGAGACAGGGTTTCACCGTGTTGGCCAGGATGGTCTCGAACTCCTGATCTCGTGATCCGCCCGCCTCGGCCTCCCAAAGTGCTGGGATTACAGGTGTGAGCCACCGCGCCTGGCAAGACATTGTTATTGTGGCAGTTGCAGTGAGCTAAGATCGTGCCACTGCACTCCAGCCTGGGTGACAGAGTAAAACTCTGTCTCGAAAAAACAAAACAAAACAACAAAAAGACCCCCAAATACTTTGCTGAACTTACATTTTAAATAGCACTACTGCATTTTATGTAGTTACATGTATTGAATGTCTCATGTTCTAGGCACTGTCACTGGTCTTCAGTGAAGGCACTCTGCCTTCATGGAGCTCGCATTCTGTTGTGTTTGGGGGAAGATAATAAACAGAATGGTTTCAGGTAGTGGTAAGTGCTGCGAAGAAAATAGGACCATGTAATATGGCATGGATAGAAGTGATTTTTCTATAGATGGAGTGGTTAGGGAGGGCCTTTTTTTTAAAAAAAAAAGAGATGGGGTTTCACTATGTTGACCAGGATGGTCTGCATCTCCTGACTTCGTGATCCACCCACCTCGGCCTCCCAAAGTGCTGGGATTACAGGTGTTGGCCACCGCGCCTGGCAGGGAGGGCCTTTTTTGAGGGTAATTTGGCTTGTGACTTCATTGACTAGAAAAAAATCAGCCATAGTGACGATTTGGAGGAAGACTGCTACAGATAGCAGAAACAGTAAATGTATTCGATGAGGTTTAGTCTAGAGAATCTACAAATGTAAATTAATTGTTTGGTTTGTCTATTAAGCTTTTCATATTTGCTGCCAGATGATGTAGACAGAAAGATAAAAATTATTTTGTGTGTAGTAACCAAATACAATATGTTGGTATTGTTTAAATCCTGACTCAAACCAATCATAGAAAGTCATTTTTGAAACACTGGGGGACATCTGAATATAGATGGGTATTAGATGATATCAAGGAGTTACTGTAATTTTCTTAGGGCTGAGACGGCATTATGTTTATGTAAGAAAATACTCACTTTTTTTTTTTTTAGTTTTAGAGACTGAGGAATGAGGGAGAAAACTTGCAGATGTCTGGTATTTTATTTTATTATTATTTTTTGAGACAGAGTTTCGCTCTTGTTGCCCAAGCTAGAGTGCAATGGCATGATCTGGGCTCACTGCAAACTCTGCTTTCTGCATTCAAGCAATTCTCCTGCCTCAGCTTCCAGAGAAGCTGGGATCATAGGCACATGCCACCACTCCTGGCTAATTTTTTGTATTTTTAGTAGAAATGGGGTTTCATCATGTTAGTCAGGCTGGTCTCAAACTCTTGACCTCAGGTGATCCACCCACCTTGGCCTCCGAAAGTGCTGGAATTACAGGCGTGAGCCACTGTGCCCAGCAATGTCTGATATTTTAAACAGATACCAGATAAAAACCAAAAGAAAGCGATGGAGGGAGATGAGTTAGATGAAGTAGGTCTGGCACAATCTGGGTAATTGTTGAGTTGGGGTGTTGGGTACATGGGTGTTAACAATATTGTTCTCTGCCTTTGTGAGGTTTGAAAATTTTCGTATTGTAAAATACTGTTTTTTTGGCCAGGCACAATTGCTCATGCCTGTAATCCTAGCAATTTGGGAGACTGAGGCAGGTGAATTGCTTGAGCCCAGGAGTTCAAGACCAACTTGAGCAATGTGACAAAACTCTGTCTGTACCAAAAAAATACATTAGGCAGGCCATGATGGCACATGCCTGTAGTCCCAGCTACTTGGGAGGCTGAGGTAAGAGGATGGCTTGAGCCCAGGAGACAGAGGTTGCAGTGAGCCGAGATCATACCACTGCACTCCAGCCTGGGCGACACAGCCAGACCCTGTCTCAAATAAGTAAATGAAATAAAATAATTTTTTTTGGAAAATGTTCATTTCTGTTTAGGCCGAACATGGTGACTTACACCTGTAATCCTAGCACTTTGGGAGGCTGAGGCGGGCGGATCACCTGAGGTCAGGAGTTTGATACCAGCCTAGCCAACATGGCAAAACCCTGTCTCTACTAGATACAAAATTTAGCTGGGTGTGGTGGCGTGCACCTGTAATCCCAGCTACTTGGAAGGCTGAGGCAGGAAAGTGGCTTGAATCCGGGAGGTGAAGGTTGCAGTGAGCTGAGATTGCGCCATTGCACTCCAGTCTGGGTGACAGAGCAAGACTCCGTCTCAAAAAAAAAAAAAAAGCTCAATCATATTTTAAAATGTTTTAAAATAATTTGTAGAAGTGACCGGGCACTGTGGCTCACACCTGTAATTCCAGCAGTTGGTAGGTTGAGTCGAGTGGATCATGTGAGATCAGGAGTTGGAGACCAGCCTGGCCAACATGGTGAAACCTTGTCTTTACTAAAAATACGAAAAATAGCCAGGTTCGGTGGTGGGTGCCTGTAATCCCAGCTATTCGGGGGGCTGAGGCAGGAGAATCGCTTGAACCCGGGAGGTGGAGGTAGCAGTCAGTCTAGATTGTGCCATTGCACTCCAACCTGTGTGACAGACTCTGTCTCAAAAAAAAATTTGTAAAAGTACCATATTTAAGTGTCTCTTTCCTTCCCCCCTTTTTCATTTTGATGAAATACAGTATTTTCTTTCTATTTGTAAATGTTCAGTAGTTATTCAACAAACAGGAGTGCTGTATTTCAGGCACTGTGCCAGTGCTTGAGTTACAACAAAGGGCAGGCTCTTAACACCTGCCTATGAGGGCTTATGGCTTGCTGTTGGAAAGGAGAATTCTGCAGTGTGGGTTGTGTTAACATGAAAATCAAAGATTTCTGTGTTTTCCTGAGGATATACAGGATTAGCATCTTAGTTTAGCATTTATGTGGTTGGAGACTTAAAAAATATTTTTCCTTTTCTACAGAATAGAAAAGTTAAGAAATTCTTTATACCTCTAGGTGTCAAGTCTGAATCAGTATTGTAGTGATTTCCTTTATTCATATGTACTATAAGGCACTTGAATAAATCACTTATTTTACTATCTTTTTTTTTATCTATTATTTTACTATCTTTTGACATCCCAATTTGTTGTTACCTTTTTTTTTTTTTTTTTTTTTTTTGGTGACAGAGTCTCACTCTGTGGCCCAGGCTGGAGTGTGGTGGCACAATCTTGGCTCATTGCAACCTCTGCCTCCCAGGTTCAAGTGATTCTCCTGACTCAGCCTCCCAGGTAGCCAGGATTACAGGTACATGCCACCACAGCCATCTAATTTTTAATGTTTTTGGTAGAGATGGGATTTTGCTATGTTCACCAGGCTGGTCTCAAACTCCTGACCTCAAGTGATGTGCCTGTCTCACGGAGTCTCATTCTGTCTCCCAAGCTGGAGTGCAGTGGTATGATCTCGGCTCACTGCAACCTCTACCTTGCAGATTCAAGTGATTCTCCTGATTCAGCCTCCTGAGTAGCTGGGAATACAGATGCCTAACACCACATCTAGCTAATTTTTGTATTTTTGTAGAGACAGGTTTCACCATGTTGACCAGGCTGTTTCACCATGTTGGCTCAAACTCCTGACCTCAAGTGATCAGCCTGCTTCAGCCTCCCAAAGTGCTGGGTTTACAGGCATGAGCCACTGCTCCTGGCCCCTTACTCTCTCTCTTTTAAAAGTAAATTGCTTACATTATGCCCATTACATTACATTATGCCCATTTGTTTCTAAATATTCACTGTGTATTGTATTCTTTTGCATTATCACTGCACCAGTTACCAAATTCAGGAAATTTAACTTTGATAATACTAATCTACAGTTCATTTTCCAGTTTTGTCGATTTGTCCTAATAATAGCATTTATGCCTGTATAGCATTTTCCTCATAGGGTGCAGGTCAGGATCACAAAATGCATTTAGTTGTCATATCTCTTTATTCTCCTGTAATGCGCATCTAATAAGCAATCTGTGGGGATAACTTTGAGATAGTGCAGATACTCTGCTCCTCATCAGATTGTCTGTTCCTCATCACTCCCCACATCCCCCAAGGGCCATGTAGCATCCATTGATGATTCTTGCCTATACTGATCTTAACTCTGATGGTTGGTAAGTGTTTATTTTGTAACTCATCCTTTTTCTTCACTAATAGATATTCTTTTATAAGGAAGAGACATTCATTTATCTGATTATTAATAAAGATTTGTATGTTCCTGTACAGTGGGTCATAACCCATTATTACCTTTATTTTAATGCTCAAATTGTCCCAGATTTGTCCATTAGGAGCTTCTCCACATGGGTTCTTGTGTCTTTTTAGCATACTCTCTCTTTTTTTTTTTCTTATTTCCTTTCTGCCACAGTGAGATTTTCCAAGCTCATCTTGTTTCTTTCCTGTGTCAGTGTTGGAATGAGCCATTTTCCATTGAACTGTGGTTCCTTTTAGTGGGCAATCCAGTTTGCGTTTGTGTTATATACAGAAATTATGTCTTCTTTCTGGATTGGGACATCTCTAGGAAACTAAATTAGATTTTTGATATTAGGTTTATATTTCTGTGAAGATTTTATGAAATAATCATGTAAGATTCAGCAGTTTATTATCATAAAGTGATTTTTAATTCATTTTATTTTTCAAATACATGAGTTATGTTCTGATATGTTCTTAGTTGTGATCATATGAAATGAAGGAAAAAATAATTGTTTGTGCGTGTGTGTCTTTGGCCACTTAACTGTTTATTAAAAAGCTAAAGTTTCTGCTATTAACTGTTTTTAACTAAGTCATGAGACATTCTAATCTGAAGAAAATTGTTGCTTTTTAATGAGCTTTAAAATAAATTTTAAAAATTGAGCTGGGTATGGTAGCTCATGCCTGTAATCCCAGCACTTTGGGAGGCCAAGGCAGATGGATCATTTGAGGCCAACATGTTGAAACCCTGTCTCTACTGAAAAATACAAAAAAAAGTAGCCAGGTGGGGTGATGCACTTGAAACCTGGGAGGCAGAGGTTGCAGTGAGGTGAAATCATGCCGCTGTACTCCAGCCTGGGCAACAAGAGCTAGACTTCATCTAAAAAAAGAAAAAAAAATTATTTTTATTTATTTATTTTTTTTTTGAGACAGAGTTTCGCTCTTGTTACTCAGACTGGAGTGCAATGGCGCGATCTTGGCTCACCGCAACCTCCGCCTCCGGGGTTCAGGCAATTCTCCTGCCTCAGCCTCCTGAGTAGCTGGGACTACAGGCACGCACCACTGTGCCCAGCTAATGTTTTGTATTTTTAGTAGAGACGGGGTTTCACCATGTTGACCAGGATGGTCTAGATCTCTTGACCTCGTGATCCACCCGCCTCGGCCTCCCAAAGTGCTGGGATTACAGGCTTGAGCCACCACGCCCGGCCAAAAATTTTTATAAAACAAAATTTTTGTATGTGATTGAAAACTCACCAGTACATTTTTTTGCCCCAGGCAGTTGCTATTATATCTTGGTTTATTTCACAGACAATTTCTCACCTGTGTATGGATATTTGCTTCATTTACTTACTCAACCTAACTTAATTGGTGTTTTTTCAAAGTAATATTTCGAAGATTTAAAATTTTCAACCAATTAATATCTGTACATGGTTTTAAGTCAGCTTCAAAAGGCTTATAATGAAACCCAGTGGTTTCCTATGCCACTCTCCTAATCCTCTAGTTCTACTGCCTAAATAGAAACATTTTAGCTCTTATTTTTTCTAGTATATACCTTTATATTTCTAAGTAGTATGCTTATATTTCTTTATATTTACTTATGTACTTATATTTCTACTAGTATGTTTAATTTCTACTTAGTTTTTATGTCAGTTTAAATGTCTTTTTTTTTAAGTTAATTTTTTTAGAGACAAGTAATACCTACAAAGTGTATCAAATTTATAAGGTACAAAGAATGTATGGGGAAAAAACAAGGCTCCTTGTCACTCTTGTCTTGCTATGACCTGACTCTTTTCTCTGAAGATATATCTGTTTCCTCTTATATTTTATATGTACTTCCAGAGTAGTGGTTCTCAAAGTGTGGTCTGTGGATTCTTGAGGTGGGTCAAGTGTTCAGGAGGTCTCCCAGGTTGAAACTATTTCAGAATAATACCAAGTTCTCATTTGCTATGTAACTGATGCGAACATAGTTGACATTTACACTGATGGTGCAAAAAACAGTGGTGCATTAAACTGCTGGCCCTGTAGCACGAATCAAGACAACGGCAAAACTGCACTAATAATGACTACATATTTACAGTTAAAGAAAAAAAAAGCAGGGCGCAGGCATGGTGACTCATGCCTGTAATCCCAGCACTTTGGGAGTCCGAGGCGGGCAGATCACGTGGTCAGGAGATCGAGACCATCTTGGCCAACATGGTGAAACTCCGTCTGTACTGAAATACAAAAATTAGTTGGGCGTGGTGGGATGCGCCTGTAGTCCCAGCTACTCAGAAAAAAAAAGCAGTAAAAATTGTTAATTTATTAATTTTGATCCTTGAGTACATGTACTTTTAATATTCCATGTGACAAAATGGGAAATTTTGTTTTTCTCTCTTTTTTTTTTGAGACGAAGTTTTCCTCTTGTTGCCCAGGCTGGAGTGCAATGGCGCGATCTCAGCCCACCACAACCTCTGCTTCCCGGGTTCAAGGGATTCTCCTGCTTCAGCCTCCCAAGTAACTGGGATTATAGGCATGTGCCACCATACCCAGCTAATTATGCGTTTTTAGTAGAGATGGGGTTTCTGCATGTTGGTCATGTTGTTCCGGTACTCCTGACCTTGGGTGATCTGCCCGTCTCGGCCTCCCAAAGTGCTGGGATTATAGGCGTTAGCTACCATGCCTGGCTTGTTTTTTTTTTTTTTTTTTTTTTTTTTTTTTTAACTTTAAGTTCAGGGCTACAAGTACAGGTTTGTTACATAGGTAAACTTGTGTCATGGGGTTTGTTGTACAGATTATTTCATCACCCAGGTATTAAGCCTAGTACTCATTAGTTATTTTTCCTTATCCTCTCCCTCCTCCCTCTGAAAGACCCCAGTGAATGTTCTTCTCCTCAATGTGTCCATGTGTTCTTGGGAAGGTTGTTATAGGCTCTTCCGCTGCATACCAGTATATGGTGCTTATTTTCAGAAAAGAACTTGTTTAATTTAGTTATGAACTGGATTAGCAAACTAGTCTCTTTTTTCATGAATACATTTTTACTTGAAAGAAGCAAGCTATAGTTATGTAAACTTGGATATTTGTACATGTTTTCTCAAATGAAGTGAGCCTTTCACTTCAAGAAAAGCAAATGACAGAATTTATTGCCAAGATAAAATTCAGACTGTCAAGCAAAAATTAGAATTGTGGAAAACTCCTATCAGTCACTAAAATTTTGGCAGCTTCTCCAGATTTTCCAGTGAGATTGGTTGTGTTATTAACAGTTTTTTTTTTTACTGTTACATAATGAAATGTGTCATGTTTGAAAGAGGTGCCTAATTTGGTGAAACAATATTTTTCAGATGACCAATGCATGATGTTACAAAGTCAAGTATGGGTGAAAGATCTATGTAAAGTGCAATATAGAGTAGTCGATTTTTCACTGAAATGGTACAAGATTTCATTGGTAAGGTTTCAGATTCCACATTGCAATTAACTAAGTTAAAACTGCCCTTGTGAAGTTTTGGGGTAGTATCAAAGAGGATTAACACCCACACTTACCTGAAAAGGTTATTAAAAATACTACTTCTTTTGTCAACCACATATTTGTGTGGACCTGGATTTTCTTACATTTTAACCAAAACAGTGTATCATGATATATTGAATTTAGACGCCGATGTGAGAATCCAGCTTTCTTTTTTTAAGCTAGTCATTAGATTTGCAGAAAACTGTATAGCATTACTACTCTTCTTAGTAAATTTTTGAAAATATTTTAATAAAAGTTACTTATATTAGATATCATGAGTTTACGGTGTTTTTTTTGAGATGGAATCTTACTCTGTCTCCCAGGCTGGAGTGCGGTGATGCAATCTCAGCTCACTGCAACCTCTGCCTCCCAGGTTCAAGTTCAAGTGGTTCTCTTGCCTCGGCCTTCTGAGTAGCTGGCATTACAGGCATGGACCACCACACCTGGCTGATTTTTATATTTTTAGTAGAGACAGGGTTTCACTATGTTGCCCAGGCTGTTCTCAAACTCCTGACCTCAAGTGATCTGCCCATGTCAGCCTCCTAATGAGCCACCTCACCTGGCCTGTTACTGCAGTTTTAAAATAATACATTTTAAAGCATTTACGAGTTTTACTTCCCAATAGGGTAAGGGTATTAGTTCATTCTCGCACTGCTATAAATACCTGAGACTGGGTAATTTATAAAGAAAAGGGGTTCAATTGGCTCAAGGTTCTACAGGCTGTATAGGAAGCATGGCAGCATCTGCTTCTGGGGAGGCCTTAGGTAGCTTTTACTCATGGTAGAAGGCAAAGCAAGAGTAGATGTCTTATATGGCAGGAGCACAAGAGAAGGGGGAGGTGCCATAAAATTTTAAACAGCCAGTTCTTGTGAGAACTCTATAATGAGAATAGCACCAAAGGGATGGTGCTGAACCGTAAGAAACTCACGTGATAATCCAGTCACCTACCAGCAGGCCCAACCTCCAGAAGTAGAGATTACACTTCAACCTGAGATTTGGGTTAGGACACAGATCTAGACCATCTTAGTAAGTGTCAGTAGATACAACCCACATAATAAAAGCTTTTTGAGACCTTCCAGTGATTTTTTTTTTCTTTCTTTTTTTTTTTTTTTTTTGAGACAGAGTCTCTCTCTGATACCCAGTCTGGAGTGCAGTGGTACAGTCTCAGCTCACTACATTCTCTGCCTCCTGAGCTCAGGCAGTCCTCCTACCTCAGCCTCCTGAGTAGCTGGGACTACAAGTTCGTACCACTATGCTTGGCTAATTTTTCTATTTTTAGTAGAGACAGGTTTCACCGTGTTTTCCAGGGTGGTATTAAACTCCTGGGCTCAAGCGATGCACTGCGCCCAGCCAATTTTTAAGATCATAAAGGACCTCAGGACCGGGCGAGGTGGCTCATACCTGTAATCCCAGCACTTTGGGAGGCTGAGGCAGGCAGATCACCTGAGGTCAGGAGTTCAAGACCATCCTGGTCAGCATGGGGAAACCCTGTCTCTATTAAAAATATAAAACACCTGGGTGTGGTGGCGGGCACCTGTAATTCCAGCAACTTGGAGGCTGAGGCGTGAGAATCACTTGAACCCGGGAAGCAGAGGTTTCATTGAGCTGAGATCGTGCCACTCTGCTCCAGCCTAGGCAACAGAGTGGAATTCCATTTCAAAAAAAAAAAATTATAAAGGGCCTCAGGGCCAAAAAAAAAAAAACTGCTGCTCCAGAGAATTAACCAGTTTTTTGATGACTTATAGTAGATGAGCCCACTATTCTCCCTTCATCCCGTCTTTCAGTTATGTCGTAATTTTTGATTATTTTAAACAACAATTCAGCAAATGCCTATTGAATGCCAAATGTGGTTTTTTGTTTTTTGTTTTTTTTGAGATGGAGTCTCACTCTTGTTGCCCAGTCTGGAGTGCAATGGTACGATCCTGGCTCACCAAAACCTCTGCCTCCCGGGTTCAAGCGATTCTCCTGCCTCAGCCTTGCGAGTAGCTAGGATTACAGGCATGTGCCACCATGCCCAGCCAATTTTGTATTTTTAGTAGAGATGGGGTTTCTCCATGTTGGTCAGGCTAGTCTTGAACTCCCGACATCAGGTGGTCCACCTGCCTCGGCCTCCGAAAGTGCTGGAATTACAGGCATGAGCCACGGCGCATGGCCTTCCAAATATGTGTTTTAAGCTTTCGGGCACATAGTTGTGAACAAAACAAAATCTCTGCTCTGATGGAGAAACAAATTTTATAGATGGTGATTATGGAAATGAGCTGGAAAAGGAATATAGAGGGTGGGGTTAACTTTATATTTTTATTTTTTTTGGCTTTCCGCAAAAATCTTAATGTTTGTGTTAACTGTTAATATAAGGTGGTCAAGGAAGGTATCATGGATAAGGAAACATTTGAACACAGATGTAAAGGAAGTGAATGAGTGAGCCTTGTGGTTATCTGGGGAAAGAGCACTGAAGGCAGCTTGGCTAGCTGTTGCATGCTTGACCTGCTTGAGAAATAGCCTAGAAACTATTGGGGCTTTAGTGGAGTAGGCAAGGAGGAGAATGGTAGTCTCTGAGAACAGAGGTATTAAGTTCTTCAGTTGTATGAAATACTTAGATTACCTTTGAAAACTTCTTAGCCATGTTTTACCTCTGTTCTCTTTTTTGGATTCTCTGTCAGATAACAGGATTCTGTTGCCATCTCTACTTTGCCTGCTCTTCCTATTTTTGCAGTTGATTTTTTAAAAAATTCCTTTTACTATCAACTTAGTGGGGATTGGAGGGAGATTTGAGATAAAGGTTTTGTATAACTTACCATGTTTTTAAAAATGTGAACTTTTGCTTTTGATAATTATGACAGTTTTACCAGGAAAAAGTTATATTAGTGATATGGAACTGGGCTCTCTATATTTGGTGAATAAATTCACTTTACAAAGCCTAAGTCTGTTTTGACAGCTACGTTCTTTAATAGAAAATACTTAATACTTTCATTAAATGGAGAAAATCATGTGATATAAGATTTGTTACAGAACACATACAAAACATATTATCATGGGATTTTATTTTATTTTCTATGAAATCACGTTTAAAGAACTAAATACAGTAGTCCTCCTTTATCTATGAAGGATACAGTCCACGACCCCCCAGTAAATGCTTACAACCACAACATGGATACCTGTTATAAAGTTTAATTTGTAAATTAGGCAAAGTAAGACATTAATAGCAATAACAATAAAGAATAATTATAACATATTCAGTAAAAATTATGTGAATGCGGTCTCTCTGTCTCAGAGTATTGTTCTCATCCTTCTTGTGATGACGGAAAATGATAAAATGGCAAAGTGAGGTGAATGACATGGGCACTGTGTAGGCATTCATAAGCGTTTAAAACTTACAAGCTGTTTATTTCTGGAGTTTTAATAATTTTTGGACCCTGGTTGACCATAGGTAACTGAAACCATGAAAGTTAAATTGTAGTTAAGGGGAGACTACTGTATAGTATTGGTTAAAACTCACCATTCTGTTTTCTTGACGATCTTCGTGCCATTTCTCTGATGTGTTGTTATCCTTATTCTCCACTTGAAATATTACTTTTAAAGATCAGTTCTTAAACTTCTTACAGGTTTTTCCTTTAGAGTTGGTAGCTGTTCCTTCTGTGTTCCCATAGTATTTGGTACTTTCTTATCTTGTAGCAGATACCACATTTTATTAGAGAACATTCTTCTACTGTGAGGACCAAGTTCCTGAAAATCTCCATGGTAAATACAGGAAATTATGATTGAGTAACATATGTCATAATTTTATGTAAAAGTCATGGGAACTGAAATTCTGAGTGAAATTCCTCGTAACTGTGCATTTAATTAGAGACAGAGTAACCAAACTCAACAACTTACATAATTATTTAGATCCAGGCTTTGGTGTTAGGCCTTAGGCAAGTCACTTCTATAGTCTTTAGTCCCTGGAGATGTTTTTAGTAAGGATAAAATGAAATGAAAATGTGGCACACAGTTCCTTCCCTATAGGCTCTACCTGATCTGGCCCTGACTACCTCTGATCTCATTGTGAGCCATTTCCCTATCCTACCACTTCCCTTCTTTCTGTTCTTTGCACCTGTTGGGCATATTCTTGTCACATAGTCTTTCCTATTTTTTCTCTCCCAGAAATACTCTTCCTCCAGAATTGTGTGGCTTGATTGACTGCTGGCTAGTTTCTTGTCAGGATTCATGTCTTTAGCTTCTTAGAGAGGATCCTCTTGATGGTCAACCTTTACCATTTGTTTTGTTTGTTTCTTTTTTGTGATAAGATCTCATGTTGCCAGGGCCGGATTGCAGTGGCTATTCACAGGTGCTATAGCTTACTGCAGCCTTGGACTCCCGGCCTCAAGGGATCCTACTGCCTGTTTTATTTTTTCTGTTTTTGAGACAAGATCTCACTCTTTTGCCCAGGCCGGAGTGCAGTGGCTCATTGTCAGCTCACTGCAACCTCTGCCTCCCAGGCTCAAGCAATCCTTCTACCTCAGCCTCCTGAGTAGCTGGGACAGGCATGTGCCACCACATGCAGCTAATTTTTTGTAGAGATGTGCTTTTGCCCTGTTGATCAGGCTAGTTTGGAACTCCTGAGCTCAAGCAACCTGTCCACCTCTACTTCCCAAAGTTCTGAGATTGCAGGCATGAACAACCACTCCTGGCCTTTTCTTTTTCTTTTTCGAAACAGGGTCTGGCTCTATTCCCCAGGTTGGAGTGCAGTGGCATGATCCCTGCTCACTGGAACCTCCACCTCCTAGCCTCAAACCATCCTCCCACCTCAGCCTCTGAGGTAACTGGGGACTACAGGTGCATGCCACCACAGCCAGCTAATGTTTGTTATTTTTTATTTTTTGTAGAGACAGGGTTTTACCATGTTGCCCAGGCTGGTTTAGAACTCCTGAGCTCAAGTGATCTGCCTGCCTTGGCCTCCCAAAGTGCTGGGATTATAGGTGTGAGCCACTGCGCCTGACCTATTTTCTTAATAACACGTTTCTCTCTAAAATTATCTTTTTTTGTCTCTCATTTGCATGTAATTTCCGTGAGAGTAGAGACTTTTCTATGTCATGTTCATGACTGATGCCAGTGACTAAAACAAGTGCCTAGCTTATTATAGGCTTTCAATAAATATTTATTGAATGAGAACCATAAATGAATAAATGATCATTAACATATTAGCAGTGATATTTTGTCTTTCTAAAATATTAATAAGCTATTGTAAAATTAATTTCTGTTACCTGAGTGACATTTCTTGGTTTTGTTCTCGTTCCAGATGAATGAGATGGAAAAAGTTTGAATGACCTATTCTGTGTTTATCCTCCTTGCCATAGTTGAGTTGATGTTTTTGATACCCTTTTCCCAGACTCTTGGATTTATTTATTTTATTCCAGTGTGAATGCATACTTTTTTTTCCTCAGATGGTAGTTCTGGATTAGCAGTTTTAAGGTTGACTTTTTTTTTAAGTTATCTTCCTTTATCTTTAAAAAGCTTCAATTTAAAATAGTCCTTCTTTTCTCTCTCATTATCTTTACTGATCTTTAGTTGACTCTTTTTTTTTTTTTAATCTCCAAAAGAAAGAACTTGCAGTTTATGTTTACTGAAACCAAAATTCAGAAGATTGCAAAAAAAGTATACAGGTAAATGTGTGTAGATGAGACTTAACGTATATAGGAATCCATATTAGGATTCAGATTACTGTTTTTATCTAGAATATGAAATTTTTAAGGAATTAGTAGCATCTTACTATCTTTTTTATCACCTTGAGCAGTGATTTATAGCAAAAATTCAAATCAAAAAAGGTTTGTTAAATAAAGTAGCTGACATCAGCATACAGGATAGTAAATTCTTGGCTTCCCCAAACCAATATTCTGGAATTGTTTAATATCTTGGTATTTTCTGTTTCTTGCAACAAGAATTTTCGCTTCATTGTCTGAATATACTGATCCAAGGAATACAAAAATGGCATTTGGTCAAAGATAACTTTGGAAATCCCTAAAGTTGCCCGTAAAATATACAGTATAAATATGCAGTCTCTGGAAGTCCAGCACTCACCATTTTCCCTCCACTATTGGAATAAATTATGTTTTCATTGTTAAACATCAGCAAAAGAGTAGGTTTGTGTGTATAGCCTATAATGTGGGAAAAATAAATGGCTTTAAAGATTAGAATCTGACATTTTGAGAGACACTTGGGAAGTGAGACCCAATAGAGAGCAGCAAAATTTAATCTCCTATTTTGTGTTCTTTCTGGGCATTTAATCAGTGAGCAGAATGGCAAGCATAATCTCCTACATGGTTTAAATTATTTTTTTCTTGTCTGGTCAAATTCACTTTATGGGTACGAGATCTATCCAGAGGTGTTCTCTCCCAAGTTCCAACTTTCAGTATGCCTTTACTGTCAGGCATTAGACTGTCAGTAATTCTTCCTTGTTTTCCTTTTAAAACTCATGTTCTCTTTCTTTAGTACATACTGTTTGTTTGTTTGTGGAGACAGTCATGTTGGAGACTATGTTGCCTAGGCTGATCTCAGACTACTGGGTACAAGCAATCCTCCCTCCTGAAGTGCTGGGATTATAGGCATGACCCACTGCACCCAGCATAATAACCTATTCTCTAGGTTACATATAACCTATTCTCTAGGTTATATGTAATAATAATATGTGTAATGTATATATAATAATAATGTAATATAATGTAATAATATATAATAATGTAATAAAATAATAATATAATAATGTATAATGTATATGTAATAATAATAACCTATTCTCTAGGTTACATATTTTGACTGACCTAAATCATATATCATATAAAAAACAAATTTTATCTAAATCAACTTGTTGGACTTCATTCAAGGAATAATTGTTTCCTTGGGCAGTTTTGCTCCCAACATTAGATTCTTCATTCTCAGGACAGCTGTCATCTTTTTAGTTTAGTTTTCTGATTTTTATGTATTCTGTTATACTCCAACTTTTGTTTTGGCCTTTAACAACTCAAGGTTTTGATCTAATCTTCAAGAGGAATTGGAGGTTCCGTTGAATAAGTTAGACTAGTTTGGGTGTAGTTAGAGGATTGAAGGCATGCCAATTAAAAAAAAAAGGGTGGTGGTGGGTAGAGGGAAGAGTTCAAGGGGAGGAAGCTTGTGGACTTCTTTGCCTGGATGATTTCTAAAAACTAGTTGACTCTTCATCTTTAAAAACATAAGTTACTTTGTTTAATATTTACAACAACCCTTTGTGGTAAATACTTAAATTTTTCACATGAGAAAATTCGGACACCGAATGGTTAATAACTTGCTAAAGAGTCACAGCAGTGATGGGGTTGTGGGGATTTAAATCAGTGGGTTTTGAGATGCTTGAGTAAGCAATTCCAGAATTTAGAAAGTCACTATTTCTATATTTCCTTCTAAGGAAAACAGTAAGGTATATTTTTATCTCCAGTAGGTGTGGTCATTGTCAAGAGAAGGAAAGGTTGGTGATTTTATTTGGGTGATGGGATTGGAGGGACTTACTTTCTGTGTTCTTTTTCTGTGTATTCCAGATTTTATATTGTGAACTTATTTTAAAAACCAGCCAAGTTGATGTTTGGTGTATAATTTATATGCAGTATGAGCCACACATTTTATGTATAGTTTCATGAGTTTTGGCAAATGTGTGTATCCATGCAGTCACCACCCCAATCAGGGCATAAAACATCACTCTAGAAAGTTCCTTTCTGCTCTTTTGCCATCAGCCACCCGCATCTCTTGCCTCAGGCAACCACTCATCTGATTTTTGCCATCATAGATGAGTTTCTTTGTTTTAGAATTTCATATTAGTATTATTATTACTCTTGTGTTTGATATTCTGGTCATCAAATGTTTTCCCTTTAGCATTTTATGACGAAAAATTGCAAACATAGAAAAGATGAAAGAATTGTACAGTGATCGCCCACCTCCCTGCCACCTAGATTCTGTGGTCAACAGTTTGCTATTTTTTTGCTTTATGATATGTCTAACCATCTCTCTGTTCCTCCAGTCATGCATCAACCAAACCTGTTGTTTGTTATGCGTTTTAAAATTACAAAATTAAAAAAAAAAAGTTACATCAGTGCGTTTTACCCCTAACAAAACTACAGCTTCATGTCATTAAGTAGAGTTGAATATTTGTTTACAGTTTTTAAAGTAAACTTTACATACAGTGAAATGCACAAATCTTATTTTATTTTTTTATTATTTTATTTTATTTTGAAATGTACAAATCTTTTTTTTTTTTTGAGATGGAGTTTCGCTCTTGTTACCCAGGCTGGAGTGCAATGATGCGATCTCGGCTCATCACAACCTCCACCTCCAGGGTTCAGGCAATTCTCCTGCCTCAGCCTCCTGAGTAGCTGGGATTACAGGCATGCACCACCATGCCCAGCTAATTTTTTGTATTTTTAGTAGAGACGGGGTTTCACCATGTTGACCAGGATGGTCTTGATCTCTTGACCTCATGATCCACCCGCCTCAGCCTCTCAAAGTGCTAGGATTACAGGCATGAGCCACCGCACCCGGCCTTGAAATGCACAAATCTTAAGTGTACCATTTAAGTTTTGTCAAATCCATCTATTTGTTACCCAAATCCTTATGAAGATATTCAACACAAACAACCATGACCTCAAAAAGTTCTTCCCTCATGCCCTTCCTTGTCAGTCCTTCCCCATCCTTTGAAGACACAACCACTGTTTCAATTTTTTTTTTTTTTTTTTAACTTTAGGTTAGCTTTGCCGATCTAGAATTTCATATAACTAGAAGCATACAGATCCTTTGTGTCTAGTTTTCCCTTAGCCTGATATTTTTTAGATTAATCCATATTAATACATGTATCAGTAATTCCTTCTTTGTTGTTGCTGTTTGATATCTCTTTGTAGCTGTGTAACATAATTTATCCATTCACTTGGAGATTTATTTTTTCTCTAATTTTTGGCCATTATGAGTAAAGCAATGAACATTCATATACAAGTGTTTGTATCCATGTTTTCCAACTTAGGCATGTAATTACTGGCTCATAGGTTAGATATATGCATAACTTACATTATTAGAAGCTGCCAAAGAGTCGTGTGGAGTTCCAGTTCTGGAATGTTTTTGCCAATGTTTAGTGGCTTTGGTCTTTTTAGTTTTAGGTATGTTGGGTGTAAAGAGACAGGGTTTCACCATGTTGCCCAGGGTGATCTCGAACTCCTGGCCTCAGGCCATCTGCCTGCCTTGACCTTCCAAAGTGCTGGGATGACATGAATGAAGCTGACCGCTGTGCCTGACCACCCAATTTCTTAATATTTTAAAATTGTAGTTTGGCCTTTGCTATTTAGCCTTAGATTTTAGATCAGTACTTACTAGGACCAAAGTTGAATTTTTTTTTGTTGTTATTTTTCTTTATAATTTTTCAAAATAAAAGGGAAATAAATAAAAATAAATATTATGGATAAGATAGAAGTCACCTATGTTTTTCTTATCAGTTTGAAGGCTTTCTTTGCATACTAGCATATTAGAGATATTGTCATGTTTTGTGTTTTGTATATTTCTGCATTTTTAATCTTTTATCATTTTTATGAATTCATTATAGTTTTATAATACTCTTGAAATATGATGTGCATTTTAATAAAAATGGGGATAATATTGTTAGTCATAATTGGCATGTTAATGTGGTAAAACTGCAAAAACCTCTCTTTGCCCCCGTCACTGTAAGAGCTTCCTCCGTAATCTTTCTTGACTTTCCCTTTAGCCTGTTCCCTTCAGCTCCTCTGGTAAGTCTTCCTAAAACTAGGTTAAACAGAAACCTGTAATCCCTCACTCTTTAATAATTTGACCCTAGGTTATTCTCCCCCACTTAAAAAAAAAAAAAAAAGAACAAAAGAACCTACAGACACAAGCATGAGAGTATTTAGATGTTGCCATTTCTTGCCATTTCTCAGCATTATTTGAAATGAATGTTCTTTGCCCATCATCACCCTGTGCATCCTTCATGGTTTGATTTGGATGTCAGTTTCTTAATACCACCACGCCTAGATAATTTTTTTTAGTAGAGACAGGGTTTTGTCATTTCTTGACCTCCTGGCTCAAGCAGTCCACCCACCTTCGCCTCCCAGAGTCCTGGGATGACAGGCATGTGCCACTGCTCCTGGCCAATTTTGGTTAATTATTCTATAATTCTTTCTGTCCTACTAAATTGTGAGGTTCTTGAAGGATAGGACCCTATATTTTCTCTCTCTGCCCACAGATACAGCATATAAGGTAGTTATTCTGTATTTATTTGAATAATTGAGCATATACTGTATCAGTCAACATTTTTCATCTTGCCTTTTTAGCCCACCATATAATTTTGTTCTGTCCTACCTATTTCAGACAGTATGTCCTGCTTCTCACAAGGATGTGCTCACTGCTGCAGTGAGATTGTTTTCTCCAAAGAGTTCTGTGTAGCAGGATTCCCCAACCCCTGGGCCACGGACTGGTACCCATCCATGGCCTGTTAGGAACTAGGCTGCATAGCAGTAGGTGAGTGGTGAGTGGGTTGTGAGGCTTCATCTGTATTTACAGCTGCTCCACGTCACTCACATTACCGCCTGAGCTCTGCCTCCTGTCAGATCAGGGGCAGCATTCTTAAATGAGTGTGAGCCCTGTTGTGAATTGCACATGTGAGGGATCTAAGTTATGTGCTCCTTTTTAGAATCTAATGCCTGATGATCTGTCACTGTCTCCCATCACCCCCAGTTGGGACCGTCTAGTTGCAGGAAAACAAGCTCAGAGCTCCCACTGATTCTATATTGTGGTGAGTTATATAATTATTTTATTATATATTACAATGTAATGATAATAGGAATAAAGTGCACAGTAAATGTAATGCACTTGAATCATCTCAGACCACACCCATGCCTCACCACCACCCACCCTGGGTCCACGGAACATTTGTCTTCCATGAAACCGGTCCCTGGTGCCAGAAAGGTTGCTGTATAGGCCACAATAATTTTTATTTTTGTATTCTTAAATTTGATCTTCTAGAGATTGTAAATGCATCATTCACCATATGTGACAGTCCTATTAATAAGACAAAGACCAAGCCATTTAATAGTATTGACAAAAAAATTAGTAGTTCAGAATGTAAAATGTGCTGCTATAAAGGTTTAAGAACTTATTTGTGAATGTGGTTTAATTCTACGTTTTCCGGTTACAGGTTGTTACATTTTAAAGACATGTTGAAGCAGACATCTTTTCCATATATTTTTGTAAAACCATCAATTATCTTTAAGTTTGGCTTCTATCATTTTAAAAGAGAGAACTCTTCATTTCACTGAGTTCCAATCTACAAGAAAATCTGGAAGCTACTTAAAGTTCAGTTTTATCTGGAAGCTACTTAAAGTTCAGTTTTGGAAACTGGAATTTAAAATAACAAATCTCTAAGAGTAGTTTGTAAGTTTGAAGGTTTGAAAGTTGACAGATTTATTACTTGAATTATCAAGAACAAAAGGTCCCTGAAGTTTTGTCTTCCAGGTGTGTCACATTATTTGTTGAACTTTTTTTTTTTTTTTTTTTGAAATGGAGTTTCGCTCTTGTTGCCCAGGCTGGGGGACAGTGATGTGATCTTGGCTCTCTGCAGCCTCCACCTCCTGGGTTCAAGCAGTTCTTCTTCAGCCTCCCGATTAGCTGGAATTACAGGTGCTCGCCCCCACACTCAGCTGATTTTTGTATTTTTAGTAGAGACGGGGTTTCATCATGTTGGCCAGGCTGTTCACAAACTCCTGATCTCAAGTGATCCACCTGCCTTGGCCTCCCGAAGTGCTGGGCTGACAGGTGTGAGCCACTGCACCTGGCATATTCGTTGAACTCTTTTTATCTTTTTTTGAGACAGAGTTTCGCTCTTGTTACCCAGGCTGGAGTGCAATGGCGTGATTTCAGCTCACCGCAACCTCTGCCTCCGGGGTTCAGGCAATTCTCCTGCCTCAGCCTCCTGAGTAGCTGGGATTACAGGCACGCACCACCATGCCCAGCTGATTTTTTGTGTTTTTAGTAGAGACGGGGTTTCACCATGTTGACCAAGATGGTCTCGATCTCTTGACCTCATGATCCACCCGCCTCGGCCTCCCAAAGTGCTGGGATTACAGGCTTGAGCCACCGCGCCCGGCTTGTTGAACTCTTAAAGACTGCTTTCCATTAATGCAGCAATAATAATTACCACACTTTTAGTGATAAAAGATTTTGTGAAATGGTTTGATGATAAATTACTATTTTGGAGCATTAAAATTCATTTGTAAAGATGGGTTCAAAAACAACATGCCTAGAATTACAGACTGATATCAGTAACTGAAAATTATTTCTCACATTTGACAATTCCATTCATATTTGCTAACAGTCACTGCCATTTCTGAGTTTTCTGCCCTATTCTGTCATTAAGTTGTTCAGGATTGGTGGTCATTTCTGGTCACTAAGAAATTTTATGCCTAGTCAAGATTCCTGTAAAAATTGTGCTTGCATATATTTGATTTGTTTGTATAGAAATTTGTTATTGGGAGGCTGAGGCAGGAGAATCGCTTGAACCTGAGGTTGCAGTGAGCTGAGATCACGCCATTGCACTCCAGTCTGGTCAACGAAAGTGAAACTCCCATCTCAAAAAAAAAAAAAAAAAGCTCTTATCAAGTTGTGTTTTAATGTAGTGAAAAAATAAAATAAATTATATTCTCATAATTTATTTCCTTAAAAAGTCTTCAATTTCAAAATTGGTAAATGGTTACTTTTTAGAAAAACAAACCGTGTATACAAAAGCTTATAAAGGGTAAAAGACCCCAGCCCAGTGCTGTAAATTTCTACCTTATAGTTTCACTCCCAAACTGTTAAGTGTGTATTTTTCAATATTTTTAAATGCATGTATTAATATAAGTTGTTTAAGAAAGAATCCCATGATAGCAAGTTTACTTATTGTCTGTTTAAATTATCCATACTTTCTGTAACAGTTTGTACAAATCCTGCCTGATTTTAAAAGGCTGCGTAGCAGTTTATTTTATGGAACATATATTTTTTTTAAATAAGAAAAGAATAAAATATAGTTAGAGTTTACCTTTCTTTTTTTTGTTTCTGCCGTCTCAGTTATGCATATAACTCTATGCATTTGTTTCTTTTTTCTTTTTTTTTAAAGACAGGGCCTTTCCCGGGTTGGAGTACAGTGTAAGATCTCAGCTCACTACACCCTCTGCCTTCCAGGCTCAAGTGATCCTCCCATCTCAGCCACCCAAGTAGGTGGGACTTCAGGCATGTGCTCCTACCCCAGCTAATTTTTTTTTTTTTTTTTTTTTTTTTTTTGTAGAGGCGAGGTTTCAATTGTGTTGCCCAGGCTGGTTTTGAACCCCTGGGTTCAAGTGATCCACCTGCCTCGGCCTCCCAACTTGCTGGGATTACAGGTGTGATCCACCATTTATTTATTTTCTTAAATTAAGTTTTAATTATTTTTAAGTTCCACTGAACAAAATAATGAGAAACAAAATGAAAACAATATTAATTTGAATGAGCCCTTAGGTTTATGTATTAAAACCATTTGAAAAAATACAGTGTTTTTAAAGGCCTGATATGTCTGATGGTAGTGTTTGTTTTATAGTTTAAAAAAAAAAAATTTGGCTTCTATTTTGTGATGGATCCAGTTTGGAGTTCTTGCTCATCCAGAAATGAGGTCTCTCTCTGGGATTGTCTGTTACATCCTGTTGTACAGTTTTGTAGTGTTTTTCATATAGGTTTTACACAGTTCTTGTTGGGCTTAATACCTTGGAATAACTGTATATTTATAGTTATTTTTGTTGCTTTCAGGAATGTGATCTTTTTTCCATTGCACTTTTAAACTTGTTATTATTCCATATAAGTTATACTAGAAACGGTTTTACAAGGAGCATTGGCAAAGATTACTTAGGGGCAGAGTCAAGACTGTAACTCAGTGATTCGATTCTGGGATCGAAAATCTACATAACTTTATCACTCAGTATGCATTGAATATTTCATTTTCCATAATGTTTTCACATGGTTCTTAGATTAACTATAGCTTTTTGGTTATTGCATTGCCTTCATTTTCTCTAGCTTCCTATAAATTTTTCTTTTGAGCCAGAGTCTCCCTCTGTCAACCAGGGTGAAGTACAGTGACACGATCTCAGCTCACTCAACCTCTACCTCCCAGGTTCAAGCAGTCCTCCTGCCTCAGCCTCCTGAGTACCTGGAACTACTACAGGTGCATGCCACCATGCCTGGATAATTTCTGTATTAATTGAGATGAGGTTTCACCATTTCCAGGCTGGCCTCGAACTTTTGATCTCAAGTGATCCCCCCGCCATGGCCTCCCAAAGTGCTGGGATTGCAAGTGTGAGCTATCACACCTGAACAAGCTTCCTATAAAATATATATTTTTTCTTTTTCCCAACTTCCTGTTGATTTGTAAAAATATTTTTAAAATATATATTTTCTTTTTTTTAATTTATGCTAATCTTCTCTGTATCGTTCCAATTTTAATATATGTGCTGCCGAAGCAAGCACTTAAAAATATTTTATAAGACTAATTAGTCTTGAAAATTTCCTCTTAATGGTTTTGTCTGTTAGCTAGTTCTCTACCTAAGTGTTTTGAGGTCTTTGTACTCAGAGGCAGCAGAGAATTTTACTTCATTGAGAGCAAGCCCTTAGCTGAGATAATAAACTCATTGAAACTCTAAATGTAAGCATGGTTCTATCTTTACTTCTCAGTTCCTCTTTACTTGTCAGAGGAGATAGTTATCCTAGACAGATCTCCCAAAAGGTAACTTTCCTTTGACTTCCAGCATCTGACAGTTCTAATCTCCATTTAACTGTATTTTCATTCCTCTTAATAGTGTTAGCAGTAATATCCAGACCAGAGGATGTCCCTTAATCTCCTCACATAGATATCCCTTGTGCAGTTCCTCTTTTAGCAAGTCATTGTTCTGTGGATATCTGTATACATTAAGGAGTATAGTGAATGTCTTTGGATTTAGGTGGTTTAATCTCTTCACACTCCATGTAAATCATTCCTCTTCCAGTGTCTTTTAAATGCAACCAAAAGACTGACCAAGGTGACATTGGCAAATAATAGGAAACTTCTCATTATGTCATCATAGAGACATCCAATAAGGAGATTGCTGTCCTTCCTGCTCTCTACCTAGAGGGTATCTAGGTTTTACTTTGGATCTGAGAAAAGTAAGGAGAATTTCTGAACTGCTTAATGCAGAAGTATGAACAGATCGATAGTGTTCTGGTGGATAATATGAAGGACAGAGAATCTTTGAAAGTAAGGAAATAGCATACTGGTTTACCCTGTTTTATAATTGGAAGAATATGCTAGTATTTTGGCATCAAATTGAATTTCCCATAAATTTTTGCGTAAGTGACATTGTTATAATTGTTTTCATGTAGGTCTTATGCCTCTCTTGTTAAATTTCATAGCAGATATTGAATCTGTTCACTCCTATTGTAAGTAGTATATTTTTGTTGCTCTGTAGTATTTTCAAACTCGTTTGTTTAAAGGAAAGTCATCGTTTTTTGGAGTGTTATTTTCATTTATTTATTTTTTGGTAGATATATAAGTAACTGGCCTGTCTTACTGTTGCCAGTGGTTTTCTACTGTTGAGCTCATTTGTCAGTGTCATCTGCAAATAATGAAAAAAAATTACCTTTTTAAAAAATATTTATGCCCATTCTCTTGTTTAAATTACTTGACTAGCCTTTCCAGAACAATGTTTTATAACAGTGAATACCTTTTTTCTTCTATATTTTTATGAGAATGCCTATAGTTTTTCACTATTAACCATCAGTTTTATTTCTCCCTCAATTATATGTGCCAAACAAATCATGTCTGTGAGCTGAATCCTGCCAGTTTTCTAGTTTGAAGACTTACTTTTTAACTCTGAGCCTGGAGACCCTAATAGACATGAGGAGTGATCTTAATAGACTTGCTGGAAGATGGACCACTTTCCTACTTAATATTTACTGTACCTCAAGAAGGAGCATGTAGATGAGTTTACCAATTTTATATAGGAAAAAGTCTTTCGGCTCCCTACTGTTCTTTTCTATGGTCAGTTTCTCTGTTTTAAGGATTTGATTTCCCCCAGTTATACGATACATATCTTGCGGCTCCAAAGTACCTGAAAAAGGAAATTGGGCAATAGTGTATGTTCAGGAAATCTTGGACATTATTTTCCTTATTTTATTATTGCTTTTCTCATTCTGCATATTTTCTTTTATATCTCCGCTGTTGGTGTCACCATATTCTTAGTTACCCAAGCTAGAAATACAGCAGTCATGTTTTACTTCCTTCCTTTTACCTATTCTTTTACAGATTAATGCAATTAAAGAAAATACTCATTGAGTGCCTACTATGTTCCAGTCAACTGTTTTAGTTGCTAGAGATCTGCCTAGATGAGATTCTGTCTTCCTTGGAACTTATATTCTAGTGAGATGCTTTGTGTAATAAATAGGCTAACAAGATCTTTTCGGTTAGTAGCAAGTACTTTAAGAAAGACAGAATATGAGTTTGAGTGATGACAAAAAGAGGGTGAGTTTTTTAAGTGAAGTGTGTTTTGGTCCATATTCTCTGAGAAGCAGATGCCAACATAGGATTAAATATTCATCTTTTACATATTTATGCCCATTCTCTTGTTTGAGTGACTTTACTAGCCTTTCCAGAATAATGTTTTATAACAATATCTCTTTTGAATTATTTTGGTGGTAAAATGTATGCAACATAAAATTACCATTTTTAAGTTTATAATTTGGCCTTAAGTAAACTGACATTGTTGTGCAACATCTCCATCTGTTTCCACAACTTTTTATCTTCCCTCACTGAAACTCTGTAACTGGAACCATTAAATTCTAACTCCTATTCTCCCCTTCCCTCAGGCCCTCACAACCACCATTTTACCTTCTGTCTATGGATTTGACTACTTTTGGTACTTCATATAAGTAGACTCATATAATATTTGTCTTATTCTTTCACTTAGCCTAATGTCTTTAAGGTTCATCCATGTTGTAACATGTGTCAGGGTTTCCTTTTTATGACTGAATAGTGTTTCATTTTATGTGTGTATCACATTTGTTTATGCATTCATCACTTCAGTGGACACTTGTGATGCTTCCACCTTCGGGTTGTTGGCAAATAATGCTGTTATGATCCACCCGCCTCGGCCTCCCAAAGTGCTGGGATTACAGGTATGGGCCACTGCACCCAGCCAGAAATTGAGCTTATCTTACAGTTTCATAGCCGTTATCCTGAGTGTAACTTTCTCCTTTCTTCCAGGAAAGGTAATAAGTTTATCAAGGGTCCCATTCTTCTTTTCATAATTGAGTACATTTTTAGATTGTATACACCTAGCAGAAATCTCTTGAGAAATTTTAGTATGAGCTAATGCACTTAAGGGTCCAGAATGATAACTTTTGAGGGAAAATACTTGGTAATGAAATTTTGACTATTTAGAGTAAGTAACAAAGCATATTGTCTGTATCATCTAGATACAAGTAGTAGTAGTTATAGATAGTAGAAGAGAATATTCTGTCAGGCATTTGATTTAATGCACTTAAGCTGGCACATAGTAAAATAAGAGAATTAAAAATTTAATACACACCCCAAGTGATATCCCCATGGTATAAGTATTATTTTTTTCACTTAGTTATATCAAAAAGATAGTTAAACGGTAGACATATTTCTAGTTCATTTTCTGATAATCTCTAAAACTTTCATAGAAAACTGCCAGGTCATCTGTGACTTTTTTTTTTTAATCTTGTTTCTTTAGAGTCATGTAAGCAATCATTACATTTTTATTTAAACTTGAACCAAGTATTCATATTTATAATAGGTGGTGAAGCATCATACCAATAATAGTGTATCACAGTTTAGAAGTAGAGTTCCTCACTTTTACACTGTTGGTGGGAGTGTAAATTAGTTCAACCATTGTGAATGATAGTGTGGCGATTCCTTAAGGATCTAGAAATAGAAATTCCATTTGACCCAGCAATCCCATTACTGAGTATATACCCAAAGGATTATAAATTGTTCTATTATAAAGACACACGCACATGTATGTTCACTGCGGCACTGTTTACAGTAGCAGAGACCTGGAACCAACCCAAATGCCCATCAATGATAGACTGGATAAAGAAAATGTGGCACATACACACCATGGAATACTATGTAGCCATGAAAAGGGATGAGTTCATGTCCTTTGCAGGGACATGGATGAATCTGGAAACCATCATTCTCAGCAAACTGACACAAGAACAGAAAACCAAACATCATATGTTCTCACTCATAGGCAGGTGTTGAACAATGAGAATACATGGACACAGGGAGGGGAACGTCACACAGTGGGGTCTGTTGGGGGTTGGGAGGCTAGAGGAGGGATAGTGGTGGGGTGGGAGGATTAGGAAGGGATAACATTGGGAGAAATACCTAATGTGGGAGACAGGGGAATGGAGGCAGCAAACCACCATGGCAAGTGTATACCTATGTAACATTCCTGCAAGATCTATACATGTACCCCAGAAATTAAAGTATAATAATAAAAAAAAGAAGTAGAGTTCCTCAGAGTTGTATCGATAATCTTAATGGGTTTTCCCTCCTTTTGCTTACTTAAACTTGTTTATAATATGGATTACTAAATTCTAACCTAATTTTTGGTTTTGAAAGTTAGTATTAGCCGGATGTGGTGGCTCATGCCTGTAATCCAAGCACTTTGGAGGCCAAGGTGGGCGGATCACCTGAGGTCGGGAGTTCAAGACCAGCCTGACCAACATGGTGAAACCCTGTCTTTAAAAAAAAAGAAAGTATTTTTTTAGTATCATGTTTTCTTAGTGCAGTAGTGATGTATTCTACACTAATATCAGGAGTAATTAGCATGTAGTCATCATGACATAGCAATAAAATGATTGGATTGATCTATGCAAAGACAGACTAGTATTATGGTTTCAATATTGAAACAGTGTATAACAGCAAGCCATTTATAATGTCACCAAGGAGATACATCTTGTACATATTTGCCTCCTTTGTAAATTAGATCAGCCAATAATTTTTACAAAAATAAAAGACTAGAATATGTTTTGTTAAATAGCAAATAGTTTAGAATATTATCTCATTATATTTGCTGCTTTTTAAGTTAAATGCAATACTTGTGTTTATTTCTTTTTGAACTTTCCTCTTTTTCTCAATTTGCAACAGAGCATGATACAATACAGCAGTAGATTTTAGAAAAAAAAAATTAGAGCACGATACAATACAGAGATGGATTTTAAAGAAAAAAGATAGCATGAATTACTCCCTGTGTGGGAACCTCTTAGTTTTATGGGTTGTTAATTTTCCATTTAATGACTGCATGACATGGTAACTCAGAGAAGTTACTGGTGTACAAACACACATAACAGAATCACCGAACCACCCCTGTTGTTCCCCTCTACCCTTGTCTCATTGGACAGACCAGATTGACCAAAAATCAGAGCAGATTTAACCATAAAGAGTTAATTGGATTGTTTTGGCTTTGGGACATAAAATGATGGAAAAGAAATTGGGTTTAGTTAATTGTGCTATGAATCACTTCTTTGTAAATTAATGTGTGGCTTCATATTCTCAGAATTTGACTGTTTTTTGGCAAATTTTCATTGCCCCATGGGCTCCATTATCAACATGAAGACTTTGTAATAATGGATGAGGGAGGAGTCTCATTTTTAATTCTTCAGCCAGTGAAAACTCCAAGATTTCCTCCTCTGAAATCCACCTGAACATAACTCTGACATGGATTTCTGGAAGAACCCCAGCTCTTTCCAAAATACGTCATGAGACTTCCGTTGCTGATGGAGTCTGTATAGTTTTTCTGATGCCCAGAAATCTTGATACTTTTCCTCATGACTTTTTTGCTTTTTTTTTAACCTCTTGACTTTTTTGCAAGAGTTTTATTGAGATATAATTTCGTTGGGTTTTTAGTATATTCAGAGTTGAATACCCAGCACCACATTTCATCGTAGAACATTTTCAGTTTACTGAAAATAAACTCTCTACTTTTTTGTTTGTTTGTTTGGAGATGGAGTCCTGTTCTGTTGCCCAGGCTGGAGTGCAGTGGCATCATCTCAGCTCACTGCAACCTCTGCCTCCCAGGTTCAAGGGATTTTCCTGTCTCAACCTCTTCAGTAGCTGGGATTACAGGTGTACGCCAACACACCCAGCTAATTTTTTATTTTGAGTAGAGACAAGGTTTCACCGTATTTGCCAGGCTCATCTATAACTCCTGACCTCAGGTGATCCACCCACCTCAGCCTCCCAAAATGTAGGGATTATAGGCATGAGCTACCAGACCTCAGAAACTATACTTTTTGGGCATCACAGTTGAATCCTCATATTATCCCCAGCCTTAGGCAACCACATTCTGTCTCTATAGATTTGCCGATTCCAGACATTCCATATAAAGGGAATCTTACATTCTGTCATCTTAGTGACTGGTTTCCCTTACTTAGCATATTATACATCCGTGTTGTAGCTTGAATCAGTATAGTAGTCCCCACCCCCATCCAAGGGGAAACCATTCTGAGATCCCCCGGTGGATGGCTGAAACCGTATGTAGTTTTTTTTTTCATATAATACATGACTGTGATAAAGTTTAATTTATAAATTAGGCAGAATAAGAGACAGCAACAATAAAATAGCACAGTTATGACAATATACTATAATAAAAGTTATGTGAATGTTGTCTCTCTCTCATACTGTGAGTAACTGAAACCGTGGAAAGTGAAACTGGATAGTGAGGGACTACCATACTTCATTTATTTCAATTGCTGAGTAATCTTTTGTATGGATTTATTATTCATCAGTTTATTGGCATTTGTGATCCCACTTTTTGGCTGTTATGACTAATGTTACTGTTTACAAGTTTTTGTATGAATATATGTTTTCATTTCTCTTGGGTATATACTTAGGAGTGGAAATGCTGGGTCATATAGCAATTCTTTGTTTTATTTATTTATTTTTTTGACACAAAGTCTTGATCTGTCACCCAGGCTGGAGTGCAGTGGTGCGATTGTGGCTCACTGCGACCTCTGCCTTCCTGGTTGAAGTGATTCTCCCAAGTAGCTGGGATTACAGTCGTGTGCCACCAGCCTGGCTAATTTTTGTATTTTTAGTAGAGACGGAGTTTTGCCATGTTGGTCAGGTTGGTCTTGAACTCCTGACCTCCAGTGATCCGCCTGCCTTGGCCTCCCAAAGTGATGGGATTACAGACGTAAGCCACCACACCCAGCCTGTGTTTAATTTTGAGGAACAGCCAGAGTACTTCCCAAAGTAGCTTATGCCATTTTATATTTCCATCAGCAATGTATGAGGGTTCCAATTTTTTTTTTTTTTTTTTTTGCATCCTTTCCAACACTCGTTATTACCTGTGTTCTTTATTATAGCCATCCTCTTTGGCCCCGCTCAACTGTTAGATCACATGTACCTGTGTTTTATCATTGTGACTTGTGTTTTCTTGTTTTTGATGAAGGTGGTCCTTGTCTGACTGACTGTCTTCTGTAATTTGCTGATTACCATGCTCATGTTCCCTCATCTTTGTGTTCCTGGTTTATTAGTGATCCTCCTGACCTAAGTTAGAGCTTGATGGCTGATCTTGGATACAGCACTGCCTCACTTTGTAAATAAGAATAAAATAAGACAGTGGTTTTGATAGCTTTCTGTTGGAATAAGCCGTTCCGTGTCTTAATTATTGTCATTTGTTCTGATAATAAAGTTATATACTACAGTAACGTGGCAGACCTGTAAGATTATATATTTCTGTAACCCATTTATGGAGAGGGGAAAAAAACCTGCTTACTAAACAGCTGTTTTACTCTCTTTTTAGGAACTGGTTTAAAAATGTATTTTAAGGGCAAAACAATTCTATGGTGTCAGAATTTAGAATAGTGGTTAACAACTCGGTGGGTTTTAGTAATGGGAAGAGGATTTCTGGGGTGCTGGTTATGTTTCTCGATTTGTGTCCCAGTTACATAGACGTGTTCATTTTGTTAGTGTTCATTGATCTATATACTTAGACTATGTGTGTGTATGCTATACTTAATAAAAACTTATTAAAAGTATGCTAACATTGTTTATTCATATTTTGCAGTAGTAAAGCTCTTCGTTTGTCACATTAACTGCCTTTCTGATGAACACGTTTCATTTTGAGTCATGGTATTTACTAGTTTTACATTATTTTCATATGTACATTGCATTGATGTAAATGCTTTAAATTCAGGTCTCCTTTTAGCAACTCGTAATTTAAGAGGTTGAATGATTTAGATACTGTATTAGCTGTAGGAAGTTTGATTTTATATTCTGCTGTACTGTTGTTTAACTGAATGATCTTGGCTCTAGTCTTTTCTGTATCTAAAACTGAAATGCAGTAATTGTGCCTACTACCAGGAGAATTCAGATTCTCATTAGAGAATTAATACAATAGTATGAAAGAAAAAATAGGAAAGAGAAGCTTATATTCTTTAGCTCATTATTAATGTTTCAATCCAATGTAAACATCTAGATGTACAAAAGTATTTCATAATAACCACTTTAAAATGTCATACCAAGAGTAAAACATGTTGTCTGATTAGTCTTTTGAATTCTCATCCTTTTATCTATATTTTACTGAAATAGATTTTGAAGTAATTGTTTGATTTAACCAAATATTTTGCTGAAAGTAGTAAGATATATGATAAGATGAGTTTTTGAGTATTAGAAGTTTTTAAGTAGGCTTATGCTCTATATTTACTGTATTTCTAAAAATTGGGTGCATGAGTAGAGTGATCAGAGAAAAATGTTTTATAAGAACAGTAAAATAATTCATAACAGACATATAATGTACTGATGAGGAAAAGACACTTCTGCCTTTACAAGGGATCTTCTCAGTGGAATTTGAGAACTCTTCAATTAAATGGTGTAAAAAACACATTAAAAGTCTTTTAAATATCTAATTTTGTCTTCTAGGCTTTCCTTAAAGTTTCCCATGTCTCAATGGACTCCTGAATATAACGAGCTCTACACCTTAAAAGTGGATATGAAGAGTGAGATTCCTTCTGATGCACCAAAGACACAGGAGAGTCTGAAAGGGATCCTTTTGCATCCAGAGCCCATTGGGGCAGCCAAAAGTTTTCCTGCAGGAGTTGAGATGATTAATAGTAAAGTGGGGAATGAATTCTCTCACCTGTGTGATGATTCTCAAAAACAAGAGAAGGACATGAATGGTAACCAGCAAGAACAAGAAAAAAGTGTTGTGAGGAAAAAACGCAAAAGCCAGCAGGCTGGCCCTTCCTATGTGCAGAATTGTGTTAAAGAAAACCAGGGAATATTAGGACTGAGGCAACACCTGGGAACACCAAGTGATGAAGATAATGATTCCTCCTTTAGTGATTGTCTTTCTTCGCCTTCATCTAGTCTGCATTTTGGAGATTCTGATACTGTGACTTCAGATGAGGATAAAGAAGTCTCTGTAAGACATTCCCAGACCATTTTGAGTGCTAAAAGTAGAAGCCATAGTGCCCGGTCTCATAAGTGGCCTCGGACTGAGACAGAATCTGTATCAGGATTGTTAATGAAAAGACCCTGTTTACATAGCAGTTCATTAAGGAGACTTCCGTGCAGAAAGAGATTTGTAAAATCTAATTCCTCACAGAGGACACAGAAACAAAAAGAGAGAATATTAATGCAGAGGAAGAAACGAGAAGTGTTAGCTCGAAGAAAATATGCCTTGCTACCTAGTTCTAGTAGTTCCAGTGAGAATGACCTCAGCAGTGAATCCTCATCTAGCTCATCAACTGAAGGAGAAGAAGATTTGTTTGTTTCTGCCAGTGAAAACCACCAAAACAATCCAGCTGTTCCCTCAGGTAAAAATGTTTAAGCTGAGTAAAACATGGAACTGATTACATTGTATTTGTGCTTATTTTTTTGTTCATATCTTACTGATTTTGTTTTATATAAAAGGACTATGAGCCTCTATTAACTTTTATTTTTAAGCCATATAAATTACCAATTGTAGTATGGAACCCTGACTCCACTTCAAATATAAAAATTTAAAAAATTTCTAGTGACAAAAATAAGTCAGAGATTTTTGGGCGGATAACCATTTATTACTTTGTTTTCTTTTTTGAAATAGAGTCTTACTCTGTCGCTCAGGCTGGAATGCAGTGGTGCAATCTCGGCTCACTGGAACCTCCGCCTCCTGGGTTCAGGCGATTCTCCTGCCTCAGCCTCCTGAGTAGTTGGGATTACAGGCACCCGCCACCATGCCTGGTTAATTTTTATATTTTTAGTAGAGACAGGGTTTCACCATGTTGGCTAGGGTGGTCTCGAACTCCTGGCCTCAAATGCTCTGTCCCCCTGCTTGGCCTCCCAAAGTGCTGGGGTTACAGGCGTGAGCCACCACACCTGGCCTCATTTATTACATTTTATACATACTGGATTATATTATGTATTATATGTGTTCTTAATTTATGGTACACAGTTTTTTTCCTTGTGTTTCTTTAGTATGTTTGACTTTTATGAATACTTATTCAGCTACCTGTATGATGAATTCAACCATAGTAAGAACAATTCTAGTCACTAAAAAAAGACAAATGATACTTTTTCTTTTTTTGAGACAGCATGTGGGTCTGTTGCTCAGGCTGGAGTACGGTGATGCAATCTTGGCTCACTGCAAACTTTGCCTCCTGGACTCAAGTCACCGTCCTACCTCAACCTTTCTAGTAGCTGAGACTATAGGCATACACCACCACATCTGGCTTATTTTTGTATTTTTTTGTAGAGATGGGTTTTTTCAAGTTGCCCTGGCTGGTATTGAACTCCTGAGCTCAGGTGATTCACCTGCCTCGGCCTCTCAATATTTTTTCTTTAAGTACTCTATTCTTGTCGTTTGCTGTTATCATGGTTTTTATAGCTGAAAAATAATTTCAAGTATTTGAGTGGTAACTTTTATTCTAATACTAGGACTCAGAGACTTTTAGTCCTGACAGTACATATGTTAATATGGACTATTTCCTATCACTGCTCTTGTGCCTGTGTGCTCTTGGTCATATTCATTGTCTCTCTCTTTTACACACACACACATACACAGTAAATGTGATATTTAAGTAGAATAAGTTTATTTGCAGACGGTCCAGAAATGTATGTTTCATGTATACGAACCATCCTAAGATAATGCATCATCTTTACAGCTGTAATTTAAAGGGAGTTGTCGAAGTGAACATTGAAGAGCTAAATCTGAACTGAGGGAAAAGATTAATTTCCTGTGAAGTAGGGAATAAGGGAGTGGACTTAGGGAGAGCTTTCTAAAGGGCTAGCTAGGATCATGGTTTCTAATACTAACATAAGCTTTCCCAATTTTGCCTTATGTCTTACGTGATAAGGTCAGGGCCTGCTAGTCTACTTTTGGATGTGCCATTTCTGCTTCTTTTCTTCTTTATGAGTCCCTTTCTTTTCCAAGACTCTCTTTCCTTTTCCATTTTTATTTTTCTATTTTTGCCAGAACCCCAAAACCAGTAACCTTGTTTTAGTTACCATATCTTAGGCTTAGGTTCAGCTTTCACCTATACAAATACTTGTTTTGAGAAGAGTTCATTTTGCTTATGTATAGCCAGCTGAGAGGAATGTAGAGTAAACCATTCCCAGAAGTTTCTTGAGAATAAGAGAGATCAGTTGTCTTGCTTAATTGTCGCATTTTTCTCAAGTGATCAGAATGTGAATACACTAGTTTTGGAAGCGGGAACACCAGAGCTCTATTTTGCTTGAAGTTAGTGTGACAGGATGGTTGATGTGGAGCGTAAGTTCTAAGGAACTGACGTTTATAGGGGAATGAGAATGTAGTAATTGAATGTCATTATCACTGCCAGGAGTTCATATATTCTCAGCTATTAAAGAGAAGTCCGAACTTAATTCATTTTAAAATCTTATTTAATACTTACTGCAGCATGTGATTTTTTACTGCCTTTTTTGGGAGAATTACATTATTTTAACTACATTATTTTCATATATTACCCTCAAACATTAGAAACAGAAATCCAAAATGTTGAAACCAAGTACACCCAATGTTTTCTGGTTTCTAGACAAGTGATTTCCTTTAAACTAGTTTCTTAAAAAATAATGATTTAATAAGATTCACATGATGTGGAATTTTAAAAGTATCAAGTAAGTATAAAATAGGTAATAAAAATTTATATCTTCTTCAGATGCTCCAGTCTTACTATTACTCAGAAGTAATCACTATTAGCAGTTTATCTCCTTCAGAAAATGTGAAAGCCTATTTAAGGATAAATAAATAAATACATTATGTGGCTTTTTTTAATATCACTATGTATAGTTATCTCATTCTTTTTAACATTTGCATAGCATTCCCTTTGTATTGATGTTCCATGATTTAATCAGCATTTGTTAGTGGGTTTTTGCTGCATTGAGTTACCTTTTGCTTGCATTTTATACACGTATGTAAGTATATCTTAAGGAATAATTTCTAACAGTGTTTCAGAGGGTATATGCATTTAAGATTTTGTTAGTGATTGTTACCAAAATGCCTTCCAAGAAGATTGCATTAAATTCTTCGTTGATAATGTCATGATGATAATAAAAATACCTAACACTGGTTGAGTGCTTACTCTGTGCCAGGAATGTTCTGTTTTATGTGTATTATTATTGAATCCTTCTAGTACTCTTATGAGATGGATTCTATTATCATGATGCTTATATTACAGATAAAGCATTTGGAAAATCAGTTTGGAATGATTTTTTTAAAACTATTTTTAGAATAAACTGAAATATTAATGGGACTTTATTATTAAGAAATCTCAGCTCTTTCAAAGAATTAACTTCCTTAGATTCTTAGGAGATAGGTTATTTCCTAGTCGTATTTTGAATGATTCAAATAAAGTGATTTGGCAAAAAGTTTTAGCTAATTCAAATGGTAGAAGTAGAACTTGAACTCAGGCTTTCTGGATGGAGTTGGAATATCTCAACTTTTAATTTGACTTATTTACTAAATGTTAATATGATTTGTATGAATGAATGGGTATTAGTTACTCTGGAGCTTCTGGGACAACTTTTTCATATATAATCGTGTATATTTAACTGGCTTTACGAAATCATCTACAATATGCGTGTATTAATCCGTTCTCACACTGCTAATGAAGACATACTTGAGACTGGGTAATTTATAAAGAAAAGGAGTTTAATTGACTCACAGTTCTACATGGCTGGGGGAGCCTTGCAATCATGTCAGAAGGTGAATGAGGCGCAAAGTCAGCAGGCGAGAGAGCTTGTGCAGGGGAACTCCCATATATAAAACCATCAGATCTTGTTAGACTTACTACTATGAGAAGATGGCATGTGGGAAACTGCCCCAGCCCCTCCCAAATCCCATGTCCTCACATTTCAAAACCAATCATGCCTTCTCAACAGTCCCCCAAAGTCTTAACTCACTTCAGTATTAACTCAAAAGTCCACAGTCCAAATTTTCATCTGGCAAGTCCCTTCTGCCTGTAAGCCTATAAAATCAGAAGGAAATTAGTTTCTAGATGCAATGAGGGTACAGGCATTGACTAATTACACCCATTCCAAATGGGAGAAATCGGCCAAAACGAAGGGGCTACAGGCCCCACGCAAGTCCAGAATCCAACGAGGTAGTCAAATCTTAAACCTCCAAAATGTAAGACTCAAGAGAATGAAAAAAGAAAAAAGGAAAAAAAGAAATAAAGAAAAAGGTCTAAAATGATCTCCTTTGATTCTATGTCTCCCATCCAGGTTATGCTGATGCAAGAGGTAGGCTCCCACAGCCTTGGGCAGCTCTGCTCCTACGGCTTTGCAGGGTATAGCTCCCTTCCTGGCTGCTTTCATGGGTTGGTGTTAAGTGTCTGCAGCTTTTCTAGGCTCATGGTGCAAGTTCTGTTGATGCATCTACTATTCTGGGGTCTAAAGGACAATGGCCCTCTTTTCACAGCTGCACTATGCAGTGCCCGAGTGGATACTGTTTGTGGGGGCTCCAATTCTATATTTCCCTTTTGCACTTCTCTAGCAGAGTTTCTCCATGAGGGCCCCACCCCTGAAGCAAATTTCTATCTCGACATCCAGGCATTTCCCTATATCCTCTGAAATCTAGGCAGAGGTTCCCAAACCTCAGTTCTTGATATCTGTGCATCCACTGGCACAACACCATGTGTAAGCCACCAAGGCTTGGGGCTTGCACCACGTGAAGCAACAGCCTGAGTTGTAAGTTGGCTCCTTTTAGCTATAGCTGGAACTGAAGCATCTGGGATGCAGGGCACCATGTTCTGAGGCTTAACAGACCAGGGAGACCCTGGGCCTGGCCCAGGAAACCATTTTCCCTCCTAGGCCTCCAGGCCTGTGATGGAAGAGGCTGCCTAAGGTCTTTGACTTGCCCTGGAGACATTTCCCACTTTCTTGGTGATTAACATTTGGTTCTTCATAACTTATACAAATTTCTGTAGCTGGTTTGAATTTCTCCCCAGAAAATTGGTTTTTCTTTTCGCTCACATTGTGAGCCTGCAAACTTTGCAAATTTTTATGCTTGGCTTCCTCTTGAATGCTTTGCTACTTAGAAATTACTTCTGCCAGATACTCTAAATTAGCTCTCCCAAATTCAAGGTTCCACAGACCTCTAAGGCAGAGGCAGAATGCTGCCAGTCTCTTTGCATAGCAAGTGGGATCTTTACTCCAGTTCCCAAGAAGTTCCTCATCTTCATCTGAGGCTACGTCAGCCTGGACTTTATTGTCCATATCATTATCAGCATTTTGGTCAAAGCCATTCAAGAAGTCTGTAGGAAGTTTCAAACTTTCCCACATCTTCCTGTCTTCTTTAGAGCTGTCCAAACTGTTCCAACCTCTGCCAGTTACCCACTTCCAAAGTTTCTTCCACATTTTTGGATATCTTTACAGCAGTGCCCCACTCTGTTAGTACCAATTTACTGTGTTAGTTCATTCCTATGTTACTAATAAAGACATACCCGAGACTGGGTAATTTATTTTATTTTATTTTTTGAGACAGAGTCTCACTATGTTTCCCAGGTTGGAGTGCAGTAGTGCGATCCTGGGTCATTGCAACCTCCACCTCCTGGGTTAAAGTGATTCTGCTGCCTCAGCCTCCCAAGTAACTGAGATGACAGGCCTGTGCCACCACGCTTGGCTAATTTTTGTATTTTTAGTAGAGACTGGGTTTCACCATGATGTCCAGGCTGGTCTTAAACTCTTGGCCTCAAGAGATCCACCACCCACTTTGGCCTCCCGTAGTGCTGATATTACAAGTGTGAGCCACCACACCCAGCAGCCAAGACTGGGTAATTTATAAAGGAAAGCGTTTTAATTTATTCACAGTTCCATGTGACTGGGCAGGCCTCACAGTCATGGTAAAAGGTGAATGAGGAGCAAAGTCACATCTTACATGGTGGCAGGCAAGAGACAGCTTGGGCAGGGGAACTCTCATTTATAAAATCATCAGATCTGGTGAGAATTACTCACTACCACGAGAAGATGGTATGTAGGAAAATCGCCCCCATGATTGAATTATTTCCACTTGGCCCCACCCTTGACATGTGGGGATTAATAGAATTCAAGGTGAGATTTTGGTGGGGACACAGCCAAACCATATCGGTGCATCAGTATTTATTGGCTATTGCTGTAATGAACTGATGGAAAAATGTTTTGCATTTTAAGTATTTTTTTAGTATCTTAACAAGGCATGACAGTTTTATATGATTAACTGGCTTTGCCATATCACCTAAGAATTAGTTATGTTAAGTCAATATTTTACACTGTATGGCAAACATCAGTTTATATGTGGTTCTTTTTGGTTTGGTTTTGTTTGCTTTTTGAGACAGAGTCTTATCTGTCGCCCAGGTTGGAGTGCAGTGGCGCAATTACAACTCACTGCGGCCTCAACCTCTCTGGGCTCAGGTGATCCTCTCACCTCAGCCTCCTTAGTAGCTGGGACAGCAGGTGTATGCAATCACACCTAATTTTTTTTTTTTTTTTTTTTTTTTAATATAGAGACAGGGTTTTGCCATGTTGCCTAGGCTAGTCTCGAACTCCTGGGCTTAAGTGATCTGCCTGCCTCGGCCTCCCAAAGTGCTAGATTATAAGTGTGAGCCATTGCACATAACCAGTTTATTTGTTACAATCAACAGATTTCTGGAAAGTGTTTGCTTCTTGCTGCCCCATTATTAATTGACATTTCACTTTATTAGGGCTTTCTATTTGTGTGTAGAAAGCTGAAATGATATGTCACTTGGGTTGTTAGCAAGCCTGTTGGACATTGAATTTTTCCCAGTTGCCAGTGATGCTGATAATTTATACATTCTGTTTTGTTTCTATAATATTTGTCAGGAACTTCAGATATTTAAAATAACCTAATAGAAGCTAGGTTTGAGAAGAGGTGTTAGTTTTAGTGATATATATCTAGGGTCTATTCAGAGAACAAACATTACTGGAAGTAATTAACATTTAATAGTACTAAAGCATTAGGTTTCCCAATTAATTGTGGATATTAGCACTTCCTTATATTCTGTTAGCTTTAAAATTAATAGATATTACAGATTATATCTCCTTCAGTCTTGAAGGAAATGTAAATGCCAAATATGCTCCTCAGTAAGAGAGTTTAAGTCAGTCCCATTTTACCACTGACGACAAAAAGAAGTTTTGTCTATCTTGCTTTGAAATACAAAGTTTTAAGACTGTTAAAATAGTCATATGTCTTATAGTTATTAACTTATTTACATATAAAATGTTGAATAAATGTTAATTTAGAATTAGTGATTATTACCTACATTTCCTGAAAATAGTTTTATTCACACAGCATCATAGACATAGATGTCTTGATAATTGCTAGAACCATTTTTTAAGTCATCACAGTTTTTGAGAGCATAGGATCCTCATCTGCTTTGTGTGAGATATGGAACTTACTGACTCCATGAGTGACACATCACTAGAAACTTTGTCTCAAACTACAGATTATCATTGTACTTATAGTAGGACTTTAAAAAATTATTCAGTAGCTGTATATTTATGTTTTTCATGTGTACTCCATGCTGTATTAACTTTTTAAGTTTTTTTAAAAAAGTTTGCTTAAAAAGATAACTTGGAATTGTAGAGTTCCAGGATCAGGAATTATATCGGAAGCTGTGAATACTTCTGTCCCTCTTTTTGTACAGATAGCATTGATAGTTATATATTTTTTTGTTTTATGGTTTTATTTGGGAACTTTTAGACATACACAAAAACAGAAGAATGAAATTAGCTCCCAAATACTCAACATCTCACTTCAGTTGTTGACATTCTGCCATTCTTATTTCATCTCTGACTCCTCTTTTTTTCCTGGAGAATTTCATAATTGTAGGCATCATTTTACTCATAGACACTTCAACACACATGGTTTAATTCTTTTTTATTTATGGCATTGTTTTTGTAAACTGGTACTTAGGTCTAAAAGGTTGATCAGTTCTGGCAATACTTTGTTGGTGACACTGTGTGCTTTCTGTTGTGTCGAGAGCTTGATCAGAGGGTTTAGATGGCATCTTGATCCTTCCATTATAAAGTTCCCCTTCACCTTTTGCTGTAATTTTTTTTTAGCAGTTATTAATGGCCTTGCCCAGATTCATTATATCATTAGGGCTTGTAAAATATTGATATTCTGATTTTATCATTTTGCTTAGGTTTCTTGTCTGAGGTTCTTCTATAAAGGAAGAACATTTCGTTCATCAGCTAATTGGTTATTCTGAAATTCTGTTCATACAGGAAAGGCAAGATGAATGCTTGATTTTTTTTCTTCATTTACCACTTCTCAGAATGTCTTAGTATTCTAGCACCATCCAAAGAGGTTTTTTCATTTTTGAGTATCATTATGGATGCATGAATTTTAGTATATTTGATGAGTTTCAGTTTGTTGCAGTCTTTTTATAATTTTAAAATGATTTCATCTTTGGCCATCGGGAACATCTTCAAACTGGGTCAGTGTTCTTTTGATGCCATCCTAATAGTCTTTGATAACTTCCCTGCTCTCTGGTATATCAAGTTGGCACAGATTAGTCTACATTTCCTGCCATAGACCTAGAAACAGCCATTCCTTTAAGAACTCCTTATTTTCTTTTATTGGGAAGTGATAGAGACTAAAGTCTGGGAATTAAGGTGTTTTTTGCTCTACTGGGTTGCCAATGCTTTTGGATTTTTTGAATTTAACTTTTAGTTTTTTTGTTTTGTTTTTTTAAGAGAGAGGATCTCACTTTGTTTCCTAGGCTGGAGAGCAGTGATGCGTTCATAGCTCTCTGCAGCCTTGACCTCTTGGGCTCAAGTGATCCTCCTGCCTTAGCCTTCTGAGTACCTGGGACTATAGCACATGCCACCTTGCCCCACTAATTTTTAAATTATATTTAAAATTTTTTTAGAGATGAGATCTTGTTATGTTGACCATTTTCGTTCCCAATTCCTGGACTCAACTTATCCTCCTGTCTTATCCTCCTCAGTTGCTGGGATTACAGGTATGGCGTGAGCCACCATGCCTAGCATTTTGACTGTTTTAACAGACAAAGCTAGGAATATAAAGATTTTAGAACAACATAAATCATTAATTTAAGTGAATATTTCCATTGCAAGTTTAGGATTAGGGTTTTTATGTAAGTGGTTGTTTTATATTTGTTTTTGTTCTTGCACCGAAAACCCTGATTCTTAACAATATTAACCATTACTTACTTGCCTTATTGTAGAGAAATCATAAATACATACACATAAGTGAACTAGTTTCAACATAAAACTTACTTTTAATGGCAAAACCTCCATTGCTTTTGCAGCAACCTAATACAGTAATTCTAATGAGTACAGTTTAAGTATTTTGTTTTGTATTGTGCCTTTTTGGCCTTGGCCAGTTTTCTGTGTGGTTATGTTATCAATTTCATATGCATTTAGGTTCATGTATTTTAGGGTTGGCCTTGTTTAAGGTATTTTTAAAAAAACTTTAATTTTGCTTTTTAATTGTGTAAAACATTTACCTGGCTTCGAAGTCAAAACTTTAAAACAAGATATACTCAGTGAGGTCTAACTTTAGTTTTGGTTAATTCTTTTTTTTTTTTTTTTGTCTTCAAAAATAAACTCAAAATATGTCCCCCTTCTCTTACTCAAAAGTGTCCCTTGCTTTTTTCACTTAATACATACTTTTGTTGGGGTATCCAGAGATACTGTAGAGGAATGAAAGTGTACATCTCTGTGTATCTCATTTCTTTTCATTCCTTTTGTTCTTAAGCTTCATCGCACTCCCTTGGATGGTTGTACCATAGTTTGTTCAACCAGTTGATGAACAATTAGCTGACTTTTTTTCCTTATAAATAGCACTTTAATAAATAGCTTTTTGTATATGTCATTTCATATTTTTTGCCAGTGTGTCTTCAGGATAGAATTCTAGAAGGGAGTTGTTGAATAAAGGATAAGTGCATATGTTATTTTGCAAAATATGGCCACATTTTTCTCCATGGTGATTGTAACCATTTTGAATGCTTACCAGCAAGGGTGCCTGTTTTCTCAAAATCTTTCCAAAAGAATATTGTTGTCAGGGGGTATTTGGTCCATCTGATAGGTGAGAAATAGTATGTCAGTACATTTTAAATTTGTATTTCTTTTTTTTTAAATGTGTAATGTGTATCTTTTCACATGTTTTAAAAACCTTATGTCATTGCATTTCTTTTCCTGTGATCAGTCTGTTCATTTTTTTTTTTTTTTTTTTGCCTGTTTTAATATCAGGATGTTGGTCTTTATTCTTCTGTACATTTTTAGAAGCTTTCTATATATTAGCAATACAAATCCTTTATAATATACACATTTTTCGCAAATTAATTAGTAATTTCTTGACTTACATACTTTTTAAAATTTTTTTATTTTTTACTTTTTACTTTAGTTTTAGTAGAGATGGAGTTTCACCATGTTGGCCAGGCTGGTCTCGAACTCTTGACCTCAAGTGATCCACCCACCTCGGCCTCCCAAAGTGCTGGCATTACACGCGTGAGTGACTGCACCCGGCTGGCTTCTATACTTTTATGCTGATTTTTTTAAATCTTTTTTTTCCCTTTTTGAGACAGGATCTTATTCTGTCACCCAGGATGGAGTGCAGCATTGCCATCTTGGCTCGCTGTCTCACGAGTTGCTGGGACGTCAGGTGCACACCCCCACGCTTGGATAATGTTTGTATGTTTTTTGTAAAGATAGGATTTCGCCGTATTGCCCAGGCTGGTCTTGAACTTCTGTGTTCAAGTGATCCACCCACCTTGGCCTCCCAATGTACTGGGATTGTAGGCATGAGCCAGCACGCCTGGCCAACATTTTTTTTTCGCAAGTCATATTTATCAACTTTTATTCTTACTGCTTCTGAATTTTGAGTCATAATTAGGAATACTTTTTCCACTCCAAAGTTCTAGCAGAATTAGCCCATTTCCCCCAGTCCTTGTACTTAATTCTTTTTTAACATTTAGAGCATAGATCCATTTGGTGTTTATGTATAATATGAAAAATTAACTGAAGTTTTTCTTGTGTAACTATCCAGCTGTCTGCAAACCAGTCATTAACATCTTTCTTTTTCCTGTTGACTTGAGATATGTTACCTTTGTCACATGTTAAATTTCCCATATGCATTTGGTCCTGTTAATGGAGTTTTTACTCTGTCTTACTACTCTGTCTGTCCATGTACTGGAAAAGCACTTTAGAGTCTTCAGTGTTTTACTAGATATTGTTGCTTGTTTATTCTTCCAAGTGAACTTTATAATCAGTTTGTTTATATGGAGGGTGGGGGTAGGGGAGGTCTATGATGGTGTTTTTTTGGGGATTGCATTTGTAGATTACATTATGGAGAGCGGACATCTTGGGATTTTTGAGTCCTCCTATTCCAGAATATGGCCTGTCTTTTCATTTGTTAAGGTCTAGTTCTGTATCTTGCAGAGTGTTTTATGTTTTTTAAAAAACATTTTTATTGAGGTATATTTAACTACTCTAAAATTCATTCATTTTAAGTGTAAAATTTGGTAATTATTTTTTGAGCCAGGGTGTTGCTCTGTTACCCAGACTGGAGAGTGGTGGTGTGATCTCCACTTACTGCAACCTCTGCCTCCAGGGTGCAAGTGATTCTCCCACCTCAGTCTTCCAAGTAGCTGGGACTATACAGGCACATGCCACCACACCTGGCTAATTTTTATACTTTTTGGTGGAGATGGAATTTTACCATGTTGGCCAGGCTGGTCTTGAACTCCTGACCTCAGGTGATCCACCTGCCTCGGTCTCCCAAAGTGCTGGGATTGCAGGTGTGAGCCACTGCGCCCAGCCCAATTTCGGTAATTTTTAAAAGTAAATTTAGAATTGTGTAGTCATCACCACAATATAGTTTTAGAATATGTCTATCAATCCTGGAGATCCCATCTGCTTTCTTACTGTCAGTCTTTGTTCCTACCTTCATTCCCATCAACCTCTTTTTTTTTCCCCTTTTGTGGATATTTCATATAAATGAAATCATACAATATGTGGTCTTTTATATCTGGCTTCTTTTACTTAGCATAATTTTTTTTTTAATTTGAGGCAAGGTTTGCTCTGTTGCCCAGTGCAGTGGCAATCGCAGCTCACTGCAACCTCTTCTTCTCAGGCTCAAGCAATCCTCCTACCTCATCCTCCCGAGTAGCTGTGACTACAGGCTCATGTCACCATGTCTGGCTAATTTTTATATTTTTTGTAGAGACGAGGTTTCTCCATGTTGTCCAGCCTAGTCTCCAACTCCTTGGCTCAGGTGATCTACCTGCCTTGGTCTCTCAAAGTGCTTGGATTACAGACATAAGCCATTGGGTCCAGCCTAAGTTAGCATAATTTTTTAAGGAGGTTAATTCATGTGTAGCAGGTATCAGTAATTAGTTTTTATTTTATTTATTTATTTATTTTTTGAGACGGAGTCTCTCTCTGTCACCAGGCTGGAGTGCAGTGGCGCAATCTCAGCTCATTGTGACCTCTGCCTTCCGGTTCAAGGGACTCTTCCACCTCAGCCTCCTGAGTAGCTGGGACTGCAAGCACACAACACCACGCCAGGGTAATTTTTTGTAGTTTTAATAGAGACGGAGTTTCACCATGTTGGCCAGGATGGGCTTGATCTCTTGACCTCATGATCTGCCCACCTTGGCCTCCCAAAGTGCTGGGATTATAGGCATGAGCCACCACGCCCAGCATTAGTTTTAGTTTTATTAGTTACAGCATATTCTGTTTGTATAGATATGCCACATTTTGTTTATCTAACTGTCAGTGATGGTGTACTTTTGTTTGTTTGTTCGTTTGTTTGTTTGTTTGTTTGTTTTGGAGGTGGAGTGTCTTTCTGTTGCCTAGGCTGGAGTTCAGTGGCACGATCTTGGCTCACTGTAACCTCCGCCTCCTGGGTTCATGCAATTCTCCTGCCTCAGCTTCCTGAATAGCTGGGATTACAGGTGCACACTACCACACCTGGCTAATTTTTTGTATATTTAGTAGAGATGGGGTTTCACCATGTTGGCCAGGCTGGTCTCGAATTCCTGACCTCAAGTGACCCACCCACCTTGACCTTCCAAAATGCTGGGGTTACAGGCATGAGACACTGCGCCCAGCCATGGAAACCCATATTGTTAGCATCATTCCAGTCTTAAGGCACAGACAGACTAAGGTCATCAGAGAGTATAGTGGCTAACGTTGCTTATTGCTGATGCCAAGAGAATCTGTGATGTCTTACCAGAAAATAGAAATGGACTTTGAGGAGTTCATAAAGAACTCTCTCAGAGAAACCATCGTTTTCGTTATTGTTGTTATACTACTCATATTCTTTCTAGCCTGGTAGCCAGAGAAATATGTTATTTTTCTCATGATTTAAAAGCTATAAACAACTTAGCTAACCTTAAAAAAAAAAAAGTTCAAAGAAAATCACCCACAGTCCTACCAGTCTGTCTTAGCCATGCTCTTTTTTTACCCTTTAGTATTTCTAAATGTAAAAGATAACATGAAAATAAAATTGACCCATTAAGAAGGATCTATTCTCCTGATTTTCTTTTAAGCTGTGCTATTTCATAAGATTAATTTTATAATTTTAGGCATGTTTCCCTTTTTGAAATTTTAAATAGCTGTTTTCTTAGAGAAACATTAGATTGTGGATGCCAAAATGTTGCCTATTGTGAATATGCTTTAGTTATATAATTTTTATGTATTATGTTCAAGTTATGCATAAAGTCCTTTTTAGAAAAATAATGATGTTTAAGGAATAGAATAAGAGTGCCTAAGTGAGCTATTTATACTTTTAGTTACATAATCTCTGTATTCATAAAAAGTTATATAAATTGAATTTTCGTGCATTAGCAAAGCTAGCTTTGTATCATTTATCGAGATTTCAAAATGTTACATAAGCCATGTAAAAGGTGTTTGATAATGTTAGCTTATTCTTTTCTACAGTGTTTTTTTTTTTTTTTTTTTAGTTTTTCGTCTTTTTTAAACAGGTGTGTGTTTGTTTGTTTGTTTGTTTGTTTGAGATGGAGTTTTGCTCTTGTTGCCCAGGCTGGAGTGCAATGGCGCAATCTCGGCTGACTGCAACCTCCACCTCCTGGGTTCAAGCGATTCTCCTGTCTCAACCTCCTGAGTAGCTGGGATTACAGGCATCCGCCACCACGCCTGGCTAATTTCTGCTCTTTGGAATATTATATATGGACCTTTTACCTATTGTCTGACACGGAAATTACAAAGTAGATCATAAACCTAAATGTAAGAAGTAAATGATAAAACTTCTAGAAGACATAGAAGAAAATCTCAGTGACCTTGGATTAGGCAGAGGTTTCTTAAATATGTCACCAAAATCACAATCGAAATTAGAAGTTGCTAATTTGAACATCAAAATTAGAGATTTTTGTGCTTCAAAAGACTCTATCAAGAAAATGAAAAGACATGTTACAGACTGGAAGAAAATATTTGCGAATAGTATGTCTGAGAAAAGACTTGTATTCACGATATTTAGGAGCTCTTCATTTATTATCATTACTGTTTTGAGACATAGGGTCTCACTCTGTTGTCCAGGCTGGAGTACAATGGCACAATCGCAGCTCATTGCAGACTCGATCCCCTGGTTTCAAGTGATCCTCCCACCTCAGCCTCCAGAATAGCTTTTGTGGAGATGAGGTTTTGCCGTGTTGCCAGGCTGGTCTTGAACTCCTAGGCTCAAGCCATCCACCCACCTCAGCCTCCCAAAATGCTGGGATTACAGGCATCAGTCATTGTGCCTGGCCAAGAATTCTTGTAATTCAATAATGAGACCAAAAATTCAGATTAAACATGGACAAAAGAACAGACATTTCACTTTAGGCTGGGCACGGTGGCTCACATCTGTGATCCTAGCACTTTGAGAGTCCAAAGTAGGAAGATCTCTTGAGCTTAGGAATTCGAGACTAGCCTGAGCAACATGGTGAGACCTCATTTGCATAAAAAAATTTAAAATTAGCTGGGCATGGCAGCCTGTACCTGTAGTCTCAGCTACTTGGGTGGCTAAGGTGGGAGGATTGCTTGAGGTCAAGGCTGCAGTTAGCTGTGATCATGCCACTGCACTCCAGCCTGGGCTTTAGAATAAGACCCTGTCTCAAGCAAAAACAAACCAAAACCAAAGTAACTAATAATCACATGAAAAAATGCTCAGCACCATTAGTTGTTTTGTTTTATTTTTATTATTATGTTGTTTAGAGACAAGGTCTGGCTCTGCCACCCAGGCTGGAGTGCAGTGGTGCTATCTCGGCTCACTGCAACCTCTGTCTCCCAGGCTCAAGCCATCCTCCTACCTCAACCTCCCGAGTATTTGGGACTACAGGCATGTGCCACCATGCCCAGTTCATTTTTGTATTTTTTGTAGAGACACTATTTAGCCATGTTGCCCAGGTTGTATTAAACTCCTTAGCTCTAGCAATCTGCCTGCCTTGGTCTCCCGTAGCGCTGGGATTACAGGCCTGAGCCACTGTACCCAGCCTACTTATTTTAAAAGTGGTTATTAAAACCACAATGAGATAGCCACTGGAACAACTGTAATGAAAAAGAGACAATAATAGGTATTGATGAGGTTTTGGAGAACCTGAAACCTTCGTTTTCCTATTGGAAATGTAAAATTGTAGAGCCGCTTAGGAGAACAATTTGGCAATTCCTTAAAAAGTTAAACAAACTTAACAGAGAACCTAGAAATTACATTCCGAAGTATTTACCTAAGAGAAATGAAAGCACATGTTTGTACAAAGACTCATACGTGGATATTCATAGCAACTTCGTTTGTAATATGCAAAAACTGAGAAAAACCCAAATGTCCATCAGTGGATGAATGGATAAACAAAGTATGTTATATCCACATGATTGGATACTACTCAGCAATTAAAAAAAGAATGAATATTGATACAGCAAATGAGTACATTTCAAGATAAATATGCCGAGTAAAAGAATTCAGATACAAAAGTGTATGTAATATGTGACTCCACTTAACACAAAAGTTTACAAAATACAAACTAGTTCATAATGACAGCAGATCAGTTGTTGCAAGGATATTGGGTAGAGGGGACGATGATTGACTGAAACAGGGCTTGCAAGCTCTTTTGGGGTTATTCGAAATGTTCTTAAACTAGATTGTGGTGATGATTACACTCCATAAGTTTACTAAAAATTAGCAAAATGTACATTTAAAATGAGTGAAATTTTTTATAGTCATAATGGGAAAATTCTTTTTTTCTTTTTTTTGAGATGAAGTCTCGCTCTGTCGCCCAGGCTGGAGTGCAGTGGTACAGTCTTGGCTTATTGCAACCTCTGCCTGTTGGGTTCAAGCGATTCTTCTGCTTCAGGCTCCCAAGTAGATGGGACTACAGGCACATACCACCACGCCCAGCTAATTTTTGTATTTTTAGTAGAGAGAGGGTTTCACCATATTGGCCAGGCTGGTCTTGAACTCCTGACTTCGTGATCTGCCCATCTTGGCCTCCCAAAGTGCTGAGATTACAGAGATGAGGCACGTGCCTGGCTTATGGTAAAAATCTTAATTATAGACATTATAAACTGTTGGCTGACATTTGTATTCACAGGTGATAGTAATGAAGAGAGAAGCCATTCAGCAACAGGTTTATAAAAAATACAGCAAGAGAAGAAATGGAGCATTACTTTTTTAAAAACCATTTAACCATTTTTAAGCATACAGTTCAGTAGTGTTAAGTAAATTCACATTGAGACCAGGTGCAGTGACTCATACTTGTAATCCCAGGACTTTGAGGGACTGAGGTGGGAGGAGGATTACTTGAGTCCAGGAGTTCAAGACCAGCCTGGGCAATGCACTAAGACCCTATCTCTTAAAAAAAAGAAAGAAAGAAAGAAAGAAATTAGTAAGTGTGGTGTGCACCTGTAGTCCCTGCTACTCAGGAGGCTGAATTAGGAGGATCGCTTGAGCCCAGGAGATTGAGGGCATGATTGTGATTGTGTCACTAAATTCTAGCTTGACCCTGTCTCAAAAAGAAAAAAGTGTATTCATATTTGTTGTGAAACAGATCTCCAGAACTTTTCCGTTTTGCAAAACTGGAACCTATAACCATTATACAACTCCTCTCTCCTCCCTCTGACCCTGGTTGCCACCACTCTACTGTCTGTTTCTATGAATTTGACTACATTAGATACTTCACATAACTGGAATCACACTTTTTATCTTTTTGTGACTGGCTTATTTCACTTAGTATAATGCCCTCGGGTTTAATTTTGTTTTGTTTATAGTCCAGGTGTCTTTGATTTTTTTTTTTTTTTTTTGCCACCTAATAGCCATGAATTTCCAGGGAATAGGTTCTGTAGCAGCTCAAACTCCTGCCCATTGGTTCTCACAGAGTGTACTTTTCTGGGTGGAGAATGTTGGTGCTTCAGCTGTTCCTAGGTACCTTTCACTTTGGCTTCCATCTTTTTCTGATCTTTTTCCTTTGTGTGTTTTGGGAAGCTATCTAAGCTGTAGTGCTTTATATGCTCATTATATACATTAATTCTTTTGGCAAGAATCTTGTTTGTTACAGCAATGCCAGCAAACAAGATTCTTGCCAAAAGAATTAATGAGTAACATTAATTCCAACAACATACTGGGTAACATTCTAACTTCTAGTTTTGCCATGGTAATATTTGTAGGGCATTCCTTTTTGAATAGTAGCCTTTTTCTTGATGTCTACAGCATCACTTTTCTTGTAGATTTCTATGTCTGTGGCCAAAGGAACAACTCCATGTTTTCTAAAAGCCCTAGAGAACGTATTGCAGGTGCCTCTTCTCTTTTCCTTTCTATTTTTCATCTTGGTGAATTATTGGAAGATGGTGGTTCCCTGCGAAAGGCCAGACAAAATGGATGAATTTTAAAGTATGTAAATTATACCTCAAAAAAACTATTTTAAAAAGTAGAATTACCCTTAAACTAGACTCTATATCAAAGGGGTTGAATAGATAGCTTCAAAATGGACCAAAATATGCATACTATTTCAGAGAAGTATCAAAAATATTTTAACTGCGTTATTGAGGTGTGATTAATGTACTAAAAGCTGAAGGTAGTGTATATAACTTAATGTGCTTGGAAAGAGGTATAACACCTGTAAAAACCATTATTAGAATCAATGCCATAGACTTATATCCATTATCTCCACAAATTTCTTCCTGTCCCCTTACCTTTGTTTCCTTTTTTTCATTAGAGCACTTAACATGATATACCCTTTTAGCACATTTCTAAACATACAATACATTATTGTTAATCATAGACCCTATGTTGTGCAGTAAGTTTCCAGAACATATTTCTTTTGCATAACTGAAAATTTGAAGAGGTATCAAAAGTTAATGGGGTGAAAAAAGATTTTTCGGCTGGACATGGTGGCTCAAGCCTGTAATCCCAGCACCTTGGGAGGCCGAGATGGGCAGATCATGAGGTCAAGAGATTGAGACCATTCTGGCCAACATAGTGAAACCTCATCTCTACTAAAAATAAAAAATTAGCTAGGTGTGGTGGTGCATGCCTGTGGTCCCAGCTACTTGGGAGGCTGAGGCAGGAGAATCGCTTGAACTTGGGAGGTGGAGGTTGCAGTGAGCTGAGATGGCACCACTGCACTCCAGTCTGATGACAGAGTGAGACTGTCTCAAAAAAAAAAAAAAAGATTTTTAATAAATGTTTTTGTGGTAGCTAGTCAGCTGTGGAGAGACAGAGCAGGATTCTATTTATATAATCTTGTCTAATATCAACAAAAACAAGTTCTAGATACAGTAATATAAAGCATATTAAAGAAGGACTTCAACCAAGTCTAATTTAATATGTACTCATCTTCTAAACAAGCACGAACTTTCCAAACTTAGAGTAATTTAGAAAAGAACATGCATTGAAAAATGACAAATTTTGGCCAGGCACGATGGCTCATGTCTGTAATCCCAGCACTTCGGGAGGCTGAGGTGGGCGGATCACTTGACGTTAGGAACTCAAAACAAGCCCTGGCAACATGGTGAAAACTCATCTCTACTAAAAAATTAGCCTGACATGGTGGTGTGCACCTGTAGTCCCAGCCACTTGGGAGGCGGAGGGATGAGAATCACTTGAACCCAGGGGACAGAGGAGGTTGCAGTAAGCCAAGATCATGCCACTGCACTCCAGCCTGGGCAACAGAGTGAGAGACTGTCTCAAATAAATAAATAAATGACAAATTTCATAACATAAAACCAAAAAGCTACTGTGTGTTTCTTAAAAGAGTATATCACCTAAATGAAAACAGCCTTAGAGAAATCATATACAGCTACTGGAATAACTTTATCTGAGATACTGTGGGGTTAATATCTTAAATAATGGAATATCATACACAAGATCTATTATATACTACAGATTTTACAGGATGAATATATAAGATCTTACAAATTCATGTGGAAACCACTGAACATTTGTAACAAAAGGCACAAAATTCATAAAAAAGGAAGTAAACATACAAAGAAGTATAGATTAAAACAGTGATTACCATTTTTTCTATGTGTTTTTTGCTCCTTGTGTATTTTTTTAAAAACTTTTTATTTTGACAGGTAAGTTTTTTTTTTTTTAATGAATCTCATAGTCTTCAAAGTCAGAATAAAAATTTCTGCCTAATGATTAGCTGACAGGAAGATGCCTTTAAATGTTGTTTCTTTTTGTTTCCAGGAGGTATTGATGAAGATGTTGTGGTGATAGAAGCTTCTTCCACTCCCCAGGTTACTGCCAATGAAGAAATTAATGTTACCTCAACTGACAGTGAAGTGGAGATTGTAACAGTTGGAGAAAGCTATCGGTGAGATTTGAATTCTAAGTTAAATGTTTGAAATTTTAAATGTAAATATTAAACATGCTTGTGCTGCAAATATATGCATTTAAACAAAAATTTTTAAAGAGGCAGAATATTTTTATGTTGCCCAGGCTGGACTTGAACTGCTTGGCTCAAGTGATTCTCCTGTCTCAGTTTGTGTAGTAGCTAGGACTTTAGGCACATGCCACTGAGCCCGTGTAGATTATTGGTTTTCAAAGCAGGCTGCATTAAACTCACCTGGAGAGATAATAAAATAAAGATATATTGTTGCCTGGACTCTTTCCCAGACTCGAACTGGAACTTTAGAGGTTAGTCTTTTTAAAGCACCCCAAGTATACAGTGAGAGTTAAGAATTGTTGCTCTAAATAAACAATAATTTTTCTTAGTGTTTTATAAAATTGCATTTTTTAATGATGTAGAGAATTCATGATCTCCTTTGCAATTTAGATGTGAATAATACGTAAATATTGGGGATGGTACTAAAATTAAAAGTGAAAAATATATTAAGAAGTACTGATGTTGAAATAGCCCTTTTTGTTAAGTCTACTTGTTTCAAGATGTTACTCATTGATACCAGTGAAATTTGTGCTGTTACTGGGTTAGGGCACTGTAATTCAAAACATACTGTTTGCCTCTTTGTCCTTCACTCAGTAATTTCTTCTGTGCTCTGAAATAACACATCAGTGAAACATCCTCATTTGTTTTTATAAGTAACTGGAAAAGAGACGTTGCCCTATTGCAAAATCACTTCAAGTCTCCCCTCAAGCTATCAACTCCTAACACGGCATTCATCTTATACTTTAGATGATTATAAGTGTTGGTAATAATAGCAATAAAGAGTTGCTCTGTTACATTTGCTACACCAAACTAATAATCTAACAGATGAATCTTAATTTTTGTGTTGTAATGAATTTAAAAGGGCATTTGTTGATTGCATTTTAGTATGTTGTTACTGATTTTAAAAGTATTTCTGACATCTGTTACAAACACTTAGAACACGCTTTTTCACTGCCTTTTTTGCATCAAAGTGCTACTTCCAAAGGCATGGAAGTGAACATTCTATAACATATCCTTGTTTAATTTTTATACGATTTTCCCCAACTCTGATGAAAACTGATAATCATCGTTATATACCACACTTGTCCTGTGGCTGTGCATAGTGCTTGGTACAACAGTGACTCAATTTTTATAAGCTGTAAGGAGTCCTGAAATTACGGACCTGTTTTTCCTTACAGGGCTGGAGGTCTTCTTTTGGACATGGTGATGCCAAGCAGATTCATTTACCTGAGTAATAGATAGTGATCTTGAAAAAGACCAAAAGTGTTCACGACTCATTGTTATTTTCCTTATTGTTATCTGGGATATTAACTTTGTTATTGTTTAGCTGGCTTTTGGCCCTTTCATTTAAGAGAATATTTCTGTGTTTTAGAGTGTTTTGTGTCAGAATTTGATAATTGCTACCAATCATAGTGGCTACTAATACCTCCTTGAGACTTCCTCATACATCAGTTTTTTTTGCACTTGCTCCGTCTGGTAGAATATGATGCTTTCACAGAAGTACTGCAAAGTGAACCTATTACTTCCTTCAGCTATTAACACTTCCCAGAGATAATAGACTGCTCAGTCTTATCATAGACTTGGTTTTTCAAGAATTTTAAGTGGTGATACCTGTCCTCAGATGAAACCATTTTATCCCAAGACATTTGTTTACTATCACTGCTCAAGCTATACCACAACTGTTTCTGATATGTACTATCCTGTTTTGACAGTGGCTCAGTAATTAACCTTTATACTCCTTCTTAAGAATTTTATTTTAGAATTTGAACTCCTTTTTAAACTCTTAATTTCTGTAATTGTTGAAGTTCAAGTTGGACTGAAAATGTGGAGGCCATTTTCAGCCCACTTTGACCTTTGGAGTTCTCTTCTGAGTAGTTAAGCTCCTACCCTCGATGACCTTTTATATTACAAATCTTTTCCATAAATGCTGACAATAAACTTAAAAGCAGTTTTATATTTAGTTTGAGCAGGAGAAAGCCCTTGTGTTTTATTGGCCTCACCTTTCTAAAAGATACATTTTTTTCTCTCGGAGCCTTAGGACTGCATGTTCTACGTATTATCCCTATATATCCTTAGTCTAAATCATTATAGTGAGTCCTTAAAAGTATACATACCTGTAAGTAAATTTAGAACTGTGTAATGCCACACACATACTTAAATGAAGTTAGATGTTTAGAGTTTGCAGTCACGTGTTTTAAAAGCATAAAGCAGCTCATGCAAGTGATATTTCTTATGGCTGCCAAACTAATATGTACTTGTGGATGTTTTTAAATATGTAGGGTGTTATTTTATTCCTTTACCTATAGTGAATAATCTTAGCTATTAACAGAAAATATAAATAGTTTATTATAACCTAGGTAAATACTCAAAGTAACCATGGAAGAGAGAGTAGCATTCTTAAACAGAATCGTATATTTTACACTAATGATTGGTACAACATAGCATTTATATTCTTAGGTTAGTTGGTTGGTGATTCATACAGCAAAGTTTACTGAGTGCCGGACATTGTGCTAGTCATGATTTTTAATTCTATTACCATTATTTCTTTGGAGAAATGTTGTATGAAAAACTTAACATTTAGTAAGAAAGGCTTACGGGTTTTTGTGGTTACTAAAAATTATTTATTTATATTTACTAACCGAATATTGATGTAATTTAAGGTCTCGTTCAACCCTTGGGCACTCCAGATCTCATTGGAGCCAGGGTTCAAGTTCTCATGCAAGTCGGCCACAGGAGCCACGGAGCCGCAGTAGGATTTCTACTGTTATACAGCCCTTGAGGCAGAATGCAGCAGAAGTTGTGGACCTTACCGTTGATGAAGATGGTAAATTGAAGTAGTAACAGTAGCAAATTATTTGATAAAAGGAAATCTTAATATGCTAGAAACTCCTCCTACTACTTACTGGTAATGTATTAACTACAGGGAAATTGTCAGACATTTTAATCTCACGTTTTTAGTTGATATGATATCCTAGGCTTGTAAATTTACCTAAAATTTTTTGTGGTTATTGTTTCATTACTTGACAGCTATTTTCTCAGGAAAAAAAAATATTTTTACAAGTCGTAGTTTGAGTTTAACTCAAACTAGTTTAGTTTGATTTGTAATATGATTGTCTTTGACTTGCCGTGAAAAATAGAAGCAGCACTTTTTATATACAAACACAAAAGCATTATAACTGAATTTTAAATGACTAATACTGGTTGTTTAAAATATTTAGCTTTACTTTTAAAAGTTAGGTTATTCTTTAATATTATTGGTACCTTTTTGTGCTGCTCAGTTTTTGTGTTTTATTTTGGCTTACGGCTGTACCCAAGTAACTGAGGAAACAAAACCAGAGTTGGAATACAGAGGTTAGGAAAAGTGGTAGAATTCATGAATATATGAATGAATACATATGTGAATTTGCCCACATATTGAATCATCTTGAGGTGTTATTAGTTATATCTTAGGAATTGGTCAGTCATAATTTCCCTAAATGAAAATGGTAAGCCATATATAAGTTTGTTAGGCTTGGGAGTTAGCTGTAAATTGGGCAAAGAACATATCAGGTAGATGGAAAGAGTTGATAGGTGGAAAGAGTTAGAGGCCATACGCGATCAGCTCTTTTATGGGCTGTTTGCAGTTTGGGTGGTCATAACTTTCAGAGTACCAGTACTGAGTTGTTTATGAAGAGATAAACAGCTGTTTGCATTTCATTCAACAATCTCTGGTTTTTGTTTTGAAACACCGTAAGTTATATGTAAGACAGTGGCTAATGTAATAGGGATTAACTAATGATTACTCAGAGTTAATTAAATACAGGGTGACTATTTTGGAAACTTTTTGTATGTGTTCCAGTGTGACACCTGCTAGCCAGTAAGTAGGAGACGGCGATAGAGTATAGGCTTTTCCTCACTAGAGTAAGTTCAACCAAAAGTTACACTTTACTGGGTTAAAAGTATTCCAGTGATCAGTAGATACCCTCTTCCTCCCCTAGTTTTTCTCAGTGGAAAGTTTCTCTCTTACTAAAAATAAATCTAAAACTTAAGTATATGAGACCAGTGGTTCTCAACCAGGGGAACTTTTCTCCCCCAGGTGATAATTGGCAATGTCTGCAGACATTTTTGGTTTTCACAGTTAGGGAAGAATGCTACCGACACCTAATGGGTAGAGAACAGTGACGTTGTTAAACATCACAACTCACAGCGCACATCTCCTCCCCACCAAAGAATTGTCTAGCCCAAAATGTTAGTATTGCCAGGATTGAGAAACCCTGGTTAAACTATTTACAAATAAACAGAAGTTCTTCCCCCCCCACCTTTTTTATGTATAAGCAATTCGCATATGCGTTTGTACATAGTAGTATTGAAAGTAAAGTGACCCATATGGACTTACAGGTACTATTTGTACCTAAGGAATTAGCTTACCATACTGCATTATATAGAAAGTCAATCTTCTCATTCCACAGCATGTTAAGAGAGCCCCTTCTTTTCAGATTTAATTGTTGTGACTATGCTTTGGATGGATTTATTCCCATTGTTCTCCATTTTAAGCAACCATTTTGCAATTAGTTCTTTGAAAGTTAACTCACAAGTTGAGGTCTGTCTGAAATTTCTCTTACTTTCTGACAGAAAAATGTTAATTTTTATTAGAAAGCACTGATGAATATTAATATTTACAAAATTTTCTTTGGAAAACGTACAAAAAGGCATGGAAAGAAGATTAAAACAGATATTAGAAATCATAGCTAAGGTTAAGTGATTACTCTATATAAAGCATCATATGACGTATGTGATCTCAGTTCATCCTAATGACTGTTCTATGAAGAAAATTCTGTTACTTTTCCAGTTCTGCGAATGAGGAAATGGAGAATGGTTAAGTTAACTTATTCATATTCATACTGTCAGTGGTGAAATCAGTATTACTATCCAGACAGTCTTGGCCTAGAATCCATATTGTGTCAAAGTGTGGTTTGTAACACTGTTCTGACAACTTGTGACCATGTGTATGTGCTTAGCAAGGAACTTTTACTTCCCTTTTACTCTTCTTTGTGATAGATCAGAGAACTTACTTAGAAGCTACCTGAAAACTGTTATCACCTAAATTATTGGAATATGGTTATAAGTCTTAGATTTTTAAAAATGCAGTAATATTTTAGTAACATGTCAGTTTGATATTGCAGTTTAGCTTTATGAAATCCTTCTTTCTTTACCATATGTTTTTAGAGAGTTTGTATTTTTAAAGTATGCTTGTTTATTAATTATCATAAACGCATTAGCTTTGATTAAAATACACCCCTTTGTCTAATTTGTTTTGAAATGCTAAGTTGACATTTTGTATTTTGTAGAACCTACTGTAGTACCTACCACTTCTGCAAGAATGGAATCACAAGCTACTAGCGCTTCCATTAACAATTCAAATCCATCTACCTCTGAGCAGGCCTCTGATACTGCTTCAGCTGTCAGCAGTAGCCAACCTTCAACAGTGTCAGAGACTTCAGCTACTCTTACAAGCAATAGTACCACTGGCACTTCTATAGGAGGTATGTAAAAAAGTTGGGGAGAGAAGATGTTTCGTCATTACTTTTGTTAGGAAAAGTATTGTTTTTAAGTCTAAGATTTTAGCTGTATTAATAAGAGAGTATTCTTACTTTATAATAAACTTCATATGTCAGCAAGATAGTCTTCATTATAATTAGGCTGATTTCATAGTTTGTGTGCTATATGTGACCAGATTATTATAGCTCAAATAAGAGAGCTTGGGGAGAGGTATATGGCTGACACCAAAAGCATGAGCAACAAAAGCAAAAGTAGTTAAGTTGTACTTTATCAAAATTTAAAACTTTTGTGTATTAAAGGAAATTATCAAGATAGTGAAAGCCTATAGAATGGAAGACAGTTATTGCAAATGATATATCTGATAAGCACTTTAGAATCCAGAATCTACAAAGCACTCTTTTTTTTTTTTTTTTTTGAGATAGAGTTTTGCTCTTGTTGCCCAGGCTGGAGTGCAATAGTGCAATCTTTGCTCACTGCAACCTCCGCCTCCCGGCTTCAAGCAATTCTTCTGCTTCAGCCTCCGGAGTAGCTGGGATTACAGGCATGCAACACCACACCTGGCTAATTTTTTGTATTTTTAGTAGAGACGGGGTTTGTCCGTGTTGGTCAGGCTGGTCTTGAACTCCTGACCTCAGGTGATCTACCCACCTCGGCCTTCCAAAGTGCTGGGATTACAGGCATGAGCCCCCATGCCTGGCCTACAAAGCCACTTTTAAAACAACCCAACAGGCCAGGTGTGGTGGCTCACGCCTGTAATTCCAGTACTTTGGGAGGTTGAAGTGGTAGGATTGCTTGAGGCCAGGAGTTTGAGACCAGCCTGGCTAACATGGTGAAACCCCATCTCTATTTATGTTTAAAAAATAAAAAAGTAAAAACAAACCCCAACCCAACAGAAAGACAACCCAATTTTAAAATGAGAAAGGATTGAATAGACATTTGTGAAGAAGCTATACAAATGACCAAGAAGCACAAGGTGCTGAACATCATTAATCATAAGGGAAATGCAACTGAAAACCGCAATGAGATACCACTTGACACCCACTAGGGTATCTATAATTACAACACAAACAAAAATAGAAAATCATCAGTGTTGGCAAAGATGTAGAGAAATTGGAACCCTTGAGAATTGGAGGTAGGAATACAAAATAGTGCAACTGCTGAGGAAAACACTGATGGTTCCTCAGAAAGTTAAAATAGAATTACCATTGGATGCACTAAGTCTGCTCCTTAGGTATTTTCCCAAAATAATTGAGAATGGGGATGGGAGTTTTTAAAATTTTAATGATGTCTGTTTTCTGGGGTTTTTTGGTTATTGTTTGTTTTTTTGGTGTCATATGTAAGAAACCATTGCCTAATCCAGAGTCACAAATATTTATTCCAGAGTTTTCTTTACAGTTTTAGCTCTTATATCAAACTAGTTATTATGTTTCAATTAGCAGTGATACCACTAGCGCTCTTTCATATCAGTTGTTAACTGAGTCTTAAATAGCTTTCTTTTGTTTTTGGATAATGGTACAGAGATATGAACTTGCTAATTGCTTACCAATAGGGACACTGTAGACCCTGTAGCTTGTGGATTGACTAAGTCACCATTATTAACGAAACCATCTTATATTTTCCATCACTTTTTGCTTTTAAATAGTGTCTCATTTAATTCTTTTAATATTCATATAATTTACATTTAGCATTAGAAAACTATGTGTGGATGGATCAGGAAGTACTCTCTCCTCTGGAAAACTGAGGGCAGAATTGAGAAACATTCTCAAGGAGATTTCCCAGGAGTGTCTTTCTTTTTGGCCCAGGCTAGTTGTGAAGTCCCGAGCTCAGGTGATCCACCTACCTCAGCCTCCGGAGTAACTGGTACTACTGGTGTGAACCACTGTACCCAGTAAGGGTGTCTTTTAAATACATTCTCTGAAAAAATGTAGACAGAAACGAAATGGGCTTTTATTTCAGTTGTTGAGTACATACTTTTTCCTTAGCTTGTTACTTGGGTATCTTATATGTTATTGTATATATTTTAATTCTTAAAAAAAAAAAAAATCATTGACATGGTGAGACTCATACCTGTAATCGCAGCTTTTTGGGAAACCAAGGCAGTTGGATCACTTGAGCCCAGGAATTCAAGACCAGCCTAGACAACATGGTGAAACCTTATCTCAAAAAAACAACAAAAAAAAGGCCAGGCACAGTGTCTCATATCTGTAATCCCAGCACTTGGGGAGGCTGAGTCAGGCAGATGATGAGGTGAGATCGAGACCATCCTGGCTAACATGGTGAAACCCTGTCTCTACTAAAAATACAAAAAATTAGCCGGGCATGGGGGTGGGTGCCTATAGTCCCAGCTCCTCAGGAGGCTGAGGCAGGAGAATCTCTTGAACCTGAGAGGTGGAGGTTGCAGTGAGCCAGGACAGCACCATTGCACTCCACCCTGGGCCACGGAGTGTGTCTCAAAAACAAAAACAAAAACAAAAAAAACCCAGAAACTCTTAGAAATTAGCAAGGCATGGTAACACACACCTGTAGTCCCAGCTACTTGGAGACTAAGTCTGTAGAATCATGTGATTCTGAGGAGTCGAGGCTGCAGTGATCCTCAGTGGCACCACTGCACTCCAGCCCAGGTGACAGAGTGAGACCCTGTTTCAAAAAATAAAAAAATTCTTGATATTGGCATTTCTCTTGCCATTTCAGAAATGAAGAAATCTGAGAAGTTAAGTACCTTGAACAAAATCATAATAATCTTTGAGGCAAGGATTTGACTTCTCGTTGACTCCTGTCTCCTGTTACAGCTTTATGTAGTATTATTCCTTTCTTTTTTTTGAAACAGGGTCTGACTCTGTCATCCCGGCTGGTATGCAGTGGTGCAATCTTGGCTCACTGCAATCTCCACCTCCTGGGCTCAACCTGATCCTCCCTAGTAGCTGGGGAACCACAGGCATGCACCACTATGCCTGACTAATTTCTGTATTTTTGTAGAGATGGAGTTTTGCCATGTTGCCCACACTGGCCTGTCTCCTGGCCTCGAGCGATCCACCTCCCGTTAGCCTCCCAAAGTGCTGGGATTACAGGTGTGAACTACCACGCTTGGCCTATCTGTAGCATTATTCTTATGTAGATTTTATGTGATACAATCCCAACTTTATTTCGGAATAGTCCAAAAGCATTTATATATAAATCTTTGTTCTTTCACAACTCAGATTTAATTTCTGAGCATCTTGGCTACAGTCCTAAATGGGCCTCTCTTAAGGTCCATTTTCTTCCAGGACGCTGTGGAACATTAGTTAAACTGTTTTCTCCACAACCTGTCCTTACCTTATACCTTTTTGCATATTTCCAACCCTCACATTCAAGCCATCTAGCTTCACACTTGGACCCAAGTTCCTCCATACATTTATGGGTTCTAATCGTGGGCTTTCTGTAGGAAATCACCATAGTATTAATGTATCTTGATCAGCTCCCTTTCCTGCCTCTAAGTGCCTATTTCAAAACATTCTCCTTTTCCTCAAGGTTTTCATTCCCCAGGGGAAAGTTAAATAAATAACTAAATAAAGTTCTTAAGCGTGAACTCCCGCAACTTCCAACACCTTAAAAACTTTTGTGGGTCTCTACCTGTCCTTCTCTACTAATTCTTAGTCTCCTAACTCCTTCCTCTCCGTTCCATTTCCTTTATCTGTCCTCTACCTCTTATCCTTTTCTTTGTCCTAACCTTGCTTTAACAGTGATCTTCCCCGTGTCTTCAGCATCTTCTCTGGTTTCATTTCCTTAGTACATGCACATGTATACTTGTGTTAGGTCTATGTACTTTTAAGTGTATTTTTGTCACACTAAACTCTTTCCTCTAATGGGCTTCTGACTCCTTTCATAATGAATAAACACGATCTTTTAAAATCTGACAATAGTCTCCTTTTCATAATTGATTTTCTTCCCGGGACTGCGTTCTCATACCCCTTCTCTCTAGCCCATTTCATTAACTGCAAGTGTTGTCATCTATCACTAGTATGCTGATGTCTCTCTCTTCTGTGTTTTTTGACCACCCTATTTGTTTTAAACTTTTTTTTTTCGAGACAGGGTCTTGCTTTGTCACCTAGGCTGGAGTGCAGTCTCACTGCAGCCTCCACTTCCCAGGCTCAAGCAATCCTCCTGCATCAGTTCCCCAAGTAGCTGGGACTAAAGGCACGCTCCACCACACCTGGCCAACTTATGTACTTTTTTGTAGAGATTTTTGCCGTGTTGCCTGGGCTGGTCTTGAACTCCTGGACTCAAGCAATTCACTCGCCTCCGCTTCCCAGAGGGCTGAGATTACAAGCGTGAGCCACCACGAATGGCCATTTTAGACTTTCATGTCCAGTTGCCTCTTGGACATCTGTCCTGGACCAATCTGCACCCAGTTCAAACTCTGTGTGCCAGAAATAGCTCATTATCTGCCTGACCTCTCCATGTGGTCCTTGTGTTATGCGTGTATGATAGCTTATATATTCATTTTTTTTGGTCTTTTTTCTTTTTTGTGTATTTTTTTTTTGCTTCTTTTTTTTATATTCATTTGTTTAACAAATATTTATTGATGGCACACTATATGTCAGGCAGTGGAAACAAAACAGATAAGTTTTTGTTCTAACAGAGCTTACATTCTAGAGGATAACAATAGATAACAAATGTTGAGCCAATAAGTTGGCCAGTGGATTTACCTGTCATAACTCTGATTTTTGCAGTAACTAATGAGGCAGATTTTATTACTCTTATTCTACAGGTGAAGTAACACATCCAAGGTTATATGATAGTGGAAGAAGAATTCAAACCTAGGCAGTCTGGCGTGGCACCTGTACTTTTCCTCGTTATGCCAAGATTTCTCAATCTTGGCACTGCTATTGACTTTGGGCCAGATAGTACTTACAGTGGAGGGTGGGGAAGGGCTGTGCATTATAGGATATTTAGCAGCCTCCTTGGGTTCTAGCCTCTAAATTCCAGTAACACCACCTCCCTTCCAATTGTGGCACCAAAAGTGTCTGCAGGCATTAGCAGATATTGGGGACAGCATTGCTTTATGCTATACTAGAAACCGGTGTTTCTGTTCTAATACTGGTTGATTTGTATCCTAAATTGTCTCCATGTTTGATGATGAGCTCCTTAAGGGCCAAAGCGCAAGTGTTTCTCTTCTTGGCACTTAGCTACATGAGTGCATGCCTCTTTTCCCTTGTGAATTTAACTTAAATTTAGAAAGTGTTTATTGAGCCACCTACGTTGTGCAAGCGTGTTTCCGGTTGCTAGAGATAAAAACGGCAAAGGCAGATAATGTAAGTTATGTCAAAGGCCAGGACTTTCATTTTCACCTTTGTGTCATCCGATGCCTTTTGTAGAGCTTTTTCCACACCTTTATTATGTGTAAGTCTGTTGAATGAATGATTAAATTCATGCCTGCATCTCAGTAATCCTGCTAGAGTTACTGAAGGCACTCCTAGGAGGGACTTTAACCAAATTATTGTCACTGGGCTGTGGAGTTAATTTCCCTGATGCAGGTTTGTGATTGTTTCGTTTTTACTGGGCTCTCTATGGGTTAATTTTCATACAAAAAGAAGTGTTTTATTTACTGAATCTGTTATCTTTGTATTTCAGCTCTAATTTATGGCAGTTTTATTTAGGTAGTAACTCTTAAATGAGAGGCTAATTGGTTGTCTTTACTTGAGGATGCAAGCCTATTTGAGAAAAAAAGAGGTTGTGGACAATAGGAAAATAGACTATTTAACTGGAAGGCAAATCTGTTGCCTAGGAAGTAGAGCTATAAGATCAGTCTTCTTTTTGAAGTCATACTGTTAATTATTTTATGCCTTAAGTATGTGTTCAGCCTTAAATATATTATAGTCATTGTGCTTACTCTTCTCTCAATCTGATTTTTATATTCAAAATCCTCGAAGGCAAAAGGAGACAATCTATTTCTTAGCAGATACATGTCATATCTGTCACTTTAGTGATGGTTGCAAACTCATATCCTGACTTTTAGAGTCTCAGGTAATCCTCAAATAATTTGGTTTGTAAAATTAAAGTGTCAGAGTTGGAAGGAACCATGAAGGTCATTTAGTGTATCCCAGTGAGTGAATTTAGTGTCCCAAAGGTTTTCAACCTTTTTTTCCTGATGTAATACACAATAAATGACATTGACTTGTTTAACACTTTTACATAAGGACTAAGATAAAATCTTGAAAATGCTGTAGCAAGTAAAGCTACTGAAATAATGAGTAATTTGTTACACATATTATAATTTATAGGAAACAGTTACTTAATATTGGGTTCAGCGTAGCCCTAAGAGACTGTTGATCATGGTCAGTTCCTGATATGCTACTTTTAACTTTGTCCAGGTTATTCAAGACATTTGGAATGCAAGTGAATGAAAGTAACATAATTATAGAACTGACTTTGATATTGGGTTCAGCGTAGCCCTAAGAGACTGTTGATCATGGTCAGTTCCTGATATGCTACTTTTAACTTTGTCCAGGTTATTCAAGACATTTGGAATGCAAGTGAATGAAAGTAACATAATTATAGAACTGACTTTGAAACTGCCATTATTTGTTTTAAAAAGTAAGCAATTTGTTGGCTTTGTTTTTGTTACAAATTACAATATTTCTCATGTCAACTGATGCTGATAAAGTAGCACTAATTCTAGGGTCAGTTAGAGATTAGTGATAATTTGTATTTTTCTTCCATCCAAGTTCACAGAACCCTGAATTCTAGTTCCCCAGGTTAAGAACCTTTACAAAAGGGTTTGGGAGATTAGCCTCCATAGGCCAGACTAGGAGCTTGGAAAAATCGGATATACAGAAATGTAGATTAGAGCTACTGTGTGACAGAGGTTAGAACACGGACCTTGAAGCGATGAGAATCAGGAAAGGCAGGATAGGACATGTAAGAGAAGGCAGAGCCAGGAGAATAATAGGGAAATTTGCTGGAATCTTACTAAGCAGAGCCTGAAGCACCCCCCTACCCAGATTCATTTATGTGAACCCATAATTCCCTTTATTGTTTAAGCTGTTTTGGTTGGATTCTTTTTTTTTCATTTATTTCAATACTGTTGGGCAGTTGGAGGATTTTTATATTATCTGTAAACAGGCAAAAGATTCCTAATTGATACATTGACCCAGAAGAGATGAGCTAGGCACTTTGAGCCACATGGGAACAGGATATCCCTACTGTTGGGTACTCTAAAATCAAGGCTGGGACAGTAATTTTCCAGAATTCTAAAGATTCTGATGAGATGCCTCAGAATCAAAGTGGGGGGGTTAAGGGTGGCAGCTGGGCAAGGCTTTGGCTTTAGGCTTTTCACCCTTGTAATTTAATCAGAAACTTCCATTTAAAAAAATCTCTTTTATATAATTTCCATATAATATTTAGTTAAAGGAAAAGTTTCTGGGTTTTAAATGAGTTTGAAACACTGAGACAGACTTTCAGGGGTCACTTTTGCAGTTCTTCTCGCATAGAAGAACATGTCTTCAAAATAATTCTGGGCATGTGACAGGCAGCATAATCAGGACTCGTGTTTCATACCTAGAAAACTGTTTTTTCAAACAGTCATGCAAGGCAATTTTACTACCACATTTTATGGTTGAAATGGAGGTTAAATAACTTTCCTGAGGTCACATTGCTAAAAGAAGGGTCCCACATTAGAACCCAGATTCATTTGACTCCATGCTTTTTTCCCCACTATGTGACACTAAGTCATTAGATTATTATAAAGCACATATTATTTTACAGGTATTAGAGTCTGATCATTTCTTATATTTTATTGGTTCTGACTATAGAGTCCAAAGGAAGGGAAAAAGATACTGGGCCAGACATGGTGGCTCACACCTGTAATCCCAGCACTTTGGGAGGCTGAGGCAGGCGGATCACCTGAGCTCAGGAAGGAGATTGAGACCAGTCTGGGCACTGTGACAAAATTTCGTCTCTGCAAAAGAACACAAAACTTAGCCGGGTGTGGTGGTGTGTGCCTGTGGTCCCAGCTACTTGGGAGGCTGAGGCAAGAGAATCTTTTGAGCCCAGGAGGTGGAGGTCGCAGTGAGCCAAGATCGAGCCACTGCACTCCAGCCTAGGCAACAGAGTGAGACCTGGTCTTTTAAAAAATAAATAAAAAAGTTGGCGGATAGTGAGACTCAACCAGATAGATATACTCTGACTTGGGTGGTTGTGTCTTAAGAAGGTAAGATTTTAAGCAGTACATAGCTGTCTGCATTATATAGGAATGATTTATGATATTAGGAGTTCATGGACCTCAGGGGAAGATCACTTGATTTGTAGCATATAGTGGAAGGACTCATGGTATTTTAAAACTTTTAAAATGCCATTTTACTGATAATACATCATTTGTTATGCTCTAGGAAGACATGATTAATTGCCATACTTACACATCACAGTAAATATGAGCCTCCTGAAGAATTTAGAGTTTCAGGAAAATCTCAGTGAAGACCACTGCATAAAATCATATAATGTGTATGTTAAGAATGTGTCACTATTGGCTGGGCATGGTGGCTCACGCCTGTAATCCCAGCACTTTCAGAGGCCGAGGCAGGCGGATCACCTAAGGTCGGGAGTTCAAGACCAGCTTGACCAACATGGAAAAACCCTGTCTCTACTAAAAATACAGTATTAGCCAGGCATGGTGGTACATGCCTGTAATCCCAGCTACTTGGGAGACTGAGGCAGGAGAATCGCTTGAACTTGGAGCCAAGGTTGTAGTGAGCCAAGATTGTGCCATTGCACTCCAGCCTGGACAACAAGATGGAAACTCTGTCTCAGAAAAAAAAAAAAGTGACACATTCACATTATTTACAGAGATTTGAATTTACTAAACATTTCCTAATTATTTATACCCCATACCTATTTTTTACACAGTGATACTTAACGATTTGATTATTCTGTGCATTTTTTTCTGTTTCAAGATGACTCAAGGAGAACTACATCTAGTGCTGTAACGGAAACTGGCCCTCCTGCAATGCCAAGATTACCTTCCTGCTGTCCCCAGCACTCACCATGTGGAGGGTCATCACAGAATCACCATGCATTAGGACATCCTCATACAAGTTGCTTTCAACAGCATGGTCACCATTTTCAACATCATCACCACCACCATCATACTCCCCACCCAGCTGTCCCAGTTTCTCCTTCCTTTAGTGATCCTGCTTGCCCTGTGGAAAGACCTCCACAAGTACAAGCACCTTGTGGAGCAAATAGTAGTTCTGGTACCAGCTATCATGAACAGGTATGTGGAATTTGAATCGGTCTTTCTTTCCTGCCTCCCTCCTTTGTCTCTTTCCTTTTCTTTCTCTTCCTTTCCCTTCATTCCTATCTCCTCCCTCCTTCCGTTTCTCATCCCTGCTTTCCTCCCTCCCTCCTTCCCTTTCTTTTTTTTACTCCCTACCATTCTACTTTCCTTTCCTCTCTCTCTTCCTCTCCTTTCTTTGTTCTCTTCCCTTTCCTCTTGCCCTTCCTTCCCTCCCTTTCCTCTCTCCTTTCCTTTCCCCTTCTGTTTTGGATGTCTGGAATAGTCAGCATGAGGGAGTAACCACTTGAGTTAAAACCATCCCACCTTTCTTTTTTAATTGTGGTGGCTTTGGGAGGAGGAAAAAAATCCCTGGGGACAGATGATATACACTAAATTAGTCACATTCTCACATTCAAAAACGGCCTATTTAGTGGTCTGTAATTTCTTTTTAATTAAGTATCCAGGATTTTCAGATGATCTAAATTATTACACCTAATTGAAGGGACCATGGATGTGGGAAATCAGAACTGATACTTAACGTAAAAATCGTTTTTTAAAAATTCTGGAGGGCCGGGTGCAGTGGCTCATGCCTGTAATCCCAGCACTTTGGGAGGCTGAGGTGGGCGGATCATGAGGTCAAGAGATCGAGACCATCCTGGCCAACATGGTGAAACCCGTTCTCTACTAAAAATACAAAAATATTAGCTGGGTGTGGTGGCGCGCACTTGTAGTCCCAGCTACTCAGGAGGCTGAGGCAGGAGAATTGCTTGAACCCGGGAGGCGGAGGTTGCAGTGAGCCGAGGTTGTGCCACTGCGCTCCAGCATGGCGCCTGGTGACAGAGTTAGACTCTGTCTCAAAAAAAGAGAAAAACAAATTCTGGAATGGTTTTTGATGTTTTTAGTTAAATACAGTTGAATCTGATCTTTGGGATCTTATTTTAAACAAATTGGTGAAACTCTAGTGTCAGGCTAATTCTCCCAGTTTTTACCCTTTTACCTCCTTCTCTAGAGTTCACTGTAACCTCACTCATCTAGAAATAAACAACCTTCTCAGATGTAGACCTGTAGCGTATTTTCTCAGGGGCAGATGAGGTTTTTAGTTTATGGAGAATTGAAATGTCAGCAAAAAATTGTGATTAAGTAGATTACTTGGTATTATTAGTGAGTTCACGAAATGTCAAATAATATTACATTAGTGTCAGCGATCACAGAGAGTAAAAAAGTCTAGTGTTCCATGCTACTTTAACTTCTGTTATGTCACTTCCATGTATGATTGTGATATAAGCCTGAGTGTTGCACACTTTAAAAATCAAAAGGTGTAATTTCAGAGAAAAATTGTAACTTTGACTTATAATATGCCAGAAAAAAAGTGCTGCAGAAAAAGTCAAAGAGGCTGGCATGGGGGCTCACACCTGTAATCCCTGCACTTTGGGAGGCAGAGGCAGTTGGATCACTTGAGGTCAGGTGTTTGATATCAGCCTGGCCAACATGGTGAAACCCTGTCTCTACTAAAAATACAAAAATTAGCCAGATGTGGTGGCACGTGCCTGTAGTCCCAGCTACTCAGGAGGCTGAGGCTGGAAAATTGCTTTAACCTGAGAGGCAGGGGTTGCAGTGGCTGAGATTGCATCACTGCACTCCAACCTGGGCAACAAGAGAAAGACTCCGAAGTTTTTTTTTTTCTTTTTGTTTTGAGACAGAGTCTCATTCTTGTTGCCTAGGAATACAGGCATAAACCACTGTGCCTGGCCAAGGTAGTGCTTTTTTGTTGTCACCTGACCTTTCCTAAAGTACTTGCCTCATCTTTAAAAATTTTGATGATATGTCTTCTGCATCTTGACAGATTAAAAATAATTAAGAAGGAGACGTATTGTTTTAAAAAAATGCAACTGCTATTAAGAGGAAGTTTCAATTGAGTTGAAAATGTGATTAAAGAGATTTTAGATATTATTTCGGTGTTGGTTATCTTTCTTGGTATTAACGGATTGTCCAGACCTGTCTTGCCTCTGGGGAATGAAGGAACATCAAGAAACATTTTCCAGTGAAAGGACCTGCTTGAAAGTATAATGTTCTTTTGCTATAAATTTGGTTAAATGACTCTTCGTAAGTATTGTAGGAAAATGGTGAAGAGGTGGGTCTACCAGCTCTTCCTACATTCATTGAAGAGCTGCCAGAAGTCTCATTTGCAGAATATTTTATTGTTAATAAAATAACACAGCTGATTTGAGAGATCAATTATGTATATAATGTTTTCTTTCAGCTTGAGTTAATTATAGGTAGGATCTCTTTTACAGTTCTAATAAATATAACCCATTTACCCACCTATAAGTATTAATAGAAATATTTGGACTACAAACAAAACCTGAGAAGAATCAGCAGGATCCCAGGCATTCAGTGGTGATACTGGGTTGAAAGGTAAAGAGAGTGAGATTTTGAAGACAACAGTTTGAGACTCATACTGATGTTTCTAGGTCTCTAAACTTAACTACATGCTTATAATATAACCATATAGTCTTCACTTCAGACCTATTTGCGCATAGCAGAAAGTAGAGGAACAGAAACCTGAGATTTGTGATTGTGTAGATGTCTTATGATTGAGTGCTTAGACAAGCAAACCGAGAAGATGCAGTAGTCATATCAATAGTCCTCACTGCTTGCTTTGATATGATATGGCTTTCATCCCTACCTATCCCTACCACAGTACCCTCCATCCTCCACTACAGCTCCACCCCACCCAGCTTTTTTAAGGAGAGAGAATCTTGCTTTGTTACTAAGGCTGGCCTTAAACTCTGGGGCTCAAGTAATCCTCCTGCCTCAGACTTCCAATTAGCTGACTACAGGCATGTACCGTAAGTGCCCAGTAGTTTAATTAGTGTGATGCGTCATTTATGATCTATGTAAAGCAATTATTATGTCCCATCACTATACTCATCTTGCTTACCCTTGATTGTCTTTCGAGAATAAGAATTGAATGAACCGTTAGAATTGTGAAGAAGAGGGTTCTCATTATTGTTTTTTTCCCTTATTCTTTAATTTTACCCTGACTTTCTTCTAGGAATTACCTTACCCTGGGAATGTTCTTAGTCACCAACTGGAGACGAAGATAAGGTGAAATTTGGTCACCTTCACAAGATGTTGATATTCTAGTCCATTTGCTAATTTGGGTCTAAACAGTAGGGAAAGGATTTGAACCATAAACATAAATTCAGTCTTACAACATTATTCTTAAACCTTATTTACCTGAATTGAGGACAGAAGTTGTATTTGCCAGCTCAACAGAAGGAGACAAAACATACACTTGATTATACATAAATAATACAGAAGAAAGGAACTCTTCCTTTTCTCCTTCCCATCTTCTGTGTCATCACTTGCCTTTCCTTTCAGCACCCAGAGTTCCTTTTGTTTCTATTATTCCCCTGAACCTAGAGCTCACTGAAAGTAAAAAGACTGCCGTGGTTCCTCTGAGGACTGCTGGGTGACTTGGGCCTATCACAAATGCGTTACCCTAGGTTTTTTCATCTCCAGCCCTTCAGCTTCCGGTATTGAACAGTTCCTGTATATCATTCCGTATATAACATCAGATCTTAACAATCTTTAATCACATTTTGAAAAGTATGACTCCACTGAACCTAAGCAGTAGGCTTGGATTTAAGTATACAAAGAAGCAGTTCTTGCCTTGTAATCTGCTCTAGAGTAGGAGGTTCAAAGTATTTTACTTAGGATTTTTCCAGATGCTTTTGGAAAGCAGTGCGCAGTGGCTTACACCTGTAATCCTAGCACTTTGGGAGGCTGAGACGGGTGGATCACTTGACCTCAGGAGTTCGAGACCACCCAGTGCAACATGGTGAAACCCCATCTCTAACAAAATGAAACAAAAAACAATTTGCTGGGTGGGGTGTCTTGTGCCTGCAGTCCTAGCTTCTTGGGGATGCTGAGGCAGGAGAATCGCTTGATCCCAGGAGGTGGAGGTTGCAGTGAGCCAAGATTGTACCACTGCACTCCAGCCTGGGTGACAGAGACCCTGTCTCAAAAAGGAAAAAAAAGCATTTGGAGGAAAATATTACTGATGAGTGGAAATGGAATCTAGCTCTGGTTTATTTCCCAACTTAGTTAATGGGCTTTCCCTAAAATCATATTCCTAATACGAGCATACCTTGAAGATACTGCAGGATTGGTTCCAGACAACCACAATAAATACAATAAAGTGAATATTGCAATAAAGCAAGTCACATGAATTATTTAGTTGCCCCAGTACATATAAAAGTTAATGTTTACACTGTACTATACTAAGTCCACACTGGCGTTATGTCTAAAAAAATGTACATGATTCAATTTAAAAATACTTCATTTTAAAAATACTTTATTGTTAATACATCTTTTAAAAATGCCAGCAGTCCTCTGAGCCTTCAGCAAGTTGTAATCCTTTTGCTGATGGAAGGTCTTGCCTTAATATTGATAGCTATGACTGATGAGAGTGGTGGTACTTAAAGATTGCGGTGGCTGTGCCAGTTTCTTGAAGTAAGACAACAATGGAGTTTGCTGCATTGATCGACTCTTCCTTTCATGAATGATTTCTCTGTAGCACATGATGCTGTTTAATAGCATTTTACCCATAGAACTTCTTTCAGAATTAGAGTCAGTCCTTTCAAACTCTGCAGCTGCTTTAAGTTTATGTAATGTACTAATGTAATATACTGAGTTTATATGATAGTCTAAATCTTTTGTTGTCATTTTCATCTTGTTCCCAGTATCTTTAACAGGAGTAGATTCCATCTCAGGACATCACTTCTGCATTTTTTTTTTTTTTTAATGAAAACAACAACAACAACAAACACTTGTCTCTGGGGCTCTGCATGCTTTTATTTTAAAAAACCACTTCTGGCTGGGCATGTTAGTTCATGCCTTTGCTCCTAACACTTTGAGGGGCTGAGGTGGGAGGATTGCTTGAGTCCAGGAGTTAAAGACCAGCCTGGGCAACATGGCAAGACCCTGTCTCTACAAAAAATTTAAAAATTAGCTGGGTGCAATAGCGCACACCTGTGGTCCCAGCTACTTGGATTGCTTGAGCCCGGTAGGTCGAGGCTGCAGTGAGCTGTGTTTATAACACTGCACTCCATCGTAGGCAACACTGTGAGACCTTGTCTGAAAGGAATGAATGAATGAATGAGGCTGGGTCAGTGGCTCACTTCTGTAATCCCAGCACTTTGGGATGCCAAGGCAGGTGGATCATTTGAGGTCAGCAGCTCTAGACCAGCCTGGCCAACATGGTGAAACCCTGTCTCTACTGAAAACAAAAATTAGTCAGGCGTGGTGGCATGTGCCTGTAATCGCAGCTGCTTGCAAGGCTGAGGCAAGAGAATCATCTGAACTTGGGAGGTAGAGGTTGCAGGGAGCCGAGATTGTGCCACTGCACACCAGCCTGGGCAACAGAGTGAGCCAGTGTCTCAAAAAAAAAAAAAAAAGATAAAATAAACAAAGGGCATAAAGAAACCACTTTCTTTTTTTTCTTTTTTTTTTTTTTTTTGAGGCGGAGTTTCGCTCTTGATACCCAGGCTGGAGCGCAATGGCGCGATCTCGGCTCACCGCAATCTCCGCCTCCTGGGTTCAGGCAATTCTCCTGCCTCAGCCTCCTGAGTAGCTGGGATTACAGGCACACGCCACCGTGCCCAGCCAATTTTTTGTATTAGTAGAGACGGGGTTTCACCATGTTGACCAGGATGGTCTCGATCTCTTGACCTCGTGATCCACCCGCCTCGGCCTCCCAAAGTGCTGGGATTACAGGCTTGAGCCACCGCGCCCGGCCAAAGAAACCACTTTCTTTGCCTCTCCGTAAGAAGCAACTCACTCAACTTTTATCATGAGTTGCAGTAATTCAATCATATATTTAGGGTCCAACTTCTTATTCTAGTTCTCTTGCTGTCTTCACAATATCTGTAGTTACTTCATCCACTGAAGTCTTGAACCCCTCAAAGTATGCATGAGGCTTGGGATCTACTTTTTCCAAATTATTAGTGTTGCTATTTTTTGACTGCCTTCAATAAACCACAAATGTTCTTAATGACATTTAGAATGGTGACTCCTTTCTGGTAGGTTTTCAATTTATTTTTGCCCAGATTGATCAGAGGAATTACTATGGCAGCTATAGCCATATGAAATACATTTCTTAAGTAATAAGACTTTACTCCTCGATCCGTAGTCTGCAGACTGGATGTTGTGTTAGCAGGTATGAAAACATTAATTTCCTTATATATCATCGGAGCTCTTGGATGACTACGTGCATTGTCAAAAAACAGCAATTTTCTTTTTTCTTTTTTGAGACAAGAGCTCACTTTGCTAAGCAGTAATATTTTAAAAGGAATTGTTTTTTCTTAGTAGTGAGTCTCAACAGTATTCTTAAAATACTCAGTAAACCATGTAAACAGATACATTGTCAATATAGGCTTTTGTTTGTTAATAGAGCACAGGCAGAATAGATTTATTATAACTTTTAAGGGCTCCAGGATTTTGGAATTGTAAATGAGCATTGAACTTTAAGTCACCAGCTACATTAGACCCTAACAGGAATCATCTAGTCCTTTGAAACTTTGAAGCCAGGCATTGACTTCTCTTTAGCTATGAAAGTCCTGGCTGACATCTTCCAGTATTAGACTGTTTGGTCTACATGGAAAATCTGTTATTCATTGTAGCACTTTCCATAAATGATCTTAGCTAGATCTTCTGGATAACTTACTGCAGCTTCTACATCAGCACTTGCTGCTTCACCTTGCACTTTTATAGAGATAGCTTCTTTCCTTCAATTTCATGAGCTACCCTCTGCTATCTTCAGACTTTTCTTCTGCAGCCTCCTTGCCTCCCTCAGCCTTCATAGAATTGAAGACAGTTAGGGCCTTCTTCTAGCTTAGGCTTTGGCTTAAGAGAATGTTGTAGCTGGTTTGATCTTCTATCTAGACCACTAAAACTTTCTTTAGATCAGCTCTAAGGCTGTTTCACTTTGTTATCATTTGTGTGTTCACTGGAGTACTTTCAGTTCCTTTCAGAAATTTTTGCTTTGCATTCACGACTTGCCTAACTGGTATAAGAGGCCAGTTAGGTAAGGTGTTCTCTTTCTGGGTCCACACAGGGGCATAGTTTTAAGGGCAAGAACGTCCTAGCACTATGCCCCTCTCCCATCTCTCTCCATCTGGGAGATTTAACAGTTTATGTTTAAATTTCACGGGTACGGGAAGAAACTAAGAGTCAATCATTCCAGCAGAAGTTCTAGGGAACTCCTTTCATTGGCCTGGGGTCTTAGAGAAGGTGGAGTTCCTCCCAGGTTAAAAGTCCTCTTCTTCCACACACCTTTGGACTCCATGTTTGGGTCCTCTTTCCACGAACACTGCCTTCATGAAAGCTGTCTTTCTCTTGGATTTCCCATCTGGTGTCCCCTTCCACACTCTGTGGTGGAAGCCTGTCTTCTCCTCCTAAACACAGTCTCTCTATTGCCTTCCACTCAGTGTGGAAACTGCTTTCCTCTCCTGGATTCCATCTTTCTGGATTCTCTCACTCAGTGTGAGAGTTAGCTGTTTCTTTCTCTCTCCTTCTACTGTTTCTCTCTCTCTAAATAAATCACTTTCTACAAACACTTTTGAGTCTCGTATTTACTGTGCACTGCACCGTGGTCCCCTCTCTCATTCTTGAGAGGGCAGGAGACCAAGAACCTGGAGAAACGTCCTCTCAGGACGTTCAGGCACCCCTGAACCCCAATATAATGTAGTTTTTAGCCTATCTGGGCTTTTGACATGTCTTCCTCACTAAGCTGAATCATTTATCGGTTTTGATTTAAAATGAGAGCTGTGCAAATCTTCCTTTAACTTGAATACTTATAGGCCATTAATTGGCCTATTCAATGTTGTTGTGTCTCAGGACATAGGGAGGCCCACAGAGACGAGAGGAGGATGTCGGGAACATCTGTTAAGGACACACACGTTTATTAAATTTGTTGCCTTATATGGGCACAGTTTTTGGTGCCCAAAGCAACTGTAGTAGTAACTTTAATGACTACTGATCAAATATCACCATAATAGATAAAATAATAATGAGAAAAATTTAAATGCTGTAAGAATTACCAAAATTTGACAGACACAGCAGCACATGCTGTTGGAAAAATAGCCCTGATAGACTTGCTTGACAAACCTTCAGTTTGTTCAAAACAAAACAAAACCCCAAACATCTGTAAAGCATAGTAAAGCAAAGTGTAATAAATATGCCTGTCAAAGGAAGCAGTGGTTTAATTTTTTTATTCTTATTTTTTTAAACAAATGAAAGCTTTAAGTGGCAAAGGTAATTCGGGATTTAGTGTGAAAAATCTTAGTCCTTTGTTATTTTGAGTAATGTAGATTTGTTTACACTATTAGAATTTTAGTTAAATTCTTGCTTCTTCAACCAGTTTGGAACATGGGGTAGACAAGATTTTTCCTAGAACCTTAATGTTTTTACTAGTGCGATCGTATGTTTTCTAAAGGAGTCCTAAATTAATAGTCACAATGTTGGGATAAAGGAGAATATAGAAGTATGATTTTAAAGTTTCTAAGATGTAGATGTTATAAGACAAAAAGATTTTAATATATTACACTTATTCATCTTGTGATATAATCTTATGCTTGATTTTTAAAAATTGGTTTTAAGTATAAAACCACTACAGTTTTCACAATCCAAGATACACAAGATAACTGAGTATTTTGTTGGTGCTCACTAGTTCTTCACACTAGGAATCTTACTGTTTTCAAATTAAAGGTTATGTTTTTCTTGGTTGTGTTAGGAATATTTTTATAATATAGCATGAAATGTTTGACCGAACTTTAGAAAGATAAAATATAGTTCCTTTTTCTATAGCAGGCATTGCCAGTAGACCTGAGCAACAATGGTATCAGAAGTCATGGAAGTGGCGGTTTTCATGGAGCATCTGCATTTGACCCCTGCTGCCCTGTTTCATCTTCCCGAGCTGCAATCTTTGGCCATCAGGCTGCTGCTGCTGCCCCAAGTCAACCATTATCATCAATAGATGGCTATGGATCAAGCATGGTTGCACAGCCCCAGCCCCAGCCCCCTCCACAGCCCTCTCTCTCATCATGTCGGCATTACCTGCCACCCCCTTGTAAGTATAAACTTAATGGGCACAAAATCTAGAGTCATATCAGTGAAGCATTTTATACTCCTTCATGAAATAACCTTTAATTAATCCCAGTTCTTAAATTTTTAGTATTTACTTGGCTTAAGCATGGAGTATATTTTTCCCATTGTAATACTATGAAACAGGTATATTGAATGGAAGTTTTAAGGAATTTAGATTTATTCTTCAGGACAACTGAAGAAATGTGAAAGTTGAGTAGTATTTCTAGGCACAGTAAAGTAAATTCTAAGAATTCTCAAGCAGTTAACTGAGACATAAGAGAGAATATCCTGACTACAAGCTTTGTCAGTTATAAAAGGGTTTTTATACTCATTTGAGGCAGGCAATTAAAATAAAACCACGGTTGGGCATGCTGGCTCATTCCTGTAATCCCAGCACTTTGGGAGGCCAAGGCAGGAGCATTGCTTGAGGCCAGGAGTTTGAGACCAGCCTGGGCAACATAGTGAGACCCCATTTCTATAAAAATAAAATAAAATAGAACCAGGCATGCCTTTTCTAAAGAACTTGAAATTTGTTAGATATCATAAGAGCTAATAAATACCCAGGCCGGGCGCGGTGGCTCATGCCTGTAATCCCAGCACTTTGGGAGGCCGAGGCGGGTGGATCACGAGGTCAAGAGATCGAGACCATCCTGGTCAACATGGTGAAACCCTGTCTCTACTAAAAATACAAAAAATTAGCTGGGCATGGTGGTGCGTGCCTGTAATCCCAGCTACTCAGGAGGCTGAGGCAGGAGAATTGCCTGAATCTGGGAGGCGGAGGTTGCGGTGAGCCGAGATCGCGCCATTGCACTCCAGCCTGGGTAACGAGCGAAACGCCGTCTTAAAAAAAAAAAAAAAAAAGAACTAATAAACACCCTAAGGATGTGTAACGTAGTTACTATTTTGTTAGATCATAAGCTAATAATCAAATGGAGCTTAATAAACTGCTAAGAAATACCAAAAGTTCATGCCTGAAATAAAGTAGGAAGTCAGCAAGAAAATTTGTGTTTTGTTCTGATTACGTGGCAAGGGGAATTTTCAGTTATGTATCTTCTTGGATTTTTTTCTTTTCCAGTCATTTAAAAACCTGCATTCTGCAACACAGCTGGAATCAACCCAGAATTTGTACAGTGAAACTGGAATATATTATTTACCTTCTCAGTAATGCAACTTAAAATTTAGAGTATAAATTGGAAAATAGATTTAGAAACACTTTTTACAAAGCATTGACAAATGGGCCAGTTCTGTGTATGAGCACCAATATTATGCATGGCCTATTTTGTGATACTTGATTGTATTCATTTTTAATTGATCATCTTTTATTTGAAATTCAATATATGTAGTTTTCTGCCCCTCCTCTTTAAAAATAATATACTGAAGCAGTTTACAAGTAAGTTCATTCCTTTTAAAATGTTATAATAAATAAATGTTTTAGACTCATTTGTTAAATTCTAAAACATTCAGACTGTGCAGAGTGATATAAAATGAGAGTTTAAAAGCTTTTTCCCACAGCTTATTCTTTTTTTTTTTTTTTTTTTTTTTTTTTTGAGACGGAGTTTCGCTCTTGATACCCAGTCTGGAGTGCAATGGCGCGATCTCGGGTCACCGCAACCTCCGCCTCCTGGGTTCAGGCAGTTCTCCTGCCTCAGCCTCCTGAGTAGCTGGGATTACAGGCACGCGCCACCATGCCCAGCTAATTTTTTTGTATTAGTAGAGACGGGGTTTCACTATGTTGACCAGGATGGTCTCGATCTCTTGACCTCGTGATCCACCCGCCTCGGCCTCCCAAAGTGCTGGGATTACAGGCTTGAGCCACCGCGCCCGGCCGCTTATTCTTAATATATTATCAGAGGTAGCAACTGTGATGTAAAAACTTTTAGAAATTTTCTTCGTACACATAAATATGTATATATCTTACCTTTTCAAAATGGGAAATCAAACATATTATACTCCTTGCTTTTTGTTTTTAAATTTAGCAGTATATCTTGATTTTTGCATATTAGCATATAAAAGTCAAGCTCATTGGTTTTTAATACCCCCGTAATACCCATTGTATGTTAAGTCAGTCTTCTGTTGATGGACATTTAAGTTGTCTATGGTTGAGTTTATGTATAGTATAACTTCCTAGAAGTGAGATTGCTATGTCAGAGGGATAAACTGTCAGGTAAATACTGTTAAATTTCTCTCCAAGGGGCTGTATCAGTTTATACACCTCATTCGGGGTATTTAATGAGTATTAATGAGAATGAAGGTAGGAAATTTAAATTGTATTATTTTATGTTAGAGACATTTTGATAACTCTTTTGGGCTTCTTTTCCTAAAGGATTGTGTATATTCTCTCCCTAACTCTCGCACGCTTTTAAAAAACATTTCCGGTATCCTTTAGTTCACTTGTGAAACGTGGTTCTTAAACGTTTCTTCATCCAGAATGAACTGGGGAAGACAGTATGGTGTGGTAAAGCACTAGCTTTGAATTGAATAGAATAGATTTGAGTTAACCTCCCAGCTCTGACTAATCAGCTTAGTGACTTTGGATAACTTACTTAATCTCTCTCCTTACATTCTTCGCACTTGTAAAATGGGAATAATTCCTATTGGCTATACATTGTGATACTTGTACCCAAATGAATAGTTTGCTGTTTCGTAAGTACATTTATATGTATAACAACAATACTTGTGCAATAAGAATATCTCCTTGCTTTTGAAAAGTTTATGGTCTTGATGAAGTGATAAAACAACTGTGCTTGAAATGGTGTCATTTAAAAGTTTTGCTATCTGATTAATAAGATGTACTGATAAGATATGTAAGGTCTAGCTTGGTAGTGTAAGCCTGTAGTTCCAGCTACTCAGGAGGCTGAGGCAGGGGGGATTGCTGGAGCCCAGGAGTTCAAGGTGGTGGTGTGCTGTTAACACACCTGTGAATAATCCTTGTACTCCAGCCTGGACAACATAGTGAGAACCTGTTTCTTAAAAAAAAAAAAAAAAGATATGTAGGTAAGGCTACTTATGATTAATCATGAAGTGAATGGTCTACCCTGTAAAGCTATAGGAATGTAGAGAGTAAATGTTGGAACAAATCATAATATTGCATCTGCAAGTGATATGTTATACATCCGCGAAGCAATATCAATAACATTTTTTTAAAACTGTTAACAACACAAATGTGAGACAAAGGGAAAGGGTTTTGGGTAATGTAGAATATGTCACTCTTTTATAATGGTGAGCAACCTGTTTTGTTTAGATAAACAGTGAATTCAAATGATGTCTGAAGAGTAGTTAAATAAATGGACTTATTCTGAAACAAAACTTCTTGTTTTGTAATATTTGTGAATATTGTCTTGCATAATGACTACACAAGTATAAAACTTTGAAACTAGAAAAAAATACTGTGGGCTGGGTGCAGTGGCTCACTCCTGTAATCCCAGCACTTTGGGAGGCCAAGGCGGGTGGATCACAAGGTCAGGAGTTCCAGACCAGCCTGGCCAAGATGGTGAAACCCCATGTCTACTAAAAATATAAAAATTAGCTGGGCATGGGGGCAGGCACCTATAAATCCCAGCTACTCAAGAGGCTGAGGCAAGAGAACCCGGGAGGTGGAGGTTGCAGTGAGCTGAGATTGCGCCACTGCACTCTAACCTGGGTGACAGAGCAGGACTCCATCTCAAAAAAAGAAAGAAAGAAAAAGAAAAATGCTGTGAATTTGAGAAAGGATAGTTAACAATCATAAAACAATAGTAGATTCATTTTTTATGATTAAGAGCTACTGAGCTTTATGCCTTCTTGCAGAGTAAAGCATTGATTTGAAAATAGAACGCTTAGAAAATTGGTTTAAAAATTTGTCTTGCAACTTTTTAAAATTACATTTGTTGAAGGTTGGTCCTTTACGTGTTAACAAAGGCATACTTTGAAAATACAGTTGTGTTATGGATACCTAACTTCTGCCCTTGCTGAATGAATCAAAAGCATTAAAAATTGAAGAAAACCCTCCTGTAATTAAACTAGAGAATGGCTGTTGCTCTCTATCAGACTTCCAAGAACATATTCTAATAAAATGAAATTTGGATTGAAATCTAAGGAGACAAACTGTTTTTTTTGTTTTTACATGTCAAGTAGATGCAGATCTCTAAGAGTAAGAAAGATATGTATTACTCAGAGGGATTTTTCAGCAGTAACTTTGAAACATAAAGATGTAGAATGAAAAAATGGGGGGAGCCATCTTATTAAGGACTTTATTTCCATATTTGTTGGGAAACAAGTATGCATCCATCATAAGGTAGTACAGAAAACACGGCATGGGGTGGGGAGAGAAAGACAGTTTGGAAAAATGTTTACACCGTTTTATGATAGAAATTCCATATATGCAAAGAATACTTGTAAGTCAATAAGAAAAGGGTGAATAGGCTAAGCATGTAAATAGATAATTCTGAGAAGAAATACAAGTGGTCAAGAAATAAAAGATTTTTCTCAGATTAACATTTATTTTAAAAAAAATAGTGGTAGTGTAGGGGTAATCAGGACTTCGTGTGTACTCCTTTTTGTTTTTTTTTTTTGAGATAGAGACTCACTCTGTTGCCCAGGTTCAGGCGATTTTCCTGCCTCAGCCTCCCAAATAGCTGGGATTACAGGCACCTGTCATCATGCCTGGCTAATTTTTTTAGTTTTAGTAGAGACGAGTTTTGCCATGTTGGCATGACTGGTCTCAGACTCCTGGCGTCAGGTGATTCAGCCTGCCTTGGCATCCCAAAGTGCTGGGATTACAGGTGTGAGCCACCATGCCTGGCCCTTTCTGTGTACTCTTGATCGAAATGTTAATTATGGCAACCTTTTGGAAAGGGTATTTTTTATCAACTGGCATCTAAATTTAATTTTTTCTTTCTGTCCCACAGCTGCTTACAGGAATTAATGCTACAGAAATGATCTCTATGTATGTGTATACGTGTGTGTAAATGAAAGACTGAGTGCAGGAGGGACCATATACACAAATGTATCACAGCATTTGAGTTTTTTATCAGTGGGGATTTTGTCAATACATTTTGGCATATTCATATAATAGAATGTTGTGAAGCTGTGAGTGAAATTAATATATTTAATACTGAAGTTAATATATATAATACTGTAATATATATTGACCTAGGAAGATATCCAAGATTATTCTAAGAAGAGAGCCAGTTGCTTGAACAGTTTCATTAATACTTTACTTGATAAAGTATTCATAAAAATAAAATATGTGCTAGAATCTTTAAAAGTACAATAGGAATATATAATAGCAGTATATGTTCAACTGCATGGTACCTATATAACATAATTGAAATGTTTTTCTTGCAGATGCCTCTTTAACAAGGCCACTTCATCATCAGGCTTCTGCCTGCCCTCATTCTCATGGAAATCCCCCTCCTCAGACTCAGCCTCCACCTCAAGTGGATTATGTTATTCCTCATCCTGTACATGCTTTCCATTCTCAAATATCTTCTCATGCAACATCTCATCCTGTGGCACCCCCACCACCAACTCACTTAGCCAGTACAGCTGCACCAATCCCTCAGCATCTTCCTCCTACACACCAGCCAATTTCGCACCATATTCCAGCCACAGCACCTCCAGCACAGAGACTGCATCCTCATGAAGTGATGCAGAGGATGGAAGTTCAAAGGAGGAGAATGATGCAGCATCCAACGTACGTGTTACATTTTTAAAAAGAAAATTAAGCTTGCTTTTTCTTCTACTTCCCTTGGTCTTTAAATCTCTGCAATCTAACTGGGTATGGTGGCATGCAACTGTAGTCACAGCTGCTTGGGAGGCTGAGACTTGAGCACAGGAGTTTGAGTTACAGCTGCTTGGGAGGATTGCTTGAGCCCAGGAGTTTGAGTCCATCCAGGCAGCACAGTGAAATACTGTTTGTTTTGTTTTGTTTTAAAAAGAAAAAGAACAACAACAAAAAAATACTATGAAGTCTTTAGAAATATTGTAACTTGTAACTGTAAGCTGGGTGAGTGTCTTGCTTGTAATCCCCAGTTGCTCAGGAGGCTGAGGCAGGAGGATAATTTGAGCCCAGTAGTTCAAAGCTGAGCTGTGACTGTGCCACTGCACTCTAGCTTGGTTGACAGAGTGAGACCCTGTCTTTTGTTTTTTTTGAGACGGAGTTTTGTTCTTGTTGCCCAGACTGGAGTGCAATGGCACAGTCTCGGCTTATAGCAACCTCTGCCTCCTGGGTTTTAAATGATTTTCCTGCCTTAGCCTCCTGAGTAGCTGGGATTATGGGCATGCACCACCACGCCTCGCTAATTTTTTGTAGAGACAGGATTTCTCCTTGTTGGTCAGGCTAGTCTTGAACTCCTGACCTCAGGTGATCCACCCGCCTTGGCCTCCCAAAGTGCCAGGATTGCAAAACACAATAGAAAACGAAACATAGGTGACTGCAATGATTCACCTATAATTCCAACACTTTGGGAGGCCAAGAAAGGAGGATTGCTTGAGCCCAGGAGTTTGAGACCAACTTGGGCAGCATTAGGAGACCTGGTCTCTACTAAAAAAAGAAAGTAGCTGGGCATAGTAGCTTACTCCTGTGGTCTCTGCTACTCGGGAGGCTGAGATGAGAGGATCGCCTGAGCCTGGGAGGTCACAGCTAGATTGCAGTGGTGCAACCATTGTTCACTGTATCCTTGAACTCCTGGGCTTAAGTGATCCTCCCATGATTATGCCACTGCACTCCAGCCTGGGTGACCGAGTGAGACCCTGTCTCTTCCCCTTCCGCAAAAAGTAACTATGCCAAGTCCTCAGTTCACTATAAAATTGATTCTTTGCTAGCCAGAATATTCCCCTGCCTTTTCCTGAATTGTAGGTATTGAGAAAACAAGTTTATATCAGATTATTTAGTAAAATCTGACCAGTTTAACCTATGACCAAGGGTAATTTCTTTATGCAAACCAATTTTTAAAAAAATAATAGACTGGTCTGATGCAGACTAATCTTTTGTCTGTTGCTGCAGTATCGCATAGTGAAAATCAGTGTTAAAATGGATTATTTTGAGGAACAATATCTGAAGATATCAAAGATTTGACTGTTAATAACCAGAGGGAAGAAAACTGTTAATAGAATTTTAAAAAACTGGCAGTGAAAATATTGTACTTCAAATTTATGAAAATTCTTTTTTTTCCTTTTGATTATTCAGGATCTGATTTTCGTATTCAGAGCAGCAAACTTTATTGGTCTAATTCTGCCTGCTGATTTTTGTAAACAAAATTTTATTGGAAAACAGCTACACTTTTTCAGTAACAAACAAACTGAAGAAGTGTTTGTGTTGTTTGTGGCTGTTTTCACACTACAAAGGCTAAGTTGAGTAGTTACAACAGAGAACATATGGCCTTTAGAGCTGAAAAAATTTCCTGTTTTACCCCTCACATAACATGTTTGCCAAACTCTTGATCTAATTAATGATCCAGCTCTCGTGTAACTTCTTGCTTTAGTTCTGTCATTTAAGATTATATCCCAAATCTTGGCCGAGCACAGTGGCTCACGCCTGTAATCCCAGCACTTTGGGATGCTGAGGCAAGTGGATCACAAGGTCAGAACATTGAGACCATCTTGGCCAACATGGTGAAACCCTGTCTCCACTGAAATACAAAAAACTAGCTGGGCGTGGTGTCACATGCCTGTAGTCCCAGCTATTTGGAAGGCTGAAGCAGGGGAATTACTTGAACTCTGGAGGCAGATGTTGCAGTGATCCAAGATTGAGCCACTGCACTCCACCCTGGCGACAGAGCAAGACTCTGTCTCAAAAAAACCAAACCAAAAAACCAAGATTATATCCCATATCTCTGCTTCTTGTTGCCTTTCTAATAAAGTAACCTTTTATATAGAAAATTGCCAGTTTACAGTCTTATCCTCCAGTACCCGGCAAATTGTTATTTAGAATAAATATGCAAAATCTGCAAATGTGTTAAAAACTAATAGAAAATAATTAGACTATAAAAATGAATTTTAACTGAGCATGGTGGCACACACCTGTAGTCCCAGCTACTCAGGTGGCTTAGGTGGGAGGATCACTTGAGCCTAGGAGTTCAGGGTTACACTGAGCTGTGATTGTGCCACTGCACTCGATCCTGGAGCAAGATTCTTAAAAAAGAAACAAAAACGAGGCCGGGCGCGGTGGCTCAAGCCTGTAATCCCAGCACTTTGGGAGGCCGAGGCGGGTGGATCACGAGGTCAAGAGATCGAGACCATCCTGGTCAACATGGTGAAACCCCGTTTCTACTAATACAAAAAATTAGCTGGGCATGGTGGCGCGTGCCTGTAATCCCAGCTACTCAGGAGGCTGAGGCAGGAGAATTGCCTGAACCCAGGAGGCGGAGCTTGCGGTGAGCCGAGATCGCGCCATTGCACTCCAGCCTGGGTAACAAGAGCGAAACTCCGTCTCAAAAAAAAAAACAAAAAACAAAAACAAAACGTGAATCCGTGAAACTAAGCTGTTTTTAGTGTCTTTTGTTAGCTGACTTTAGGAAGAGGAAATACAGTAAACTGGGATGCAGAATAAAAAGTGTGAATGGTGCTAAATATAAGTTTCCTAGGTGTGTTAACATGTACTACATGTATTTTGAAAAAAATGCACAAGGTTAAATTTGTTTTTCTCTTAAACTTTCATCCATTAAAATGGTTGCATGTCTTTACATTGTAAGCGTAAATGAAGCAAAATTAAGGTTTCAATTTTTCCTGCTTTAATGTTTATATAAAATTATTTATTTGTGCCTGCAACATTCGACTGGGATACTTAATTTTTAAAAATTTTATTTCTATTCAATTCCTATTATTCTCCTATTTAAAATATCTCTTGTAAAGAAGGTATACAAGATAATGTTAAAATTACCATTTTCCTTGGGTGATATTTGAGTTGGAAGCATTGGAATAAATGACCAATTAGAATTTGTAGAGGAGGTTATGTTTTCTTTGATTTATTAATAATTTTATATTTTTCATAATTTATTGTTGTAAAATTTATGACTAGTCTATAGATATTTATAGTATTAATACTAGGGTTTTTTTTTCTACATTAAGAAAAGAAATAACCAATTATTCAATTATTTCCAGTGGTCTTTTTGTGTTCTGTGTTTCCAGGCGGGCACATGAACGCCCCCCACCCCATCCACATAGGATGCACCCAAACTATGGTCATGGGCATCATATTCATGTGCCTCAAACTATGTCCTCACATCCTCGACAGGCTCCAGAGAGGTCTGCCTGGTCAGTATCTTGTTTAATTTCAAAGCAATACTTAGCAGCTTGTGGTGAAACTTTTGGAAGAGATGCTTTGTGATGGATTGCCATGCAGAATGGTGATGTGGAGAAAACTAATCCCTAGTTTAACTGTGAGACACTGCCTCTGGGCAGATAGAGATTTGAAGAAGAAAGAGCAGGAGCTGGGGCAGGGAACCATGTCAAGCAGGAGTAGAACTCTTTTTTTTATGTTTAATTGACAAATAAAAATTGTATATATTTTGGAGTTACCACATATTTCAGTACATGTATACATTGTGAAATGATCAAATCAGGCTAATGGCATATTTATCACCTCAAATATTTATCATTTCTTTGTGATGAGAAAGTTTAAAATCTTCTCTTTTCACAGTTTTGAAATAAACAGTACATTATTATTAACTATAGTCACCTTGCTGTGCAGTAGAATATCAGAAATTATTCCTCCTAGCTGAAGCTTTGTATCCATTGTCCAACATCTCCCCTTTCCTCATCCATGAGCCCCTGCCCCCTCCCCAACCTCTGGTAAACAACATGCTTATGAGTTCTCATGTCAGTAAGAGGAGTAGAGCTTTTTTCCCGTTTTTCAGGCGTGCCACCAGAGTTAACTCCCTAGACTGATCCTGCTTTTCACATCTTCTTTAACTGACCCCCACCTTTGTACTCAGATTTGCTCCACCACCCTCACCTGCTATTGACAAGGGAAGTTCAGCCTTCATTCTCCTAGACTTGTGATCTTTCCTAGAGAGATGAAAGCAGATTTTCATTAAATTTTTTTTCCGAATTTATTGTTTGTAGGCATTCATTGAGATCTTGAACCACAGTGACTTTTGAGGCAGAACACAAAATGATAATAAGTAAAGGAAGATTTAGCAGATAACAGTTTTACCCCTTCTAAAATTCTGTTTACCCTTGTTTTATAAAATGTGGAAGAGTTTGCTGTTGTAATTGTCCTTAATGTCAACAATCAAGAGATTATATCTAACAAACAAAAACCCAGAGATCATCTGTAACATTCAGATACACCAAAAAAGTAAATGCTATGTTGTATGCTCCTCAAGTAGGACCAGGCTTTTATCTTAGAATGATGGACCTTAGTAGCCATCCATTGTATTTCCTTCCTTTGTAAGATGTGAAACCAAGTACAAATGCTTTACTTCTCATTGTCACAAAATTTAAGTTTTCTGAGCTTTCAGTTCTGAAATAAATTTGAAATTAAATATTTTGGGCTACATTATCTTTCCTCAGCTTTGTAAATTAAGAAACCTTAGATTACTTTTTTAAGTGTAAACATAATTCCCCGTTTCTGTTGATGATAAAGGGACCCTAAGGAAGATTAAACTGTTCTCATCCTTTTGTCAGGGAACTGGGAATTGAAGCTGGAGTGACTGCAGCTACTTATACACCTGGTGCATTGCATCCTCACTTGGCCCATTATCACGCACCTCCTCGACTTCATCACTTACAATTAGGAGCTCTTCCTTTAATGGTAAAATGGAAAATCTTCAAAATTCTGAATGTGTTCTGAAAGTTCATTTTCTAAATAAAATATTTTATTGGAAATATTTTACTATATTAGTTATTATAGATGTTGTAATAGAATTTGAGAGTAATCTAGTTAGCTAAAAATTGTGCTGTAAAAAAGTATTAGATGTATTAAAATCTGTGTGTGTAATTTGCATTGTAAAATATACTCATAATGTACAAAATGACAAAAAAGTGTGGGTTTTTTGGTATACCAAGATACTCTTTATCCACTGTCAGGAGTATACTGTGCTTCAGTTATTTTGCCATAGTGGTAATAGGTCTGTTTTGATGCAGTCATACTTGATTTTCTTTTTTTTTTTCTCTCTGTCTGTCTTTGAAAGCTGTTGATGAGACTGTCAATTCTTTTTTTTTTTAAAAAAAAGGAAGAAAGAAAAAAAGAATGAAGAAGAAGAGGAAGAAAAAGGAAGAGAAAGAGAGAGAATAGGAGTATTGCTTTCTTACCCAGGCTAGAATACAATTTAGAAATGGGTATTGAAAACCTCTTTTATACCAATAATTATACTTAATGACGTAGACAGGAAGGAATAAGGGAAGAAAATAACAAACAAGCAGCCAACCAATATTTCATTTAAACCTATGAAAATGCTATGCGATTACTGAGGAGTGATTTACTTCCAATTATGTAGTCACTTTTGGAATAGGTGTGAGGTGGTAATGTATGTTTTGTGTATTTGAAGTGGAGAGTTCTATAAATGTTTATTAAGTTTACTTGTTCCGGGTCTGAGTTCAAGTCCTGGATGTCCTTGTTAATTTTCTGTCTCGTTGATCTATAGAATCATTAGCTTTACTTGTTACATTGATCCTTTTGCCCTTATGTAATGTCCTTCTTTGCCTCTTTTGATCTTTGTTGCTTTAAAGTCTGTTTTATCAGAGGCGAGAAATCCTGCTTTTTATTTATTTGTTTATTTTTACTCTCTGTTTGGTTGGTAAATCTTCCTCCTTCTCTTTGTTTTGAGTCTTTGTGTATCGTTGCATGTGAGATAGGTCTGGATGCAGCATACCGATGGGTTTTGGCTTTTTATCCAATTTAAATATATATGAGTTTAATACTGCCATTTGATGCTAGCTGGCTGTTTTGCCCATTAGTTGGTGTAAATTTTTCATTGTGTTGATGCTCTTTGCTTTTTGATATATTTTTGGAAAGGCTGATATTGGTTGTTCCTTTATATGTGTAGTGCTTCTTTCAGAAGCTCTTGTAAAGCAGGCCTGGTGGTGGTGAAGTCTCTAAGTACTTGCTTATTCGCAAAAGATTTAATTTTTCCTTCACTTGTAAAGCTTAGTTTGGCTGGATATGAAATTCTGGGTTGAAAGTTCTTTTCTTTAAGGATGTTAAATATTGGTCCCCACTCTTTTCTGGCTTGTAGGGTTTCTGCTGAGAGATCTGCTGTAAGTCTGATAGGTTTCCCTTTGTGGGTAACCTGACCTTTCTCTCTGGCTGCCCTTAGTATTTTCTCCTTCATTTCAACCCTAATAAATCTGGCAATTATGTGCCTTGGGGTTGGTCTTCTTGAAGAATATCTTTGTGGTGTTCTCTGTATTTCCTGGAGTTGAATATTACCCTGCCTTGCTAGGTTGGGAAAGTTTTCCTGAATGATATCCTGAAGAGTATTTTCCAACTTGGATTCATTCTCTTCGTCACATTCAGGTACACCTATCAAACGTAAATTAGATCTTTTCACATAGTCCCATATTTCCTGGAGACTTTGCCCATTCCTTTTTATCCTTTTTTCTCCAATCTTGTCTTCTTGTTTCATTTCACTGAGCTGGTCCTCGACATCTGATATCCTTTCTTCTGCTTGATCAATTCAACTGTTTAAACTTGTGCATACTTCGTGAAGTTCTCGTGTTGTGTTTTTCAACTCCATCAATTCACTTATATTCCTTTCTAAATTGTCCATTCTCGTTAGCATTTCGTCAAACCTTTTTTCAGGGTTCTAAGTTTCTTTGCATTGGGTTAGAACAAGTTCTTTTAATTCACAGAAGTTTCTTATCACCCACCTTTTGAAACCTGCTTCTGATAATGGAACACGCTCATTCTCCATTAAGCCTTGTTCCGTTGCTGATGAGGAACTGTGATCCCCTGTAGAGGGAGAGGCATTCTGATTTTGAGTATTCTCTGCCTTTTTAGGCTGGTTTCTTCCCTTCATTATATATTTATCCCTCTGTCCTCTTGGTAATTACCGACTTTCTAACTAGGTCTCTGAGCGGACGTCCAACTTGTTGATTCCCAGCGCTGAAATCTGAGCAATCCACTGCACCGGCCAAAACAGCGGTGTTAAGATTGATGGTGCTTTTCTGCCCGGGAATCTCCGGACTCTGCACCAAGAACTGCCGCACTAAGGCGCCAGCAAAACCGCCGCGCCGGCCACAAGAGTCGCCCTGGCGACCCGTGGGGCTCCTCTGCTGGAAATCTCTTGGTCCGTGAGCAACAAAAATTCGTCTGAAAGTGTGGCGTCCTCTTGTTCTCTGCGCTTTCACTGGGAGCTACGAGCCCTAGCTGCTAGTGATCAGCCATCTTGGATCGATCTCCTTTTTTTTTTTTTTTTTTTGAGATGGAGTCTTGCTCTGTCACCCAGGCTGGAGTGCAGTAATATGATCTGTGCTCACTGCAACCTCTGCCTCCTGGGTTCAGGTGATTCTCCTGCCTCAGCCTCCCAAGTAGCTGGGATTACAGGCACAGGCCCCCATGCCCGGCTCATTTTTGTATTTTTAGTAGAAATGGGGTTTCACAGTGTTGGCCAGGCTGGTCTCAAACTCCTGTCCTCAAGTGATCTGTCCCAAAGTGCTGGGATTACAGGCATGAGCCACAGCACCCAGCCTGATTTTCTAATCTGCAGAAAGATCATAGTAATTCTCTACATCTGATTTAAGCAAGTTCAGATTTTGTAAAGTAAGTGCTAAAGAACAAGTTCAGCAAACCATACATTGCATTTGCTATTTGTATTACATACTTGTTGTATAAGTGATACAGAAAAGGAATAGTTTTGTGTTGTTGTGGGTAGAGGCGCTGCAGGGAAGCTTTGAGAGAAGCTTTCTGGCACACGTGATTTCTAAGCAGACTTTGGATTTTGGAATGGTGCTCTTGCAGAGGTTACACCATGTAAAAAGATGTAGCAAACAGCACAGGCACTGGGAACTCCAAGTAAGCTGGTGTTTCTAATCCTAGGAGTGAGGGTCAGGCAGCAGTGAGAAATTGTTCTAGCAAGAAACTGGAACTCAGGAACCATTGAAGGGGAAATGTCCTGATCAAATTTATGATTTTAGAGTGATTTAATCAGATTATAGTTAGAAAAATCACCTCCTTAGTTATGTGGAAAAATAGATTTAAATGTGGGAAACCAGTTAGGACATTCTAGTAGAAGAGGTAAATATCGGTGAATGCCTGAATGAAGGCAATCATAGTTGGCATAAAAATGATGGGACACATTTGAGAAATATTTAGGGTGACTCCCAGATTTCTAGTTTGTGTTAAAAAGTAATTAGAGTGGATATTGGTGTCTTGTGTCAGAATGGTTTAATAATGGTGAGTGTTACAGGTGGGGCACCTCTTAGATTATGGTAAGAAAGTAAAAAACATGGAGACAATGAATACAGACTTCTTGCTTTATAAGCTTGACTGTGAAGGGAAAATGAAGGAAATACCAATTTGGTGGCAATAATTCCAGGATTAGTAGAGAATTTAGGTTTGGAGAAACTTAAAGGTATTTTTAGATTGAAGACCGAAAACCATTAGAGAGGAATTGTTTGAAGATACCGAAGAGATACTTGGTGTGGAGTAATTAATTAAACATGATCCATAGTGAACAGGTGAAGGTAGGAGCAGGTGATAAGGATAGAGTTTGAATAGGAGAAAAGCTTATCCATAAAAGCTAGAGGAATAAGACTAGGGAGGAGAGGGTTTTCAGGGTAAGTGAAGATTCATTTAATTTGGGATGCAGGAGTTTCTTTCTGATTTCTTCGAAGATGTTTAGGAGGTTGGGTTATCTGCTTATTAATATTGATCTTGGTTATAAGAAAAGTTGTAAGTAATTTAAGTAATAGGCTATTGAAGGTTAAAAGTTATTGGTAAATTCTTTTTCAAATATGAAGGGTCCGTTAAAGCTACAAATTCTGCTTGAAGTATGTTGTGATTCAGTGTAGGCTGATTAAAAAGTAATGTCGGAGATTTATGTATAAAGATGGAATAATGGTGCCGTATCTCAGAATTGCCCTTTCCTAATTTTCTCAATTTGCATGGCAGTTGTAATGTATACAGTTGCTGGGAACTCTGAGTTAGCAAATACGAGACCATACTCCTAGGAGAAATACAAAATTATTTTATTGCAAGCCTCTGTTCACAACTAAATCAGTATATGACCTTTTTTTGTGTGCATTTCTGTGTAAAGACAACTTTAAAAGAATATTGTAGAATCATTAACATTGAGCTCATAGCCAACAACACTGTAACTCATGCCTGAATGAAACTTGTTCTCTCCATAAGGTGTATGACAGCCTTCTTGGCTTAGGAACACTAGATAGCACTTCCGCTTTATGCTTGGAGGCCATTTTAAACAACAAGATCACCAACATAAAGCACAAAACTGTGAAAAACATGGCATTAAACAGACTGCAAACAAGACACTGGTTTAGAATAGGAGCTCAGATACAACAGAGCCCTATTCTACCTCAGCTGGGAGCAGAGTTGCATGTTGGGTAACTCAAAATTTTTTGCCACTGGGTATAAGCTCAGATGACTCTGAAAGCACAAGTATTGATTATGGGAATACTAATAAATTTTAGCCCGTGGGTCATTTCACGCATATGTAATCCATAAATAATGAAGATTGACTATACCTAACAAAAAACTAGAAAACAGTGTTAAAACTTTCTCTATTAGAATCAAGCAAAAAAAGGCATGGGTATTCTGGCTGTTTGGAAGCTAAACGGAATTGAAATAAAAACTTGAAGTGAAATTTTGTTGGAAAATTGTGTGCACTTCTGTTGTTTTAATAAGGTCTCTGAAATTGACAGGATCTTAAGACAATTTTACTCTTTTCAAATTTGAGCTACTAAGAACATCAGTGTTAAGTTTGGGCATTTTGGAGAGTTAGATTATATTTTAAGAGAAATATAATCTTGTCCAACTAAACTAAGAAGTCTTAGTTGGAGTTATGTATGCTTACTGAGAGAAACCTAAACCTCTCCAACTAAACTAAGAAGTCTTCATTGGAGTTAGATATGCTTACTGAAATTGAATTTTATGGGCAGTCAAATGGTAAACATTGAAGGTTTTGAATTATTCAATGTTAACAGTAAACCACAAGTCTATTCTTAATTGATTTAGCCTATCTCCTCTGTTGAAATAGGTTCCTGATATGGCAGGCTATCCTCACATCCGTTATATTTCATCAGGATTGGATGGAACATCATTCCGAGGTCCTTTCAGGGGCAATTTTGAGGTATGTAATAAAGTAAATGAATATATTTGTCACAGTATTTTTAAAAAAAATTTTTTTTCTTTCGTCAGCATTTTCGCAAGCATATCACAGTATTTTTAATGCAGAGAGTATATATGCACTATTAGTATACACAATTGTGTAGGACTGCTACAGTGGCTGGGAATTACAAGGCAGTAACATATCTGATTTTCTGAGGTTGATTCTAGGAGTTACAGAAAGATTTATAAGTAATATTAATCTTAGGGTCAAAAGTTACCCAGGTGGCCAGGCGCGGTGGCTCAAGCCTGTAATCCCAGCACTTTGGGAGGCCGAGGCGGGTGGATCACGAGGTCAAGAGATCGAGACCATCCTGGTCAACATGGTGAAACCCCGTCTCTACTAATACAAAAAATTAGCTGGGCATGGTGGCGCGTGCCTGTAATCTCAGCTACTCAGGAGGCTGAGGCAGGAGAATTGCCTGAACCCAGGAGGCGGAGCTTGCGGTGAGCCGAGATCGCGCCATTGCACTCCAGCCTGGGTAACGAGTGAAACTCCGTCTCAAAAAAAAAAAAAAAAAAAGTTACCCAGGTATTTAAAGATGAATAAATGAAAATATCTAATATAGAAGTATGTAAAAATGTATTAAATAAATATAAATATCAGATAAATAACCATACCATTAAATATGGGGGGAACCTATTTTTTGACTCAGCTAAATTTTTAGAGAAATTGGTAGAGAAAAGGAATCCTAAGTAATTACCTTTCTGGCTAAATGTCTCGTTTGAATTTTCAGGAAGAACAATCATTCAAACGTGATTTAAAGTTTTTTAATGTCAGTTTGGAAGTTGGAGTCAGTGTGACTTAAAACTTTTTATTTTATTTTATTTTTTTCTTCATGTTTTTTCCCCCAACCACAATTACTTCTGCAGACTTAGAACTACTATATGATTTGTTTCCTTAATTTACTAGAATGATTTATCTTCTCCATGCATACATACATACTGACTCATGTAGTACCGTGTGGTAATACTGTTGTAATTTATAAAGATAACTTGAGCTGTACCATTTCAGTTGGCTGAGGAAAACATTATAAACAACCATTTGCCTTACTGTGTATGAGAAACATTAAGACAGGTATGGTGGCTAACACCTATAATCTCAGCAGTTTGGGAGGCTGAGGTAGGAGATCACTTGAGGCCAGGAGTTTGAGACCAGCCTGGGGAACATATAAACTTTTATATATACTTATATATAAGTATGTAAATAACCACTTGTGTTGTCATATGTAAGTTTTTTTGAACACTGTATTATTTCAAGTTTCTAATTATGGAAGTTTATTTCTTTTACAATGTTGACAATACTGTTCAAGGAATAATCGTCCTGGCTTTACTACTAGTTATGCTTCACTTTCAGGAACTGATTCATTTGGAAGAAAGACTAGGAAATGTCAATCGTGGAGCATCCCAGGGGACAATTGAAAGATGTACATATCCACATAAATATAAAAAGGTAAGAATTTATTCTATGAAGCTTCTAGAATGTTTATATATACCTTCTTTGAATTTGTAGAGTCTAGCTGTGACATTTTTATTGAAGCAATACATACATATTATTTAAATAATTTGGAAAGTATAAAAAATATATATACTCTGCAGTTTCTTACTCTGCAGACCCTAGTCCTTCTTCCCAGAAGTGAAATCATAGTTAAGGATTTAGATATTCTTCCAGATACTTTTCAGCATTTTCTAATAATGTGCATATGTATATATATTGTTTGTCTACTTTAAAAAATAACACAAAGGAGATAACCACACAGTTTGCAGATTGCCTTTCATGCCATATCAGCTCCCACAGATCACCCTTGTAAGCTTATACAGAATTCCATCATATGACAGTGCTGTAATTTTTTTAACTAGCAATTATTTTGACGGACATTTTATTGATGTTTTTTCTTCTACTCTACTCTCAATTTCTTGCATAGTATTATACAATATCTGGAAGTTATGGAGTAGACATGTTAACTAAGTGTCTTATAACAAATAATGCTCAGTGTTAACAGTCCCCTACTTTTTTGGCACCAAGGATCTGTTTTTATGGAAAACAGGTTTTCCATGGGTAGGTGGATGGTTTCATAATGAAACTATTCCACCTCAGATCATCAGCTATTAGATTCTCCCAAGGAGCATGCAACCTAGATCCCTCGCATGCGCAATTTACAATAGGATTCATGCTTCTTTGAGAATCTAATGCTGCCACTGATCTGACAGGAGGTGGAGCTCTGGCAGCAATACTCGCTCACGTGCCACTCACCTCCTGCTGTGCATCTGGGTACTGGTTTGCAGCCCAGGGGTTGGAGACTCCCTATGCTATGCAGAGAATAATCATAAAGCATGAAAATTACTATTCTTTGTATTTTTCATCTATTTTCTGAGAGTATTGAGGTGTTACCAGTACATTCAAGTTTTCAGCTGTCCAAGCTAAATACTGTAACTAACATTAATTTAATGGATGTTATTTGAAACATTCACTAGTAAAATAAAACTAACTTATCTATGCTCATGATAGGATAAAAATAGAGTTTATATTGGGTATCATTCTCATTGTGGATTAAAAGTAATAGTTTTCAAGGGAATGAATTTCTGTTAAGTTTGATTTTGCTTTTGATCCCGATTGTTAGAGGATCTTAAAAGTATACTTAATTGATGATAGTCATTTAATTTATCCATTTATTTACGACAGTCTTACCTGGGAAATAAGTGTGGGTGAATATGTGGTTTTGTTTTTTGTTTTGTTTTTCAAGTAAACACATGCTTTACTCAGTTGTTCAATAATGTCATCTCTACTAATAAGGTAACAACTGATTGGTTCTCACAGAGGAAACTGCACTGCAAACAAGATGGGGAAGAAGGGACTGAGGAAGACACAGAGGAAAAGTGTACTATCTGTTTGTCCATTTTAGAGGAAGGTGAAGATGTGAGGTAACTAGATATTATCTAAAATTCATTGTCAAAACTGTACAGGGGATTTTATTTGAAAAGTAAATTAGACCAGGCATGATGGTTCACACTTGTAATCCCAGCACTTCTTGAGGCCGAGGCCAGAGGATCTCTCCAGGCCAGGAGTTTGAGGCCAACCTGGGCAACATAAGACTCTGTTTCTACAAAAAAAAGGAAACTAGAACAATTACTTATATGCGATGGTGTGTACCTGTAGTCCCAGCTACCCAGGAGGCTAAGGCAGGAGGATAGCTCAAGCAGGAGTTTAAGGCTGCCGTGAGCTATGAGCATGCCACACTGTACTCCAGCCTGGGCAACAGAGGGAGACTCAGTCTCTAGAAAAAGAAGGGTAAAAGTAAACTGGAAGCCAAACAAAGATTACTCTTTGCATATACCGTTATCATCTATAGCACGTAGAAATGGCTTCATCTAGCGAGTGAAACAATAAAAGATTAAAAGTCTGTGTGTCACCAACATGGGAGTGGGAAATATACTGCTTGTTTTAGGGCCACACAAGGTTTCACCAGGGAAATTTTGTAGTCAAAATTGTCTTGTGTAAATCTTGCAGAAATGAGAATTTGAGTGGCTTTGGAGATCCTAGAAAGTTGTTAAAATGTATTCTCCGAAACTTAAACAGGGATTCAGATTAGCCCTATGCAGTTTGTTTTACAGCATCTTTTTTTTTTTCTTTTTCTTTTCTTTTTTTTTTTTTTGAGATGATCTCTTTCTGTCGCCCAGGCTGGAGTGCAAGGGAGCAGTCTCAACTCACTGCTCCCTTCACTTCCCTGGCTGAAGCCATCCACCCACCTCAGCCTCCCACAGTGCTGGGATTACAGGCATTAGCCACTGCACGCGGCTATAGCATCTTTTATAAACTAGTTTTGTCCTAAAATTTTCTCTAAACTAGTAGGACTATTCCCTTCTAGCACCTTTGTGGTTTAGAAAATGTTAGTATGTTAAAAAAAACAGAAAAAAAAGTAATTAATTAAAAAAAAGAAAAAAAAAGAAAATGTTAGTGTGCTAATCCTATATTAATTTTAGGCATTTTCTTTGTTTTCTTCCTATTTTTTTAATGTACCATAATGCCATATGAAATGGGTTCTATATCATATATAATAGAACCGTGTTAATTATTGCCCTAATTTATAAAGATAATTTTGTCATACTTCTTCAGTTAACTGAGAAAAAAAAATATTGTCTATCATTCCACAAATAAGGTTATTTGCACACTGTATTTCTAATGAAGGTTTATAAATTTGGAAGTTAATTGCTTTTACAGTATTGACAATACTGTTCAGGGAGTAATTGGGATACTTTCTTCAGCTGCTATTTTAGCAAACTATTAGAAAGTCTGAAAGGGTATAAAAACTCTTAACAGTTGATAGAAGTAGAAATGGACATGAGTCAGTAACTTTTATCTCACTGTTAATGCTCAGATTTAATGTTACCCTGTCTTGGTTGGAGGCTTTATTTCTCAATTTCTAATGGATAATTTGGCATGATGCAAACAAACTAAAATCATTACATCTCCTTTTAACCTACCTGTTAAACAGTAGCACAATACTGTGTATATAACAATTATTCCGTGAAAAGAATATTACTCACCTTTAATCAGTTATGTACTTAAGTTTAATGTATAAAGATCTTCTTGATAGAAAATAGCTTTGCACAGTAAGACATTTCTTAGTGTGGAGAGCATAGTTACTATATATTTGCCACATGAATTCTAATGTTTTTGAGAGACAATTAAATGAGATAATAAATACATATTTGAGATAATATGTATTTTTAAAGGGCATTACAAATACAGTGATGATTTGATATTTAAAAATATACTTGGATTATTCTGTGGCCAGTAACGTACTACTAACTGCAGTGCATTGGCAGCTCCTGTACCAAAACAAAACTGGAATAATTGCCATTTTAATTAGTGTTCTTTTTTTTTTTTTTTTTTTTTTTTTTTTTTTTTTTTTTTTTGAGACGGAGTTTCGCTCTTGATACCCAGGCTGGAGTGCAATGGCGCGATCTCGGCTCACCGCAACCTCCGCCTCCTGGGTTCAGGCAATTCTCCTGCCTCAGCCTCCTGAGTAGCTGGGATTACAGGCACGGGCCACCGTGCCCAGCTAATTTTTTGTATTAGTAGAGACGGGGTTTCACCATGTTGACCAGGATGGTCTCGATCTCTTGACCTCGTGATCCACCCGCCTCGGCCTCCCAAAGTGCTGGGATTACAGGCTTGAGCCACCGCGCCCGGCCTTAATTTGTGTTCTTACAATTTTTAAGATTTTATATAATTTTGTTCTGTAGCTTTGAAAGTTATCTTGGTCATTTATATATTAGATTGCCCAGAGTGCTAATTTAATCTATGTGTTTCTTTATAGAAGAGAAAGATGCTTAGTAACTTAAAACATGATTGAATTATTACATGTATAATTTGTTTAAATACCGCATGCAGTTATCATAAAATTAATTTTTGCTTTTTGTTTTCTTGCCAATAATAGACGTCTTCCATGTATGCACCTTTTCCACCAAGTGTGTGTTGACCAATGGTTGATTACCAATAAGAAGTGCCCCATATGCAGAGTGGACATTGAGGCCCAGCTGCCAAGCGAAAGTTGACACCATGTTTCTGAACTCTTGCCCTCCCTCTCATTCCCATTTTTCCTGGTACTGCAGTCAACCAAAGATGGCATGACTTACCTGCGCAGATTTGAAAGCATTGAACTTAAGAGTGCTGGCTCTGCTATATGGTACAACTAATGCTAGACCTTCAGTTTATGTATACAGTTGATTTTGTTGTATTTATAAAAGCTTTTTTTCCTAGATTTGACATTTTTCCTGTATCATTTTACTGTATTTTTGCATGGTTCCTTGTATTGCATTTCTTTGCACATATTATGGGCTTGTGACCCTAAACTTGCAGGCAAGATTAGCTGCTTTAGTAAGTAGAATTTTGTGGTCTTTTTGTTTTTTACATAGTACCAAGCCTTGATAATTATGAATTTTTTATCCATTACTAACCTTTAATTTAATCAGTCGTGTACTTTAGTTTAATGTATAAAGATCCTCTAGAAAATGATAATATTGTGTATTAAGACATTCCTTAATTAGGACAAAATGGCTGCTGTATATTTACTATATGGAGTTCTGAGTTAAATACCATCCTTGATACTGGGAACAGAATACAACCCATATTAAATCAGATGCAGGTGGTAGTCACATCACCAGAGTGATCAGTATAAATTTTCTTGGTGTATCCTTTTCCTTTCAACAGAGTGCAGATGAGAGTTGAATATTAATATCATACATTTAGACTGCTGTTCTGATTGCATTTATCTTTTTCCTACATCATTTAGAATTTTATTTCCCTGATTCAGTTTTTGCTGCTGTGAAACAGCTCTGATGAACACTAAATATTAATTTCAATTAGCTAGATTGTACATACTTGCAGATTTAACAAAATTTTAGGGAAATTGAAAAAGACATGTAGAATTTGTTGTCTTCTGCTAAGCACGAAAAGTTAAGATATCTGCTTATATTGATTTTGTAGACACATTAAGTTAAGATTTGGAATTTAAGTCTTTGGCAGGTATCTGTGCATCCATAGAACATCTAAAGGTCCCAGGATCACTTTTAAGGGATTTTTATTAGTTTAAAGATAAATAAAGTCAGCTGAATCTACATGTCTCTTGTTTTATTTCTCTCTAAACTTGAAAACAGTAAATCTGCAGATACTGTGAGGCACAAATTATACTGTCAACCTACTGTTGCTATGGTTATATACTCCCACTTCGTACATTACCAAAAGTCGATCACTGATTTAAAATTTTTAATTTCTATAGTTAAGATTTACTGCATAATATAGAATATAAAGTTAAGTTAACATACTAACATTTCTCCTTTGGAGGAAGTTTTAATCCACTTCAGGATGCATATTATTATCAAGATACTTTCATATACAGGATAGCCTAATTTTATTTGTTTAAATATACTTAATATGCCCCAGATTGCAAATGCATCCAGTCAGTAATATCACTGTCTGTATGTGGAGGACATGTTCCCATGGATCATATGTGAAGATGTCAATAAGCTTGCGTTAAGCCACCTGCTTTGTAAGTGGATTGATTAATAAATAACTTATATTTCTATTGTCTTTGTGTTTCATAATTAGTTTTTATAAAAACAGTTTACATTAAACATCTTGGAATTAAAAAATAGTGATCTCACTCAAATTGACATTTGCATAATTTGAAATTTATATGCATTCAGTTATGACTCCTTGCCCTTTTTTTATATTAACAAATGTTGAAACTGTAGTAGTTATCAATGTTAACATGCTTCGACATAGTATGTGTGCAGATGTACGATGGGTTTAAAAAGCATAACATGGTTAAACTGTAGAAGGTCAGGGAAGAGTGAATGAGTGAGTGACCTCTGGGGAAAAGAGCAAGTAGCCTATCTTCCTTTAAGTAAGTAGCCTGCAATGGATGTGGTACTTTGCCACTAGAAAACCCTGGATCTGTGCCAAGGGATTGAAGAAGTGTAAGATAGGGAGAATTGTATGCCATGGAGTCCTCTTGATGTTCCCCCAAATATAAGTAAAGCACAGGTGGATTTCTCTATTTTTGAATATAACATCAGATTTAGATGCACGACTACCTGTTGACTTGTTTTATAATTGCTACTGATTTTTTTTAATGTAGGCAATGCATCGTTAACTTTAAAATTTATTTAATAAAAGTATTTGTGACATAAACCTAAATTGTTAATATAGGAGCTTATTAAGCTATTGCCATTAGTTACCGAAGAGTATGATAATAAGTATTGAAGAAAGTAAGGAAGAAAATGACTTTGAACATTTTTATTTTTTGTGCTTTGTTTTGGTGACTTCCATATCCTGCTGCATCTTATATGTCAAAATGAACATGTCAGTGATAGCTGTCCAAATACATAAAAACTAAAATTCTTTTGTCAGCACATCCTTATTTTTATTGTTGTTAATATGCAAGTGATAAACTGATTATTTGAAACTTTTTTCTTACTCTGGTGACTTTATTTTAGCTGCTAGCACACTTCAGCATTTGAACCGTAACAGTTGACTTAGAGAAAACTACTTCTGTTTTAAAAACTGTTGTTAGTAACTAGTTGCAACAGTGAAATTAAAATATAAGGTCTTGAGGACATTTTATTATTAATGTTTCATTAATGGGAATAGTGTAAATCTGTAGAAAATACATCCTAGTTTGTAACTTCCAAAACCTCTGGAAACACAGTATATGTGTGTCACACACACACTATAGATACACTGTGTTGTTATATATATATGTATATGATGTTGTTGTATTTGAGACACAGTCTCCCTCTGTTGCCTAGGCTGGAGTGCAGTGGTGTGATCTTGACTCACTGAAACCTCCACCGCCTGAGTTCAAGTGATTTTCGTCTCTCAGCTTCCAGAGTAGCTGGGATTACAGGCACACGCCACCATGCCACTGTGGCCAACCAGTATATATATATATATATATATATATATTTTATTATTGAAAACTTCACATGTCACAGTATTGGATATGTCTTTTTCTCTCAGACATATCTTTTCTTAAGAATTATATACAAGACTGGGCGTGGTGGCTCATGCCTGTAATCCCAGCACTTTGGGAAGCTAAGGCAGGTGGATCGCCTGAGGTCAGGAATTTGAGCCCAGCCTGGCCAAACCCCATCTCTACTAAAAAATACAAAAATTAGCTGGATGTGGCGGTATATGCCTGTAGTCCCAGCAGCTTGGGAAGTTGAGACAGGAGGATCGCTTGAACGCAGGAGGCAGACATTGCAGTGAGCTGAGATCGTGCCACTGCACTGCAGGTTGGGTGACAGAGCAAGAGTCCGTCTCTCAAAAACAAACATGTATATATATATCTATATATCTCCAAAACAATTACGTTTTTACTAAGAAAAGTGTTACCAATTATATTCAATTATATTTTGTCATTTGGGCCTGCTGGACTGAGGTTAGTCTTTTCTATATTCTGTAAGAATTCATAGACCAGACACTTTTTAGAGTAGTATAAAGAATATATAGACTTTGGAGTCATTCATATTTGGAGTTTGAATTGTGCAACTTTGAACAACTTACAATTAAGCCCTCTGAGACTAAATTTTTTCATCTACCAAATAGAAATAAAACCTGTTTCTCAGGTGATTAGGATTAAATGAGATAATGAATTTAAAGGACTTTGTACATAGTACCTATGTAAGAATATCCGTTTTTCCTATGCTGGCTTCACCCCACCACTTAAATACCTTTGCTTTCGATAACAAATGGTAGTATAGCAAGGTGCTGAACCACAGATTAGTTTTTGGCAGCTAATTTCTCTTACACTGATTCCAAGCAACTAATTACTAAATAAGGAAACATCTCTTCAGCTTTTATCTAATGTGTTGGAACTTTTCATTATCTATAGGGATGGAAGATTCCCAGCACATGTGCTTGCTTTCCCTTGCCTTGCAGTCACAGCAGGAGTAAAGTCACCATCAATACCATTCAATGCTGTGCTATAGGCAGCTACTGCTAGTGGATCAGAGTTGGCACAGGCTATGGAATCATTTGCCCTCTCTGAACTAAAATTAATTTTTTTGAGGGAAATTAACATCTAAGATTTCTCATTCTCTTCCAGTTTTTCTCACCACCAAACTGTTATGCAGGGACCTGTTGCCTGTTAGAGGTTAAATAAATGCACACTACTGAACTGTCTATGTTGTTGCATTTTAACTATATTGTGTTCTGCAAAGTAAGAATTTGGCTTCTGCAATTGCCTAGGTAGCTGGTACTACAAGTCAAGATGCTCAGATTTTCAGTCTGGCAGTTCAGAGATGACCCAAAGGCCTGCTCTACCTCTCACGTATCTAGGAATTCCTTCATATTGTATGGAGCCCTCTAAACTTGTTATTCTAGGGATCCTGTTTTTTAGGTTCTGAAGAACTTTTATGTAAGAAAGTTGTTTTACAAGGGAGTTGGAATAGATGTGGCAAGTCTCCTATCCACTGCTTCCAACCTGCCTTTAACCAAGGAATGAAGAATGCCTTTCATTTCTAGAATGAAATCAATCAGCAAGTCTAGAAAGCCCTCTAGACTACTGTACCATTAGTATCTGCTTAGCAAATAGAACATTTATCTGGGTTCTTTTTTTTTTTTTTTTTTTTTTGAGACGGAGTTTCGCTCTTGTTACCCAGGCTGGAGTGCAATGGCGCGATCTCTGCTCACCGCAACCTCCACCTCCTGGGTTCAGGCAATTCTCCTGCCTCAGCCTCCTGAGTAGCTGGGATTACAGGCATGCGCCACCATGCCCAGCTAATTTTTTGTATTTTTAGTAGAGATGGGGTTTCACCATGTTGACCAGGATGGTCTCGATCTCTTGACCTCGTGATCCACCCGCCTCGGCCTCCCAAAGTGCTGGAATTACAGACATGAGCCACCGTGCCTGGCCCCTATCTGGGTTCTTAAAACATCATAGCCACATACTCCCCAGAGTTTTGTTTTGTTTTGACACAAGGTCTTGCTCTGTCGCCCAGGCTGAAGTGCAATGGTATGATCTTGGCACACTGCAACCTCCACCTCCAGGGCTTAAATGATTGTCCCTACTTCAGCCTCCTGAGTAGCTGGGACCACAGGTGCATGCCACCACACTTGTCTAATTTTTAAAAAGTTTTTTGTAGAGACAAGGTCTCGCTGTATTGCCCAGTCAGGCCTTGAACTCCTGGTCTCAAGCGATCCTCTCACCTGAGCCTCCCAAAGTACTGGGATTATAGGTGTGAGCCACCATGCTCAGACTCTCCCCAAAGCCTTACCTGTTTTTATGCAATAGTTTTCGCTTTGTAACTTTACACATCAAACATCTCAGTTTCTGTGGATGAGGCACTCAGGAGCAGCCTAGTTTTGCATTTCTACTTCAGGGTCTCTCATGAGGTTCTAATCAAGAAGGTCAAGGTGACTGTTGGGGCTGCAGTCTTTTTTTTTTTTTTTTTTTTTTTTTTTAAGACAGAGTCTTGCCCTATCGCCCAGGCTGGAGTGCAGTGATGAGATCTCAGCTCACTGTAATCTCCACCTTCCAGATTCAAGCAATTCTCCTGCCTCAACCTCCCAAGTAGCTGGAATTATGGGCACATCCCACGACACCTGGCTAATTTTTGTACTTTTAGTAGAGATGGGGTTTCACCATGTTAGCCAGGCTGGTCTCAAACTGTTGACCTCAGATGATTCAACCACCTTGGCCTCCTAAAGTGCTGTGGTGAGCCACTGCACCTGGCAGATCTTTTATTTTTTTATTTTTACCTTTTTAAAATCCACATTTCTGCATGCTGATGGGCTACAGTCATCTGAAGGCTTCACTGGGTCTGGACAATCCATTTCTATGATTCCTCAGTCCCCAGGCCTTAGCTGACAGGCAGCCTCAGTTCCTCACTGGCTACTAAGAACCTTACTTCTTTGCTACAGGAACCTCTCCGGAGAGTTGTATGGATGTCTTTACAACAGGGTAACTTGTTTTACCCAGAACTAATGATCCCAGAGATAAAGCCAGGAGGAAGCCAAATGCCACTTTGTGACCTAGTCTCAGAAGTTACACTTTGTCCTTTCTACCACATTCTATTTCTTAGAAATGACAGTCACTAAGGGCAGCCTATACTTGAGGTGGTGAACTAGGTTCCACCATTTGAAGAAAGGAGTAGCCAAGGATTTGTGTACAAATTTTGAAAACACTCTTATCCCATATGTCAAGACCCAGCTTCAAATATGTAAACTTCTGTGGGCAAAAATTCTTTTTTTTTCTGAGACGGAGTCTCGCTCTGTCACCCAGGCTAGAGTGCAGGGTGCAATCTTGACTTACCAGCTCTGCGTCATCCTCCTGCCTCAGCCACCCGAGTAGCCGGGATTACAGGAATGCACCACCACGCCTGGCTAATTTATGTATTTTTAGTAGAAACGGGGTTTCACCATGTTGACCAGGCTGGTCTCGAACTCCTGACCTCAAGTGATTTGGGGCAAAAATTCTATCAGACTGGCCTCAGTGCTTCCCAAGGCTTTCAGTTACATCTTATCCATGGTTCAACACCAGATGATTTCGTGTGCCCGCAGGAAACAACCAAATGCCAAAACATCTTGAAAAGACCAGGGCAACTCAAATTTCCCATATGAAAAATCTACCAGGATAACATTACTGAGAATTCAGAGTTTACAAATGATCATAAGTCACAGCTACTCTGCTATGTTTTCTTAAACTGTGATTACCATACAAAACCAAGATGATAAGACTTCCAGCAAATGAAAGGCTTATTGGTGCAAGGATTGGGAATACCCCCAGGTAAGTGTATTTATTACCTGTTTTGTAACCACCCCCAAATTGGGTGGGTTTTAAAACACATTTATTTGCTCATAGCTGTGTGATTTGGGCAGTGCTGGGCAGGCAGCTCATTTTTTACTGTGGTATGATGGGCTCCTCATGTGGCTGCATTCAGCTCCAAGTTCTACTGAGACAGAGTGTCTATCCACTTGGCATCACCTTGCTTATGTGATCCATTAGTTGGGATGTTTGGGACAGGCGATGATGCATTGGGCATTTATCTCGATGTTGTTTCTAGAAAGGAATAGCTTGAGTCTCTTTAAGGTGGTGATGCAGGACTCCAAGGGAGAAATAAACTGCTTCCTAAGACCCAAGCCTGTTACTGGAACAGCATCACTTCTATCACATTCTGTTGGTCAAGGCAAATAATAAGGCTAGCCCAGATTTAAGGAGAGAGAAAATAGCTGACAGCTCTTCACAGAAGGGATAGCAAAAAAAGAAGAAAAGTGGCAATCTTTAATCCACCACAGTGAGATAAAACAAGCCCCATTGGCTGGGCGCGGTGGCTCACGCCTGTAATCCCAGCAGTTTGGGAGGACAAGGCGGGCGGATCATGAGGTCAAGAGATGGAGACCGTCCTGGCCTACATGGTGAAACCCCGTCTCTACTGAAAATACAAAAATTAGCTGGTCATGGTGACTCATGCCTGTAGTCCCAGCTACTTGGGAGGCTGAGGCAGGAGAATCGCTTGAGTCTGGGAGGCGGAGGTTGCAGTGAGCCGAGATTGCGCCAGTGCACTCCAGCCTGGCAACAGAGCAAGACTCCGTCTAAAAAAAAAACAAACAAAACCAAGCCCCATTGTTTTGTTAGAATACCTAGTAGAATACAAGCTTTCTGAACACATTCACTTTTCCCCCCAAATCAAAGCTTTGCATATAGAGAAGCCCATGTGCACAGTGATGTATATTCTCAGAAGAATCAGCAGTGAAGGAACTTTCAATTTCCCACAGTGATATTCGGAAAAAAGAAATCTATGGATGGGCAATGGTGGCTCATTCCAGCACTTTGGGAGGCTGAGTCAGGAGGATCAGTTGAGCTCAGGGGTTTGAGATCAGCCAAAGTAACGTAAATGAGATCCCCATCTGTACAAAGCATTTACAAATCAGCCAGCCGTGACGGCTCACACCTATAGTCCCAGCTGCTCGGGTGGCTGAGGTAGGAGGATTACTTGAGCTTGGGAGATTGAGGCTGCGGTGAGCCATGATCACACCATTGCATTCCAGCCTGGGTGATAGGGAGACGCTGTCTCCAACAAGAAGAAGTTTGTGTGTAAGGTTTTAGGTTAGTTGCAGTGAGAAGTACAAAACAAGCAATATTATCTTCATTTTTAACACCTGTAATCTCAGCAACACAGTGAGACCCTTCCTGTACAAAAATTTTAAAAAATTAGCTGGGAGTGGTGGCATGTACCTATAGTCCCAGCTACTCAGGAGGCTGAGGCAGGAGAATGGTGTGAGACCAGGAGTTTGAGGCTGCAGTGCCCTGTGATTACACCACTACACTCCAGTCTGAGCAACAGAGGAAGACACTGACTAAAAAAAATAAATAAGAAAGCACTTTACATTCATAACATGTTTACAAAGCCCTAAGAGTAAGCAAGGATTGTCACTTTTATGATTGTATTTTTTGATAACATCAAAATAACGCAAAGAAATTTTACAGCTTCAGTGCACTACAACAGGATTTTTCTTTTCCAAGACTTTTCCATAGGATACCTAGTTTTTAATTGTAGGTTGATTATGGATAGGCTAACATCTTTTAACATGCAGCTGCAATTATTCCTGTTTCACCTAAGAGGAAATAAGTTCAGAACTGGCAGATGCCCTCCAACCACTAGGGATTGAGGCAATTTAGGAATTTAACTTTATGTAAGGCTCATCCAACCACACTGATTATTCGTACCCAAGTAATGGAACCACTTAAGAGTGATGGGAAAGCTTACTCAAATTTTTTGTGTGTTTGTTTGTTTTGAGACAGAGTCTCACTCTTGCCCAGGCTGGAGTGCAGTGGCATGATCTTGGCTCACTGAAACCTCTGTCTCCCAAGTTGAAGCAATTCTCTGCCTCAGCCTCCGGAGTAGCTGGGATTACAGGCCTGCACCACCACACCCAGCTAATTTTTGTATTTTTAGTACAGATGGGTTTTCAGCATGTTGGCCAGGCTGATCTCGAACTCCTGACCTCAAATGATCCACCCACCTCGACTTCCCAAAGTGCTAGGATTACAGGCATGAGCCACTGTGCCCGGACCTCAAATTCTTAATGGAACCTGATATCAAGAGTTATTCCACTTTCTTTGCCATGGGTGTTAGATCATTCCTTTCTTCTTTTCCTTTTCTGTTCCCTTTAATCTCACTTTTTCCTTTCCGCTTTCTTTTCCTGTCTTGATCTTCACCTGCTTCTTTTTACAAGGGCAACCTTAATACTGTTGTTCTCTTTGGACTGCGCTAATCCTCCCACTCTTCTGCTCAAGACTGGTGTCACACCTTGTTTCTTATTCCTAAATCTTATATACATCATAAGATCATTTATTAGATGAATATTGTTTAATTAATACACTTAAAAATTTTACTTCAGTAACTTGTGGGATACAAGTGGTTTTCTGTTATGTGGGTGAATTATATAGTGGTGAATTCAGAGATTTTAGTGCACCCATCACCCAGGTAGTGTACATTCTACCTGATATGTATGGTTTTATCCCTAGCTCCCCTTCCACCCTCCCTCTTCTGAGTCTCTAAAGTCCATTATATCACTCTGCTTGCTTTTGTGTACGCATTGCTTAGCTCTCACTTATATGTGAAAATATATGGTTTTTGGTTTTCCACTCCTGAGTTACTTCACTTAGAATAATGACCTCTAGTTCCATCCAGGTTGCTGCAAAAGACATTGTTTTGTTTATTTTTATTGCTGAGCAGTATTCCATAATGTTTATATGCCACATTTTCTGTACCCACTCAGTCGATGGGCACTTAGATTGGCAATTGTGAATTGTGCTGCTCTAAACATACATGTGCAAGAGTCTTTTTCATATAATGAATTCTTTTCCTCTGGGTGGATACCCAGTAGTGGAAGTGCTGAACCAAATGGTAGAACTACTTCTTCTTCTTTAAGGAATTGCCAAAGTTTTTTCCATAGAAGTTGTACTAATTTACATTCCCATCAGCAGACTTTAAGCGTTCCCTTTTCTCCACATCCATGCCAACATCTATTTTTTGACTTTTTTTTTTTTTTTTAAACAAAGTCTCACTGTGTTGCCCAGGCTGGAGTGCTGTGGTGCAATCATAGCTCACTGCAGCCTCAGCCTCATGGGATCGAGGGATCCTCCTGCCTCAGCCCCTGAGTACCTGGATCTAAAGGTGCTCATCACTTCACCTGGCTAATTTTTGTATTTTTGTAGAGATAGGTTTTGCCGTGTTGCCCAGGCTGGTCTTGAACACCTCAGCCTGCCAAAGTGCTGGAATTACAGGTGTGAGCCACTGTGCTGGGTCCTTTCTCTGACTTTTTAATGATGGCCATTCTTGCAGGAGGAAGGTAGTGTCTCCTTGTGGTATTAACTTGCATTTCCTTGATGATTAGTGATGATCATTTTTTCATATATTTGTTGGACATTTGAATATCTTCTTTTGAGAAATAACTATTCATGTCCTTTGCCCATTTTTCGATGGGATTTCTTTTTTCTTGCTGATTTGAGTTCCTTGTAGATTCTGGATACTAGTCCTTTTTCTGATGCATAGTTTGCGAATATTTTCTCTTAGTCTGTGGTTGTCTGTTTATTATTTCTTTTGCTGTGCAGACGTGTTTTAGTTTAATTAGGTCTCATTTATGTATTTTTGTTTTTGTCGCATTTGCTTTTGGGGTCTTAGTCATGAATTCTTTGCTTAGGCTGATTATTAGACGAATATTTATTGAGCACCAGCCATATATACAAACAATGTACTAGGTGCTGGGAATACATGGAGAAACTACATAAATCACGAATCACACAAATCTCTTTTATCTTTTTTCCTTACTTGAGAATTTGGGTTTTTGGGTAAATGCCATTATTCCCTTTCTTTAAGCACTCTTTTGCGTCTCAACCACCTAACACACTGCAGCCCTGAGCAACCGGGAGGGGCTGGTTCCTGAACCCTGGCCGACACAGCCTAAATCCCAACTCGACATTTCCGAAAGAGGAATAAAGGTCAACCAACTTCCGCCTATTCAGCACAAACGTCTAGAGACATTCGCAGATGAGGCCTTGTCAATATCCACAGGCGTCCTACGTCTGCTTTTCCAATGAGACAGTTCCTTTTTGTTTGTCTCAGAGACTGGGATTTTTTTTTTTTTTTTTTTTTGAGACAAGAGTTTCACTCTTGTTGTCCAGGCTGCAGTGCAGTGGCGTGATCTCAGCTCACTGCAACCTCTGCCCCCGGCTTCAAGCAATTCTCCTGCCTCAGCCTCTCAAGTAGCTGGGATTACAGGCATGCGCCACTATGCCCAGCTAGGGATTTTTTTTTTTTTAAAGACTGTAAGCAGTAAAAACATCCCAACAGGTGGTTGTGACAATCAAACGGGCTAAGAAAATCCAGCCAATGAGAGTGCGAGAGTGCCTCCGTTGTTAGCCAATGAGAAGAGCGCGCCGTGCGCAGGGCCGCCCAATGGGACGCGAGCGACGCGGTATTTGAATCCGGGAACAAAGAGAGTGCGACGAAGAGTCTCTGCGCTGCGGGTGCGGAGAGCGTCCCTAACGGCGCCTGCCTAGTACGCTAGTGCCCTCCCTTTTCAGTCCGCGTCCCTCCCTGGGCCGGGCTGACACTCTTGCCTTCCCCATCCCTCATGGCGCTGCTCCGACGCCCGACGGTGAGTTGTGCCCGGCGACCCCTCCCAGAGGCGAGCCCGTCGGCCCCACAGCTCCCATTTCGCTTCTGTCCTCAGCTCCGAGCTTCTCGGTCCCAACCGGGGCTGCTTTTCTCTTCTCCGGAGCTCCCCGCTTCGTCCGCGTCCCTGGCCCCGCGGCCGGTCCTGTCCGGCCGGCCTCTCCCCGTCTAGATTCCGCTCTCCCGTTGCCCCTCACTGCCCCGGGGTGGGAGAGGTGTAAGAAAGCGCTTCCGACGTGGCACTCGTCAAATGAGCCCCAGGAGCGCTGGGCCTAGTACTCAGCGAGCTATCCCATAGTGCTCTTCATCGCCGGAGAGTTACCTACTTGCACATTCCTGGGTTGAAAACCTCCCGCTTTCTCACAACTCCTTGCCAACTAAGGGATCTGTGGTGGGGGCTGGGAGAAGGGCTGGAAGAGTTCTGTAGGCAGAAAAGTGTGCTGCCTGTTTCATCAGGCAACTGCCAGGCTGTTTTTCAGATTGTTCACATTTCTTTTTATATGAATTTCCGGTTTATTTCTGCACGCTGAGTGTTCCAGGCTAAGTTCACTAATAAATGGGTTTGTCCCCTTAAAAAATTAATTTCTCAAAAAAAAAATTAATTTCTCTACTCAAATGTAATAGAGATTTTTGAATATAATTTGGACCAGTGTGGCAGACTAAGAGAAAAGGGTTCAAATTCATTTGTTTCATCCTTGCAGAGTTCAAAGTGTTAAGGTGTTTTGGGTATTTTTTCTGTGGGCTTGAATTGTACTGGGACCTACTTTTTTTACTTTGCTGAAAGCTAGAGGGCCCGGACGCACCTGAGTTCCATCATCTTGGCTGTAAGTTTAGATAAAAGCTGCCAATTTTCCCATCCAGATGAATTTAAATTTAGTCACATTACTAGGCTTCTACCCATAAGCTTTATATTTTCAAACACTTTTTTAGATTGGCAGATGCTGCTGGAAAAAATTGAATAATGTGACTTTTGAGAATCCTAAGTGATTGAATACATTCAGCATTTAATTCATATCCTTTTGTTGATCTAAGTCCAACTGACAAGTAATTTTTTAAAATAATGTATTCTATAAAGTTATTTAATAGTCAGAATCTTCCTGGTCAGGGAAGGCTTGAGTTTCCCTTGCCTCTTTCTCTGTCCTGTTGGGAGTTTTGTTAGAAACAGGACCCTGAACTCTCAGGGACAGGACATGCTGAGTGTTTTTTTTTTTCTTCTTTTTTTAATGAAATGTTTATCACTTCTATAATAAGCTTTTTTGGTATGAATTACTTTTCCGATCAAGTTTAGTTTTAAGACATTATGTCTAAAGAAGGTTGAGGTCAACAATTCCAGCCTTTACTGAGATTGGAAGCTAAAACTATATTAAGGAAACTACTTACATTCTAAATATCCTTAATATAACAGAGAATCCATTTTATGGCAACACCATTTTAAAAAGCTATATTCCAGTTTTTTTTTTTTTTTAAACTGTATTCTAAAAGATGCATACAGGAGCATTTCTTATTTGTAAAGTGGCATGAGAAGCAAAGATAGTTTATGTTTTAAACATCTGGTATTTAAACAACCAGACCTATTATTAACTATTAATATTATAACTTTTTAGTTTTTCATCTTAATTGTACTTGTTACCAAGCTGTGTAAAGGAAAGTTTTTAAGTAAATGCCTTTAACTTACACGGATCTCTAACAGGTGATACAAGTGTACTGTATGAGAAATAATCATTAAATAGTAATCAGCTTTCAAGTTCTCTTAGGGGCCCACTTGACACTCAAAATGGTTTTGAAAGGTTACTGGGAGGACCTTTATTACAGATAAAGTAGATGGCTGATTTGCCTAATTTAGAGCGATGTTATTAATCACAAATAGCATTTTTAGACTTCCTAAAATGTAACTTTTCCATCTTGGAAATAGATCTTGATGTATTGTCCTTTCCCAAAGCAATTTTAATTTGAGTATCTAACATTAGCAAAGTATTCCAAATTCTTTCAAGGTTTCATTACTTTTTTTTTTGTTTTTTCAGGTTTCCAGTGATTTGGAGAATATCGACACTGGTGTTCATTCTAAAGCGAAGAGTCATGTGACTATTAGGCGAACTGTTTTAGAAGAAATTGGAAATAAAGTTACAACGAGAGCAGCACAAGTAGCTAAGGTAACAACGATGAGGACTGAACAGGCACACAGAGGCTGATTCTGTAGAGTGTAAGGGAACAGTGAGGACTGAATGTGCACACAGAGGCTGATTCTGTAGAGTGTAAGGGAACAGTGAGGACTGAATGTGCACACAGAGGCTGATTCTGTAGAGAGTAAGGGAACAGTGAGGACTGAGTGTGCACACAGAGGCTGATTCCTGTAGAGGGTAAGGGAACAGTGAAGACTGAATGTGCATACAGAGGCTAATTCCTGTAGAGTGTAAGGGAACAGTGAGGAATGAGTGTGCACACAGAGGGTGATTCCTGTACAGTGTAAGGGAACAGTGAGGACTGAATGTACACACAGAGGCTGATTCTGTAGAGTGTAAGGGAACAGTGAAGACTGAATGTGCATACAGAGTCTGATTCCTGTAGAGTGTAAGGGAACAGTGAAGACTGAATGTGCATACAGAGTCTGATTCCTGTAGAGTGTAAGGGAACAGTGAGGACTAAGTGTGCACACAGAGGCTGATTCCTGTAGAGTGTAAGGGAACAGTGAGGACTGAATGTACACACAGAGGCTGATTCTGTAGAGTGTAAGGGAACAGTGAGGACTGAATGTGCACACAGAGTCTGATTCCTGTAGAGTGTAAAGGAACAGTGAGGACTGAGTGTGCACACAGAGGCTGATTCCTGTAGAGTGTAAGGGACCAGTGAGGACTGAATGTGCACACAGAGGCTGATTCCTGTAGAGTGTAAGGGAACAGTGAAGACTGAATGTGCGCACAGAGGCTAATTCTGTAGAGTGTAAGGGAACAGTGAGGACTGAATGTACAAACAGAGGCTGATTCTGTAGAGTGTAAGGGAACAGTGAGGACTGAATGTACACACAGACGCTGATTCTGTAGAGTGTAAGGGAACAGTGAGGACTGAATGTGCACACAGAATCTGATTCCTGTAGAGAGTAAGGGAACAGTGAGGACTGAGTGTGCACACAGAGGCTGATTCCTGTAGAGTGTAAGGGAACAGTGAGGACTGAATGTGCACACAGAGACTGATGCTGTAGAGTGTAAGGGAACAGTGAGGACTGAATGTGCACAAAGAGTCTGATTCCTGTAGAGTGTAAGGGAACAGTGAAGACTGAATGTGCATACAGAGGCTAATTCCTGTAGAGTGTAAGGGAACAGTGAGGACTGAGTGTGCACACAGAGGCTGATTCCTGTAGAGTGTAAGGGAACAGTGAGGACTGAATGTGCACACAGAGGGTGATTCTGTAGAGTGTAAGGGAACAGTGAGGACTGAATGTGCACTCAGAGGCTGATTCCTGTAGAGTGTAAGGGAACAGTGAGGACTGAATGTGCACACAGAGTCTGATTCCTGTAGAGTGTAAGGGAAAAGTGAGGACTGAGTGTGCACACAGAGGCTGATTCCTGTAGAGTGTAAGGGAACAGTGAGGACTGAATGTGCACACAGAGGCTGATTCCTGTAGAGTGTAAGGGAACAGTGAAGACTGAATGTGCGCACAGAGGCTAATTCTGTAGAGTGTAAGGGAACAGTGAGGACTGAATGTACAAACAGAGGCTGATTCTGTAGAGTGTAAGGAAACAGTGAGGACTGAATGTACACACAGACGCTGATTCTGTAGAGTGTAAGGGAACAGTGAGGACTGAATGTGCACACAGAATCTGATTCCTGTAGAGAGTAAGGGAACAGTGAGGACTGAGTGTGCACACAGAGGCTGATTCCTGTAGAGTGTAAGGGAACAGTGAGGACTGAATGTGCACACAGAGACTGATGCTGTAGAGTGTAAGGGAACAGTGAGGACTGAATGTGCACAAAGAGTCTGATTCCTGTAGAGTGTAAGGGAACAGTGAAGACTGAATGTGCATACAGAGGCTAATTCCTGTAGAGTGTAAGGGAACAGTGAGGACTGAGTGTGCACACAGAGGCTGATTCCTGTAGAGTGTAAGGGAACAGTGAGGACTGAATGTGCACACAGAGGGTGATTCTGTAGAGTGTAAGGGAACAGTGAGGACTGAATGTGCACTCAGAGGCTGATTCCTGTAGAGTGTAAGGGAACAGTGAGGACTGAATGTGCACACAGAGGCTGATTCTGTAGAGTGTAATGGAACAGTGAGGACTGAATGTGTACACTCAGGCTTATTCTGTAGAGTGTAAGGGAACAGTGAGGACTGAATGTGCACACAGAGGCTGATTCCTGTAGAGAGCAAGGGAACAGTGAGGACCGACGAGGACCGAGTGTGCACACAGAGGCTGATTCTGTAGAGTGTAAGGGAACAATGAGGACTGAATGTGCACACAGAGGCTGATTCCTGTAGAGTGTAAGGTAACAGTAAGGACTGAATGTGCACACAGGCTGAATCAGGAGAGTGTAACGTAACAGTGAGGATTGAATGTGCACACAGAGGCTGATTCTGTAGAGTGTAAGGGAACAATGAGGACTGAATGTGCACACGGAGGCTGATTCTGTAGAGTGTAAGGGAACAGTGAGGACTGAATGTGCACACAGAGGCTGATTCCTGTAGAGAGCAAGGGAACAGTGAGGACCGACGAGGACCGAGTGTGCACACAGAGGCTGATTCTGTAGAGTGTAAGGGAACAATGAGGACTGAATGTGCACACAGAGGCTGATTCCTGTAGAGTGTAAGGGAACAGTGAGGACTGAATGTGCACACAGAGGCTGATTCTGTAGAGTGTAATGGAACAGTGAGGACTGAATGTGTACACTCAGGCTTATTCTGTAGAGTGTAAGGGAACAGTGAGGACCGAGTGTACACAGAGAGGCTGATTCTGTAGAGTGTAAGGCAACAGTGAGCACTGAATGTGCACACAAAGGCTGATTCCTGTAGAGTGTAAGGGAACAGTGAGAACTGAATGTGCACACAGAGGCCAAATCTGTATAGTGTAAGGTAACAATGAGGACTGAATGTGCACACAGAGGCCGATTCTGTAGAGTTTAAGGGAGCAGTGAGGACTGAGTGTGCACACAGAGGCCGATTCTGTAGAGTTTAAGCGAACAGTGAGGACTGAATGTGCACACAGAGGCTGATTTTGTAGAGTATACGGCAACAGTGAGGACTGAATGTGCACACAGAGGCTGATTCTGTAGAGTGTAAGGGAACAGTGAGGACTGAATGTGTGTACAGAGGGTGATTCTGTAGAGTGTAAGGGAACAGTGAGGACTGAATGTGCACTCAGAGACTGATTCCTGTAGAGTGTAAGGGAACAGTGAGGACTGAATGTGCACACAGGCTGATTCTGTAGAGTGTAAGGGAACAGTGAGGACTGAATGTGCACAGAGAGGCTGATTGCTGTAGAGTGTAAGGGAACAGTGAGGACTGAATGTGCACTCAGGCTGATTCTGTAGAGTGTAAGGGAACAGTGAGGACTGAATGTGCACACAGGCTGATTCTGTAGAGTGTAAGGGAACAGTGAGGACTGAATGTACATATACAGGCTAATTTTGTAGAGTGTAAGGGAACAATGAGGACTAAATGTGCGCATAGAGGCTGATTCTGTAGTGTAAGGGAACAGTGAGGACTGAGTTTGCACACAGAGGCTGATTTTATTGAGTGTAAGGGAACAGTGAGGACTGAATATGCACACAGAGGCTGATTGTGTAGAGTGTAAGGGAACTGTGAGGACTGAATGTGCACACAGGCTGATTCTGTAGAGTGTAAGGGAACAGTGAGGAGTGAATATGCACTCAGGCTGATTCTGTAGAGTGTAAGGGAACAATGAGGACTGAATGTGCATTTACATGCTGATTTTGTAGAGTGTAAGGGAACAGTGAGGACTAAATGTGCACACAGAGGCTGATTCTGTAGCGTGTAACGGAACAGTGAGGACTGAATGTGCACACAGAGGCTGATTCTGTAGAGTGTTAGGGAACAGTGAGGACTGAATGTTCACACAGAGGGTTATTCCATAGAGTGTAAGGGAACCGTGAGGACTGAATGTGCACACAGAGGCTGATTCTGTAGAGTGTAAGGGAACCGTGAGGACTGAATGTGCACACCGAGTCTGATTCTCTAGAGTGTTAGGGAACAGTGAGGATTGAATGTGCGCACAGAGGGTGATTCTGTCGAGTGTAAGGGAACAGTGAGGACTGAATGTGCACACAGAGCCTGATTCTGTAGAGTGTAAGGTATCGATGAGGACTGAATGTGCACACAGAGGCTGATTCTGTAGAGTGTAAGGCAACAGTGAGGACTGAATGTGCACACAGAGGCTGATTCTGTAGAGTGTAAGGTTACGATGAGGACTGAATGTGTATACAGAGGCTGATTCTGTAGAGTATAAAGGAAGAGTGAGCACTGAATGTGCACACGGGCTGATTCTGTACAGTGTAAGGGAATAGTGAGGACTGAATGCGCATACACAGGCTGATTCTGTAGAGTGTTAGGGAACAGTGCGGACTGAATGTGCACACAGAGGCTGATTCTGTACAGTGTTAGGGAACAGTGCGGACTGAATGTGCACACAGAGGCTGATTCTGTACAGTGTTAGGGAACAATGAGGACTGAATGTGCACACAGAGGCTGATTCCTGTAGAGTGTAAGGGAACAGTGAGGACTGAATGTGCACTCAGGCTGATTCTGTAGAGTGTAAGGGAACAGTGAGGACTGAATGTGCACACTGGCTGATTCTGTAGACTGTAAGGGAACAGTGAGGACTGAATGTGCACACAGGCTGATTCCTGTAGAGTGTAAGGAACAGTGAGGAGTGAAAGTGCACACAGGCTGATTCTGTAGAGTGTAGCGTAACGGTCAGGACTGAATGTGCACATAGAGGCTGATTCTGTGGAATGTAAGGGAACAGTGAGGACTGAATGTGTACACACAGACTGATTTTGTGTAGTGTTAGGGAACATGAGGACTCAATGTGCATACACAGGCTGATTCTGTAGAGTGTAACGTAACGATGAGGACTGAATGTGCACACAGAGGCTGTTTCCTGTAGAGTGTAAGGGAACAGTGAGGACTGAATGTGCGCACAGAGGCTGATTCTGTAGAGTGTAAGGGAACAGTGAGGAATGAATGTGCGCACAAAGGCTGATTCTGTAGATTGTAAGGGAACAGTGAGGACTAAATGTGCACACAGGCTGATTCTGTAGAGTGTAAGGGAACAGTGAGGACTGAATGTGCACAGAGAGGCAGATTCTGTAGAGTGTAAGGGAACAGTGAGGACTGAATGTGCACACAGAGGCTGATTCTGTAGAGTGTAAGGGAACAGTGAGGACTGAATGTGCACACAGGCTGATGCTGTAGAGTGTAAGGGAACAGTGAGGACTGAATGTGCACACAGAGGCTGATTCTGTAGAGTGTTAGGGAACAGTGAGGACTGAATGTGCACACAGAGGCTTATTCTGTAGAGTGTAATGTAACGATGAGGACTGAATGTGCACACAGGCTGATTCTGTAGAGTGTAAGGGAATAGTGAGGACTGAGTGTGCACACAGAGGCTGATTCTGTAGTGTGTAAGGGAACAGTGAGGACTGAATGTGCACACAGAGGCTGATTCTGTAGAGTGTTAGGGACCAGTGAGGACTGAATGTGCACACAGAGGCTGAATCTGTAGACTATTAGGGACTAGTGAGGACTGAATGTGTACAAAGGCTGATTCTGTGGAGTCTAAGGGAACAGTGAGGACTGAATGTGTAGAGACCGGCTGATTCTGTGGATTGTTAGGGAACATTGAGGATTGAATGTGCACACAGGCTGATTCTGTAGAGTGTAACGTAAAGATCAGGACTGAATGTGCACATAGAGGCTGATTCTGTAGAGTGTATGGGAACAGTGAGGACTGATTGTGCACACAGAGCCTGATTCTGTAGAGTGTTAGGGAACAGTGAGCACTCAATGTGCACCCAGAAGCTGATTCTGTAGATTGTAAGGGAGCAGTGAGGACTGAATGTGCACACAGGCTGATTCTTTAGAGTGTAAGGGAACAGTGAGGACTGAATGTGCATACACAGGCTGATTCTGTACAGTGTTAGGGAACAGTGAGGACTGAATGTGCATACACAGCCTGATTCTGTAGAGTGTAAGGTAACGATGAGGACTGAATGTGCACACAGAGGCTGATTCCTGTACAGTGTAAGGAACAGTGAGGACTGAAAGTGCACGCAGGCTGATTCTGTAGAGTGTAAAGGAACAGTGACGACTGAATGTGCACACACGCTGATTCTGTAGAGTGTAAGGGAACAGTGAGGACTGAATGTACATGTACAGGCTGTTTTTGTAGAGTGTAAGGGAAGAGTGAGGACTGAATGTGCACACAGGCTGATTCTGTAGAGTGTATGGGAACAGTGAGGACTGAATGTACATATACAGGCTTATTTTGTAGAGTGTAAGTTAACAATGAGTACTAAATGTGCACACAGAGGCTGATTCTGTATAGTGTTAGGGAACAGTGAGGACTGAGTGTGCACACAGAGGCTGATTCTGTAGAGTTTAAGGGAACAGTGAGGAATGAATGTGCACACAGAGGCTGATTCTGTACAGTGTTAGGGAACAGTGAGGACTGAATGTGCACACAGAGGCTGATTCTGTAGAGTGTTTGGGAACAGTGAGGACTGAATGTGCACACAGAGGCTGATTCTGTGGAGTGTAAGGGAACAGTGAGGACTGAATGTGTAGAGACCGGCTGATTCTGTGGATTGTTAGGGAACAGTGAGGATTGAATGTGCACACAGGCTGATTCTGTAGAGTGTAATGTAACGATCAGGACTGAATGTGCACATAGAGCCTGATTCTGTAGAGTATATGGGAACAGTGAGGACTGAATGTGCACACAGAGGCTGATTCTGTAGAGTGTATGGGAACAGTGAGGAATGAATGTGCACACAGAGCCTGATTCTGTAGAGTGTTAGGGAACAGTGATGACTCAATGTGCACACAGAAGCTGATTCTGTAGAGTGTAACGGAACAGTGAGGACTGAATGTGCACACAGGCTGATTCTATAGAGTGTAAGGGAACAGTGAGGACTGAATGTGCATACACAGGCTGATTCTGTACAGTGTTAGGGAACAGAGAGGACTGAATATGCATACACAGCCTGATTCTGTAGAGTGTAAGGTAACGATGAGGACTGAATGTGCACACAGAGGCTGATTCCTGTAGAGTGTAAGGAACAGTGAGGACTGAAAGTGCACACAGGCTGATTCTGTAGAGTGTAAAGGAACAGTGAGGACTGAATGTGTACACACAGGCTGATTCTGTGTAGTGTTAGGGAACAGTGAGGACTCAATGTGCATACACAGGCTGATTCTGTAGAGTGTAACGTAACGATGAGGACTGAATGTGCACACAGAGGCTGTTTCCTGTAGAGTGTAAGGGAACAGTGAGGACTGAATGTGCACACAGAGGCAGATTCTGTAGAGTATAAGGGAACAGTGAGGACTGAATGTGCATTTACAGGCTGATTCTGTAGAGTGTAAGGGAACAGTGAGGACTGAATGTGCACATAGGCTGATTTTGTAGAGAGTAAGGTAACAGTGAGGACTGAATGTGCACACAGAGGCAGATTCTGTAGAGTATAAGGGAACAGTGAGGACTGAATGTGCATTTACAGGCTGATTCTGTAGAGTGTAAGGGAACAGTGAGGACTGAATGTGCACACAGAGGCAGATTCTGTAGAGTATAAGGGAACAGTGAGGACTGAATGTGCATTTACAGGCTGATTCTGTAGAGTGTAAGGGAACAGTGAGGACTGAATGTGCACACAGAGGCTGATTCTGTAGAGTGTTAGGGAACAGTGAGGACTGAATGTGCACACAGTCTGATTCTGTAGAGTGTAAGGGAACAGTGAGGACTGAATGTGCACACAGAGGCTGATTCTGTAGAGTGTAAGGGAACAGTGAGGGCTGAATGTGCACACAGGCTGATTTTGTAGAGAGTAAGGGAACAGTGAGGACTGAATGTGCACACTGAGGCTGATTCTGTAGAGTGTAAGGGAACAGTGAGGGCTGAATGTGCACACAGGCTGATTTTGTAGAGAGTAAGGGAACAGTGAGGACTGAATGTGCACACAGAGGCTGATTCTGTAGAGTGTAAGGGAACAGTGGGGACTCAAATGTGCAGAGAGAGTCTTATTTTGTAGAGTGTAAGGGAACAGTGAGGACTGAATGTGCACACAGCGGCTGATTCTGTAGAGTGTAAGGTAACAGTGAGGACTGAATGTTCACACAGGATGATTCTGTAGAGTGTAAGGTAACGATGAGGACTGAATGTGCACACAGAGGCTGATTCCTGTAGAGTGTAAGGAACAGTGAGGACTGAAAGTGCACACAGGCTGATTCTGTAGAGTGTAAAGGAACAGTGACGACTGAATGTGCACACACGCTGATTCTGTAGAGTGTAAGGGAACAGTGAGGACTGAATGTAAATGTAGAGGCTTTTTTTGTAGAGTGTAAGGGAAGAGTGAGGACTGAATGTGCACACAGGCTGATTCTGTAGAGTGTAAGGTAACAGTGAGGTCTGAATGTGCATTTACAGGCTGATTCTGTAGAGTGTAAGGGAACAGTGAGGACTGAATATGCACACAGGCTGATTTTGTAGAGAGTAAGGGAATAGTGAGGACTGAATGTGCACACAGAGGCTGATTCTGTAGAGTGTTAGGGAACAGTGAGGACTGAATGTGCACACAGTCTGATTCTGTAGAGTGTAAGGGAACAGTGAGGACTGAATGTGCACACAGAGGCTGATTCTGTAGAGTGTAAGGGAACAGTGAGGGCTGAATGTGCACACAGGCTGATTTTGTAGAGAGTAAGGGAACAGTGAGGACTGAATGTGCACACAGAGGGTGATTCTGTAGAGTGTAAGGGAACAGTGAGGACTCAATGTGCACAGAGAGTCTTATTTTGTAGAGTGTAAGGGAACAGTGAGGAGTGAATGTGCACACAGAGGCTGATTCTGTAGAGTGTAAGGTAACAGTGAGGACTGAATGTTCACACAGGATGATTCTGTAGAGTGTAAGGGAGAAGTGAGGACTGAATGTGCACACAGGCTGATTCTGTAGAGTTTAAGGGAACAGTGAGGCCTGAATGTGCACACAGAGGCTGATTCTGTAGAGTATACGGGAACAGTGAGGACTGAATGTGCATACAGAGGCTGATTCTGTAGAGTGTAAGGGAACAGTGAGGACTGAATGTGCACACAGGATGATTCTGTAGAGTGTAAGGGAGCAGTGAGGATTGAATGTGCACACAGGCTGATTCTGTAGAGTGTAAGCGAATAGTGAGGACTGAATGTGCACACAGAGGCTGATTCTGTAGAGTGTTAGGGACCAGTGAGGACTAAATGTGCACACAGAGGCTGATTCTGTAGAGTGTTAGGGAACGGTGAGGACTGAATGTGCACACAGAGGCTGATTCTGTAGAGTGTTAGGGAACAGTGAGGACTGAATGTGCGCACAGAGGCTGATTCTGTAGAGTGTTAGGGAACAGTGAGGACTGAATGTGCACACACGCTGATTCTGTAGAGTGTTAGGGAACAGTGAGGACTGAATGTGCACACAGAGGCTGATTCTGTAGAGTTTAAGGGAACAGTGAGGAAAGAATGTGCACACAGAGGCTGATTCTGTACAGTGTTAGGGAACAGTGAGGACTGAATGTGCACACAGAGGCTGATAGTATAGAGTGTAAGGGAACAGTGAGGACTGAATGTGCACACAGAGGCTGATTCTGTAGAGTGTTAGGGAACAGTGAGGACTAAATGTGCACATAGAGGCTGATTCCTGTAGAGTGTAAGGGAACAGTGAGGACTGAATGTGCACTCAGGCTGATTCTGTAGAGTGTAAGGGAACAGTGAGGACTGAATGTGCACACTGGCTGATTCTGTAGAGTGTTAGGGAACAGTGAGGACTGAATGTGCACACAGGCTGATTCTGTAGAGTGTAAGGGAACAGTGAGGACTGAATGTGTACAAAGGCTGATTCTGTGGAGTGTAAGGGAACAGTGAGGACTGAATGTGCACACACAGGCTGATTCTGTGTAGTGTTAGGGAACAGTGAGGACTCAATGTGCATACACAGGCTGATTCTGTAGAGTGTAACGTAACGATGAGGACTGAATGTGCACACAGAGGCTGATTCTGTAGAGTGTAAGGGAACAGCGAGGACTGAATGTGCACACAGAGGCTGATTCTGTAGAGTGTTAGGGAACAGTGAGGACTGAATGTGCACACAGAGGCTTATTCTGTAGAGTGTAATGTAACGATGAGGACTGAATGTGCACACAGGCTGATTCTGTAGAGTGTAAGGAAATAGTGAGGACTGAGTGTGCACACCGAGGCTGATTTTGTAGTGTGTAAGGGAACAGTGAGGACTGAATGTGCACACAGAGTCTGATTCTGTAGAGTGTTAGGGACCAGTGAGGACTGAATGTGCACACAGAGGCTGATTCTGTAGAGTGTTAGGGACCAGTGAGGACTGAATGTGCACACAGAGGCTGATTCTGTAGACTATTAGGGACTAGTGAGGACTGAATGTGTACTAAGGCTGATTCTGTGGAGTGTAAGGGAACAGTGAGGACTGAATGTGTAGAGACCGGCTGATTCTGTGGATTGTTAGGGAACAGTGAGGATTGAATGTGCACACAGGCTGATTCTGTAGAGTGTAACGTAACGATCAGGACTGAATGTGCACATAGAGGCTGATTCTGTAGAGTGTATGGGAACAGTGAGGACTGAATGTGCACACAGAGGGTGATTCTGTAGAGTGTATGGGAACAGTGAGGAATGAATGTGCACACAGAGGCTGATTCTGTAGTGTGTAAGGGAACAGTGAGGACTGAATGTGCACACAGAGTCTGATTCTGTAGAGTGTTAGGGACCAGTGAGGACTGAATGTGCACACAGAGGCTGATTCTGTAGACTATTAGGGACTAGTGAGGACTGAATGTGTACTAAGGCTGATTCTGTGGAGTGTAAGGGAACAGTGAGGACTGAATGTGTAGAGACCGGCTGATTCTGTGGATTGTTAGGGAACAGTGAGGATTGAATGTGCACACAGGCTGATTCTGTAGAGTGTAACGTAACGATCAGGACTGAATGTGCACATAGAGGCTGATTCTGTAGAGTGTATGGGAACAGTGAGGACTGAATGTGCACACAGAGGCTGATTCTGTAGAGTGTATGGGAACAGTGAGGACTGAATGTGCACACAGAGCCTGATTCTGTAGAGTGTTAGGGAACAGTGAGGACTGAATGTGCACACAGAAGCTGATTATGTAGAGTGTAAGGGAACAGTGAGGACTGAATGTGCATACACAGGCTGATTCTGTACAGTGTTAGGGAACAGTGAGGACTGAATGTGCACACAGAGACTGATTCTGTAGAGTGTAAGGTAACGATGAGGACTGAATGTGCACACAGAGGCTGATTCCTGTAGAGTGTAAGGAACAGTGAGGACTGAAAGTGCACACAGGCTGATTCTGTAGAGTGTAAGGGAACAGTGAGGACTGAATGTGCATACACAGGCTGATTCTGTACAGTGTTAGGGAACAGTGAGGACTGAATGTGCACACAGAGACTGATTCTGTAGAGTGTAAGGTAACGATGAGGACTGAATGTGCACACAGAGGCTGATTCCTGTAGAGTGTAAGGAACAGTGAGGACTGAAAGTGCACACAGGCTGATTCTGTAGAGTGTAAAGGAACAGTGAGGACTGAATGTGCACACACGCTGATTCTGTAGAGTGTAAGGGAACAGTGAGGACTGAATGTACATGTAGAGGCTGTTTTTGTAGAGTGTAAGGGAAGAGTGAGGACTGAATGTGCACACAGGCTGATTCTGTAGAGTGTAAGGGAACAGTGAGGACTGAATGTGCACTCAGGCTGATTCTGTAGAGTGTAAGGAACAGTGAGGACTGAATGTGCACACAGGCTGATTCTGTAGAGTGTAAAGGAACAGTGAGGACTGAATGTGCACACAGGCTGATTCTGTAGAGTGTAAGGGAACAGTGAGGACTGAATGTACATGTAGAGGCTGTTTTTGTAGAGTGTAAGGGAAGAGTGAGGAGTGAATGTGCACACAGAGGCTGATTCTGTAGAGTGTAAGGTAACAGTGAGGACTGAATGTGCACTCAGGCTGATTCTGTAGAGTGTAAGGGAACAGTGAGGACTGAATGTGCACACTGGCTGATTCTGTAGACTGTAAGGGAACAGTGAGGACTGAATGTGCACACACAGGCTGATTCCTGTAGAGTGTAAGGAACAGTGAGGAGTGAAAGTGCACACAGGCTGATTCTGTAGAGTGTAACGTAACGGTCAGGACTGAATGTGCACATAGAGGCTGATTCTGTGGAGTGTAAGGGAACAGTGAGGACTGAATGTGTACACACAGACTGATTTTGTGTAGTGTTAGGGAACATGAGGAGTCAATGTGCATACACAGGCTGATTCTGTAGAGTGTAACGTAACGATGAGGACTGAATGTGCACACAGAGGCTGTTTCCTGTAGAGTGTAAGGGAACAGTGAGGACTGAATGTGCACACAGAGGCTGATTCTGTAGAGTGTAAGGGAACAGTGAGGAATGAATGTGCGCACAAAGGCTGATTCTGTAGATTGTAAGGGAACAGTGAGGACTAAATGTGCACACAGGCTGATTCTGTAGAGTGTAAGGGAACAGTGAGGACTGAATGTGCACAGAGAGGCAGATTCTGTAGAGTGTAAGGGAACAGTGAGGACTGAATGTGCACACAGAGGCTGATTCTGTAGAGTGTAAGGTAACAGTGAGGACTGAATGTGCACACAGGCTGATGCTGTAGAGTGTAAGGGAACAGTGAGGACTGAATGTGCACACAGAGGCTGATTCTGTAGAGTGTTAGGGAACAGTGAGGACTGAATGTGCACACAGAGGCTTATTCTGTAGAGTGTAATGTAACGATGAGGACTGAATGTGCACACAGGCTGATTCTGTAGAGTGTAAGCGAATAGTGAGGACTGAGTGTGCACACAGAGGCTGATTCTGTAGTGTGTAAGGGAACAGTGAGGACTGAATGTGCACACAGAGGCTGATTCTGTAGAGTGTTAGGGACCAGTGAGGACTGAATGTGCATACAGAGGCTGAATCTGTAGACTATTAGGGACTAGTGAGGACTGAATGTGTACAAAGGCTGATTCTGTGGAGTCTAAGGGAACAGTGAGGACTGAATGTGTAGAGACCGGCTGATTCTGTGGATTGTTAGGGAACATTGAGGATTGAATGTGCACACAGGCTGATTCTGTAGAGTGTAACGTAAAGATCAGGACTGAATGTGCACATAGAGACTGATTCTGTAGAGTGTATGGGAACAGTGAGGACTGAATGTGCACACAGAGCCTGATTCTGTAGAGTGTTAGGGAACAGTGAGCACTCAATGTGCACCCAGAAGCTGATTCTGTAGATTGTAAGGGAGCAGTGAGGACTGAATGTGCACGCAGGCTGATTCTGTAGAGTGTAAGGGAACAGTGAGGACTGAATGTGCATACACAGGCTGATTCTGTACAGTGTTAGGGAACAGTGAGGACTGAATGTGCATACACAGCCTGATTCTGTAGAGTGTAAGGTAACGATGAGGACTGAATGTGCACACAGAGGCTGATTCCTGTACAGTGTAAGGAACAGTGAGGACTGAAAGTGCACACAGGCTGATTCTGTAGAGCGTAAAGGAACAGTGACGACTGAATGTGCACACACGCTGATTCTGTAGAGTGTAAGGGAACAGTGAGGACTGAATGTACATGTACAGGCTGTTTTTGTAGAGTGTAAGGGAAGAGTGAGGACTGAATGTGCACACAGGCTGATTCTGTAGAGTGTATGGGAACAGTGAGGACTGAATGTACATATACAGGCTTATTTTGTAGAGTGTAAGTTAACAATGAGTACTAAATGTGCACACAGAGGCTGATTCTGTATAGTGTTAGGGAACAGTGAGGACTGACTGTGCACACAGAGGCTGATTCTGTAGAGTTTAAGGGAACAGTGAGGAATGAATGTGCACACAGAGGCTGATTCTGTACAGTGTTAGGGAACAGTGAGGACTGAATGTGCACACAGAGGCTGATTCTGTAGAGTGTTTGGGAACAGTGAGGACTGAATGTGCACACAGAGGCTGATTCTGTAGAGTGTTAGGGACCAGTGAGGACTGAATGTGCACCCAGAGGCTGATTCTGTAGAATATTAGGGACTAGTGAGGAATGAATGTGTACAAAGGCTGATTCTGTGGAATGTAAGGGAACAGTGAGGACTGAATGTGTAGAGACCGGCTGATTCTGTGGATTGTTAGGGAACAGTGAGGATTGAATGTGCACACAGGCTGATTCTCTAGAGTGTAATGTAACGATCAGGACTGAATGTGCACATAGAGCCTGATTCTGTAGAGTATATGGGAACAGTGAGGACTGAATGTGCACACAGAGGCTGATTCTGTAGAGTGTAACGGAACAGTGAGGAATGAATGTGCACACAGAGCCTGATTCTGTAGAGTGTTAGGGAACAGTGATGACTCAATGTGCACACAGAAGCTGATTCTGTAGAGTGTAACGGAACAGTGAGGACTGAATGTGCACACAGGCTGATTCTGTAGAGTGTAAGGGAACAGTGAGGACTGAATGTGCATACACAGCCTGATTCTGTAGAGTGTAAGGTAACGATGAGGACTGAATGTGCACACAGAGGCTGATTCCTGTAGAGTGTAAGGAACAGTGAGGACTCAAAGTGCACACAGGCTGATTCTGTAGAGTGTAAAGGAACAGTGAGGACTGAATGTGTACACACAGGCTGATTCTGTGTAGTGTTAGGGAACAGTGAGGACTCAATGTGCATACACAGGCTGATTCTGTAGAGTGTAACGTAACGATGAGGACTGAATGTGCACACAGAGGCTGTTTCCTGTAGAGTGTAAGGGAACAGTGAGGACTGAATGTGCACACAGAGGCAGATTCTGTAGAGTATAAGGGAACAGTGAGGACTGAATGTGCACACAGAGGCTGATTCTGTAGATTGTAAGGGAACAGTGAGGACTGAATGTGCACAGAGAGGCTGATTCTGTAGAGTGTAAGGGAACAGTGAGGACTGAATGTGCACACAGAGGCAGATTCTGTAGAGTATAAGGGAACAGTGAGGACTGAATGTGCACACAGAGGCTGATTCTGTAGATTGTAAGGGAACAGCGAGGACTGAATGTGCACACAGAGGCTGATTCTGTAGAGTGTTATGGAACAGTGAGGACTGAATGTGCACACAGAGGCTGATTCCTGTAGAGTGTAAGGGAACAGTGAGTACTGAATGTGCACACAGGCTGATTCTGTAGAGTGTAAGGGAATAGTGAGGACTGAGTGTGCACACAGAGGCTGATTCTGTAGTGTGTAAGGGAACAGTGAGGACTGAATGTGCACACAGAGTCTGATTCTGTAGAGTGTTAGGGACCAGTGAGGACGGAATGTGCACACAGAGGCTGATTCTGTAGACTATTAGGGACTAGTGAGGACTGAATGTGTACAAAGGCTGATTCTGTGGAGTGTAAGGGAACAGTGAGGACTGAATGTGTAGAGACCGGCTGATTCTGTGGATTGTTAGGGAACAGTGAGGATTGAATGTGCACACAGGCTGATTCTGTAGAGTGTAACGTAACGATCAGGACTGAATGTGCACATAGAGGCTGATTCTGTAGAGTGTATGGGAACAGTGAGGACTGAATGTGCACACAGAGGCTGATTCTGTAGAGTGTATGGGAACAGTGAGGAATGAATGTGCACACAGAGCCTGATTCTGTAGAGTGTTAGGGAGCAGTGAGGACTCAATGTGCACACAGAAGCTGATTCTGTAGAGTGTAACGGAACAGTGAGGACTGAATGTGCACACAGGCTGATTCTGTAGAGTGTAAGGGAACAGTGAGGACTGAATGTGCATACACAGGCTGATTCTGTACAGTGTTAGGGAACAGGGAGGACTGAATGTGCATACAGAGACTGATTCTGTAGAGTGTAAGGTAACGATGAGGACTGAATGTGCACACAGAGACTGATTCCTGTAGAGTGTAAGGAACAGTGAGGACTGAAAGTGCACACAGGCTGATTCTGTAGAGTGTAAAGGAACAGTGAGGACTGAATGTGCACACACGCTGATTCTGTAGAGTGTAAGGGAACAGTGAGGACTGAATGTACATGTAGAGGCTGTTTTTGTAGAGTGTAAGGGAAGAGTGAGGACTGAATGTGCACACAGGCTGATTCTGTAGAGCGTAAGGTAACAGTGAGGACTGAATGTGCATTTACAGGCTGATTCTGTAGAGTGTAGGGGAACAGTGAGGACCGAATGTGCACATAGGCTGATTTTGTAGAGAGTAAGGGAACAGTGAGGACTGAATGTGCACACAGAGGCTGATTCTGTAGAGTGTTAGGGAAGAGTGAGGACTGAATGTGCACACAGTCTGATTCTGTAGAGTGTAAGGGAACAGTGAGGACTGAATGTGCACACAGAGGCTGATTCTGTAGAGTGTAAGGGAACAGTGAGGACTCAATGTGCACAGAGAGTCTTATTTTGTAGAGTGTAAGGGAACAGTGAGGAGTGAATGTGCACACAGAGGCTGATTCTGTAGAGTGTAAGGTAACAGTGAGGACTGAATGTTCACACAGGATGATTCTGTAGAGTGTAAGGGAGAAGTGAGGACTGAATGTGCACACAGGCTGATTCTGTAGAGTTTAAGGGAACAGTGAGGCCTGAATGTGCACACAGAGGCTGATTCTGTAGAGTATACGGGAACAGTGAGGACTGAATGTGCATACAGAGGCTGATTCTGTAGAGTGTAAGGGAACAGTGAGGACTGAATGTGCACACAGGATGATTCTGTAGAGTGTAAGGGAGCAGTGAGGATTGAATGTGCACACAGGCTGATTCTGTAGAGTGTAAGCGAACAGTGAGGACTGAATGTGCACACAGAGGCTGATTCTGTAGAGTGTAAGCGAACAGTGAGGACTAAATGTGCACACAGAGGCTGATTCTGTAGAGTGTTAGGGAACGGTGAGGACTGAATGTGCACACAGGATGATTCTGTAGAGTGTAAGGGAGCAGTGAGGATTGAATGTGCACACAGGATGATTCTGTAGAGTGTAAGGGAACAGTGAGGACTGAATGTGCATACACAGGCTGATTCTGTAGAGTGTAAGCGAACAGTGAGGACTGAATGTGCACACAGAGGCTGATTCTGTAGAGTGTTAGGGACCAGTGAGGACTAAATGTGCACACAGAGGCTGATTCTGTAGAGTGTTAGGGAACGGTGAGGACTGAATGTGCACACAGAGGCTGATTCTGTAGAGTGTTAGGGAACAGTGAGGACTGAATGTGCGCACAGAGGCTGATTCTGTAGAGTGTTAGGGAACAGTGAGGACTGAATGTGCACACACGCTGATTCTGTAGAGTGTTAGGGAACAGTGAGGACTGAATGTGCACACAGAGGCTGATTCTGTAGAGTTTAAGGGAACAGTGAGGAATGAATGTGCACACAGAGGCTGATTCTGTACAGTGTTAGGGAACAGTGAGGACTGAATGTGCACACAGAGGCTGATAGTATAGAGTGTAAGGGAACAGTGAGGACTGAATGTGCACACAGGCTGATTCTGTAGAGTGTAAGGGAACAGTGAGGACTGAATGTGCACACAGAGGCTGATTCTGTAGAGTGTTAGGGAACAGTGAGGACTAAATGTGCACACAGAGGCTGATTCCTGTAGAGTGTAAGGGAACAGTGAGGACTGAATGTGCACTCAGGCTGATTCTGTAGAGTGTAAGGGAACAGTGAGGACTGAATGTGCACACTGGCTGATTCTGTAGAGTGTAAGGAAACAGTGAGGACTGAATGTGCACACACAGGCTGATTCCTGTAGAGTGTAAGGAACAGTGAGGACTAAATGTGCACACAGGCTGATTCTGTAGAGTGTAAGGGAACAGTGAGGACTGAATGTGCACACAGGCAGATTCTGTAGAGTGTAAGGGAACAGTGAGGACTGAATGTGCACACAGAGGCTGATTCTGTAGAGTGTAAGGGAACAGTGAGGACTGAATGTGCACACAGGCTGATTCTGTACAGTGTAAGGGAACAGCGAGGACTGAATGTGCACACAGAGGCTGATTCTGTAGAGTGTTAGGGAACAGTGAGGACTGAATGTGCACACAGAGGCTTATTCTGTAGAGTGTAATGTAACGATGAGGACTGAATGTGCACACAGGCTGATTCTGTAGAGTGTAAGGAAATAGTGAGGACTGAGTGTGCACACCGAGGCTGATTTTGTAGTGTGTAAGGGAACAGTGAGGACTGAATGTGCACACAGAGTCTGATTCTGTAGAGTGTTAGGGACCAGTTAGGACTGAATGTGCACACAGAGGCTGATTCTGTAGACTATTAGGGACTAGTGAGGACTGAATGTGTACTAAGGCTGATTCTGTGGAGTGTAAGGGAACAGTGAGGACTGAATGTGTAGAGACCGGCTGATTCTGTGGATTGTTAGGGAACAGTGAGGATTGAATGTGCACACAGGCTGATTCTGTAGAGTGTAACGTAACGATCAGGACTGAATGTGCACATAGAGGCTGATTCTGTAGAGTGTATGGGAACAGTGAGGACTGAATGTGCACACAGAGGCTGATTCTGTAGAGTGTATGGGAACAGTGAGGACTGAATGTGCACACAGAGCCTGATTCTGTAGAGTGTTAGGGAACAGTGAGGACTGAATGTGCACACAGAAGCTGATTATGTAGAGTGTAACGGAACAGTGAGGACTGAATGTGCATACACAGGCTGATTCTGTACAGTGTTAGGGAACAGTGAGGACTGAATGTGCATACACAGACTGATTCTGTAGAGTGTAAGGTAACGATGAGGACTGAATGTGCACACAGAGGCTGATTCCTGTAGAGTGTAAGGAACAGTGAGGACTGAAAGTGCACACAGGCTGATTCTGTAGAGTGTAAAGGAACAGTGAGGACTGAATGTGCACACACGCTGATTCTGTAGAGTGTAAGGGAACAGTGAGGACTGAATGTACATGTAGAGGCTGTTTTTGTAGAGTGTAAGGGAAGAGTGAGGACTGAATGTGCACACAGGCTGATTCTGTAGAGTGTAAGGGAACAGTGAGGACTGAATGTGCACACAGAGGCTGATTCTGTAGAGTGTAAGGGAACAGTGAGGACTGAATGTGCACACAGGCTGATTTTGTAGAGAGTAAGGGAACAGTGAGGACTGAATGTGCACACAGAGGCTGATTCTGTAGAGTGTTAGGGAACAGTGAGGACTGAATGTGCACACAGTCTGATTCTGTAGAGTGTAAGGGAACAGTGAGGACTGAATGTGCACACAGAGGCTGATTCTGTAGAGTGTAAGGGAACAGTGAGGGCTGAATGTGCACACAGGCTTATTTTGTAGAGAGTAAGGGAACAGTGAGGACTGAATGTGCACACAGAGGCTGATTCTGTAGAGTGTAAGGGAACAGTGGGGACTCAAATGTGCACAGATTGTCTTATTTTGTAGAGTGTAAGGGAACAGTGCGGACTGAATTTGCACACAGAGGCTGATTCTGTAGAGTGTAAGGTAACAGTGAGGACTGAATGTTCACACAGGATGATTCTGTAGAGTGTAAGGGGGAAGTGAGGTCTGAATGTGCACACAGGCTGATTCTGTAGAGTTTAAGGGAACAGTGAGTAATGAATGTGCACAGAGAGGCTGATTCTGTACAGTGTTAGGGAACAGTGAGGACTGAATGTGCACAGAGAGCCTGATAGTATAGAGTGTAAGGGAACAGTGAGGACTGAATGTGCACACAGAGGCTGATCTGTAGAGTGTAAGGGAACAGTGAGGACTGAATGTGCACACAGAGGCTGATTCCTGTAGAGTGTAAGGGAACAGTGAGGACTGAATGTGCACACAGAGGCTGATTCCTGTAGAGTGTAAGGGAACAGTGAGGACTGAATGTGCACTCAGGCTGATTCTGTAGAGTGTAAGGGAACAGTGAGGACTGAATGTGCACACTGGCTGATTCTGTAGAGTGTAGGGAACAGTGAGGACTGAATGTGCACACACAGGCTGATTCCTGTAGAGTGTAAGAGAACAGTGAGGACTGAATGTGTACAAAGGCTGATTCTGTGGAGTGTAAGGGAACAGTGAGGACTGAATGTGTACACACAGGCTGATTTTGTGTAGTGTTAGGGAACAGTGAGGACTCAATGTGCATACACAGGCTGATTCTGTAGAGTGTAACGTAACGATGAGGACTGAATGTGCACACAGAGGCTGTTTCCTGTGGAGTGTAAGGGAACAGTCAGGACTGAATGTGCACACAGAGGCTGATTCTGTAGATTGTAAGGGAACAGTGAGGACTAAATGTGCACACAGGCTGATTCTGTAGAGTGTAAGGGAACAGTGAGGACTGAATGTGCACACAGAGGCAGATTCTGTAGAGTGTAAGGGAACAGTGAGGACTGAATGTGCACACAGGCTGATTCTGTACAGTGTAAGGGAACAGTGAGGACTGAATGTGCCCACAGAGGCAGATTCTGTAGAGTGTTATGGAACAGTGAGGACTGAATGTGCACACAGAGGCTTATTCTGTAGAGTGTAATGTAACGATGAGGACTGAATGTGCACACAGGCTGATTCTGTAGAGTGTAAGGGAATAGTGAGGACTGAGTGTGCACACAGAGGCTGATTCTGTAGTGTGTAAGGGAACAGTGAGGACTGAAAGTCCACACAGAGTCTGATTCTGTAGAGTGTTAGGGACCAGTGAGGTCTGAATGTGCACACAGAGGCTGATTCTGTAGACTATTAGGGACTAGTGAGGACTGAATGTGTACAAAGGCTTTTTCTGTGGAGTGTAAGGGAACAATGAGGACTGAATGTGTACAGACCGGCTGATTCTGTGGATTGTTAGGGAACAATGAGGATTGAATGTGCACACAGGCTGATTCTGTAGAGTGTAACGTAACGATCAGGACTGAATGTGCACATAGAGGCTGATTCTGTATAGTGTAAGGGAACAGTGAGGACTGAATGTGCACACAGAGGCTGTTTCTTTAGAGTGTAAGGGAACAGTGAGGACTGAATGTTCACACAGAGGCTTATTCTGTAGAGTGTAATGTAACGATGAGGACTGAATGTGCACACAGAGGCTGATTGTGTAGTGTGTAAGGGAACAGTGAGGACTGAATGTGCACACAGAGGCTGATTCTGTAGAGTGTAAGGGAACAGTGAAGACTGAATGTGTACACAGTGGCTGATTCCTGTAGAGTGTAAGGGAATAGTGAGGACTGAATGTGCACACAGAGGCTGATTCCTGTAGAGTGTAAGGGAACAGTGTGGACTGAATGTACCCACAGAGGCTGTTTCCTGTAGAGTGTAAGGGAACAGTGAGGACTGAATGTGCACACAGAGGCTGATTCTGTAGAGTGTAAGGAAACAGTGAAGACTGAATGTGCACACAGAGGCTGATTCCTGTAGAGTGTAAGGTAATAGTGAGGACTGAATGTACACACAGAGGCTGATTCTGTACAGTGTAAGGGAACAGTGAGGACTTAATGTGCGCACAGAGGCTGATTCTGTAGAATGTAAGGGAACAGTGAGGACTGAATGTGTGCAGAGAGACTGATTCTGTAGAGTGTAAGGGAACAGTGAGGACTAAATGTGCACACAGGGTGATTCTGTAGAGTGTAAGGGAACAGTGAGGAATGAATGTGCACACAGAGGCTGATTCTGTAGAGTGTAAGGGAACAGTGAGGAATGAATGTGCGCACAGAGGCTGATTCTGTAGAGTGTAAGGGAACAGCGAGGACTGAATGTGCACACAGAGGCTTATTCTGTGGAGTGTTAGTGAACAGTGAGGACTGAATGTGTGCACAAAGGCTGATTCTGTAGAGTGTAAGGGAACAGTGAGGATTGAATGTGCACACGGGCTGATTCTGTAGAGTGTAAGGATACAACGATTAGGACTGAATGTGCGCACAGAAGCTGATTCTTTATTTTGCTTAGTCTCACCACTCCGGCTCTCTTGTCCTATTCATGTTTTTTTTTTCTTATAGAAGGCCCAGAACACCAAAGTACCATTTCAATCCGCCAAAATAACAAATGTCAACAAACAGCTGAAACCTACTGCTTCTGTCAAACCAGTACAAATGGAAATGTTGGCTTCAAAGGTAGGAAGTTATGAATTTACAGACATACTTAATGAGGTAGCCTTCTTTAGCCAGACTACAAAGGTGCCTTTATCATTGCTACACCGTTTAACAAACATATGTAGGTAGAGCTCTGCTTTCAATCAACAGTATAGGAAGTGAGTATATATACCTTTTTTTTTTCTTTTTTTTGAGATGAAGTCTCTCTCTGTAGCTCAGGCTGGAGTGCTGTGGCGTGATCTTGGCTCACTGCAGCCTCTGCCTCCCAGGTCCCTGTTCAAGCAGTTCTACCTCATCCTCCCAAGTAACTGGGTTTATAGGCATGAGCCACCATGCCCAGCTAATTTTTGTGTTTTCTTAATAGAGACGGGGTTTCACTATATTGGCCAGTCTGGTTTTGAACTCCTGACCTCATGATCCGCTTGCCTCAGCCTCCCAAAGTGCTGGGATTACAGGTGTGAGCCACCATGCCCGGCTGTGTATACACCTTTTAAATGATGCTACTTAATTTAACATTATGACCTTGAAGCTGGTTATGGTGGCTTAAGACTGTAATCCCAGGTGTTTGGGAGGCTGAGGCAGGAGGAAAATTACAATACTGAATAATAAGGTTAATTACCTTAATACCCAAATAAAGGATGAAATGGTTGGGAAAATTCATGGAGTGAGTGGGATTTTTAGGGGTAGAGAGAAGTTGATAGGAAAGGGCACCTTTTTGGAGAACAAAGTAGCAGCAAGATCAAGGTAGCAGAGTGGAAATGGACCTATAATTGGTCCTTTGGTTAAGGAGTCTGAAGACTAAGCTGAGTAAGGTGGCTTGCGTGAGGAAGCAGCAGATAAGGCTGGGAAGAAGGTTGCAGTTGGATTTGAAGGTTTTGGAATTTGGATTTTTATGCCATTAGACTTGAGGAAACAAAGTTCTGAGGAGTAAGGAAATGAGGAAAACCGTGCAGGGAGGTAAGTTAGGAGGCGTCACACTTGTCCAAGCAAGAGCTGCTGAGGGTCTAGAGCTAGCCTCCTCTTCCCGAAGCCCCTACCCATACACCAGTATCAATACTGGATGTGAGAAGACAACATCACATGTGTTAGCATGTCTCAGAACTCCTTTCAGGGACATCATCTTGTATTTCAAAAACAATACTTCGGACACATGGCTTGGAGTGCAGGAGTGGGACGCTTAACTACTTGGGTGTTAAACCATTTATGCAATAAATGAGCAAAAAGTAGGAAAGTCAGGAGAGGGAGGTAGCTTTGGGAAAGATATCCTGTTTGCTTTCACATTTGTTGAGGTAACGGGGACATCTGCCTGGAAATGCAGTTGGAAATGTGGAAGCAACATCTGAAGGCAAGGAATGGATTCACTGGCTTTCTCCACGGAGATGGTGGTTGAAAGCACGTTGCTGTTTATGAGGACTAAAGCCTAGAACAAATAGTTGAGATGAAACTTCTTTAAGAGGCCTTCCCTTGAAGGTTTCTATAATAGTGACTTCCGGAAAGCCAAACTTAAAGGCTGGTCTTCAGACCTTGGTCTCTTAGGAGTTGTTTTTTTTGTTGTTGTTTTTGTTCTTTTAATTTTTTCTTTTAAGAGATAGGGTCTTGCTCTGTTGCCCAGGCTGAAGTGCAGTGGTTATTCGCAGGCACGATCCCACTGCTGATAAGCACGGGAGTTTTGACCTGCTCCATTTCCGACCTGGGCCGGTTCACCCCTCCTTAGGCAACCTGGTGGTCCCCTACTCCCGGGAAGTCACCATATTGACGCCAAAGTTTGTGCAGACACCTGATCAGCGTAGCTCATTACAGCCCAGAACTCCTGGACTCAAACGATCCTCCAGCCTCAGCCTCCTGAGTAGGTGGGATACAGGCACGCGACAGCGTGCCCGGCGGGTCTCTTTGGAGTTGTGGAGAAAATTTTACTTGTGTAACGATTTGAATGTGGTTTCTCCCACATCACAGGAGGGCAGTTTGGCAATATGTATATATATTTTTATAATATATATATATTTAAAATATATATATAATTATAAATATATATTTTTATAAAATATATATATTATGTAATATATAAAAATATATATAATATATAAATATTTATAAATATATATATATTAAAAAATACCTTTATTTTTTGGTGGGGACAGAGTCTTGTTCTGTCGCCCAGGCTGCAGTGCTGTAGCTCTATCCCTGCTCACTGCAACCTCTGCCTTCTGGGTAGATTGCCTTCAAGCAATTTTCCTGTCTCAGCCTACTGAGTAGCTGGGATTCCAGGCGCCTGCTACCATGCCTGGCTAATTTTTTGTATTTTTTAGTAGAGACGGGGTTTCACCATGTTGGCCAGACTGGTCTTGAACTCCTGACCTCAGGTGATCCACCTGCCTTGGCCTCCCTAAATGCTGGGATTACAGGCGTGACCCACTGCGCCTGGCTGCAGTGTATTTCAAATGATTATTCTCTATACCCAGTAGGTCTGTTTTTTATACAAAGAAAATGATCAGAGGGATAATCAAGTACTTTTAAATAGTGCTATGATGAATGTCTCTTAAAGAGGAGAGAAATATCCTAGTTAAATTCATTTAAGGAAATACTATGCAACCATAAATATAATGTTTTAGTAGAATGTGGAAAAATCTGATTATAACAATATATAAACAGTGCAACCCCAGATTTGCTTTTAAAATGTACATTTGTATGCAGCATGTTGATGGTATTTATTTTTGCGTATTATGTTGGACTTAAGATTGACTTTCATTTTCTTCCTTAAAACTTCAGACTTACCTTGGGTACATATTACTGTTCAAGATAGAGCAGAAGGAAAGAAGAGTTTTTTTTTTTTTTTAAATAACAAAGATCCAAAATAAGAAAGAAACAAAGAGAAAAATAGTTTTCTCCTGTGACCTCCACAACTTCACCCTTTTATGTTTCCTTTACTCCTTGGCTGACTCCTTTTTCTCTCTTTTCCTGGCAAAATTAAGGCCACTGTTTGAGATAAAGCATTATGGACCTTTAGCTCAGTTCATATAAAAATCAGTTGCAGGGTTGAAACATAAAGCTACATGTTCTAGATTTAGAAGTTATCAGGAATTAATGAACAACAGTTATTTCCAATTCAAATACATTTCCCTCTGAGAAAGACAGTATAGTGGAGGATTCTCTTAAGTCCACGATTTAGGTAGAACCCCACCTTCTGGCAGGTGAGTCCCTCTGCCTGCCCGTCTCTGGTCAGCTCTCTGGCTTTTATTTTGTCACCAGCTCTATCTGCAGGGTTATCACTGTTCTTTTTTTTTTTTTTTTTAAACACTGTTCTTTAGAGCCAATCCCTGGTGTTGTGGAAATGCCACAACAGGCACAAAGGTTTCTAGCAATTTTCCTGGAAAGATGATAACATAAGCCATGTGTCAGTGATAGCCGTTGTTCCCAGTCTTTTTTTGTTTTGTTTTTTTGTTTTTTTTTTTTTGAGACGGAGTTTCACTCTTGTTACCCAGGCTGGAGTGCAATGGTGCGATCTCGGCTCACCGCAACCTCCGCCTCCTGGGTTCAGGCAATTCTCCTGCCTCAGCCTCCTGAGTAGCTGGGATTACAGGCACGCGCCACCATGCCCAGCTAATTTTTTGTATTTTTAGTAGAGATGGGGTTTCACCATGTTGACCAGGATGGTCTCGATCTCTTGACCTCGTGATCCACCCACCTCGGCCTCCCAAAGTGCTGGGATTACAGGCGTGAGCCACTGCGCCCGGCTGTTCCTAGTCTTATAACCAAATTTGTACTATCCTTTCTGCAAAACTGGAGGGCAGGTTTCTTTCTTTGTAGCGGTTGACACAACTGAATCACAAAGTGCCCTGGCAGAGACCTCAGAAGAGTTCCAGTCCTTTACAGGTATTCACTGAAGCTTATTCTGCAGTTTTTGGAGAAAATGGTGTGGGTTTTTTTTTTTGCTGATTAATGAGGCTTTGGTAAACACAGTAGTTTGAAAGGATGAGAAAGGCCTTTTCTAGTCGCTTGTTTGCTGGACACTGGGGAAACAAGTTGAATAAACCATGGACTCTGCCCGGAGGAGCTCCCAGTCAAGTTGGAGAACGTAGGAGTAAAAGCATGGCTTTATCTGTCACAGAGATAGATGCACACTTATGAGAGGTACTCAGGAGTCATAGCTAGAACAGATTACCTGACCAGATAAGTAGATCTTAGAAAGGGTCTTAAAATAATGAAATTATGTTGGAGTTCAAAAGGAATCAAGGAATTCTAAATTAAGGGCCAGGGCAAGAATCTGTCTTATCCTAATGGCTTTTGTTATTGATTGATGGACAAGATATCATTATGTTGCTCGGGTTGGTCTCAAACTCCTGGGCATAAGCAATCTTCCCACCTTGGCCTCCCCAAGTACTGGGATCACAGATGTCAGCCACCACACCCAGCCCCTGGTGGCTTTTGGATATGGCTAAACTCAGCTGCACTTCTTAATAGGAGCCAGATAAACATTCTAAACTGCTATAATAGCACATGATAACCTCTGACTCCTTCAACTAGACTTTTTGGTACTGACTGCACTTCCAAGGGTGGGTGGTAATGCTAATCCTTGAAAAAGCTAACCTTCAGCTGAAGCTACATATGCTTATTAAAATGCAAATCTGATTCCAGTCACTTGTTTCATCTTACCTTTGGCTAAAATCTAAGCTTCTTAGCACAGCTCTCGTTCAGCTTTTCAGCCCATCTTCTCACACCTCCCAGGCTATCCTCCCAACATCTCAAATCAATTTGCATTTCCCAGAATTGCCTTGATTTTCTTTGGTTTCCTTTTGCCTGTTCGTCTTCCTTAAGGTCACACCCTCTCTGGTGCCCGGGGTGCCTCTACTCATTTTTTATAGCTCTTTGAGATTTCCAGTTTCCCAGAGTCTTTTCTTTTTCTTCTCTTTCCTCTTTTCTTTTCTTCTTTTCCTTTTTTCCTTTTCATTTCCTCTTCCCTTTCCTCCCTTCCCTCCTTTCCCTTCCTTCCCTTCCTTCCCTCCTTTCCCTTCCCTCCCTTCCTTCCCTTCCTTTCATCCATCTCACTCTGTCTCTAGGCTGGAGTGCAGTGACATAATCGCCACTCACTGCAGTTCACTCTCCTGGATTCAGGTAATTCACCCACTTTAGCCTCCCAAGTACATGGGACAACAAGTTGTGCCACCATGCCTGGCTGCTTTTTATTTGTTTTGTAGAGGAGAGGTTTTGCGATGTTGCCCATGGTGGCCTTGAACTCTTGAGCTGAAGCAATCTGCCTGCCTCAGCCTTCCAAAGTGCTGGGATTATAGGCACCAGCCACTGCACTTGGCCTGGTTCTCAAATGCTTGAATAAATGACCTGCGTGCCTGCATACCTCTTGCTGACCTGGTCCTTCCTCAGTTTAAGACTTTTTATTTGAGAGAGTACGAGATGTTTTAAACTGCGTTGTCGTCATTGTTCTATCCTCTAAGACTGGAAATTATTAAGTTTTACTGTAAATTAAAATTGTTCTATCATAAAGCCTCCTCTTTTTAAAAAATATTTACTACCTTAATATATATTCTTACAGCTTAGGATCTTGCTATGTTTTACTCGCAGAAGTACTTCTGTTTAAAACAATGATTTATGTATATTTCATTAATAAATACTTGTTTTAACTTACTTTATAAATTTTTAATTTGCATAATTTTAATAAATAATCCACTGGTAAGCATAAGAAAGTGAAATACTGAGTTGTATATTTGCTCGGTCTTTGCTTGCTTCCTTCTATTTTATTCATAGACTGGAATGTGCTTTTCTGCTTTTTAGTTACCAGTTTTTCAATTTGGAATAAATTAGTTGAACAGAAGAAAATATTATACTACAGAAGAGGCTGCTACTAAAGTAGAATGATCAGCTCCAGTAATCCTAGAACCCAGGTGGTGAAGTTTCTTTCACTTATTTAGCACCTACTCTGAGGGATTATATAGACGTTTGAGGTATCTTAGTGGGCAAAACCTAAGCTTTGAGAGCTTACTTTCTGGCAGAGGTAGACAGAAAATAATACACATACTATATAAACTATTGTATATTAGAAGTATAGGTTCTATGAGAAAAAAACACAGAGATGAGACACATATGGTTATGGTGGGAGGATAGGGATTGGAGGCAGGTGATAATTTTGTTTGTTGTTTGTTTATTTGGTTGGTTTTGAAATGGAGTCTTGCTCCATCCAGCCCAGGCTGGAATGCACTGGTGTGATCTTGGCTCACTGCAACCTTCGCCTCCCAGGTTCAAGCTATTCTTCTGCCTCAGCCTCCTGAGTAGCTGGGACTACAGCTGTGCACCACCAAGCCTGGCTAAGTTTTTTTTTTTTTTTTTTTTTTTTTAGTACAGATGGTGTTTTGCCATGTTGGTCAGGCTGGTCTTGAATTCCTGGGCTTAAGTGATCTGACTGCCTTGGCTTCCCAAAGTGCCAGGATTACAGGCTTGAGCCACCGTGCCTGGCCAGACAATTTTAAACAGGAGTCAGGACAGACCTCATTGAGAATGTAACATTTAAGCAAAACTTGAAGAAGGTAAGAATTACCCATATGGATATAGAGGCAACAGCATTCTGGGTAAGAAGAGCCTGGCTGGAGTGAAGTAGGCAAGGGAGAGAAGCAGGAGACGGGTCAGCGAGGGAAGTGGGGAGGGTCTGTAGGCCATTGAGAGGACTCAAGTTTTCAGTTTGAGTGAAATTAGAGTTTTAGACAGAGAAGTGTCTCTTGAAGAACTTCATCTACTATATCTTGAATTATTCACCTGTTGGTATGTTTTGTCTTTAACATAATTCAAATGTGTATATGATATTGATGATTAAGCCACTTGGCCCTGGATGTATTTGTGCTTTAAGGCTGCTCCTACCTGTGCCTTAATTTGTTGCTCTAGGGTCCTTCTCCCACACCTGAAGATGTATCCATGAAGGAAGAGAATCTCTGCCAAGCTTTTTCTGATGCCTTGCTTTGCAAAATCGAGGACATTGATAATGAAGATTGGGAGAACCCTCAACTCTGCAGTGACTACGTTAAGGATATCTATCAGTATCTCAGGCAGCTGGAGGTGTGTGGGCCTTTGTATTTTGGTTGTGTAAGCATGTGGAATTTACCACACAGCTGAGAAGGAAACAAGGTTAGCTTTTTAAACTTTTGATTCTGCCTACAGGTTTTGCAGTCCATAAACCCACGTTTCTTAGATGGAAGAGATATAAATGGACGCATGCGTGCCATCCTGGTAGACTGGCTGGTGCAAGTCCACTCCAAGTTCAGGCTTCTGCAGGAGACTCTGTACATGTGTGTTGCCATTATGGATCGATTTTTACAGGTAGGCATGGCTTCAGGGACTTCACGCCAGTGGCTCATTGAACATTGCATTTATGCTTGGGGGATAGAAAACTAAAGTGAGTACTTCTGAAAAAAAGACCAAAAATCAAATTGTGAGAAGCCAAAGAACTTTAGATACTAAAAAGGGAAGTAATCCAAGCGTGTGAAGCCTTTCATGATGCTGACCAATATTGGGCATTTCTGTAAGGTCAGCCCAGCCCTCTTGCCTCAGCCTCCTGAGTAGCTGGGACTACAGCTGTATGCCACCACAACTGGCTAAGGTTTTGATTTTTTGTAGAGATGGGTTTTTGCCATGTTGCCCAGGCTGGTATTGAACTCCTTAGCTCAAGTGATCCGCCCATCTCGGCCTACCAAAGTGTTAGGATTATAATCATGAGTCACTGTGCTCAGCCATGGTAGATTTTTAATAATGAATGTTGAAGCAAGAAAAGTGACAAGTCCCAATTTGGGAGGAAAAAATAAGAATGGCAATTAAGGGAAACACTTTACCCTAGCCTGAGAGTCTCCCTGACTCCAAAGCATTAGTGAAAGTTTTTCCAAGCTGAACAATGGGTATGATTTTGGTAAGGATTAAGGAAATGAGCCATCCATTAAATTCTCACTTTTTTGCTCGGTCTCATCTCATTTCAGCCCATGCTGAGTATGTCAGGTCAGGGCTGCCACGGACACTCAAGTCAGGATGAAGTTGTCGGGAAGAGTAGGAGCTTGGTATTCAGGCTTGGATTCTTCCCTTCTTGGCAATTGAATGATCTTGGCATGGTGTCTGAATCTGTTCTCAGGCCATCTATTTGTAATTGAGGAATAAAATATGTGCTTCCTAGAATTTTTGTGAGAATTGGATGAGATAATGTGTTAGAATCTTAGTACGGTGCCTAGCACAGAGTGCTCAATTACAGATAGCTGTCATGATCAGTGGTGGAACATTCAGGTCTCCTGTGCCCTTATGAGGGTCATGAGCAAAGGCAGTGTGCGCTTTGCCAGGACTTGGTTCCCTTTCCCCTTCTCCCATCCAAAGCTTCACTCTTCTTGTTAGGTGTGACTTTTGATACTTTCATTTTCCATTAGGTTCAGCCAGTTTCCCGGAAGAAGCTTCAATTAGTTGGGATTACTGCTCTGCTCTTGGCTTCCAAGTATGAGGAGATGTTTTCTCCAAATATTGAAGACTTTGTTTACATCACAGACAATGCTTATACCAGTTCCCAAATCCGAGAAATGGAAACTCTAATTTTGAAAGAACTGAAATTTGAGTTGGGTCGACCGTTGCCACTACACTTCTTAAGGCGAGCATCAAAAGCCGGGGAGGTAAGTGCCTCCAACTCTGTAAGAGACTATTTTCGATTGGTGTCTCATCCCAGAAACCTTGACCTAATTAAAGGAAGTCTTACTAATTTATAGGACACATCCTTTAGATAAGTCTTAATGCTTACCTCATCAGTTATTAAGAGAAAAGGCCTCATGATCTGTGTTTACAACATATTGTAGAATAGAATAATCCTTGAGAAGGATGAGTTAAGTGAATTTGAGTTCCTAGACCATCACGCAGAATTGTGCAAGATAGTAATTACAGTTGTGATTCTTACTGTCCCCGGCTGTTCTTTTTTAGGTTGATGTTGAACAGCACACTTTAGCCAAATACTTGATGGAGCTGACTCTCGTTGACTACGATATGGTGCATTATGATCCTTCTAAGGTAGCAGCAGCTGCTTCCTGCTTGTCTCAGAAGGTTCTAGGACAAGGAAAATGGGTGAGTGGTGGATTTAAACAATTAATTAGGCTGTATTTTAGTCCCCCATGATACGAAAGGCCTTTGCACAACACTGTCCTGGAAGCAGTTGCTTTTGTTTTTGGGACAGGGTCTCTGTTGCGTAGGCTGGAGTGTGATGGTGCGATCACAGCCCACTGTGTCTTTGACCTCCCAGGCTCAAGTGATCCTCCTGCCCGAGTAGTGGAGACCACAGGCAGGCATGACCGTGTCTGGCCAATTTTTGTAATTTTTTTGTAGAGACAGTGTTTTGCTATGTTGCCTAGGCTAGCCTTGAACTTGGCTCAAGCAGTCTGCCCACCTTGTCCTCTCAAAGTGCTAGCATTTCAGGTGTGAGCCACCATGCCTGGCCTGAGGCAATTGTTAAAAGTCCAAAGGCCTGAAGGAACGCTTCTTGGAAACGGGCATGGTGGCCTGTGCTTGTAGTTCTAGTTACTTGGGAAGCTGAGGCAGGAGGATCATTGGAGCCCAGGCCCAGGAGTTCAAATCTAGCCTGGGCGACATACAGAGACCCCTGTCTCTTGGGAAAGAAAGAAAGCAAGCTACTTGTAACAATTCCAGTAGAACTGAGTTGATTATACTAAGGTGCACGTATGCATTATAGAGTTGTACAGAATGAGGAAGGCTACTGACAACTGATAACGTATCATTTCTTAGATATTATGTTAAGTGAAACAAGCAAGTTGTCAAGCACACGAGACGAAGGAAGGCCAAGGCCTGACTGATTTAGCCAGTAAGAATAGAATGAGCCACTTTTAGATTCAGATGAGTAGCCAAGGATGGCAGCTCCCTGGGTCTTTGTTTCACATGGCAAAAAGGATAATATGGAAACAAATGGGGCTGGATAGCTGCAGTGCAAGCCACAGGTATGCTGTTGTGGAGAACCCAGGTCTAGACTACTGCTAAGCAGTCTTCTAGGCTGCAGCTATACCCTGAGAGCAGCACAGGAGAAAACTTCGTTAGAACTGAGGGGATAAGAAGCTGACTTGGCCGGGTGCCGTGCCTTAATCCCAGCACTTTGGGAGGCCAAGGCAGGCACATCACCTGAGGTCAGGAGTTCAAGACCAGCCTGGCCAACATGGTGAAACCCCTTCTCTCCTAAAAATACAAAAATTAGCCAGGTGTGGTGGCAGGCACCTGTAATTCCATCTGTTTAGGAGGTTGAGGCAGGAGAATTGCTTGAACCCGGGGGATAGAAGTTGCATTTAGCTGAGATTGTGCCACTGCACTCCATCCAGCCTGGGGCATAGGGCGAGACTGTCTCCAAAAAAAAATAAGCAAGAAGCTGTCTCGTGACAACCTTCTAGTGGGAGATGGCTGGGAGGCAGCTTTGCCCACACTTGCCATCCCCTCCTTTTCTATGAGGATCACAAAGCATTTTGCCAGGACAGACCAGTGGTGGTTTAGGCCTTGGACTGTGTGCCTTATGTGGATATAGGCAAGGTCACCAGGGCAGCATGGTGGAGCTGTTCACCTACACATTTGTATATTGTAGTTTAGATTTTATGCAAGAAAGTGTGTGTTTGTGTGTGTGTATTTTTTTGTACAGGAGGAAGAAATGAGAAGGAATGAAGTGGATACTATGGGGTTCTGTGGGAACAGGGTAGAGGTTGAGGATGAGAGGACTTCTGATTGTAACTTGTTATTGACTTCATAATACAGTGTAACTTTTTTGACTTGTGAACAGTGTAAATATTTTATGCAAACTTTAAATTGTAATTAAGTGGACATAAACAGTGTAACTACATATGAACTTGGTAACAGAACACAGAGGAAAGAATTAATTTAAGTACTTGTTCAGGTCTGGTGACTGTTACCTGTAATCCTAGCACTTCGGGAGGCAGAGGTAGGAAGATTGAACCCAGGAGTTCGAGGGCAGCCTGGGTAGCATAGCAAGACCCCTGTCTCTACAAAAAAATTGAAAAAGTAGCTGGTTATGGTGGTGCACACCTGTAGTCCTAGTACTCAGGGGGCTGAAGCAGGAGGATCGCTTGAGCCCAGTAGTTCAAGGCTAAAGTGAGCTAGAATCATGGCACTGCACTCCAACCTGGGCAACAGAGCAAGACCTTGCCTCTAAAAAAAAAATGTGTAACTTGAACACAACATTCTGACTGTGCATCCTTAGTGGGATTTAAAGTATGACAAAACAGAGGACTAAAGTGGTAACATGAAGTTTACTTAGTAGGTTCAGTATTGGTTAATAGTAATCTGTTAGTATAATCCTGGAACTATTTTGTGTGTATTGTAGGATAAAACAAATGTATTCATGTTATTAAGGACTAAAATTTTCACTATAAGAAAAGTAGTTGTTAGTTTTTTTTTTTTTTAAATGATACATGGTCTTGCTTCGTCATCCAGGCTGGAATGCAGTGCTGCTAGCATAGCTCACTGCAGCCTTGATTGCCTGGGCTCAGGTGAGCCTCCCACTTCAGAATAGCAGGGACCCAGCCACACACCATCATGCCTGGAGAATTTTAAAGTTTTTTTGTAGAAATTGGCTCTCCCTGTGTTGCTCAGGCTGCTCTGGAACTCCTGGGCTCAAGTTACCTTCTCACCTTGGCCTCTCAAAGTGCTGGAATTATAGACGTGAGCCACTGTGCCTGGCCTAAGAGAGAAAATACTAACAATTAAAAACAGAAGGTTAGTCCTCACCTAGGAGATAGCAAAACAAAAACAAAGGAAAATCCCTATTATGTTTTGGAAATAACAGCAAATTCATAATAAAGGGGCTCAGAAACAGTGACAACTCAGTAATAGCGTATTTCGTGCCCACATCTTGTATACTAAATACCATTATCTACTAGCAACTAGCGCTGTTTAGTGAAATTGCTGATTTCAGGGCTATGGCAGGGGAACTACAAGGTGAGCCTAGAACGATTTGTGCCAGATAGCACACAAATTTTCAAAGATCAATGAGGTCATATCAAAAGGACGTAGAGCTGGTCATGGCAGCATGGGCCTATAGTCACAGCTACTCGGGAGGCTGAGGCAGGAGGATCCTTTGAGCCCGGAGTTTGAGGCTGCAGTGACCTAAAATTATACCACAATAAAATAGGAAGGGAAGGAGGGACATAGGAACTAGTTTGAAAGGGCTCCAGCTGACTGATTTTGAACATTAAAAAGAGTAATGACAGTAATAGATTATAATATATTAAAAAAAGAATTAATGGATCCATAATGATACAGAAAATGAAAGGGGTTCATTTTTAAAAATCAGAATACCAGCTAATTAAAATAGAAGGATAGAATTAGAAACCCACTAATTTTCAACCTGTAATGTAATAATTTATTCAAGCAAGGGGCATCAATGCATGCAAAAATCATTAGATGGAATAATTTTGGGGAACAAGATTCATGTGGTCTTAAATTATCATCCCACAGATACTAGTTAATTCTGTAGCAAAACCGCACATCTATAATGAAGTGATCTGGTTTCCACCTTCACCCAGTATTTAAGCTCAGCATCACCATTAGTGGACAACCTGAGTTGCCCTGCCTTCTTGTGCAGTAAGATGTATACATTATCACCTATGTGGTATTCATGCCCAAAATGTTTGACATGGATTAAATCATGAGGAAATGTGCGAATCCAAAATGTGAGACATTTTAAAAGGAACTGCCTGAATGCTTCAAAAAAAAAAGTCACTGGTGATAATGTTTCTTACGTGAGAATGGTGGTATGGATAGGTATGAAATGTACTTTTTAGAATATGCTTCTGAAACAGCAGGGATGTGCTGTGATATCTGCAGATCACTTTCAAATGGTATAGCAAAAATTGTGTGTGAGTATACCTACAGAGGGAGAGGAGGAGAAAGTGGCACATGTTCATGATCTACATGAAGGATATCCAGAGGGGCATTCTTCCAGTTCTTCTGTAGATAGGGAATTTTTTGAAATGTTTGAGGCAAAAATGTCACCAGTTCCTGGACCAATGGCTTATTTTTAATCACCTTACTCTTAAATGTGCTTCCTTGGGCTCTCCCAGTTTTCTGAGAATTGATTTCAAAATGCTAGAAGTTGTGCATTACTTCAGTTTTTACTCTTGCTTCCTCTTTGTTCCCTTCAAAGTATTTTAGGATTAAGATTAAATTGTGTGGACTGGGCCCAGTGGTTCACCCCTGTAATCTCAACACGTGGGGAGGCTGAGGCAGGCAGATTGCTTGAGCCCAGCAGTTTGAGACCAGCTTGGGCAACATGGTGAAACCTCACCTCTACAAAAAATAGAGAAACTGGGTGGGCGCAGTGGCTCATGCCTATAATACCAGCACTTGGGAATGCTGAGGCAGGCAGATCACTCGAGACCAGGAGTTTTACACCAGCCTAGCCAACGTGGTGAAACTGTCTCTACTAAAAATAGAAAAATTAGCTGGGCGTGGTGGCACATGCCTGTAGTCTTAGCTACTTGGGAGGCTGAGACATGAGAATTGCCTGAACCTGGAAGGTGGCAGTTGCATTGAGCCAAGATTGCACCACTGTACTGCAGCCTGGGCTACAGAACGAGACTCACACACACACAAAAAAAGATAAATTATCCAGGCATGTTGGCACACACCTGTAGTTTCAGCTGCTAGGGAGGCTGAGGTGGGAGGATCGCTTGAGCCCAGGATGTCAAGACTGCAGTGAGCCCCGATAGTGCCACTGCAGTCCAACGTGGGCAACAGAGTTGAGACCCAGTCTCCAAAGAAAAAAAGAGATTTAACTGTGGCTTATTTTGCCAATTATACCATGCATATGAAGCATGAAAAGAATGCATTATATAATTGTCAATTATACCATGCATCAGCAAGCATGAAGAGAATGTACTTTAGCTTTTTTTTATAATTTTGTCACAGAACTCTTAAAGTCAGTTGACATATCCTTTTTTTGTTTCGTTTTGAGACAGGGTCTCGCTCTGTTGCCTAGGCTGGGGTGCAATGGCATGAGTATAGCTCACTGTACCTCAAACTTCTGGGCTCAAGCAATCTTTCCTCCTCAGCTTCTCAAGTAGCTGGGACTTAGGTGTACACTACCATGCTTGGGTAATTTTGCATTTTTCATAAAGGTAGGGTCTCCCAGTATTACCCATACTGGTCTGAAACTCTCAAGCTCAAGTGATCTTCTTGCCTTGGCCTCTGAAAGTGCTGGGATTATAGGCATGAACCACTGCGCCCCGCCAATTTATGTCTTCTTACATGAAAAGTCTTACCAAATGACAGCTGTTCTTTTGCTTGAATTTTACTCTTTGGGAGGCTAGGTCACAAAGCTTGGTGTGGTGTTGTCTGAGTTCTCTCTGCTCTCTAGTGCTTAACTACACAGTGCCCAGCAAGAGAATCGTAGGTAGTCTTAGTTCTTCTGGATTTGATAGACTCTTGCTTGTAGCACAGTTTTGTTTATTTCTGAACATCTATCTCTGACTGACAGTATGGTTGTTTTGGCTCTTGAGCTTCCAACAGACACAACTGGGCAGGGCTTTGATGCAGGGTTGTGTGAGATGTGGCCAGCACTGTAAAGGGGGCACTTTGTTTTAACTGTTTTTTCTTTTTCTTTTTCTTTTTTTTTTTTTGAGACAGATTGGAGTGCAGTGGTGCAATCTCAGCTCACGGCAATCTCCACCTCCTGGGTTCAAGCAATTCTCCTGCCTCAGCCTCCCGAGTAGCTGGCACTACAGGCGTGCACCACCATGTCCAGCTAATTTTTGTATTTTTTAGTAGAGACAGGGTTTTACCATGTTGGCCAGGATGGTCTCGATGTCTTGACCTTGTGATCCGCCCGCCTAAGCCTCCCAAAGTGCTGGGATTACAGGCGTGAGCCACTGTGCCCGGCCACAACTGTCTGTTTTTTACATCCACTTTCCGTGTTGTTACTTGAAGTACTCCTACTTTTGCATTCTCTTTAAAAGATCCTATGGGACCTTTGGCACTTGATTTAGCTAATAGTTTCGCAATGTCTTAATTTAGTCTAGTCTCGGCCAGAATCATCTTGTATATACTGGATGCTTTCGTGTTGCTGGTACTGTGGGAGTGGTTAGGGCTTTAATTGAATTTCCATTAGGTAAGAATATTTTTTACAGCTTTTACATAAGTAATGTCATCATGTACAAGATGTGGTCTAAAGAAGCAGAGGTTTTCTCTTGCCCCTCAGTCATGTATGTCTGCTTTTTGTGTTGTGTTTCAGAACTTAAAGCAGCAGTATTACACAGGATACACAGAGAATGAAGTACTGGAAGTCATGCAGCACATGGCCAAAAATGTGGTGAAAGTGAACGAAAACCTAACCAAATTCATCGTAAGTACTATTATTTTTTTAGCTGTGGAAAGGATTAGGTTATGGGTTTTGTGTGTATGTGGGGTATGTGTGTGTGTTCTCATGTAAATATATTAATATCATTTATGAGAGTTTTAGCACAAATCCTTTATCCTGTATATTTTTCCAGTACAGTATGGTATGGTGCATACTGATGAACCTTGAAAGCAGACTTTCTTTGAAACAGGTTGATAGGCTAGCCATGTCTAGGCCCAGTTCCCAGTCAGCCAATCAGTTACTCGGTGTATTAATTTACTCTGTGCTCATCCCAGCGTCCTAGGGAGGGCACTTTGCAAGCAGGGAGGGCTAGTCTGCATGTGACTGGTAAGAGAGGGGGCCCACTGAAATGGCAGTGTGGAAGTATTGAGTATTCAGGTGATGTTACTCAGGGCCTTTGTCCGGGGTCTTCTGAGGCAGTGATACAAAAATACCTAATTAGCAAGCATGGTGAAGTGGGAAGATGCCCATTCAGGGGGCATCCTGAGGGCATGGTGTCTATCTTTGCATGGCTTACCTATGAGTAGGAGCCAGAGGAGACTTAGTGCTGTCCTGTGCTTGTGTGACACCAAATGTCAGAGCTCACCAAGTGTGTGGTGGCAAAGAGCAAGGCATTTGAACCTCAGAAGAGTCTCAAGTGTCCTTACAACATGATTTGCTTCATGGAAGCATAACGTGTGTGCAGTCCTGAGAGGACTGTCTGGGATTTGGTAAGCACGATTTGCCACCCTCTTTTATTGTCAGTTACTGCTGCCAGGCCTGGTGAATCTATTATGTCCTGATGGCACTTAGGTATCATAAACACAGCTACCCGCTCTCATCCCTCTGGTAGCCTGTGAGAGGAAGCCTGCTACTTGGACCTTGAAATCATTTGTTTCCCATCACATATGCTACCAGCTGGGTTTTCCTTTTTTTTTTTTTTTTTTTTTTTTTGAGACGGAGTCTCACTCTGTGGCTCAGGCTGGAGTGCAGTGGTGTGATCTCGGTTCACTGCAGTCTCCGCCTCTGGGTTCAAGTGATTCTTCTGCCTTAGCCTCCTGATTAGCTGGGAGTACAGGCGTGTGCCACCAAGCCCAGGTAATTTTTTGTATTTTTAGTAGAGACGAGGGTTCACTGTGTTAGCCAGGATGGTCTCGATCTCTTGACCTCGTGATCCGCTGCCTCGGCCTCCCAAAGTGCTGGGATTACAGGCATGAGCCGCCACGCCCAGCCCCAGTGGGTTTTATTCATTTATGGGGATGGAAGGAAATGGTCAGGCACGTGTTATGAGCCCAGAGCTTTCACTGGTTCCAGCGATTGGGAATCACTGTGATGATGATTGTGGCCCTGGATCTTTGATACTTGTGGATTAGATAAGGAATAAGGTATTAGTGGGGGTTCCTTACATGTATTTAATCACAAATGACTTCTTCAGGCCATCAAGAATAAGTATGCAAGCAGCAAACTTCTGAAGATCAGCACCATCCCTCAGCTGAACTCGAAAACCATCAAAGAACTTGCCTCCCCACTCATGGGAAGGTCCTAGGCTGCGTGGCCCCTGAGGATGTGTGCCTCATTGTGCCCTGTTTCTTACTGGTTTAGAACTCTTGATTTTGTGCGTAGTCGTCTGGTCTCATGAAACCTGAGACCAATTTTCTAAATATATATTGAAGAAAAATAAAGCGATTGGTTTTTCTTAAGGTATCCCATGTGTATTTATTTGTGTATTCTTTACTGAAGAAATCAGTGAAAGCTTGCTTTGACTAATTTCTTTTTGAGCTGTTATGAATAGCATGTAAATTACTGCTGTTATGGCTTGGGCAAGACCTTTTTACCATTTTCTCAAATGGAAAAAACTAGAACTTGGCTTCAGTGAACACTAACCTATACCTAAGCTTCTTGAATACAAGTAAGTTTATTGTGAAAATTTAAAATGGGAGGATAACTATGACACTTTCTTTTCTAGAACGTAGTCAGCCGCTCTCTAATTCCTGCATAGGAACACCTGGCCCAGAGCAACCCTTATAATGGGTCCCTTTCTCAAAGGCATGGTTGAGACCAGAGAGAGCCATCCCAAGGGTCACAGCTGGAGAAAATGGGCCCGTGGCATCCTGTTCAAGTTGAAGCTTGGGATGCATTTTCTCGTTGTGCAGCTTCAGGTACATTATGGGCTAAATGGCTTTGTATTTTTTTTGGTTTGGTTGGTTTTTGATGGGCATTGAATGTCGTTTTCTATGGTGGAGTGCATCCTCAGCCTCCAGACACTAGCTTATAAACAAAAACCATAAACATAATGAGTCTTGTATAACTTCCCAAGACGTTAAACAAGATGTTAATTGGTGTTGTAAGAGAAAGGAGTCAGATACATTTGTGAAACAGTGCACATTTTTGGAAGATTCATAAAGGCTCTGTGCTTTGCAGTAAACTCATTTATCTCAGTTATTTTCCCCAACTTAGAGTGTGTTAAGAGCTGCCTCTTGCTGACAGAGAACGCCAGTGTCTGCTCCTATGATTCAGGTGTGCCGTGAGGACAGCGGCCCCTGAGGAGGAGAAACTGGCTCCAGTTAGCGCTGGCTTTTTACTCCCTTCCTGGGCAGACAGAACTGCCTGACTAGTGTGTCTTTAACTGTAAATTTTGGATATCTTTGTATGTTGAAGTCCTAGTATAGAGTTTTATGAATATCCCTTGTTGGGTAGTGAAGCTTGTTCCCATGGCAGCCTTAGACAACTCTGATCACAAGTGTGAATGATAACGAAGTGAGACTGTCAAAGGGAGCTTTCCTGGCTCTGACAAGCAGTTATTTCCCAGGGAGGCTTGAGCTCAACTTTTCCCCAAGAAAGCCTGACTTTTGTAAGCATACTCCAAAGACCTTTTATAGCTTTCTTATATTTTACTTAGTTAAATATTAAATGTCCTGACGCAGGAAATTCTTCCAGAATGTCTTTAAAAAAAGACCTTTAAGATACTTTAAGGTGGCACAGCAGGCACCCCAAACGAAAATGTCATTAAGTGTGAAATGAGTGGTGGAAGTGGAAACCATATCATAGACACGGAAATTAAATATGAAATGATGTGTCCATAGTATAGAAGAGCACTGACTCTCAACGTGGGTGCTTTGGATTTGATTCTAAGTAGTTGTGACCTCTGTACTTTAGTTTCTGTACCTGCAAGAGCGTCTGCCTCATATGGTTGTCGTGCTAAATAAAGTATGCCAAGTACTTAGTATAGGTTCTAGTAGGAAGAGGAAGATACTTGAACACAGCTGTTATTATTTAAGGAGAGGTTTATGGTCTTGGAAAGAGATGGGTCCGAGGATTCGGATATGTTAGATGGAGCTCTTGCCCATTAAAGGAGTTTACAAGTTTCTAGCTGTTGAGTTCTATGCGTGAGGTTTTTTTCTTTTTTTTAATTTTTCCTTTCTGGAGAGGATGCCAGAATCTTTTTTTTTTTAAATTTTTACGTGTTGAGAGAAAGATGCTAGAGGTTGAAAGGCTGACACAGTAGACTGTCACATTCCTAAATATTTGTTGAATTAGAGAAAATAATTAAAAGCACAGGCCGTCTCATTTAGTCCCTGGTTACTTAAAATCTTTGGTTGGGCCAGGTGCAGTGGCTCACTCCTCTAATCCCAACACTTTGGGAGGCCGAGGCGGGCAGATCACAAGGTTAGGGATTTGAGATCAGCCTTACCAACATGGCAAAACCCCCGTCTCTACTAAAATATACAAAAATTAGCTGGGCATCATGGCACGTGCCTGTAATCCCAGCTACTCAGGAGGCTGAGACAGGAGAATCTCTTGAACTGGGGAGGCAGAGGTTGTAGTGAGCTTAGATCGCGCCACTGCACTCCAGCCTGGGTGAGAGTCTGTTAAAAAAAAAAACACACAAAAAAACTTTGGTCGAAGGGTTGTCACTTTTTTTTTTTTTTTTTGGAGACAGAGTCTCGCTGTGTCACCCAGGCTAGAGTGCAGTGGCACAGCCTTAAGTTTACTGCAACCTCCACCTCCTGGGTTCAAGCAGTTCTCCGCCTCAGCCTCCTGAAGAGCTGGGATTATAGGTGCCCGCCACCACACCCGGCTAAATTTTCTATTTTTGTAGTAGAGACAGGGTTTTGCCATCTTGGCCAGGCTGGTCTTGATCTCCAGACCTCATGATCCACCTGCCTCAGCCTCCCAAAGTGCTGGGATTACAGGCGGGAGCCACCGTGCCCAGCCGGGATGTCACATTTTATACTGTATTTAATACTGCTATACATGTTGCTGTGTGTGCACATGAACAACCCTTATTTCAAACGGGATGGCAAGTTCTAGAAGGTGGGGGTGGCCCTTTGATCTTCTGTATGTTCTTTCCTGGTAAATGTCGACTCCCGAACTGGTCATATTTGCCTAACTGCACAGTGAAGAAAATGGCAGGCCAGGCTAATCGAGACTAGAGGAAACCCAGGTTGGTGTCTTAAAGATCCTAAAGGGGAAAATGGCATTTTTTCTGAAGACTTTTTAATTAGGAAAAAAAGGGAAATGTTATTTATCCCAGATTTTTCTGGTAGTCCCCATGCTGAATTTCTAAATGTGTACAATAAGGTTAAGATAAACGACTATTTCTCCAAACTTTTCTTAATAGTAGTGTAAGAATTTTCAGCATCTCTACGCAGATTTAAGTCTCCTTCCCCTGAGTCACTAACCTATGTAACCACCATTTCTTGGGCATCTCCTTGAGCCTGGCACTGGCTGGGTACATGATGCAGGTTCTAAGGGCTTGGTCTATGATTTCCATGGATGGGGGTGTTCGTGCTACTCCTGGGGGATTTAACTCAGTCCCTGTTTTATCAGGAGGAAAAACAAAGGCTTGTCCCAGCCAGCCAGGGGGCTTACAACAAAGGAAGATGGTCCTGGTGTTCCTGTCCTGTGAGAAAGCAGCTTGCGTGCTGGTGGTTGTGGGGAGCCTACCATGCTCCTTGGTGCCAGTTCTTGTGGTATCTTCCCACTGCAGGGAGTCCATGAATGTGAGAGTATGTTGTAAAAATATATAGAGAGAGACCACTGGTGTCAATAGGATTACCTTTCCTCAATTTATCATGTCATGGCTTTACGTTCCTCTCTGGTCACAGCATGGAACTGACGTAGCCTTTTAACATTATTTGTTATTGTTAAAGAAGGAAGAAGTTTGCTCCCTGTTCTTGACGTAAAACACAAGAGAACAAAATGCCATGTTTTCGTTTCTAATCTAGATCCATTTTTTTTTTCCTTGTATGTAAACCCTGATAATTTTTTCCAATGGACTTCGAGGATCCTGAAATGACTCAAAGGTGTATGCTGCTGAAACTCTAAAAGAAGTTCCCAGTAGCTTAAGAATGGCTGTGGCAACCGGAGGAGGAGAGGCAGAGAAAGGGGTCTCCACTTACAACCATTCCATTTTTGCTGGCAATTACATTGTTTCCAGCTTTTCACTATTATGGCAAGAAAACATATTTCAGTTTGCTAGGGCTGCCATAACAAAATACCACAAACCCAGTAGTTCAAACAGTGGAAGGCATTGCCTCACAATTCTGGAGGCTAGAAGTCCAAGATGAAGGTGGGCAGGATTGGTTCCTTGTGAAGGCTGTGAGGGAGAGTCTGTTCCAGGCCTCTCTCCTGGGCTTGTGAGTGGCTGGCTGTCTTCTCTCTGCCTCTTCACGTGGTCTTTCCTCTGCTTGTTGGTTTGTGTCCACATTTCCCCTTTTCATCAGGTCACCATTATATTGGATGAAGACCCATTCTAATGACTTCATTTTCATTTTGTTTGGTCTGTAAAGACTATTTCCAAATAAGGTCATATTCTGAGGTACTGGTGGCTGGGACTCCAACATCATCTTTGGAGGGGCACAATTCAACCCATAACAAATGTCATAAAGGAAGAAGGTGTTCGCTGATTCTTTTATTTATTTAGGAGGTAGGGGGAGGGATGGGGAGGAAAATTCCTATAGGGAAAGAGTTGTTGAGAAGAAGAGTCTGCAGGGAACTGAGCTAGAAAGCAATGACACTGTTTGTTTCTGTAGTTGGAAAAGAGCAGGGCACATCTGTAAGTACCTGGTGTGAGTTTTGTAAGAAAAGCTACCTTATGAATGAGTACAGTGGAATACTACTTAGTACATTCATACATGTTTCTACCATCTCAAGATTTTTATACATACAGTATATGATCTGTTTTTATAAATGTACAGCTTGAAAAAAAGATCCTTTTTGTAATAAGTACAGCATTTAAACACAAACCAACATGGGCCAGCCACATTCCAATTGAGGACCCAAAGAAAGCAAAGCCGGCAGCCCAGCCCCCAGCCCCTGACCTGCGCTTGGTGGCCCAGATGGTCCCGGCAAAGTGTAAACTAGTGCCCCTCTGCCTCCTTGGGCTCAGCAGGCCTGCTTGCTCTTGGCATGTGCACGGGAAGTGCCTGCTCACGCTGAGCCCAGTCTGCAGAGGCAGGTCCTTCCTGAGGGAAGGTGGGAGAGAGGAATGTGTACGTCAGGTACGGGCAAGAGAGGTGAAAGAAATGTGCTCTTCAACTAAAGGCACTTGTCAGCGGCCACCTACAGCCATTCCCTGGGCCTGGTGAGGAAGCAGGGTGCTGTTTTGACAGAAGCCTACAAGGTCTCAGCAGACCTCACTTGTCCTCTCACCAGGTTTAAATACAATAAATAAATCTTAATGCGTGGTGGTTTTGCCTGCCTGGGTTCCTATGAAGGGGCTACCTTTTAGGATCATTTGTGGAGTGATACTCCCTGTTTCCAACCCCAGCCTTTTCATTGTCCTCCATGGGGAAGGTAACAGAAGAGCTCCAGGTCTTGGAGAAGCAATTGCTCACTGTGGATTGGAAGGGGCGCACCTAAATATCTCCTCCCCTGGTCTGTGCCTGGAGCTCCTCTGCCCCATGCGTCAGAGTCATGGGCGCCTCAGATCTTGGTCACATAGTTGTTTGGGAACAGGCCCTGCTTGCCTCGTAGTCGACCCGTCCACCAGCCTGAAGGATCTGCAGGGAGAGAGATGGTGAAAGCGAAGATGAGTAAGGCCGTTCTACCCCGGCCAAACACACTGTGCTTCCGTGGGCTCAAGTCATTTGGCGCCATCCATATTGTTTTTCCCTTTGTTCTTTAAATTAAAAAGTTTGTTGTAAAATGTAAGATATCTACCAAATTAATAAAGCACTCAGCCAAGCCCATGGACTGCTTTAATAATGGATATTCAAGGTTGTCTCTCTGGCTTCTACTCCATCTACTTTGATTATGAGGAAGCCTACCAGGTCTAATAAACTGAAGGGTATAGCCTTTGTCTTGCTACTGAAGTTGGTTCAGGAGGACATAGGACTAATTTGGTCCGATCAGAATAAAACTCAGGACTTTTGTCCAATGGCAAAGAAAAGGAGTTTTAGAGATGATGCAGATTTCATATATCATTTGATATGCAGGCCTGGAATTGCAGCTGCCATTTTGCTATCATGAAGAAAAACAGCTTGAGAAGGGAGGGGATCTAAAGAAGGGGGCAGATCTGAAAGAAGCATTAAAAAGAAAGCTGATGTCTTGATCAAATTGAGCCTGAAGCCTGACCTGCCTCCACAAATTTCAGTTTGAGGAGCCCATAAATTCTCTTCATGTTCACACTAGTTCTTACAGCAGTGTGACGACTGTGTGTTCTTTGGGAGGCTGTCCCAGCTAGTCAGCCACACACTTACCTTCTTTGATAATATCAATAATGTCATTGGCATTAAAGCTGAGTTCATCTGTGTCCTGAGCGTCATAGGCATACAAAGCCTTACACTGTGGCACCTGAGGCTTGGGCTTGGGCTGGGGCTTGGGTCTGCCCCCTGCTGGGGGAGGCCGACTGGTGGTTTGTCTCCGGACCCTGTGGGGAGAGTAGAGCAGATGAGGCTGGGTCCCAAGAGGAGGCAGCAGCACTGAGCGGTGGTTTGGAGCATGGTGGCTGTCACCGGCCTGTTCAAGTTCAAATCCAGCTCCACCCTTAGAAGACATGGCCAAGGGTGCAGTCTTTTAAACCTGAGGAATAAAAGTGACTTTCCTGACAAGGTTGTTGCAACCCCAAATAGTTCTTAGAAACCTTTGCTGCTGCTGCTGTGTTCCCAGCATAGAAAGAAATGTGGAAGACATATCCATATCAAAGTCTCGAAAGTATACCCATGTATTTAAATCATGAACATTCAGGTATCCGTCCCTCCCTCAAGTCTGGAAATGGAACTTTTGCCAGTGCCACAGAAGCCTGTAGGCATCTCTCCTTCACTGCATTCCCCCCAGAATTACCACCTTAGAGTTTGTATTAACGATTCTCTGGATCATCATCTCTATTCCCATCCCATCCACCCACCCACCCCCTCATTATTACTCCTCAGACTTCCCTCCCACCCCTCATCATTACTCCAGAGACTTCCCTCCCATCTCTTATTACTCCTCAGACAGAATTCCATCCCACCTCCTCATTCTTACTCCTCAGACTTCCCTGCCACCCCCCGTTATTACTCCTCAGACTTCCACCCCCTCATTACTCCAGAGACTTCCCTCACACCCTCTAGTTGTTACTCCAGAGACTTCCCTCCCACCCCCTCATTATTACTCCTCAGACTTCCCTCCCACCCCCCATCATTACTCCAGAGACTTCCTTCCCATCTCTTATTACTCCTGAGACAGAATTCCATCCCACCCCCTCATTGTTACTCCTCAGACTTCCCTCCCACCCCCTCATTATTACTCCAGAGACTTCCCTCCCACCCCCTCATTACTCCAGAGACTTCCCTCCCACCCCCTCATTACTCCAGAGACTTCCCTCCCACCCCCTCATCATTACTCCAGAGACTTCCACCCCGTCATTACTCCCCAGACTTCCCTCACACCCCCTAGTTGTTACTCCAGAGACTTCCTTCCCACCCCCTCATTATTACTCCTCAGACTTCCCTCCCACCCCCCATCATTACTCCAGAGACTTCCCTCCCACCCCCTCATTACTCCAGAGACTTCCCTCCCACCCCCTCATTACTCCAGAGACTTCCCTCCCACCCCCTTATTATTACTCAGACTTACCTCTCATCAATTAGTATTACTCTTCAAACCTCCTTTTCATTCTTTCATTATTACCCCTCAGAGCTCCCCTCTGCCCCTCCAGAAATGCTGCTGTGAGTATTCTTATACAAGAGTTTATCCAGAACAGTTTCTCAGCATCTGCACTACTGACACCTGGGGCTGGATAACCCTTTATCGTGTGTGTGTATGGGGGCAGGTCAGGGAGGCTGTCCTGTGCCCTGCAGGATCCCTGGCCTCTAACCACTGCATACAAGTGACACTCCCTCCATTCCACTGTCATAATTATTAGAAATATCTCCAGTCCTCAAACCCTAATCCAGATCTAGCTTTAAATGTATTATTTCTGTATACTGTGCTGCCTCGTCACCATTCGTTGTTTCAAAGGCATGTAAGTTCTACTTGTTCCTGCTTAGTGAGATCTTTAAACTTATACCTGAATCAATTATTTAATACATATGTTAATGAAAAGCATCTAGCAAAAACAAAAAGGAAAACAGAAACATGGAGAACATTTCTTTTTTTTCCACTTTGCTTAAGGACAAACCAAAGTCAAGGCAATGTTCATTTGCTTACGAAAGAAACTTAAGATTTCTCCTGAAAGAAGTTGGGCTGGACCTCAACATGCTAGGACTGGCTGTTAGGTCTGGGCACATCATTCACAGCCACAGGAGCAAAGAGGAAAAGGGCGGCTTTCCTGGGACCTGAGTTCTGGAAAGAACCACCACATCCAGTTTTGAGCTGCACTCTGAGGAGGCCACAGCCCTGGCCTTGCCCATGTCCTGTGATGATAGATGCTCGTGGGGTGCTGATGAACAAGCTGGATCATGAAGGGGAACACTGGCTGCCAGCAGGGTAGAAGACTGTCCCCAGGAGGGGCTGGGCTCCCATGAGACTGGGCTTTTCCTCCACCCCACACGGGAGGGAGCAATCCTCAAGGCTACTCAGGCTCCACTCCTCTCACCACCCCTGCCACTTTTGTCTTAGTGTAGAGGAAAGGCATTTTGTAGGTTGTCAGTGTGACATCATTCATTTCCCACCTCATGTCTACTGGAAATCCCCATTCCCTGTTCAAGAAGTGCTTGCTTCTCTGAAAGCTGGCTAGGCAAACAGGTTTTCAATTAAACACCCTATATACTGGGGATGTGTCAGCATTTGGTTAGTAAGAGCCATTAGCCTAGATACCAAAAGTCAACGTGACTTCTCAGCAAGAAGGAATAAAAGGGGGTGGGGGCAGGCATTACAACACCCTGGTAGGGAGGAAGCCTCCAGCCTGGCAGTCCACAGAACTGGGCTGGGAGTGCACGTGCAGGGACACAGAGGCACATGTGTGCATGCACACACACCAAAAACCATTGTCCCTCTGTCCCTGGGGGACTGGTGCTAGGACTACTCACAGATACTCCACAGACACGCCCCTCATATAAGAGGGTGTAACAATTGCATATAAGCTATGTATAGCCTCTTGGGTATGTTAAACCTCCTCTAGATTACTTGTAATACCTAATGTAATGTAAATAGCTGTTATACTATATTATGTAGGGAATAATGACAAAAAAAAAGGCTTTTTTAAAAATACAGGACTGGCCAGGCATGGTGGCTAACACATGTAATCCCAGCACTTTGGGAGGCCAAGGCGGGTGTATCACCTGAAGTCAGGAGTTCAAGACCATCCTGGCCAACATGGCAAAACCCCGTCTCTACTAAAAATAGAGAAATTAGTTGGGCATGGTGTAATTTATCATAATAAATTACAGATTACACCTGTAATCCCAGCTACTCGGGAGGCTGAGGCAGGAGAATCGCTTGAACCCAGGAGGCAGAGGTTGCAGTGAGCAGAGATCACGCCACTGCACTCCAGCCTGGGTCATGGAGTGAGACTCCGTCTCCAAAAAAAAAAAAATTTTTTTTTTAAGTCTGTACATGTTCACTACAGAGGCAACTATCCATATTTTTTCTGAATAATTTCAATCCAAGTTTGGTTGAATCCACAGATATGGAACCCGTGGGCACAGCGGGCCACCTATATCCATAGATGGAAATCTGTCCTGTCTTGTCTGGTGGGAAAACCCTACTGTGCTTAGTACAGACTGACGAGGTCTCTGGAGACCAAGTATTGGGGCCTAGGTACAGGGTCCTCCTGCTGAAGGACTCCCCTTGCCAGGGTGGGGGTAAGACCTCTTAGTGGGAAGACAAGACGGATGGCTCCTGAGAGGGAAGACCCTCCCTGCCCTGGGCATCACTCACTTGTTCTGCCCCACCTGCCTCCAGCTTTGACTAAGCCCTGTTTCTTTCCTTCATGTCCTCTTTGCCAGTTGCTTCCTTTCTAGAACACTTGGCCCTCATGCTTAGCTCAGCTGTTATTAGTTCACCCCACCCCACCTGAAAATCCTTCTAACAGCTGCTCTCTGCTCTTGGAAAAAGGACGAAAACCCTTCATGGTGCCTACAGAGTCTGCCAGGTGCGGCTCCTGCTCATACCCCAACCTTACTCTCTGCTGCAGGCCACACTGATGCCTTCCTACCTTTTCCTGTGAGCCCTGGTTGGGGAGAGGACCCTTGTCCACATACTTCAAGCTTACATCATATTTATCCAGTGAAACACACAACGATTTCCCCGTAAGATCAGGAAGAAAACGGATGTTAGCACTCACAACTTCTGTCCAATATTATTCTGGAAACTCCAGCCAGGGTAATTAGGCAAAGAAAAAAGAAAAAAAAAGTCATCTAGATTGTGTTAAAATAGAGACCCTAAGTCTGATGGAACAAATTCTTTCTGGTGATGATACCAAATTATAAACGAGAGCTAAGGGGATGAAGGTGGACCATGCAAACAGCTGGGTGTGTGTGACCACAGCGTGGTCTTTGATCTCGAGGCATCAGAGGCTACTTCCTCCGGAGAGGTGACTACTGGCCAAAGTAAAAGCTCAGGAATTACCTGGGTTCCTGTGTAGACCCATGGCAACAGCTGGCCTAATTGTCCAGGTTGTGTACAACTGCTGCTATCCTGGCAGTGTAAGCCACTTGGTCCTTTATCACTAGGCTGAATGGGGTTCACAGAACTCCACAGTTGGGAGGTGGGGGAGGCCAGGGCAGCTTTGAGATGGGACATTTGCTGGGGAGCAGGGTCTGGACAGTGGGGACTGTTTGATGGCGGCCGGGAGGAGGCGGCAGGTGGGTGGAGGAGGGAGGACCTCTGTACTTTGTCTTAGCAGTGGCAACACTGATGCCACCGTTGGATCTTACTTGTGACCACCGTGAGGTACAACAGCTCTGCCAGGGCAGCATATTCCCAAAGCGAGCCACAGTGGGAGCTATTCTCCCTGGCCAGCCTGCACATGGCTACACTCGTGAGAGCTAGCAGACAGAATGTCTTCTGGGAAACTCTGCCTGTAGCTGTGTGAGGTCTGGAGAGACTCCTCTCAACTGGGCCAGGCCTTGTGCTAGGCATCAGGTGCTGCTTCATTTTACCCTCACGACAGTCCTGTGAGATGACTGATTTAGGCTCCTGGGATTTCCTGCTGGATTCATCACTGGCCAACATGGTGGCACGTGCCTAAGGCTCCTGGCACTGCAGCCACACCGATCTTTCTGGCTCCTTGGTCTGGCTGTGCTCCCCCGGCCTCTCCCTACTCCCCAGGCAGCATGGCTAACTCCTACTCAGCCTTTGGACCTTATTTCCATTAGTGCTTCCTCATACTCTGGCGAAGCCCCCGCCAAATCCTCTCCTACCCCACGCCTCCTCCAGAGCAGGACTGAATTGTAACGTGATATTGACTTGTGTAGCACGGCAAATTGTCTTGCTTTGTTGCCTAGGCTGGAGTACAGTGGTGTGATCTCGGCTCACTGCAACCTCCGCTTACCAGGGGATTCTCTTGCTTCAGCCTCCTAAGTAGATGGGATTGCAGGTGTGCACCACCACGCCCAGCTAATTTTTTTTTTGTATTTTTAGTAAAGACAGGGTTTCACCATGTTGGCCAGGCTGGTATCGAACTCCTGCCCTCAAGTGATCTCCACGCCTCAGCGTCCCAAAGTGCTGGGATTACAGGTGTGAGCCACCATGCACAGCCTCTTTATTTTGAGGGATGAAGTTTTACCACATTGCCTGGGTTGGTCTTAAACTCCTAGGTTTAAGTGATTCTTCCACCTTGGCTCCCAGTGACGGGATTACAGGTGTAAGCCACTGCATCTGGTTCCAGGCCTTTTTTCTAATTCTAGGAAAGTTTTACAGAGAGCTCTCAACAGCACGGAGGAACACAGCAAGTCTGTGCCAATGAAGCGGTCACAGTCTGTACAATTCACCAGACTGGAGACCTGGAAGCCACCTCAGAACACAGTCGGTGGGAACAGCCTTGAAAACCCAGGCAATCTCCTTTGCATCACTAGGTGGCGATCCTGCGTCGTTAATGAGAATAATTACTTTCTTTTTTTTTGAGAATAATTACTTTCAAAAAAACTGCCAGAAATTTGATGAATGAGGTCTTCTACGTGCCTGGAGCCCCCACTCCCAGCTGAGACAACTGGTTAATCCAGGAGTTAGGGATTACACACCCCCTCACAGGGCACACCAGACCTGCATGCCCACTGTGCCAGTATGGGCTGCTCACTCCAGCTTGTGAGAGCTGATAGAACGTTCAGGAATTTTATGAGCCAGTTGTCAAACATGGCCATTATTAAAAATCAAATAACTGACGACAAAGAAATATTAAAGGACCGGCAATAAATGCTCATCATTTCTCACTGCAACCTCCACCTCCCTGGTTCACGCTTTTATCCGGCCTCAGCCTCCTGAGTAGTTGGGATTACAAGCATGTGCCAACAAGCCCGGTTAATTTTCTTTTTGTATTTTTATTAGAGGTGGGGTTTCACCATGTTGGCCAGGGTGGTCTCAAACTCCTGGCCTCAACTTATCCACCCGCCTCGGCCTCCCAAAATGCTGGGATTACAGGTGTGAGCCACCGCGCTCGGCCTACTTATTTTCCTTCTGTCTACACATTTGAAGTTATTAAAGTCTATTGCTGACGCACGGCAGAAATACACAATGGTGTGAGACGCCCATCTTTTCCAAACTCCGCACCCAGTAGCAGTCACACTGGTGACTCCCCACAGGGAGAGTATTTTACCACAGAAGCTGGTGAATGTTACAGCTCAGGCCTTTCCCTCCCCAGAGTGCCCACTGCTGACCAGAACACTACCATCCTGCCCTCCTCATGCTGCCCTCACGACAGCACAGGCTCACTCTTGTCTACAAATGCCTTGCCTACTATTGTTTGGTTATTTACTTATTGCTATTATTTTTAGAGACAAGGTCTTGCTATGATGCCCAGGCTGGGGTACAGTGACATGATCATATCTCACTGCCGTCTTGAACCCCTGGACTGGAGCCATCCTCCTGCTTTAGCCATCTGAGTGCTGGGACTACAGCCACGTGCCACCATTTGTTTCAGAATTTAGATACTGTTGGTAGTTCTGGTACTTTGTGACACAGTATTTGCATTTCTAATAAACATCACAATTGAAAATTGTGTTACAAAAACATTTCACTGAGATAAATTTTTTTTTTTTTTTGAGACAGAGCCTCACTCTGTCACCTGACTGGAGTGGCATGGAATAATCTTGGCTCACTGCAGCTTCTGCCTCCCAGGTTTAAGTGATTTTCCTGCCTCAGCCTCCCAAGTAGCTGGAATTACAGGCACCCACCACCATGCCCTACTAATTTTTGTATTTTTAGTAGAAACAGTTTCGCCATGTTGGCCAGGCTGGTCTTGAACTCCTGGTCTCCAGTGACCCTCCTGCCTCAGCCTCCCAAAGTGCTGGGATTAACACTGTGAGTCACTGCACTTGGCTAGACAACTGGGAGTTGCAGCAAGATTTCAGACTCACAATAAGGTTTTTTTCCTTTTAACGTTTCAGTAATAAATGCTCCTTATATAGATAATATATATATATATGTTAGTATATGGTTATAAAACTATACATCACTGAGCAAATCCAGTGTTTCATTATACGTAATTTTTGTATAATGCAATTTAGTTTTTCTATTACTACTTGACCCATCATTTATTTTAGGGTAATTTGGACACATCACTTTATGTGTCTATTACCAATGAACATAAATACATGAAAAAGCTGAGCTACAGCAAATCCTTTTTGCACCAGGTTCTTTTTTCTGAGTAGGGCAATCACATTATAACCCAGAAGCAAGTAACACTTCCCAATGAATTAAGCACACTACATCCAGTTGGATTTGTGAAAACCTGCACTGCAAGGTAAGTCCCGTATTAGCGACCAGAGAAGACCAAGTGATATATTTGCCCCAAGACATTAGGATGTCAACTGACATTTGAGCCCTCATAGATGGCTGCTGAATCTCACAAGATGCCAAAAGCCTACAAGAAAACAAAACCCCTAGTGACATCAAAACTCTTTAAACTGAGGGCTAGTTAATTCCCTCTGCCTGGCAACGTCCATCCCTTTCCATGGGATGTGCATTGTTATGATGACTGCAGCGGAGATGTTTAGTTAGAAAGAGACTGTGAAGGCCAGGCACGGTGCTCTCGCCTGTAATCCCAGCACTTTGGGAGGCCGAGGCAGGTGGATCCCTTGAGGCCAGGAGTATGAGACCAGCCTGGCCAACATGGCAAAACCCCATCTCTACTGAAAATTAGCCAGGCGTGGTGATTCATGCCTATAATCCCAGTCACTCAGGAGGGTGAGGCACAAGAATCACTTGAACCTAGAAGGCAGAGGTTGAGCTGCAGTGAGCCAAAATTGTACCACTGCACTCCGGCCCTGGTGACAGAGTAAGACTCTGTCCCCCCAAAAAAAAAAAAAAAAGAGAGAGACTGGAATAGTGCAGAGCCAGAAGGAGTTTGTCACTTTTCTTCTTCTTCAGTTTGTCCAAATGAGCCTCTGGTGTCTAGTGACTGTTACCGTTACTGCTGCAGAACTCTGTGCCTACGGAGGAGAGTCACAGCTGCCAAGGATGTGTGTGTGCGCTGGGGGCTGGCGTCTACCTGCCTGGTCTCCTTGACTTGGCTTTCTTAGGCTGCCTATTCCCTGCATTAAAGCCATCAATGCCTGAAGCGTAGACCTTCGTGGAGTCCAGAGCTCTAGGCAGGCCAGAGATTTGAGTTCTTGAGAATAAAGCCACTGGGCCAGGGAACGTTACCTTTCAATCCTGGGAAAGCATTAAAATTTCCTTGCAAGGCCAACCAATGAATAACAGTAATGAAACCAATACAAAAGACCTTTCAAATTACATTGAGCTTTACAGCACACAAAGCCCTTATTTAACCTTCAAGAAAACTCTGAGGACTGGGTTTTCAAAATTATTATTATTATTATCCCTATTATACAGGTGAAGACACCAAGGAGTAGAAAGATTAAGTGACAAGCCTGGGATAGAAGGCACATGGCTCAGTAAATATTTGATGAGTAAAAGAGAAAGGAATGAATGAATGAACCAGGGCTCACACCATGCTCTTACAAGTGCAAATCCTGTGCTCTCTGCTCTCTAAATGCTACCTTTTGTCAATTTCTCTGTAGCTCCCACACCTCCTGGTGGGTGTGCCTAGTCTATGCCAGGGGAAGCTGGGATTAAGCTTTCAAATATCACCTCTTTGTTCTGCAGATGTGAAATTTATGTCTTGAAATTCCAAGAAGGAAAATAATGGCATTTTATTTCACTGGCTCTTAAAAATATGCTGTGTTCCAAAAGGTTGAATCTATAAACATTACTGGAAAATGTGGAAATGGATGCCAGGAATTCCTCAGCACCATGTCTGCCTGGGCCAGGATGTGGCTGCTGCTCCTGTAGATTATGGGTTGAGAAATATTGCTATTGGACACTTGATGGAAATTTTAAGCCCCTTGAAAATATGACTCTATTGGGAGATCTTGACAAGACACACAGAGGCAGCATTTAGACTTTTCTATTGACCCCTCTTTTGTGGCATGCCCAGAAGCCCCACCACTGAGCACTTGCAAGATTTATCTGTTTTCCCAACTTCCAGCTGGAGGAATCTCTAGAGTATCTTGAAATTTCCTAAAGTTGTCCTCCCACAAAATGAACCACAGGATTTAAAAGGTCAACAGATATTTCCCGTCTGGATTTTAATGCTTCCAATAACGAACTACAGGTAGATTATGTACATTTCAGTTACAGGAGGGAAAATTACAAAGCACACTGGACGGTGAGATCTGAGCAAACATGGATGCATGAACTGTTTATAGAATTCTTGCCTAGCCTCTTCTATTCCCTTGAGAATCAGGAATGATCTTAAACCTGAATTAGACTTTTCGAAAGCTATACTAATTGATGGCAAGATCCTGATTCCCACTACAGATCTCGTAGTGTTTCTGGAGAATGATAGCAAGGGTAAAGAATCCAGTTGAGATGGTAATTAACTTAGTGAAATCTTCATGCTGTCTTCAACTGATTGAACCTAAAATAAACTGATAAAGACTTGCGTGAATTAACCTGAGGTGCTAATTACATCATTTGATTGTATCCATATTACAGGATCCAAAAGAAATTCCAAAAAAAAAAAAAAAAAATGTGCACTGAGGGATGACCGAGAGGAAGGAAAGGTGAGTCCAGAATGTGCAAGCCAGGAAATAAAGACCATAGTAATTCTACTTCTAGAGATTGGTAAACTCAAGGTGACTGTTTGGAACTTTAATATATATAGGAATCTTCATGTTTATGGAAAAAGTACAAACCTGGGATCCTGAAATTCCCTGCATGCTTCAGCAGCTTCCTGTGGAATAAATGCAATTCATGTTTTCTTGGCAAATAGGAGAAGCTATTAAATTTAGGTAACCGTGAGGATCCGCAAAATGCCACAACCAAAGTCTCTGGCCACGTTAGAAACTTTTAATTTTCACCTTTACGTGTTTTAGAAAATAAATACTAAGAAGCTCAACCCTTTGCCCAAGGTACTGTTTCTTAAGGAATGTTTGCACAGCAGATTTAAGGTTACAGAGAGGAGGCTGGCTAAGACACAGTGTGCCTACTAATTGTGTTTTACACATAAGGAAATCTTACTGCCTGGTAGACAGGTGTGAAGGTGTCCTCTCCTTCTGGCCTCATGGCCAACCTCCAAGACAGCAACACGTGTACCCAGTCTTTAGGTCTGAAGGCGGCAAAAGGTGTGATAAGATTTAAATAGGGAACCACATGGCAGAGGGCTGGAAGGGAGCAGCCTCGGTTAAGACACAGTGTTCCTAAATTGCCTACTTTTGGCTGACAGATGCTCCCAGCTGGCTGATGTGCAAGTCTGCAACTTGCAAAGTAGGCTGGAAAGATGGTTTTGCTTGCCAAAACCAAAGCAAGTAGGCAGCTAGCAGACAGAGCTAAGAGACGTGGTGCATTCTGTTGACTGCTTTTAATACCCTGCCTACTTGGAGGCATCACACTGGGCCTAGGAGGGATTGTAACTTAGTTACGCTCACCCACCTGAAAGGTACAGGTCTGGGTTAGAGAGTGAAAATCCCGTGAGCCTAACAGCACCCTTGCAATTCACCTTCACATGGAGGCTTCCCTGGCTTTATCCATCAGACTATAGGTGCCTTCAGACCAGTGGTTTTCAAAGTGTGGCCCCTGGATCAGAGTATCACCTGGGATCACAAATTCTTAGGCCTTACTCCAGACCTACAGAATCAGAAACTCATGAAGTGGGCCAGCAAGCTTTCCAGGCGATTCCACTGCATGCTAGAGTTTGAGAACTTCTGGTTTAGACTAAACCAATCAGGTAAACCATGGTCATTAGCGCTGGTGGGGTATAGCTACTTATCCAAGAGTGAGGGGAAGTGGAAGGGAAGAAGGGAGACACACACACACACACACACACACACGTGTGCGTGTGCAGAGAGTGAGAAACAGGTGGGGGTCTATATAAGGGTAGCATTCACTCTACTGACGGCCGTCTGTGTGATAAAATTAAGGTGCTTTCAGCCAGACACGGTGGCTCATGCCTGTAATCCCAGCACTTGGGAGGCAGGCGGATCATGAGGTCAAGAGATTGAGACCACTCTGGCCAACATGGTGAAACCCCATCTCTACGAAAAGTACAAAAAAATTAGCTGGGCTTGGTGGCGCGCCCCTGTAGTCCTAGCTACTCGAGAGGCTGAAGCAGGAGAATCGCTTAAAGCCAGGACGCATAGATTGCAGTGAGCCGAGATCGCGCCACTGCACTGCAGCCTGGTGACAGAGCAAGACTCTGGCTCAAAAAAAAAAAAAAAAAAAAACACCAAACCAAAAAACAACTAAGGTGCTTTCATATATGTAGCCCAAATGAAATGAGACTTGCCAGGGAAAAAGGAACACTAGGTGAGAACACAGTAAAGTTCATTAAGAGCTTTGTGGTCTTCAGAAGAAAGCTGCCAAGGCAGGACAAATGTCAAGTAATAGGGCATAAAGGCGAATGGGGCCAGGCGCGGTGGCTCATGTCTGTAATCCCAGCACTTTGGGAGGCTGAGACGGGTGGATTACTTGAGGTCAGTTTGAGACCATCCTGGCTGACATGGTGAAACCCTGTCTCTACTAAATATATAAAAAATTAGCCGGACATGGTCGTGCGTGCCTGTAATCCCAGTTACTCGGGAGGGTGAGGCAGGAGAGTCACTTGAACCTGGGAGGAAGAGGCTGCAGTGGGCCGAGACTATGCCACTGCACAGGAGCCTGGGCAAGAGAGCGAGACTCTGTCTCAAAAAACCAACCAACCACCCAACCAACCAACCAACCAACCAAGCAACCAGCAGAAAGGTGGGCGGACGGCTGCCCACTCAGAGGAAGCAGCTGTTGTTTCGCTTCCTGCATGGGTCTATTTTGCATTCACACCTCCTGATCCTCATTTGAAACTTCTCCATTGTGCTACAGACAGGAGAGAGTGGAAAATAGAAGTGGACCTGAGAGAGGGGAAGGGAAGAGACAGTGGGCGGGAGCAGACAGAGCCACTCCACCACAGAGAGTCATGCAGAGCAGGAAGATTCCTTACAAGTCTTTAGGTCAACCTCCGTTAAGTGATGGGGTCCTCCTCATCATCATCCTGTCATGGTCGTCACCACCATCAAGCTAGAGTTCAGTGACTAGACTCCTACATGCCAAGTACCATGCTAGGTATTTTACGTGTATTATTTCTAGTCCTCCCAACAGCCCTGCAAGCTCGATGGCATTACATCAGTGTTTGCACAAGGAAACTGAAGCTCAGAGAGGTAAGCAGCAGGTCCAGTGTTAGAGAGGCCTCCCTTCCCCCGTATCAACATTTGACAGCATTACTCCAAACACTGCTGCCTGGTGATCCCCATCCACTGGTGCCTGAGTGCTCCCAGGGACAAAGTACTCTTTACATGCGAGGGCAACTCATCTTTGGGTTGCCGTAACGTTCTTCCTTTTACTGGAGCCAAAATCTACCCCCTGGCAGAGTTCACTAACTGGTCTTCAAGTTGGTCCTAGTTCCATCCCTGTGACTCCACAGGACATATCTTTACCCCCTTTTAAAACTGATAGCTTTTCTATATCTACACAGAGTTTCAGGATCTTCATTTCCTCCAGCTAAAAAGCCTGGGTTCTCTTCCCCACTCTTTATTTATATTCTAGAAAGGCAGAGAGGCTCTCACTATAAAGCCACAAAGACCCATATGCTTCAACAAACATCACACAGAATGCTGGGATGTCATTCTTTATGTTGCTGAAGACTCTTAAAGCTGTTGTATTTCTGCAACTGCAGGCACAGACATAAACCAAAAGCTCCATTATTCCTCACCATGCAAGAAAGCACCAAGAGGTCACAGAGTAACTGTATCTGGGGGCCAGAAGGAACCCATCTTCTGATGTTTCCAAGATAAGCCCTCTCTGGAGAATGAAGTAAGTTGTGTGCCATTAATGTGGCTGTACCTTTAGAAATACCAGCCACAGCCCCACAGCCTTGGGTCCCACCCCACCGAATATAGCATTGAGGTGAAAACTGAATTTTAGAATCGTACACTGACAGCCCAAAGGAATCTCTGAACCCTTGTTTTGAATAATGGAGATGGAACTTGCCAGCCTCATCCACAGGATGTGAGACTCTTACCCTGCAGCTCCCTGGTCCGGGACCTTGAGGAAATCCAGGCTCTCAGGCGTCTGTGACACTCGGTCTGAACCGGTAGACTGCTGCCGTGGCAAGGGCGGGCGGGCCATGGAAGTGTACAGGCTTTTCTGATTGGACCTCTGGCTTCCAGGAGGAGCATGGGGATGTGGCACAAACTGATTTCTGATGACTCCATTCTGATGGTATCCTAGAGAGAGGAAGAGAAAAGGAAATAAGGCTTACACGTTTGGATCCTTTGCCAAAAGTCTCTCCATATTTCTTCCATGTATTAGTCAAGGACAGCTTACTTAACTTGTGAGTCTGTTTCCCCATTTGAAAAAAATAGAAGGTATCACTGCTAACACAATGTGAGAATTAGAGCTGATGCACTGTTCCCCCGACCCCCGGGCTTTACTGAGGTGTAACTCACGAGTAAAACTGTACGCATTTAACATGTACAACAAAGTGTGGTAAATTTCCCAGATGTGCCCAGAACACAGTGGACACTCAGCACGTGTTTGGTGATGACAGAATCCCCAGATTTCCCGGGATTCAAAGCCCACAGTAAGAAAAGGTAAGCTTACAGCTGGCTGGGAGACACCTTCTTGGGCCTAAGAAAAATTATGAGGTTATGACTCGAGAGGGCTGGCAGGCAGTTGTTTAAACAGCTGGACAGAAATTTTCAAGGGGTCAGTCTGGAGCATCCACAGCACTCCACACAGGCAAGGGAAATGTGGCCACCCAGCTGGATCAGTTCAGATGGAGCAAGCTGTCTCAGCTGAACACGGATGTCTAGTTAAAATCGCATTAGCCAATAAGTAATGGGTTACAGTGACACGCTCCAAACCATGCGTCTTGGCTGAATTGGGCATCAGCATTCCATGCTATGTATCAAGAGGCCCTTATTCATTCTCCCACTGACAGATCTGGGCTGAGTGGAGAAAGAGAACAAGACTCTTCAGGGCCCACTTTGGTGAACCCCACCCAAAAACCTCTTCCAACCAAATTAAGAGAACTCTTTGGTACTAGCGGGATGATGCGTCGTTTATAAGAAAGACCAGGGGTTCAGTTCCGGCTCTGCCTCTGACAGCTACACTGATCATGAGCAAGAGAGCTGATCTTTGAGTATCAGTTCTTCATGAAAGAACCACGAGATTGGTCCAGAATCAGCTTGGTCGCTTCCAGCTCCGACATACATATCTTTATTATTGCAGAAATAGGGTTTTTCCTGCCCGGAAATAAGAAGTAGCATTCTTACTTTGAACCACGGTTTTCTCAGGGCGGAGCTTTCAAGAGGGTGGCCTCATCCAGCCATGTCTCCAGCAATTTCCTCCCACAGGCCACCAGACCAGATCAGAACTAGACATTTGAAGCAAACAGCTTCTCTTCATCTTAACCTGTTCCTTCAGTCAGTGAGAGCTGAATGGGCTCCCACAGGGTTGGGCGGGGGGGGGCACGGGGGGAGGGCAGAAGGATCCCATTTGCTGCCTAAGGTCCCAAGGAAAGGAGAGGGGCATCTTAAGAGTGTGACATGCCCTCGGGATGTCACATGCCCAGTGATAAAAGTGGGGTCCCCACAGGGGCTGCCACACATGCTGCTCGAGATCCCCTTGTCCACGATAAGGTCAGAAGTTAAGAGTAAGCATTTAGACACGTTCATGGCAGTTTGACAGATCTATTTCATGTCTATTTCATGCTTGCTGCACCTTATGATAAGAAATTTTGGCTTATATGTGCTTTGAAAATTCCATTCTTCTACTAATTCATTTTTATTATATCATACAAACATATGGTTTGTGATCAACTGGAAATTGTTTTTAACCCCCTCTAAAGCCCCTGGTCTTTCACCACAGACAGTTTGAGAAGTGCTGGTTGAATGGATCCAGGTCCCATTGTCTCATTTTATTGACGAGGGAATTGTCACTTAGAGAGTTAGCGAGCCCTGCTCAAGGTCAGAAACTTTGTGGCCTGATTTGATCTGAGGCTACTTTAGCCAACCTAGCTGAGGCCAGCGAGCTTTCCAGGTGGACTTGGCCGGAATTCTCCACTGGAACCAGTATACTCGCAGTAATACGATACTACAGCACTGCTCTGAAGTTCCTTCGTGCGTGGATTTTCTTCAGGGAAAAGGAGGAGACAGAGCCTGGTCAAGGCAGGATGGGGACTCCAAAAAAAAATGAGAATTAGTTTCTCACTGCTGGGTATCAGGGTCCATACCTTACCATGCAACTGTGAGATTCCAGAGACTAAAGAAGTGTTGTTTTTATTTTTTCTTCTGGAAATACGAAAGTTCCAGAAATGAACAATTCGTAAGGTTTAGGTGGTGTGCCATCCTACTCTGTCCCCTCAGGACACAAATCATCCGTTTGCCCAGCCTGTCCGTGCTGTGTGTGCTACCCCTCATCAGTCACTAAGCAGCTGTCTTATTTTTCCTTTCTTTTTTCTTTTCTTTCTTTTTTTTTTGAGATGGAGTTTCGCTCTTGTTGCCCAGGCTGGAATGCAGTGGCATGATCTCAGCTCACCGCAACCTCCGCCTCCCAGGTTCAAGTGATTCTCCTGCCGCAGCCCGAGTAGCTGGGATTACAGGCACGCACCACCACACCTGGCTTATTTTTTTTATTTTTAGTGGAGACGGGATTTCTCCATGTTGGTCAGGCTGGTCTCAAACTCTCGGCCTCAAGTGATCCGCCCACTTCGGCTTCCCAAAGTGCTGGAATTACAGGCATGAGCCACTGTGCTCAGCCTGTCTTGTTTTTCATAATGGCCCCAGGATGCTGGTGATTTGGATATGCCAAAGAGAACCCACTAAGTGCTTCCTTTGAGTGAAAGGGTGAAAGTTCTCAGCTGAATAAGGAAAAAATACCTGTATACAGAGGTTGCTAAGATCTACAGTAAAAACAAATCTTCTATCTGTAATATTATAAAGAAGGAAAAAAATTCCTGCTAGTTTTGTGGAAATCTCCAAGTGCAAAAGTTTTGGTAAGATCTGCATTTTCAAGCCCCCACTGGGGTCTTGGAATGCACCCCTGAGGATAAGGGGGATTACTGTAGTGCTGTGTGGCCAGAGCTGGGTAGTGGCAGTCGGGGTAGACCTGACAAACTCCTACTTCCATAAAGCAGCATCCTATGTCTTAAAAGCTGACAAGTCTGATGGTCACAGACAAGGAACTCCTTTCTCTCTGTCAGAAGCCTTTCCTTAAGGGAGTAATATTTCGAGGTAATGAAATCCAGATTGCGAACTCAGCCGAAGTTCAAGCTCACTGACTCCTACTTTTCTGAATTTTGAGGTCTCAAGTAGGGCTGCTGTGTTATACATCTGGCACTGAAATGGTCTATGCCTGGTTAATATGTGTGCATTGATTTGCTAATGGGTTTCTTCCCAAACATAATTTATAGGTTATGGGTCCAGATTTAGTGGTCTGAGACTATGGTACATGGCTGGCTTACCTGGGGGAGGAGGGGCAGCTCTCATAGGGTAGTTGGCATTTTGAGTCCCACTGGAATAACCCCTATTTTGGGTAGTGTTCCTTCTGGTAGGACCTGAAATAAACAAGCAAGACGAAGTTAAAATCAGTGCTACTGGTTGGTTTTATGGCTTTTCATGGTTCTTTGCATATGCAAAATTTTAGAGAGACTTAGAATTCAGTTCTCAGGTGGCTCTGCAGGAGGACAGCTGCAGTAGACAAGGGGCAGTGAGGGAAGGATGCAATGGTAGCTATAGGGTGGGAGGGGCCGGAGGATAGGTTCACAGAGGTACAGTTTTGAAATGTTAGAGACAGTGGCTTTTAAAGAAGGACTGATAATCTTACAGAGGTGTTCTATTTTTGCAGACTTTTAAAAGAGACAGATTGAACATTTTAACATTTGCATTCATGTTCCAAACGCCACAGATAGGATCACATTTATCGGTATTGCATTAATATGTTAGAGAACATGCTTAAATCCACCTTTGCAGATGGATTTAAGAAACAGCTATTTAATTAATTAATTAATTTTTGAAACAGAATTTTGCTCCTGTTGTCCAGGCTGGAGTGCAATGGCATGATCTCGGCTGACTGCAACCTCCGCCTCCTGGGTTCAAGCAATTTTCCTGACTCAGCCTCTCAAGTAGCTGGGACTACAGGCATATGCCACCACGCCTGGCTAGTTTTTTGTATTTAGTAGAGATGGGGTTTCACCATGTTTGTTAGGCTGGTCTTGAACTCCTGACCTCAGGTGATCCACCTGCCTCGGCCTCCCAAAGTGCTGCAATTATAGGCGTGAGCCACTGCGCCCGGCCTAGAAACAGTTATTTTATATATGGCATCTTCATGTGTGTGCTCATACACAGGCTAAATTTTAGAACAATATCACAGTGGATGCATACACAGTATATGATTATTCTATGCTAGGTACAATAAACATAAGTTTATAAATATCAATTATAAATACAGAAAGAATCAAAGGCCAAGGAAGGAGTTAGAGTGGGATTTGAGGTAGGGCATGTGCGTATGGGTGTGTGTGGTGGTTTATTTTTTTCTTCTTTTTTAAATGAGACAGGGTCTTGCTCTGTCAGAGAGAGAGAGAGTGAGAGAGAGAGACAGTGAATATGTGTGGCTTTCTTTTTCTTCTTTTTTTTAAATGAGACAGGGTCTTGCTCTGTCACCCAGGCTGGAGTGCAGTGGCATGAGTATGATTTACAGCAGCCTTGACCTCCCAGGCTCAAGCCATCCTCCCACCTCAGCCTCCTGAGTGTCTGGGAATACAAGCGTGCACAACCATGCCTGGCTAATTTTTGTATATTTCTCTTTCTCTGTAGAGACAGGGTTTTGCCATGTTACTCATGCTGGTCTAGAACTCCTGGGCTCAAGCGATCGTCTGGCCTTGGCCTCCCAATGTGCCATGAGTACAGGTGTGAGCTACTGTGCCAGGCCCAATTTCTTTAAAGCTGGCATAGAAGATGATGTTTGTATTGTGGACAAGATCTGACTGGAAAGGGCATGAAACCTGAAGCTGACGAACTTTGATTTAAGTACAATATTGTAATGCCAGGTGTACTGATATGTAAGTACTATATCCCTCAGAAAGTTGTAACCTGCTCATTTTCCTTGCTGTTGCTTTAGTTTGAAATGTTCCATTCTGAAGAAAGCCTGAGCCCTAGGAAGCAGGTGTACTGATTCTCAGCCCCTACATCCGTGCACGTGTTTTTAGCATTTGCTCAAGACGCTCGGAGAGTGGCGGCCGTTCTGCCTGCGGCGCCCGTGGGGCACTTACGGGAGTTCTTGGGCAGTCCAGGTCCAATGCTGACCTGCAGCACTTTGTTACTGGGTTTGAGGACAGCCAGGTCCCCAAAGCCTTGGTGGAACTGCACTTGCCGGGAGCCCCCCGCACTCCAGGGACCCCAGTTCTCCTTTTTCAACTTCAGTTCAAGCCTGCAAAAAGCACATTGGAGTTAACAGGTCGAATGAAGCAGTGAGAAATGGTGCTCAGAGATCTCACCAGCGAGTTCTGCTGGACGTGTAAACGTGAGGCAAGACCAGACAATCTCCACCGGGGCAGGACCCTGAGGATGCGCACTGCATCCATGGGGTGGCACTGTCGCTGCGCGGCACTGAACCAGAAGCAGGAGGATCTGGGGCCCGGTACCATGAGACACCAGGTGGTGAGGGAGGTACCTCGCTACTGTGCCAATGCCACTCTGTCAGGTGGTCTCCAGGGCGTCTGCTGAGGCGACAGAGGAAAAGGACAATTTCTAGGTCACACTGCAGTGTTGTCATTGTGCTTCCAGCTGTTGGCCCTGGTTCTGTGCTTGTGTCACGCAGCGACAGGGGAAGGACTGAGAGATGCCAAACACAAGCCAGCTTGAAGGCTCCTTAGCACAGAATCTGGCTTCATTTAGTCCAGTGCTATTCTTCTCCCATCACATCCCACCCGGGGATGGAAAAAGACACATACTAGCAACCAAAATCCAAATGGAAGGCAGGATTTACCCACAATTCCCAAACTCCCCAGCCAGTTCTCATGCTTCCGTATTGCCTAAATGCCTGCATCATGCGATCTTTATTTTGCTTTTTAAACTCATATTTTCCTATGTCATAAGAAGGAAAAAGCCTAATTTTAAATTGTTGCCTATTAAAAGTTTCCCTCATCACGATATTAAGGCTTTGTCTTGGCCTCATTCTTGTAGCTGGGAAGAGATGGAGGACATTCGCATTTTACAGATGGGAAAATTTAAAAAGCAAAGTTAAAAAACTTTCTGTTTTTCAGACAGGGTCTTGCTCTGTTGCACAGGATGGAGTGCAGTGGCGTGGTCTCGGCTCACTGCAACCTCTGCCTCCTGGGTTCAAGTATCCTCTCATCTCAGCCTTCCGAGTAGCTGGGACTACAGGTGTGTGCCACCGTACCCAGTTAATTCTTAAAAGTTTTTTGTAGAGATGGGGTCTTACTATTATGGCCCAGACTAGGTAAGTAACTCTTACTCAGCAAATATGAGACTAGAAGGTCAACAGCATGCCAGTACCTGGTCCATTAGACCATGTCGCCAAAAGAAATGAAAATGAGGCCAGGTGTGGTGGCTGACACCTGTGATCCCAGGACTTTGGGAGGCCGAGGTGAGTGGATTACTTGAGGTTGGGAGTTCAAGACCAGCCTGGCCAATGTGGTGAAACCTCGTCTCTACTAAAAATACAAAAAAAATTAGCTGGGCATGGTGGGAGGCACCTGTAATCCCAGCTACTCGGGAGGCTAAGGCAGGAGAATTACTTGAACCTGGGAGGCAGAAGTTGCAGTGAGCTGAGATCGCGCCCCTGCACTCCAGCCTGCACAACAGAACAATCTTTAAAAAAAAAAAAGAAAGAAAAAGAAAGGAAGGTGAGCCACTACACAACACGTTGGCCACCCACAGTCCTCAAGCCCCCAGAGGCACTACCAACAGGTTTTATTATGCATTGCTTTGGGGAATTCCAGCCCCCACATCTGTCACTTTCATCTGCTTCGAGTCTGAGTCTACTGCTGCTGCTCTGCTAAATAAACCGCCCTCCCCCCGCCGCTTTTTTTGGTGATACATAAAAATCTGCCTATCTCTGCCTCATGTAGGTGTTTTTTGTCTAAATGATAAAATATACTAGTCTGTGAAGTCATTATTTCACAGAAATGCAAAAGTAACCTTTTCAAAGTCTGTGACTATCATCCAGACTGTCTTCTGCAGGTTCTAAGGTTCCACTGGGGCCAGTCAGACCTTACTCTCCTCCTTGCAGGCCTCCCCCAGCCCCATCCTGAATCCCAGGGGTGTGATCAAGGCCCCTTTTTAGTTATATGCAGAAGTCTGGGCCCCAGATCTGGACTTACGTGTTGCTGAATTTCAGAGGTAGTTGCTTCTGAGTTTTTTCCTCGTAACGCTTTGCTAAGAGGCTTAAGAATTCAGTTTTGAAGACAGATTCAAGCAAACTGTCATATTCTTGCTCATGGAGAATAAAAATGTCATCCTGCATAGTACTGTAAAGAGATTGGACAAACACACTTGGTGAAAGCTGTGCTTCTGTGTACTCTATTGCTTTTTTCCTTCCATTTTAAAAATCCTTCAAGACAGTGCTAAGTTTCTACAGTCTTTCTTTCTATAGGTAATAATCTTTCAAACAAAAACCAGCAACAATCAATTACATAATGAGATTGCTGAAATCTGCTTCCAAAGCAAGTTTATAGCCTGACAAAAGCATAATCAAAGTTTTTCTTCCGCATGATTTTAAAAATCAGGATCTTAAGGACAATTTAGTTTGTATTTTTTTAAAAATCCATTTTAAAATCCAACTTGTGTTTTTAAGATCATAAAAATCCAGAAAGTTATTAATAGAATGTGGCTGAAAAGGAATAACTCTACATTTAAGTTCCAACTTAGTATAATTTATGATATGGTTGTAGCTATTGTAATAAATTTGAAGTTGAAGAATTATAACCTCTGTTATCAAGAGGGAAGTCAACGTTCTGGACGTCAAGGTACTTATTAAGAACCTTCTGGCAAACAGTGCTCTGCAGACACTGTAAGCCAGGTGCTACTAGAACGTACAGACACATCCAAGTTCAGAGATGCAAAGGCCAGATGGACAAACAGCTAACAAGCAAAAATCATCCCTTCAAGCTAATGAATTTTGTCGGACAAGGAAAGCACACCCTTTGCGGGAACTGCGTGTTTGGACAGGGTGTGATTGTGGAGGAATTTATGCCTTGAGGGGAGCAGGTGTTAGGAACTACAGGGGGATGGCAGAGAGACACTGAGGTAGACCCAGCTCTAAGGAAATGCTTGGTGGTCGGGGAGGTTGATGAGACACAGTTCCATCTTCAGGCCTGGCTAGGCTTGGTGGAAAGTGACAACATGTATGTAATTGAGAATTTGTATTCTCTAGCTGTTAGACTGATCACTCAGATGATTGGGCCCACCACACCAGAGGCTATAATATATAAGTTGAGCATATCCAAGTACCACTGCCAAATACCGAAGACAAACCTTGGAAGAATGACATTTCATTAGGGATTGCAAGCATCTTCCCAGACACTGGACACAAATTAGGCAAACCTGCTTCAATGAATCGACCATGGTAACATTGTAGTCTCTCCAAGTGCCACAGACGTGGTTCTTTCAATACCCACAGCCCTGCAGCATCGCTCAGGAGCTCCTCTTTGCTCTCAGAGCTCCTGGTGTCACCACACCAGTGGGATTACTGGGGCTGTGACAAAGTCAGATGATGAGGCAAGGGGACCACATGGAGGACTGAGCTGTAGACAGCCTTCAAGACCCAGGATCCTCCTTCCATGTAAAATCTGACCCATTTAAAAGGAAACTCCTGTGGTACCCCTGTTCAGCCCCATTCATAGGTCAAGGTAGGGGACGGGCCCTTCTCCCAAGAAGGGTTCCCTTGGGCAGAGAATCTTGGTGGACTATCCCAGGCTTGTCAGGAACCTTCTCTCTGGGCTGAGAGAGGGAGCTAGTGACCTGGAGCTGATGGAGCCAGTAGGTGTAGCCATAGCCTCTACCTTGGTCTGATGCTGAAACTTATTCACCAATGTGCTAACATTAAGAAGTGTGGCCTTCAGGAGGTGATTAAGTTATAAGGAAGAGGTCCTCATGGATGGGATTAGTGACCTTATAGAAGAGTCATGAGGAGTGGTTTGACCTTTCTGTCCTTCTCCCATGTACACCATCTGTGACAAAGAGAGTGGGCCCTCACTCGACACCACATCTGCCTGCACCTTGATCTTGGAATTCCCGCTCTCTAGAACTGTAAAAAGTAAATTCTTATGGTTTACAAATTACCCACTTTCAATCCTCCTACAGGAGCGGAGCTTGGTAATCCACAGGAGAAAAAGAGGTTGAAGGAAGGACCACAGCATAACGGGATGGAAAGGCGGAGAATGGCAGCATGCACAAACCACGGTGGGGTTGTGGGGGTGAATGGAGTTCACTGGAAGCGAGAGGCCAGCGTCCGGGGGAGGAGCTCGGCCCTTTCACGGCCAGCTTACTGAAGAGCAGCCAAAGAGTTTCTCTTGGATGTGAAGTCAGAATACTTTACAGTGTTTTTTGGACAAATAATGGCCACTTGGGTGGAGCGCTCAGTCATTATCAATACCGCAGATGTTTGTTTTCAGACACCCCCACATCACAGCCATGCTCCTTCCCACTCCTGTGATAGATGGGATCAAGGATAAACCCTGACAACCAGTGGTTTAAACAACACACAGTTTTCATCGCCTTCACTCCACAGCACATGCAAAGGCAATTCAGGGCCAACATGCCAGTTCTACAGTCCTGGGGACAAACACCTCCTCCTTCCTTTAAAGGCACAGCCAGCAATTGAAAACTCCAAAAAGCACTTGTGAAAAGCTGCTCAAAAGAGCTCTTCCACGTCATTTTGAATTAATAAAGTCTAAGCCTCCTAGCACCCTAGCCCAGGTGTAAGAACACGGCTGAATTAGGTAGAGTGCATGCAACAGACCAGAGTGAAACAAGAAGCTCCACCTTTTGGCCTTTGGGGTGAGGAATGATCCTGTTTTGGTTGCTTGCTCAAAGCTCTCTTTGGCATGTCTGGCCATGCCTGGTTGCCTGGCTGAACTTTGGCAGGATGGTAATTATTCAACAGGGCTAAATGAGCTCAACCCAAGTCACCTTGAGTGGTTTAATGTGCTTAGATTTGTTAGCAGTTTCATTACTATCAACAAAAAAAGCAAGCAGGCCCAAACTTCAAGGTCGATTATCAGCATGAATCTGGAAATGAGAAGAGATGTGTTTGGACACTTTGACTTTATCCATCAAATCCAAAATCCCCTCCCTTCCGTGATCCAGGCATTGGAACTAGTCAAACCATCTTCATCCGGGCCAGGGTTTCAGCTCGTTCTACTCTCCCTCAGCCCATGCTCCTGGACCTGAAAACAAAGCTTTTGTTTATTTATTCTAAAATGTCAGACTTATCTTTGGACTTCACCCCTGACTTATTCCTATGCTCAGGCTGCAATTCCTTACAGATGTTTGACGCTGTACCCTGTGTTGAAAGATCTCTTCCTAGTCTCCGGTTTGGATCTGCCCTTGTTTTTTAGTCCTCCGTCTTTGTGGCTTACTGTTGTAATGCTGACAACACTAGAAAATCTTGTTTTACTCTTAACCGATACATCTTCTTCACAGAAATGTTAGTTGCAAAACACCAAGGAAAGTCCTAAAGGAGTTTAAAAAAAAAAAAAAAGCTGAAAAGGCAATTTCCAAGGATAGCCTTGCCTCTATTTAAGCTTTTATAAGTCTTTCCTGATGATGAAATAGATGCTGCTTTTAGTAAACTGGAAGATACGGAGGTGAATCAAGGAGAAAATAAACCTTGCCCAGAATTCTACCACTCAGAGAAACCAGTGGCACCAGTTTCAGAACCTTCTTCTCTGAGAAAGCCAGGACGCAGGTGCAGGCTTCAGCACTGATGTGTCCAACTCAAGAAGCTTCCCCTGACCCGCAGGTGCAAAGACCCTCTCTCCTCTTCTCTGTCTGAGGAGCATCCTTTCAATCACACTGGGAACACTTGTAGTAAGGCACACGTTTACTCAGCTGTCTGTTCCCTCCTCCTGAATGAGAGGAGCTTCCTGAGGCAGTGACTGTGCCTCATTCACCTTTGAGCACCAGGGCTCAGCACCAGGTAGGTGCTCAATCTCATGATGTTGACAACTTCCAGGTTCCCGATGCTTACAGGCCACAGCAAGTCAAGATGTCAGTAATGCTTCAGGTCAGCGGAACAGGCAGTGAGTGAAGTGGGCTGTTTTTACTGCCTGAAAGTTTCGGGGATTTAGACAATGAAACATTCTGGGCAAGAATGTTGTGGACAGAGAGCTGCAGCCTCTGTCTAAAACACTCTCTTATGGGTTGTTTTTCCAGTTGGAGATAAGTACTGGAAAATCTATTGACCCAGATAGGCAGCCACACAACTTGTGGTCTCATCCTTCTGGTGGTCAGCTACCGGATGAGAAGAAACATGAGAAGCCTCATCAGAGAGCCCCAAGTAAGAGCGTCCATGGCACAGAACTCAATACCTACGATAGCAAAGCTAAGAACATGGTCCATTACCCCTGGGGTCACCCTTCCTGAAACTGAGTTTTTCAAATAAGAGGGGGGCCAGGTCAGGACTTGAACAAGCAGCAGCTCTGGGAGGATTCTTCAAAAACCCATGCATGGCCTTCTGCCAGCGGCCACCACAAGCCTCAGAAATCCTGTCTCAACTCTGTATTGGCGTGTTACCTCCTGACATTCTTCCCAAGTCTCCAATGAAGGCAGAAATGTGGCATCAGTGTTTCACTTTAATGTATGTTTATTTGAGACAGACAGAGTCTCGCTCTGTTGCCTACGCTGGAGTGCAGTGGTGTGATCTCGGCTCACTGCAACCTCCGCCTCCTGTCTTAAGAGATCCTCCTGCCTCAGCCTCCTAAGTAGCTGGAAGTGGAGGTGCGCACCACTGTGCCCAGCTAATTTTTTTGTATTTTTAGTAGAGAGGGGGTTTCCCCACGTTAGCCAAGCTGGTCTTGAACTTGTAACCTCAAGTGATCTGCCTCCCTTGGCTTCCCAAAGTGCTGGCATTACAGGTGTGAGCCACCACATCCAGCCTAATTTTTATTTAAATAAGGATTTTTCCTGATCAAATTATCCTGGAGTCTCTTTGACAAACTCTAGTCTAAGTATCTCTCTGACCTACTGGCCCTATTTCTACCTGTTGTGATCCTATTTTTTCTTGTAAATGAAAACTTCAAAAAAAATTTTAACCATAATTCAACAAGACATTATCAGTATGCTTAGAAAAGATAAAAACTTCTAAAAATTTAATGTCTACTGGAGAATTAGAAAAACATTTTGTTATGGAAAATTCTAAACTGTAAAAAACCAGGATAGTAGTGCTGGGTGTGGTGGCTCATGCCTATAATCCTAGCACTTTGGGAGGCTGACGCGGGCGGATCCCATGAGCCCAGGAGTTGGAGACCAGCCTGGGTAACATGGCAAAACCCTCTCTTTACAAATAATACAAAAGTTAGCCGGGAGTGGTGGAGCATGCTTGTAGCTACTTGGAAGGCTGAAACGGGAGGATCACTTGAACCTGGAAGTCAAGGCTGCAGTAAGCCGAGATTGCACCATTGCACTCTGGCCAGGGTGGCAAAGTGAGACCTGTCTAAAAAAAAAAAAAAAAAAAAAATAGTAGTATAGAACGAACCACCACATGTCAGCAGATTTCAGTCAGTCCACGGGTAATCACAGTGATCTACAATCTCACTCTCCTTGCTTCCACTTTAAAGTAACTTCCAGGTTATTTCAAACCAAAGTAAAAAATAGGCTATTTTTTTAATTTGAGACAGGGTTTCACTCTGTTGCCCAGGCTGGAGTGCAGTGCTGTGATCATAACTCACTGCAGCCTTGACCTCTTGGGCTCAAGCAATCCTCCCACCTCAGCTCCCTGAGTGGCCAGGACCACGGGCACATACCACCACTCCTGGCTAATTTTTACATTTTTTGTAGAGATGGAGTCTTACTATGTTGCCTAGGTGGGTCCCAAATATCCTGGGATCAAGTGATCCTCCTGCCTTGGTCTCCTGAAGTGCTGGGATTACAGGCATGGGCTACTGTGCTGAGCCTTTATTTTATCCTCAAACGTCTCAGTATATATCATTCTAAGATAAAGTCTCTATATAAAATTAATCACAAAACCATTATCTCACCTACAGAAATAAACAATAAATCTTCACACCAAATATTTAGTCATGCTCACATTTCCCTTCTTGTCTCATAATTGTTACTAAATGGATGGTGTGAATACGGAGCTGAGGCCCGCTGTGCATTGCCATTAGTTATGAGAGTTAGAGATGGGCTAAGATCAAGCTTATGGGATACTTGATAAACCGTAACTAGGAGGCCATATGGTGCTATCATTCCAGCCAATAGTCAACTGGTCAATCTCAGAAACTTTTATGCTAAGTACCTCATTTACTACATCTTAAAAACACATACAGATGTTGCGGCTTTTTTCCTGAAGTACAAGACAACTGTTAAAATCTTTCTCTGTGCCAGTACTGAAGTATTTTGAGAACACACATGCACGTTCAGTAGTCTGGTACCAGAACTAATTTCCACTCTGGGTTCGACTCTGCACACATATCACCCTCTGGTTGCTTTCCTGGTTCTGATTACTGGCCTAACTCAAGTATAAAGAAATGAGGGAACACTATTATTCATCTTGGCAAGTGTGAGCTTCAGTGACTGCAATACGCAGACATCACAAGTTCAAATGACTCACACTTCTTTTTCCCTTAGACTCAGAGAAACTTTGAGGCTAAGTACCTCATTTTACTACATCCTTTAAAAAGGAAAAGCCACAAGAAAGCAACCATCCAGGTGATGAATACCAAAGAGGAAGAAGAAAAAGCAGCTGGTGTTACCAGGAGACATTACATCTCCAGAGGCTGTAAGAGAAGACAAAAACCAAAAACAATAAAAGGAGAAATCTGAGTGTGAACAGTTCCCTAAGTCCCTGTCTGACAACCCCCTCAAGGAATTATCAGTGAGACAGTAAGTGGCAAAGTGCTTGATGCAAGTTTAACTCAAGGCTGGGTGTGGTGGCTCACGCTGTAATCACAGCACTTGGGGAGGCTGAACCAGGTGGATTGCTTGAGGTCAGGAGTTCGAGACCAGTCTGGCCAACATGGCGAAACCCCGTCTCTACTAAATATATAAAAATTAGGCAGGTATGGTGGCACACACCTGTCATCCCAGCTACTTAGGAGCCTGAGGCAGGAGAATCACTTGAACCTGAGAGGCAGAGGGTGCAGTGAGCCGATACTGCACCACTGCACTCCAGCCTGGGCAACAGAGCAAGGTTCTGTCTCAAAAAACAAAACAAAAATCCCACACAAATGTAGCTCAATTAGGATGACTTATGGTCCCAGTCATGAGCACTCCACCAGGGGTCTGAGGGACTGAAACAGACCTCGGCAATAACACAGAAAGAACGATAGTCACTCTCAGCACGGCAACTACACATGCCCTAGAGCTGTAAATTCCTGACTTTCACCTACAGTGCCTGCCAAGCAGGTTTTGGCCAACCTGGCTTAGTCCAGCCATGGCAGTTCCCCATGCAATGACAAAGAAGGAGCTTCCTGTTGGGTTCCCAGGGCAGCCTCAGGGCCCGGCTAGCCAGGAAGAGTGTGGCCAGCAGGCACTTCCCCGCTCAGGTTGGGACCCAGCCAGTGAGCGGAATGTTCAGGAAGACCATCCGAAAACCAGTCAATACCTAGAGCTTTTTTAAAAACAAAAACAAAAACAAACCCACTGGGGGCCGGGTGCGGTGGCTCACGCCTGTAATCCCAGCACTTTCGGAGGCCGAGGCGGGTAGATCACTAGGTCAGAAGTTCAGGACCAGCTTGGCCAAGATGGTGAAACCCTGTCTCTCAAAAAAATAAAAAAAACAAACCAACGGGCCGGGTGCGGTGGCTCACGCCAGTAATCCCAGCACTTTGGGAGGCCAAGGCGGAGGATCACCTGAGGTCAGGAGCTTGAGACCAGCCTGGTTAACATGGTGAAACCCCATCTCTACTAAAAATACAAAAAATTAGCTGGGCATGGTGGCGCTTGTCTGTAGTCCCAGCTCCTCAGGAGGCTGAGGCAGGAGAATTGCTTGACCCTGGGAGGTGGAGGTTGCAGCGAGCAGAGATTGCGCCATTGCACTCCAGCCTGGGTAACAAGAGTGAAACTCCGTGTCAAAATAACCAAAACCAAACCAAACCCAAAAAACCAGTGGCCTTGAGACCTGCCTGAGCGGGGGCTGCAAAAGGCGACTGTGGACTCACCTGATGAACAACTTTACCACATCCTGAGTTGGCACGTTTTAAACACTTAACTTCACTGCACCGCCTGGCCCTTTATCCAGGGAAATTAGGAACAGATAGAATCAGAAACCACAGAGACACAGGCAAGAATGGACTCAGCTGGAAATCTGCTTTGGATTATCAGACTGGAGCTAGGATTTCCAGCTTGGTAGGTCAGACGCCTGAGTGCATAAAACCCCTGCTTCGCCCTGAGCACAGCTGTTTTGTCTTCTGTGTGGACTAAGAGCTTGGGAGGTGTCCCAGTTCCATGTTCACGTGAGAGCTGAACATCTCTACTTTAACGCAAAGGCCCAAAGGAGGTCTTTCTTCCATTAGTAGTGTTCATGGATTTTGAGGACTTCCGCTATCAGTGGAACTTAGTCTAGGAGTTCTTAGCATGGGAGGACTTTGGGGGGACTCCTGGTCTAGGAGTTCTGAGCATGGGAGGACTTTGGGGGGACTCCTGGTCTAGGAGTTCTGAGCATGGGAGGACTTTGGGGGGACTCCTGGTCTAGGAGTTCTGAGCATGGGAGGACTCTGGGGGGACTCCTGGTCTAGGAGTTCTGAGCATGGGAGGACTCTGGGGGGACTCCTGGTCTAGGAGTTCTGAGCATGGGAGGACTCTGGGGGGACTCCTGGTCTAGGAGTTCTGAGCATGGGAGGACTCTGGGAGGACTCCTGGTCTAGGAGTTCTGAGCATGGGAGGACTCTGGGGGGACTCCTAGTCTAGGAGTTCTGAGCATGGGAGGACTCTGGGGGGACTCTTAGTCTTGGAGTTCTGAGCATGGGAGGACTCTGGGGGGACTCCTAGTCTAGGAGTTCTGAGCATGGGAGGACTCTGGGGGGACTCCTAGTCTAGGAGTTCTTAGCATGGAAGGACTTCTCAGCATGGGACTAGACTAGGTCCTAGGCTAGGTTCCACTGACAGAGGAAATACTCTGACAACCGACAAAGGAGCCCCTTTGCCAAAAGGAAGCCAGGGTGCTGCCTGAGGCCTCGCAGCAGCAAACACCACTCCCCACTGCCTGAGAACCTGGAGCGAAGAGAGCATCTCATGATGACTCCAGAGCTCTAGAGAATGGAGACCAACTTGCACTCTCTAAGGAAGTTCCAAAGAAACTTCCCTTCTAGCACTGTCTGCGTGGGGAAATGGGTGAGGCTTCCAAACTGAGTGAGGTGGGCTGGGGGAGAGGGCTCCGAACTCTTGGCTCCACTATAACAAGAGAAATTATTCTCTGAGGTGTTCCATATACCAAGTTCATTTCTAACATGTTATGGTTACAATAGATCTGGGTCTCCCTTGATTAGAGGAGCTGTCCACAGGCAACTTTTTCTTGGTACCTTCTTCCTGTCATATCAACACTCCCTGAGACTAGGAAGTCTTCCCTTTGGAAAGAAGGGAAATTCTATTCTCTTCATCATGATTTTGAGAGCAGGGGAGCCCAGCCCGGCCTTCCTCCTGGCTGTCTGGAATAGCAGACGGTGATGCTGAGGCGAGATGGGCAGTCAGTCCTCCCTCTATACCTCCACCACTCACCTGAGGGACACAGACAAGATCCGTTCCATCTCGATTTTCCGCTTCAGGACTTCTTTCACCAGGCCCTTGTCTGGGCCCTGTTTGACTTTTTCTCGTCCGATTAAGTACAAGCACTTTGGGGTAAGAAGCAGGTCTCGCTTTACACCCTGTAAGGAGAGGAGCTTTAAGAAGGTGGACAGGCCAGGCACGGTGGTTCACACCTGTAATCTCAGCACTTTGGGAGGCCGAGGCAGGTGGATCACCTGAGGTCAGGAGTTCGAGATCAGCCTGACCAACATGGTGAAATCCCATCTCTACTGAAAATGCAAAAATTAGCTGGGCATGGTGGTGGGTGCCTGTAATCCTAGCTATTTGGGAGGCTGAGGCAGGAGAATCACTTGAACCTGGGAGGTGGAGGTTGCGGTGAGCCAAGGTCATGCCACTGGGCAACAGACTAAGACTCCATCTCAAAAAAAAAAAAAAAAAGGGGGCAGACATGGTGGTCAATGTGATGATAACCATTGACACGTGGACTGTCGTTACCAGGATGGTGGGAAGCTGCTTTGGACAGTCAATCTTCACTACCATTGTGATGGCTGTTCCATTCATCACCTGACCAGGCGCCATGACAGTGAAAGAGGGCATTGTTTGTGATTATTAGGATAACATATATAAAAATGCTAACATTTGACTCTTTTTGACTTAAAAATTGGCAAACTCATATGGAGTCACCTGATGTGACAGCAGGTATAAAGTGAAAGTCACCAACACCGGTGGTGAGCTTACCCATCATGTGCTACAGCATGTTTCTAAACAGGGGGCAGCATCTGCATATATTTTTTGGGGACTCCATAGATTTTCCTTTTTTTTTTTTTTTGAGACGGAGTCTCGCCCTGTTGTCCAGGCTGGAGTGCAGTGATGTGATCTCAGCTCACTGCAGCCTCCACCTCCTGGGTTCAAGCGATTCTACTGCCTCAGCCTCCCAAGTAGCTGGGATTATAGGCATGTACCACCATGCCCAGCAACTTTTGTATTTTTAATAGAGACGGGGTTTCTCCATGTTGGTCAGACTGGTCTCAAACTCCTGACCTCATGATCTGCCTGCCTCGGCCTCACAAAGTGCTGGGCTTATAGGCGTGAGCCACTGCACCCAGCCTGGGAGTCTATAAAATTTTCTTTTTAAGATACTGCTCTATTTTCATTTGGATAATTCTCAATAACGTCATATAAATCTCCTTGGGAATATGCTGGTAACCACTTTGTAACGCGTGCCGCTGTGAGAGCTAAGCACCCATGTGTGCATCTAGAGCTGCCATCCCAGCAGCTGGCGCCATGTGCAGGTTGCCAGGAATGGTTTGGTTTTAGCAAAACAGCATGCTTCCATTGTTTACGTCATTCAGTTTTTCTCCTCATCTCCCAACCCCCGCCAAAAACCAGAAAGCTCTTAATGGGTCCATGAGCTTCTGAAGCTTCAGATTTCTCTATTAGGGCCAAGACTTCATTAAAAGTTATCTAAGGGAGGAGGTGAAAAATCAGTCATTCCTCTTGTGGCTAGAAAAGCCTTACTTATCAGTCATTCTGGGAAAATGGGTGAGGATACTCTGCAATATTACTTGATATTCTGAATCTTTTGATTCAACGATTTCACTCCTATCAATTTCTTCTAAAAATATTAGGAGACAAATACACAAAGATGTGTGAAAAGATGCTCACTGAAGTTATGATAGTAACAAAGAGAAAGAAACTCACTAAAAATTGATTCATCAGAAATTGGTTAAAAACAGTCAAACATCTGTCAAATGGAATACTATGCAGCCATGTAAAATAATTTACATTGCTAAATGTACTACTATGGAAAATTCTCCCTGGCATTTAAAAAACAAACAAAAAAAACCCTCAGGACATAAAACAGCATGCAACATATATCTCATTTTTTGTAAAACTAAATGCAAATGTATGTTTTCATAAAAACGTTGTGAAAGATATGGATAAGCACAGAATGTTAACAGTGACTGTTTCTGGGCATAGGTGCTGTTTCTCTTTTGGTTTATCTGTATTTTTTTCTAAAATTTTCTACAATGGCTGGGCGCGCTGGCTGACGCCTGTAATCCCAGCACTTTGGGAGGCCGAGGCGGGTGGATCATGAGGTCAAGAGATCGAGACCATCCTGGTCAACATGGTGAAACCCCGTTTCTACTAAAAATACAAAAAATTAGCTGGGCATGGTGGCGCGTGCCTGTAATCCCAGCTACTCAGGAGGCTGAGGCAGGAGAATTGCCTGAACCCAGGAGGCGGAGGCTGTGGTGAGCCGAGATCGCGCCATTGCACTCCAGCCTGGGTAACAAGAGTGAAACTCCATCTCAAAAAAAAAAAAAAAATTTTTTTCTACAATGAACATGTTCTGTTTTGGTAACAACAAAAGCAAAATAACAAGTTATTAAACAACAAAAAAAAGGAATCTGGAGCTGTCAGGGTGGGCAGTCAGCACGTACCTTGAACCTCCTGTCATACTTGGTGACGGTGTCTGCAAAGTCAATCTTCTCCCTCTTGCCCACGAACTGCTGGAGTTCTGGGTGCTCCTCCATCCCAATATAATCCCCTATAAAGTTCCTGTTAATACTGTTTCTCCTTCTCTCCTTCTTGTTCAGTAGGAGGTCTGAGGCTACAATTCCCAAGAGGGTGAAGATGGACGAAGGACGTGTCAGTAAGAAAAAGGAGGAAAATAGTGTGGAAATATACAAAGAAACTCTAAATGATACCAGATTTTTAGAGTGACATTATACGCAACATAAAATGGAACTTAGAACTTAAGTTCAAACTTACTCTTCAGATTTGTTAAAATGAATGAGACAGAATTGCTAAAATACCTTCTTCTCTCATTTGAACGTATTTCTTGCGGGCTATGAATTTCCTCCATGATTTCTGTATCACTCGAGCGTATCCATCATACTTTCTCTCTCTCATCTCTTCTAAAAGAAATAGCTGTGAATGGAGAGAAGACAAATGTGAGCCAAGCCCGAAACCCCAACACCTGAACAACACTTTTCTTGTTATCCCAGGGGACACTCAGTTTAGACAATGACACGCACGGGAAGCAGCTTCTCTGACTCAAGAACAAGTAGTGGAATGCTTACTGTGGCATGTTCTTTATTCTCACTATAGAATGACCTATACCTTTTCTCTTTTAGTGGAAAACAATGAGAAACAGCAGAATCTGAGTGTATTCAGTTGGACCTCGCCCTGCCTTGTACAGTCTCTGTGAGAATCAAATGAGTGATTCAACGCCTGTCCACTTATTCCCCACCTTGATCCAAAGAGGATATTATTAGGAAGCCAGATCAGGCGAGTGGGTGGAGGCTGCTGCTGTTGTTTGGTGCGGCAATTCAGCATGCAGCCTTTAAACAGAATTTTCCAGTTTCTGCAAGAGCAGGGCTTGTGCTGCTGTGGAGGGAGGGCTGCCCTACTTTCAGTTCCAAGAAAGTATAGACTTCCTGTCTCAGGACTCACTAAGGAGTAGCGGAGCAGAGGATAATAACCACAATGATTGGTGCTGGACTTGAAGTGTGCTAGTTAGGACTTGGATTTGCTGAGAAGGGCTGGGGCTGTTCAGGGGCCACATCAGCCTCCAGCAGGTCATGAGAGTCAGGCCAGTTTAACAATGAATGCTGATGGCTGCACCACAAGCAGGCTTTGGAATAATGAAGGTGACAGCCAAAAGCTGTAGTGAGCCGAGTGCCCGCTATGGGGCAGAAGTCACCCTGGATGATTTCCGTGCAGTTTCATTCAACACCTCCACAGCTATATGAGCCGCATACTCTATCATCTCCATTTTACAGACGAGAACATTGGAACTAAGACTGGGTGGGCTAGAAAGTGAACCTAGGTCTTTCAGGCTCTGCCAGGCTCCTCCTCATTTTGACATGCAAATCTTTGTCTGTAAATCCGCATTTGATCAACTTGTAAAATGGTAGGAAACTCTCTCATCTACCTTGAGAGTGGCTTACATGACTCTCTAGGAAAAAAATAAAATCAACCAATAAAAAACCAAAGTAAAGATGATGAATAGTCATTGCAAAAATGTTCCAGAAGTAAACAAGCCAAAGTGGTGTGAAGGCAGCTGGATTTGATTTGTTGTCTCTCTTTCTCTGGGTGTGTGCTCGGGAGCCAGACCTATGCTCTCCTGCCATTCAACTTCTGTCCTTCTCACAGTTCCGCCTCTGCAGAAACAACACCCCAAACTCCAAACACCAGGGGAGGGGCCGTGTCATTCCCCAGGCTTCAGTGCCATATATAACAGGCATAAGGACAGATTTCTAACCCCCAGATAGAATACATGGATTAGCAACTGGGCAGAATGTTTAAAATCTGAGCCCTGCAGTTGCCTGTTGTAAGAATATCTACTGATGTTTCTTATCTGGTGTGTTGGGTTTCTGAGTAAGTCTTGTTTCCTTCTTCTTTCCCAGAACTATTTTGGGAATATCACAGAGAACACACTTGTGACTCAGAGAAAGGAAGAAGAGGCAAACAATTCCCAACTTCCTAGAGACCATCTCCAAGATTCGTTGGGTTTTACATTTCTTTTGAAAATCCCAGGGGGTTAGAATTAGGGAGGTTCAAGAAAAAACCCTGATAACATAGATGAGGAGAGAGTAAAAAGCATACCAAACAACAACAACAACAACAACAAACCACAAAACAACCTTGACACAGAAAAGCCAAAACACACAGATACATGTAACACAAAACAAAAACAAACGCTGTGGTGTCTGATGTGGGTTCTTAAAGCAGATGGGTAATTTTGTATATGCAGCACATTTGCTATGAAGGTAAAACCACACGGTAGTTTTTCTTTTGTCTTTCTTCTTTTTTAAGAGAAAGCCTCTTTCTTCTTTTTTAAGAGAAAGTGTCTTTCTTGATCTGTTGCCCAGGCTGGACTGCAGTGGTACAATCATGGCTCACTGTAACCTTGAACTCTGGCCTCAAGCAATCCTCCCACCTCAGCCTCCACACCCAGCTAATTTTTTTTTTTGTAGAGACGGTGTCTAGCTGAGTTGCCTAGTCTTGAACTCCTGGCCTTAAGTCATCATCCTCCCATCTCAGCCTCCCAAAGTGTTGAGATTACAGGCACGAGCCACTGTGCCTAGCCAGATTTTAAAAACCAACCTTTATGAAAGTATTTGCATGTCAGGGCTAGATGTGGATGGATGCATTTAGGGCAGGGGAGAGTGCAGAGGTGAGGGCGTGCATGTGTGAGTGCTTGTGTCAAAGATGGGGGGAAGGAGAGTCAAGTAATGGTAACAACACAACTAAGTGTAAGGCAAGGAAAAGGACAGCCAAAAATAAATCTCGATTGTGAAATATAAACCCCTCCAACGCAACTGAATCAGAAAAAAAAAGTTTTCCAAATATTGAGGCTGTTTTAATTATGTATGAAAATCTCGCTAGTTGAAAAGCAAAAGTGGGTATGAAACAAGGAGTTCTGCATCGTGCCGATAAATCACCTCATCCCATTTTAGAAAGAACAGGAACTGTTCTGTGGGTTGCTTAATGGCGAATGACACAACATTTTCACTTTATATTTGGAAACGAAATTCTTGTGACGCTACAAATAACTTAAAGTGGAAAAATGCTACCACAAATGTTTCATAAATAGGTTCCATCTCTGTGTGTCACTTATTTATTTAATAATTTTGATGTTTCACAAAGCCATTCAGTTATGGCCATTATCATTCCTGAACCTCGGGCTGATCCTCTGAGGCACGGAGAACAGTGGCTGTGGGGCCCACCTTAGAGAAGAGAACTCACTGCAGGACTGGGATCTGCCCGGAGTCAGATGCTTCCCTTTTCACTGTGAGTTCCCATATGATTTCCCCTTGGTCTGATGACTGATTTCTGCCAAGTTCATCACTGACTCTTGAAATGGGGTCTTGTGATCGTTACGGGAGCCTCGAGAAATGATGCTGCTGAACCTCGGGTCCAGCAGTTTCTCCAGCTTAAAAAGGAATAAAGGTCTTTATTCCACAGCCCTAGAGCGAACTGGGCAGAAGAACTGAACAGAACTTCCTGTGGACATTCATGGGGCTCACTGACCACACCCTCATCAGGAAAGAAAGAAGTGTCTCTAAATGAAGCTGTAGAGGTCTGATCAGTTTGTGACCTGTAAATGTGTATTATGAATGCCTTACTGTTAAGTATTGTGTGCTGTAAACCAGAGATTTCTCCTCCACCTATTTTCCCCCTCATAGTCCTTTCTAGGCCTCCCCAACAGCCTTCTAGGAACAATCCTGGGAATTCCCACGTGGCACTCTGCTGCACCTTCCAGGAGGAATCCTGAGTCTGTGTGTAACTGACTTGGTGTCAACTAACCTTGGGTGGGACACAGAAGTCCCTCTTGAGCTGAGACACTCTTAGAGACTAAGTAACTACTGAGCATTTTCTTTTCTATTTTCAATACAGATGAGGTTTCACCATGTTGGTTAGGTTGGTCTTGAAGTCTCAACCTCAGGTGCTCTGCCTGCCTTGGCCTCCCAAAGTGCTGGAACTACAGGTGTGAGCCACGACACCTGGCCCTATTGAGCATTTTCTACATGACGCTTTGGGGCATATAAAGACACATGGAACAAAGAGTCCCTGCCCTGAAGGAGTGTAGCAGCTAGGGAGGAGCGAGACAGTGAGTGAGGAAGCTGCCACTCTCCGATGCCCCTTTTCCTACCTGCTGACTGCTCTGCAGGAAATGAATGGGGCAGTGATGGGCTATGGAGAGCAGGTGTCCAGCGAAGGACCCACTTAGACTGGGGAGGAAGGGAAGGCTTCTTTGAGGAGACAACAGTGATGGCATGAAGCAAAGAATGAGAAAAAGAAGCCAGCTGATGGGTGGGGCAGGACTGGTGGGGCCCTGCGGGAGGGAAGAGAGTGGAGCGGCAGCCAAGCACTCACAGACTCGGGGGCTTTGATGAACACTTTACTCCTCCCCAGCTGGAACTGGTCGCTGTCCATGTTGACTGACTGCAGCAGATGCAGGACGCCTTGCTTCTCGTCTCCTTGCCAAGAGGGCCAGGTGGCTTTGGTCAGAATGGCATACCTGTGGGCACAATGGGGAGAAGAGGATCAGACTCTGGCAGGACTGCGCCTCTTTCCTACACAGGCAAGGCAGCAAGAGCTCTGCTCCGAAGGTGCCCAGTGCTGCAGTTACTGATCATCCATCTACCGGCTGCTGAAAGGGGTGGACCATGATGACTGCAAAAATCCCGAGTCTGGGATGCCTGCTCTGGAGCTGCCTCCCACTCCTTCCCTCTTCCAGCATTCCCATGTTAACACCCTGGTGAAAAGCTGCGTACTCTTTCTACCACTGTCTAAAAATAACATCGTGGAAGGTCACCAGGAATGCTCTTCAGGCAAAATCAAATGGTCTTGTCTCAATAAGAAATCTCCCCTGATTTCTTCAGGGCATTTAACAATTAATGCAAAGAGTTTTATAAAGCTCCTGCTAAGCAGCTATTATGACAACTGTGTATCAACTTTCACCTTTGAAATTCTGCATCTGGGTGACGAGGCCCTTGGGATCTGGTCCTTGGCTGCTCTCCAGCCTCGCCTCTTCACTCTCACTGTGGCTTGCTGCATTTCTTGGAGAATGGCCTATTCTTCATGCCCACCATGCCCTTTCCTTCCTCGGAGCCTCTGTCCCTGCTCTTCCCTCTTTTGGGGTGCTGCTCCCCAAACTCATCACTTGCTGGCTCCCACGTGGGTGTCTCACCTTCAGTGACACTCCCAGACAGCCCTTCTTGGACTGAAAATCAAAAACTGCTCCATTGTTAGTTTCTGTCATAGCAAGCAACATTCTTCCTTCAGAGCATGTACTCTCATTTGTAGTTATATTCCTATTGGTGTTTATTTGGTTAATATATGCCTCCCGCATGAAGGTGAGAGCTCCAGGAGACCACATGCCACGTCGGTGGGGTTCACTCATGTATATCCAGAGCCTTAAACCATGCCTGGCACACAACAATCATAATGAACATTCCTGGCTAATGTGGAGGGTACTCTCTCTGCATCTGGTGCTGTGATTGCAGCTTTTCATGTAGGATCTCCTCTTATTCCTATAGCAACCTGACTAGGTTGGTTTTTCATTTTGCAGAGTAGGAGACACAGGCATAATTGACTTGCCCAAAGCTACTTAGCTAGTAAGTGTCAGAGATGGGTTTGAATCCCTGTCTGTCTCTTTCATTATGGCACTGCAAAAAAGCCATGGACTGGTTCATCTTTAGATATTTCTTTTAAAGATGAAATATCTGGCCGGGCGCGGTGGCTCACGCCTGTAATCCCAGCACTTTGGGAGGCCGAGGCGGGTGGATCACGAGGTCAAGAGATTGAGACCACCCTGGTCAACATGGTAAAACCCCGTCTCTACTAAAAATATAAAATTAGCTGGGCATGGTGGCGCGTGTCTGTAATCCCAGCTACTCAGGAGGCTGAGGGAGGAGAATTGCCTGAACCCAGGAGGCGGAGGTTGCGGTGAGCCGAGATCATGCCATTGCACTCTAGCCTGAGTAACAAGAGCGAAACTCTGTCTCAAAAAAAAAAAAAAAAAAAAAAGATGAAATATCTAACATACATGCCTATGTTAGAACCATGACTATTATGTCAGAGGCTGACATAATAAAGCAGAGACAAGCACATCATAGGATGCCAAGTACAGACAGAATAATCACGGGAATGTGGATGTGAAGTTGGAGGGCGTGGCCCATGTGCCCACATATTCAGGGCCCAGGAAACAGGCCCCCAGGCCTTGAGTGAAGCCAGGGCCCTCCTTTGTCCCCAGAAACTACTATCAGGATTAGACTAATTTATGACAACAGAGGGAGAAGGGAACCATCAGTGGCCCTCATTCAGGATCCAGGGGTCCCACAGAGCCGGCTGGTTGGGACTACGGTGATTTTAGGAGCCTTCTCTGCTCCTCTCAAATGTCTGCATCTTGCCTGACAATATCATAAACTTCCTGGGAGGAAAATCCTCCTATTCCCTAATTAGAGATCGAAAGCTTAAAGACGAAAATGCCTAGTGGAACTCACACATTAGTAGGAATAAGTTTTGTATACGGTATAATGATGTTAATTAAAACAAATTAAGCCACAAATAAATGACTAATAGCAGAACCTTTCTAGATGTGATTGGGAGAGTTAGTGAAAATGAGGAAGGTGCTGGGAATCTAACTGGGTGAGGCAGGAAGTTCATGGAGGGTAGGAGTGAGAAGGAGAAGACTAGACTTCCACGGTGACAAGCTTCTAAGAGCACAATTTTGCCTGGCTTGATCTAACCTACAATTATAAACTAAAGTATTTTTATCATGCAACTGGAAATAAGTCTTTATAGCAATTCACATTTTTCCCTACAAAATTAATGCTGTGTTTCTCTCTCTTTTTTTTTTTTTAACTGTAATGAACCTTGCAGAGACTTTCTCTCCCTCATCCTGACAACACCTCCAGTAATGAGGGTCTTGGCAATACATTGGAATTGCCTGGGGCTTCCTTTGCTTTCATGAAGCCTGATACATCCTCGGCCCATCCTTTGGTATTCCACTGGAGACCAGGGCATAAACTTAGCACAATGTTCTCCTACCAAGTGCACCCAGTCCAACGTCTTTCCCTAGGATATACTCGTGGGAGCAGGCTGCACAGGGCAATGGTGCCCCTGCCTAATTGATGCCTGTGATAATTTTGGACAGATGGTGAAAATAGCTAACATTCCTTTCTTCACAGATTTTCAGTTTAAGACTCAAATATGCTAATATGTCCTCTCAAGGCCTCTGTGCTGGCTGCTGTTTCTGCCTGGAATTCTCTTCCCCGCTCTTGTTCTCTCTTGGACCACTGATCCAATGTTTCCTTCTCAAAGGAAATGCAGCTCAGGCCCCAGGGACTCCCAGCTGTTTGCACTTGAGATTAAGGATGTTTCTGACCTCTGAGGACACAATCCTGGCAGCCAGGAGGAAGCGCTTTACCACTTTGTGCTTTCCTGGGCTTCCTATTCTTCCTTTTCTCTTGCCATTGACGCAGAAAGCCTTTGCTGACAAGGCATTCCTTTATCATCCCCACATTCTGAGAGGCTAGGTGAAGGTGAGAGGAAGCATGCTTGTGAGGAAGCATAAATCATCCTACAAGTTAAACTTTGCAAATCTGTTATGTTTCTACTACATTCTTCTTCCTAAGCATCACAATCCATATTTGGGCTTATTTCTGACAACCACAGAAAGAAACACACATTGCCTAGCTCAGAGAGGTGTTTTCTGGATAACTTAAAGATATTTTCCAAGATGTAACATGGCTGCTATTTTTAACAGTTTTTTGACACTTTCTAAAGGTATAAAAATTGTAGTGGGAAGATAGTGTACAAGGGTTCTTCCTATTACTGCTTCAAATAGCACAGGACTTACAAGAGCATGGGACCCACCTGTGAGGGTATTAAGGCATCTTTTGATTTTTGCTTTCCAATATTCAGTCAAGAGGAATAGTTTTGATAAACATAAAGGATTTTCCAGAGAGGAAATGAACACACACTGAACACACAGAATATTTCCTAGGACAACACTATGCTCTGAGTAGTCTCTGAGCCATGGCTCTGTTTAGGCCTGTGATCTTCCTTTCTAGAGAGGGTGAATAATACAGGCATATGTGGATAGTTGTGCTGGGTATTAATATATCCCTTCCCTTCAGGCTTTTACTTTCTGTTTCTCATTTGCAGCCTTTCTGTGGACACCTAGAAAGAAACTTTATGAACAAAGACTTTCCTCTCACCTTTGGAGAAAATAAAGTTATGAGATGGTTCAAGTACCTGCAGAGCATCCACTGTGTATGTGTATCACATTTTCTTTTATTCTTTTTTGTTCTGAAACGGTCTTGCTCCGTCACCAGGCTGTAGTATAGTGGGACAATCTTGGCTCACTGCAGCCGGGTTCAAGCAATCCTCCCGCCTCAGCCTCCCGGGTAACTGGGATTACAGGCATGGGCCACCATACCAGGGTAATTTTTGCATTTTTAGTAAAGATAGGGTTTCAACATGTTGGCCAGGCTGATCTCGGACTCCTGATCTCAAGTGATCCACCTGTCTTGGCCTCCAAAAGGGTTGGGATTACAGGTGTGTGTCACTGCACCCAGCCTGTATCACATTTTCTTTATCTACTTGTCTGTTCATAAATGTGGGTTGCTTCCAAATTTTGTCTATTGTGAATTGTGTTGCCATAGACATGGGAGTGAAGATATCTATTTGATATCCTGATTTCCTTTCTTTCAGATCTGTACCTAGGAGTGGGATTGCTGGATCATATGGTAGCTCTATATCTAGTTTTTTAAGGAATGTCCAAACTGTTTCCCATAGTCATTATACCAATTTTTTTTTTTTTTTTTTTTTTTTTTTGAGACTGAGTCTTGCTCTGTTGCCAGGCTGGAGCACAGCGGCGTGATCTTGGCTAACTACAACCTCTGCCTTCTGGGTTTAAGCGATTCTACTGCTTCAGCCTCCCAAGTAGCTGGGACTATAGGCGCACACCACCATGACAAGCTAATTTTTGTGTTTTTAATAGAGACAAGGTTTCACCATGTTGGCCAGGATGGTCTCAATCTCTTGACCTCATGATCCGCCTGCCTTGGCCTCCCAAAGTGCTGGGATTGCAGGCGTGAGCCATCTGCCCAGCCATAGTTACACTATTTTACATTCCCACCAACAGTGTACGATGGTTCCCTTTTACCACATCCTTGTTACTGCCTGTCTTTTGGGTAAAAGCCATTTTAACTGGGGTGAGATAATATCTCACTGTAGTTTTATTTTGCATTTCTCTGATGATCAATGATATTGAACACTTTTTCATATGCCTGTTTGCCATTTGCATGACTTCTTTTGAGAAATGTCTATTGAGACCTTTTGCTCACTGTTTTGATTGGATTATTAGATTTTTTTCCCCACAAAGATGTTTGAGCTCCTTCTCTATTCTGGTTATTAATCCCTTGTGAGATGGATAGTTTGGAAACATTTCCTCCCATTCTGTGGGTTGTCTCTTCATTTTGTTGATTGTTTCCTTTGCATGTGGAATTTTTTTTGAGATGGAGTTTCACTCTGTCACCCAGGCTGAAGTGCAACAGCACCATCTCAACTCACTGTAAACTCTGCCTCCTTGGTTCAAGTGATTCTCATGCCTCAGTCTCCCAAGCAGCTGGGATTACGGGTGTATGCCACCACACCTGGCTAATATTTGTATTTTTAGTAGAGATAGGATTTTACCAAGTTCACCAGGCTCGTCTCAAACTCCTGACCTCAGGTGATCTGCCTGCCTCAGCTTCCCAAAGTGCTGGGATTATAAGCGTAAGCCACCATGCCTGGCCACTCTTAATTAAAACAGGGTATGTTTGTGCTGGGCATGGTAGCTCACACCTGTAATCCCAGCACTTTAGGAGGCTAAGGCAGAAGGACTTCTCAAGCCCAGGAGTTTAAGACCACTGGGCAACCAAGAGAGACCTTGTCTCTAAATAAATAAATAAATATAAATTTTAAAATGATGGTCTAAGCCGAAATTCCTCAACTGACTGTGCCCTATAGGGGGAACATCAGTCAATGTCTGGAATACACTTTTGGATACCACAACTCAGAGAAAGGTACACTACTGGCATCTAGTGGGTGGAAGCCAAGGAGGCTACTAAACATCGTGCAATACACGGGATAGATCCTGCAGCAAAGAATCTTCCAGCCTAAAATGTGAGTGTCTGAGGTTGAGAAACCCTCTTCTAAGCTTGTGCTACCGATCTCTTTAAGGAAGTCTCATAACTAACATCCCAGTTGTTTGTCAGTAAATGGATGGTACTATGGTGATGCAAAAGCTCTGTATTTTCTCAACTTCTTAAATTATTTCTTTCACATAGTCCTGCTTACACTATAGATGTACTGACCTCTTTAATTCAGAGAACAAAGATGGTGAACCTTGTTCCTAGTCTAATTTACCTCCAAAATTATTAGGAAACTCAAATGTTGGGGACTGAGTTTATGAGGGTTTATTATACAAAATGATTAGCCCTTTTTTTTTTTTTTTTTTTTTTTCTGAGGCAGAGTTTCCCTCTTGTTGCCCAGACTGGAGTGCAGTGACACGATCACAGCTCACCACAACCTCAGCCTCCCAGCTTCAAGCAATTCTCCTGCCTCAGCCTCCTGAGAAGCTGGGATTACAGGCATGCACCACCATGCCCGGCTAATTTTGTATTTTTAGTAGAGTTGGGATTTCTCCATGTTGTTCAGGCTGGTCTCGAATTCCCGATCTCCAGTGATCTGCCCACCTCAGCCTCCCAAAGTGCTGGGATTACAGGCATGAGCCATGGTGCCCAGCCAATTAGCCCTATTTTAAAAAATCTCCACATGGTGAGTCAGCTGTCCTAATCTCGTAGCACAAGAAACAACAGCCCTAAATATAAACTGTGTTATATGAAATACTAGATTCCAAAGATAGTAATTAACCTGTCCTTCAGTCTACTGGTTCTTTGTTATATACCATCTAATTTTTAAAAAATCATTATATCCAGCCCTGCATAATATATCAGGAAGACGCAATTGTTTCTGATTAAAATACTAAATTTGATGAGGCATGGTGGCTCATGCTGATAATCCCAACATTTTGGGAGGTTGAGGTGGGAGGATCACTTGAGAACAGCCTGGGCAACATAGTGAGACCATGTCTCTACAAAAAGTAAAAAATGATCTGGGCATGGTGATACACGCCTATAATATTAGCTACTCATTGACTGAGATGGGAGAGAAGGGCTTGAGCGCAGGAGTTCAAGGACACAGTCAGTTATGATTGTACCACTGCACTCCTGTCTGAGTAATAGAGCAAGACCTTGTCTCTAAATAAATAAATAAATACAACACTAAATTTGGCTTCTTTTTTGTTTCCCTCTTCCTTAAAGGAAATTAAATGGATGTAGAAAACACAGTGGAATGCCACAGAATCATTAGAGAAGTTAGAGTGATGTAACATTTTAAGGGTACTAAATTTTATCCTTTTACAAACAACACAAAATAAGAACCATTTAAGTATCGGTCCTGCCAAACACATGTTGAGGGATATGCAAAAACAAGTTTAAATTTATACATGGATTGTACAAAATTTTTGAGGTTAAATATTTTAAGCTTATGGTGTCAAGTGGGTTAAATCTTTTCCTGAAATTGTCTTCATACTGTTAATTTGTTCAGCCAGGTTAAACCTCCGCCATTCCTGTGGCACAATTATCATGAATTCTTTAACTTATGTGTTACACTAAACGGACAAGCCTGATGAACCCTTACGGCTACTGATTTATTCTACAATAAATAATGGTAAAAAAGAATTGCTATTACAATGCAGTAATAAAAAGACAAAACACCCAATTAAAAAATGGGCAAAGGGCCTAACAGACATTTTTCCATAGAGGAAATGCAAATGGCTAATAAGCACATGAAAAAATGCTCACTATCATTTGCCATCTGGGAAATGCAAATCAAAACCACCATGCGATACCACACCACACTCACTAGGAGGGACAGAAAATAACTTATGTTGGCAAGGATTTAGATAAATTGGAAGCCTCAAATATGGCTGGGAGTATAAAATGTAAAATGGTGCAGCTTCAGAAAACAATCAGGCAGTTTCTCTTAGAAGTTAAATGCCAAGAAGTGGAAACGACTGATGTTTATCAACTGATGCATGAATAAGTAAACTGTGGTGTATCCACACAATGGAATATTATTCCACAACTAAGAGGAAGGAAGTGCGGAAGTGCAACAACATGGATGAATCTTACGTTCAGTGACAGACACCAGTCACAGAGGACACATATGATTCCATTGCTATGAAAAGCCCAGCACAGGCGGGGTGTGGTGGCTCATGCCTGGAATCCCAGCACTTTGGGAGGCCAAGGTGAGCGGATCATGAGGTCAGGAGTATGAGACCAGCCTGGCCAACGTGGTGAAATCCCATCTCTACTAAAAATACAAAAATTAGCCGGGCATGGTGGCACATGCCTGTAATCCCAGCTGCTTGGGAGGCTGAGGCAGCAGAATCGCTTGAGCCTGATAGGTGGAGGTTGCAGTGAGCTGAGATTGCGCCATTGCACTCCAGCCTGGGCAAAAGAGCAAGACTCTGTCTCAAAAACAAAACAAAACAAAACAAAAAACCAACTCAGCATAGGCAAATCTATAGAGACAGAAAGTAGAAGAATGACCCACTGGGGCCAGAGGCAAGGGGAGAACTGGGGGTTGACAACAAAAGGAAACAGGACTTCTTTTCCAGGTAAGAAAATGTCCTAAAATTAACTGTGGCGATAGTTGCATAACTCTGTGAAAATGTTAAAAGCCATTGACAGTATGTGTACAAACATGTGAAGTGGGTGAATTGTACAGAGTTTGAATTATAGCTCAATAAACCTGTTTTTAAAAAGGCAAGAGTTGCTAGTTCATTACCTCTGTAGGAATTTTTGGAAGATGCGCCGATAGGCATAACCAGCTCTTCTCACTCGAATGTTCTCTTTCAGACCCAGATATTCGACTTGATGCTTTACCCTGTGCAAAGGAGAAAATGGGGCCTGGACATTACTGGATAATGCTTTCACCTGTGTTCTTACCAGCCACTCCCCAAGTCCCCAGTTCCACGCTGTAGGAAAACTTATTCAAAAGACTACAATTTGTAGTATTCAGACACTGAGCTGACCTCTCAGATGACACAATGCTAATTTTAAAATATCAAAATACAGCAATTACACCAGGGGTGGTGGCTCATGCCTGTAATCCCAGCACTTTGGGAGGCTGAGGTAGGCGGATCGACTGAGGTCAGGAGTTCAAGACCAGCCTGGTCAACATGGTGAAACCTTGTCTCTGCTAAAAATACAAAAATTAGCCGGGCGTGGTGGTGCAGGCCTGTAGTCCCAGCAACTTGGGAGGCTGAGGCAGGAAATTGCTTGAACCTGGGAGGCAGAGGTTGCAGTGAGCCAAGATTGTGCCATGGCACCCCAGCCTTAGCAACAGAGTGAGACTCCATCTCCAAAAAAAAAAAAACAGCAATTTGGCATTATATATCTGTTTCAAAGAACAACAGTAACACAAAGATCCATCTACCTATCACCTAGAGTATGAACAAAAATATTGGTTTATCAAAAGGCTAAGGGAAGGAACTTTTATGAATTAAATGATGCTAGAGCTGGTTTTGTTACTGAACTTAAATTTAATATTGATTCTTATTTAATGAAGCTATACTTCTAGGTTTTTCTAATACAAGTTACAAAAGAGCATATAAAACTATTAATTTTCAGTGTGTACATTAAAAATGGTCTAAAATATATCTAAATTATAGTTTTAATTGTTTTCTTCTTTCTTAAATTTTTTTTTTTGAGACAGGGCCTCACTTTGTCATCCAGGCTGGAGTATAGTGACATGATAGCTCACTGCAGCCTCAACCTCCCCAGACTCAGGTGATCCTACTATTACAGGCTCCTGACTAATTGGGACTATAGGAGTGCACCACCACACCTGGCTAATTTATGTATTTTTTGGAGACAGAGTTTTGCAGCTTTGTTCATGCTAGTCTCAAACTCCTGAACTCAATTGATCAGCTTCCTTTGGCCTCCCAAAGTGCTGGAATTATAGGCATGAGCCACTGTACCTTGGCCTGATTTCTTTTCTTTTTTTTTTTGGAGACAGTCTTGCTTTGTCACCCAGGCTGGAGTACAGTGGCACAATCTCGGCTCATCTTAACCTCTGCCTCGTGGGTTCAAGTGATTCTCCTGCCTCAGTCTCTCAGGTAGCTGTGACTACAGGCGTGTACCACGCCCAGCTAGTTTTTTGTATTTTTTAGTAGCAATGGGGTTTTGCTATGTTGGCCAGGCTGGTCTCAAACTCCTGGCCTCAGGTGATCCACCATGCCTGGACTGTCCTGGTTTCTTAATAGTAAAAATCTAGCAATGTATTTTGAAAAATGGATGTAAAGAACTATTAGGTTAATATTCTTACACAGGAGGATTTTCATATCAGAAAATGCCCCATGCCTCACACCTCGTGCTGTTTTAGTAGGCCTGCTGGGTCTAGGGTGGAGCACGGACATGTGCCTTGTGAAAACCCACCACTTGCTGGGAAACACAGTGTTCTAGATGCCAAGAGACAGAGCCTCAACACCTGCTTCAGATCATCCACTCTGGGAAGACAAACTGGGCCTGGGCTCAACACAGACACTTGCAAACATGGTATTTGAGGAAAATTAGACATAAAAAGTAAAGTCTCTCTCTTTTGAAGGTGGAATGTCACGATTGTGCTACAGTACCGAGGTAACTCCTCGTGCTCCCCATTCGGTACATTTGGGGTTATCTGTGCTGATCGTGCTAATGGAGCTAATGCGCTCAGCAAAATGGGCCTTTCTGGAGCCGCTGAGCTGCAAAGGCAATCAGAAGCATCCGCATTCTGATGTCACATAGGTTCCCAACAGCTGTCTCCCTAGTGAGGCTCTCACAAAAACCACCACTTCCAATTAAGCCTCATACTTCCTGACGTCCCTACTGCAACATGCTACGGTCACCAAAAAAAGACAATTGCTCTGATTTCCCGCTGGGGCCCTGGCAGGCAGCACAGTGGTTAAGAGCCAGGCTCTGGCACTGCGTTCCTGCTGTGCCACGGGCCCTGCCATGCTGCAACTTCTCTGTGCCTCTCAGTTTCCTCTTCTGTAAAAATGGAAATGGTTGCATAAATTCTTTATTTCTAGACGGGTACTTTCTAGGGAAAGCACTTAGTTCCTAGCATGAGAGATGTAAAGCTGCTATTATTCTCATCCATTCCCAGCTACAATAAGTACACCAGGATAGGAGAACACAGAAGGAAATGAATTTTTTCCAGCAGGGAATTCTCGGGAGTACTGTGATGCGCCTGGGCCTGGAGGGATGAGTTGAATCCATGAGGTGCAGAGGACAAGGCAGAAGGCTATGAAAGGAAACACATGAGGATAGGAAAGGCCAGCGATGGGGGCTGTGGGACAGTAGGAGGGGGACAGATGAAGCTCGAAGTGGGGGGACAGCCTTGGCTGATGGGAAGGATGAGGTCACAATGGGAGTGGTGTTTAAGAGTCTCCAGTTTGATGGGTCTTATGGAGGCAACAGCCAGAAATGTTGATTCCTCTAAGATTATTGTTATTGTTTTATTTTATTTTTTGAGATAGAATCTCTGTTGCCCAGAGTAGAGTGTAGTGGCATTGGGATTATAGGCGTGCGCCACCACACCCGACTAATTTTTGTATTTTTAGTAGAGATGGGGTTTCACCACGTTGGTCAGGCTGGTGTCGAACTCCTGACCTTGTGATCCATCTGCCTCGGTCTCCCAAAGTGCTGGGATAACAGGTGTGAGCTACAGCGCCTAGCCTCCTCTGAGATTATTAACTTTTAAAAAGCCTCTATATAAAAAGAGTTAATATTCAATATCTAATTTGCCCATATAAGTCAGGCAGAGAGAGAGAGAGAGAGAGAGAGAGAGAGAGAGAGAGAGAGAGAGAGAGAGAGAGAGAGAGAGGAAGGGGGGGGAATATCATGTCAGCTAAAAAGGTAATTAAATTTACATTTAAAAATAATTAATTTGGCCGGGCGTGGTGGCTCACGCCAGTAATCCCAGCACTTTGGGAGGCCGAGGTGGGTGGATCACGAGGTCAAGAGATCGAGACCATCCTGGTCCACATGGTGAAACCCCGTCTCTACTGAAAAAAAAATACAAAAAATTAGCTGGGCACGGTGGCGCGTGCCTGTAATCCCAGCTACTTAGGAGGCTGAGGCAGGAGAATTGCCTGAACCCAGGAGGCGGAGGTTGCGGTGAGCCGAGATCGCGCCATTGCACTCCAGCCTGGGTAACAAGAGCGAAACTCTGTCTCAAAAAAAAAAAAAAAAAATTAATTTTCCTTTTTCTCATCCTCCAAATCTAAAACTCACCACTAGCCTTTTCTCTAGTAAGAAAAATGCATGAGGCTGTTCATTTCAGGGTTCTACTCGTTTTGAAGTACTTTTCATAAATACTGGCTTTACGCCAAGCTTTCGAGGCAGGGAATGCTTCACCTATTAATTCAAGCAGAAACGTTCCTTTCCCATGAATCACATAAGAAGGAATATTCCTCATGTTAAAACATTATTTCATTCACCATAACTCTCACCATCAGGAAGTTTTCTTGTAGAAATTCCCTTCAGCAGGCTCAACAGTCTAGCAAGTCCTGTAATGTTTAAAATTCTGGGTCATCAGAGGGACCCAAGTTGATTTTTACATATTTCTGGAGCACTGTCACCTCCTCAGTAGTCACTGGTCAAACAACACTCAGTTGTTCCCTAGGCTATGCCAACTTCATCTTGCAGAGGAGTCTTTTTCCAAGACTCTCCCCGGCCATTTACTCAAATTGATCAGGGCTAGAGAACCCTGCAAGGCAGAAATTCAGAATCCAGGGCAAGTAACCTTGCCAGAAGCAAAACAAAAACACATTTGCAACAGGAAAAGAAAAGCCCCGTACCCCAAAAACTTGTGGAATGAGTAATCCTCTCCACCAGGAGCTTCAATTGGGTGTGTAATCCCGGCCAGCGAAGCACACTGCCCTTTCACGGACCCCAACACTCCTGACTCATGGACGGAGTGAAACCATCTGTCACACAATAAACCCGAACCAGGATTAAGGGTGGAATCCCAGAAAGTGATCCTACTGGAATTATAGATCAACGCTCGACCAACTAATACCTTCAACTTCTTAAAACCAGTTTATTTGAATGCATGTCATAAAATTCTTTGCTGCAATTTAAAGAAGGGGAATCATTAAAAAAAGAAAAGAGAAAATACCATCCTCATCCTATGAGGATTTACTGAATAATATGTACCACTATTTTAACTTCTCCCTTTTCTGATATTCCAATGCATCAAGCTGGGTTTTTACAAGAAGGTAGCATCAGGGTTGGTGAACTTCCAAGCAGCTATTGCAAAATTTCTATTTTCGAGGGGCATTCAGCAGAACTAGCTATGTGGGGTAGAGGAGGGTATGTTAGGGGAGGTACTGCATTTCTAGGTTAAATGAGATGTTTTTATTTGAGAGTATTTGCTGGGAAGGAAAGATGGATAGAATTTGAAATGGGGGAAGGTGGGCTAGCCACCCTTTGGCAATACCTCTGCTTCCAAAACTCTCATGATTTATTTCTAAGGTTGCCTATGACACCATTGTTCTATTGTGTGTGTGTACCTGTGAATGCATGCGTGGGTGGGCTGTGTACGTGTGGGTATGTGTGAGGGGTGAGTGTAAAAGTGACAGAGACACAGGCAGACTGACAGCCACTGTCTGGAAGCCTTCATTCTGTCAGACTGAAGGAGTTCCTATTCTAGATGGAGCCTCTTAAGAGGAAAAAACTGAGGGCTAAGGAGACCAAGCGTCTCATTCTAACAACTTAGTGAAAGGTCATCACCAGGACACAGGTCTTCCAAATCCCAGTCTAGTTCTTTGCTCTGGATCAGTGATTCTCAAAGTGCAGTACCTGAGCCGTCATCACTAGCACCACCTGCAAGATTTTTCAGATGCACATTCATGGGCCCCACTTGAGACCCACTGCATCAGAAACTCGGGGTGGAGCCCAGCAATCCGAGCATTAATAAGGCCTCCTGGGGATTCTGAGCAATGCTCAAGTTTGGGAACCAACGTAAGAGGGCAAAACAAGGTATTTTCTATTTGATTGACTGACTGACTGACTGACTTGGGGTCTCACTTATCACCCAGGCTGGAGTGCAGTGGCTCAATCACGGCTCACTGCAGCTTCAAACTCCTGGGTCTAAGCATTTTACATCTTTAGATGGGAAGAGATGACAATGCTGCTACTCTCTTAGTCTAAAGCAAGAGTCCCGTCTCTCCCAGGAGGTAATTGGCAGCTAGGAATTTTAGTCCTGGTGATCCTGTGGAAACTAAACCTGGAGCTTGTCACTTGACACCTCAAAGAACCTATCTGCTTTTCTCCAAGAGAGAAGACAAGAGGTAGCAATTCTGGCAGGCTCCCATCTGGGGACTGATATTAGGTGGTGATGGCTGGGGTCCTCTCTGCAGTTGAAGCATCTCTGCAGCCCTCCTTCCCAGGCTTCTGTGGACAGTGGGATCAGGCCTCTGAACAATGTGTGTCTGGGTCCCCCGGTGAAACACAAAATTCACACCTTCTAGGCACCACCTTAACCGGCTCCTACTCAATGCCACCATTTCCTTCTGCCCAGGCCACTTCCCTCAATGCTAGCTGTGGAAGGAACAGTGACGCGGGTTTCCTTGGAAGTCAGGGCAGAAAGGGCTCGCTGAATTCTTGTGCTCCACGTCTCCCTTGGACATTGTTCCTCCCAGAGTCATTCTGCTCATCAACACGGTACTTAGGGGGAATGCCAGAGCCTCCAGCGTGTCCCCAGTGTCTTCAGGAGGCACAGCAAATGCTGGATTGTGTTTCTGCCAGCTCTTCAGCCCTTCACTTTCCACCCCAAGCTAAGCATTCTAGGCTGCATCCTGTGGGTCCTGGTCAGGAGCTGGGTGTACTAAGAATGCCTACGCAGAGCCTCAAACTGATTTTAAAACCATCATGACTCTGCGGTATGTGGTTATATTTTGTTTTTGTTTTTTCTCCATCTGCCCCCAGACTAGCCAAGATCAACATTATAAACTGCTAATTCTGAAAAGAATGGCACCGCTAACATTTTAGGAAATGACACAGAGGGGAAGCAGTATATAGCCTTTGTCCTGAAGAAGTTAAGCCACAAGGACATGACAAAGACATGTGCCAGCAATTGACACTGCTCCTGCCTGTGATGGAGAATGGCTCACCTTGAGCACAGGGGAAAATGTGCTGGCCCCACTCAAGCCGGTCCCCCCATACCTGCTTTCCTCCCAGTCTCTCGGCTTCTTAGTTTCATTTGGTTTTATGCAGCGAATGTAGTGGGGTGTACATTTCATCAGGGTGCTCACAAGGTCATTGGCTTGTTTCTAGAAAGGAACAACAGTATCATAGTCATGGAACTTTCTCTAAAGAAGACCAAATTTCAAAGGAGACTTGTAAAAACTCTATTGTAGAATTATATAACTAGGAATTAATCTTTGTGACAATTTGCTCGTTAAGCTTAAGTCAGGTCTACTAATCTTTTGTAAAGCTTTGCTGACTTTTATGATGATTTTATCACCCCTAAATGGGTTTGAAATTCAATCGTTGAAAGCAACCAGGCATTTTTAGTATAGTTAATAAAATAAAACAACAACAAAAACAAAACTCCCAATAAATCTTCACATACAATGATTTTCATGTGGTACAGTGAAGCACGTCAGTTCATTTTATACTGATGGAGGGCCTTTGCATATATATTGTTCTCATTAACTTTTTCCCTCCAAAATCATTTATAAGGATGAATCATCAAATCCCCCACACTCTCTTTCTTGGCAATCCAACTAATGAAGAATCATTTTATGAAAATGATGAAAATTCACAGTTAAAGAATGGGAGATTCATAAAAATCTGAGAATTTATAAACTTTTGATATGCCATTTCATTCAATTTCTTCCTCAATATGTCCATTTAAAAACCTGCAGAGTCTGCACACTTTATGTGTGGCTGATAACTTCTTTGCAAATCTAGAATATTCTATATAAAACCATCTATTAATGCCTGTGCACTGGGTACCCAAAGTAGAACTGCGTTCAAGCAGAGAAAGCCACATAAATAAAGCTGAAATTGCTTAGGAAGTATTTTAAACCCTGAGAATCTCAAACTTTGTTTGAATAAACGGGAGTAGAGCTCACATCAGCATTCCCACCCCACAGCTGAGCACATCCCGTGGGTCCGAGGATGTGGCACACATGCGAACTCTATTTCCAAGCAAAGCAGCATGCAGGGAGAAAAGCTCCAAAAGGAAAAAGCCAAAAGGGGCCTCCAGAGCCAGAAAACCATTATGAAGTCAGCAGAAGGGATCTGCTTGCAAGAGACGACCTCTCTCAATTAGGGCTTCTCTGTTTTCATGGGTTTGAGAAATCTGAAACCCTTGGGAAAAACTATTGAGTATATTCAAAGCAAGATATTCATCGGTGAATTAAATTCTCTGTTTAGATGTGCAGGAAACAGCACCCTTTGCGATGCTTGAAACAGAGGACAGACAGGGCTGCAGAGGTTGCATGATCAAAGCTAAGTCCTATGATGAAAAAGAAAATTGCCTTTTATGTTCTTTGATGATGTAGACTGCACTTGAGAACAAATCTGACGATTTTTACAACACATCAGGTGGAGCTGGAGAGGGTCTGCAGAGTCGCATATAACAAAACTTTTTATCTTTAAGTCCCCAAATTCTCAATTTTTTAAACTTTACTTTTAGATTTTAGTTTCGTATTTAATTACAACTTTTTTTTTTTTTTTTTTTTGAGACAGTCTCACTCTGTTGCCCAGGCTGGAGTGCATGATCTCAGCACACTGTAACCTCTGTCTCCCAGGTTCAAGTGATTCTCCTGCCTCAGCCTCCCAAATAAGTGGGATTACAGGTGACCACCATTACACCTTGCTAATTTTTGTAGTTTTAGTAGAGACAGAGTTTCACTATTGGCAATGCTAGTCTTGAACTCCTGACTTCGTGATCCACTTGCCTTGACCTCCCAAAGTGCTGGGATTATAGGCATGAGCCACCGTGCCTGGCCCCAGCTAATTAAAAAAATACTTTTTTTGTAGAGATGGGGTCTCACTATATTTCCCATACTGGTCTCAAATCCTGGCCTCAAGCAATCTTCCCACCTTGGCCTCCCGGACTGTTGAGATTACAGGCGTGAGCCACTGTGCCCAGCCTTGGGTCAGTTTAACATGTCTCCTGAGGTGGTTGTGAAGCAGTAACTGAGTTTAATCCTGATTCTAGCCAAGAAGGGTTCCTGAGTTAGGACAGAAAGGTACCAATAGCACTTGCTTAATAGAAGCAGGTGTTAAAATATGCAGACAGCACAGTGAGAAAGGGCTTAGAATGAAAGCACCTCATTCTACCTTCAACAGAGATGACAGGATGACAGCAGGCCTGACTGAGGGTCCTGGCCCTTTTATTTGCAAGCTAAGTGACTAATCACTAGATTTCTCTGGCCCCCAGTTCTCTATCTGTAAACTAAATAGGATGCACTAGAAGATCTCTAATTCAATCTAAAGATTGAAATTGACATTAAAAACCAAATAATCAGGCCAGGCACAATGGCTCACTCCTGTAATCCCAGCACTTTGGGAGGCTGAGGTGGGCGTATCAATTAAGGTCACAAGTTCAAGATCACCCTGGCCAACATGGTGAAACCTTGTCTCTACTAAAAAAAAAAAAAAAAAAAAATTAGCCAGGCATGGTAGGGCTGCCTGTAGTCTAGCTACTTGGGAGGCTGAGACAGGAGGATTGCTTGAACCTGGGGGGCAGAGGCTGCAGTAAGCCAAGATCGCACCATTTTACTCCAGTCTGGGCAACAGAGTGAGGCTCTGCCTCAAAAACAAAAAACAAAACACCACCACCATCATCACAAACAAAAACAAAAACAAAAAAAACCCCAACCAGTCCAATCACCTGCATGATGCCTGCACTTCCTCTGTCATGTCCCTTATAGTTCCATCTACACTCAGATAAAGCTGTAGCCAGTCCACCTTTGTCACCTCTTAGCTTGATTCTGACTCTCTGTAGCATCAATCTTTGGCTCTAATTTAAATATGGATGAATATCCCTTATCTGAAATGCTTGTGACGAGAAGTGTTTTGGAGCTTGGATTTTTTCAGATTTTGGAATATTGGCATTATACATTTTTATTTTTTGAGATGGAGTCTCGCTCTGTCGCCCAGGCTGGAGTGTAATGGCATGATCTCATTGCAACCTCAGCTCACTGCAACCTCCATCTCCTGGGCTCAAGAGATTCTCCTGCCTCAGCCTCCTGAGTAGCTGGGATTACAGGCGCTTGCCACCACGCCCAGCTAATTTTTGCATTTTTAGTAGAGGCGGGGTTTCACCATGTTGGCCAGGCTGGTCTCGAACTACTGACCTCAAATGATCCACCCACCTCAGCCTCCCAAAGTGCTGGGATTACAGGCATGAGTCACCAGTCCTGGCCTGCATTATACTTTATAGTTGAGTATCCTGAATCTGAAGAACTGAAATCCAAAATGCTCCCAAATTGGAACTTTTTGAGCACCAACATGATGCTCAAAGGAAATGTTCATTGGAGCATTTCAGGATTTGGGATGCTCAACCTGTTCTGGTCCCTTCCAGCCACAACAATAGCGAATTTAGTGAAACCTCAAAATCAAGTGCTTAATATTAAATATCACTATATTTATACTTTTAATCAAGATAATGAGTTCCCATCAAATCAATATTCTATTAGTTAAATCCTACAAATCAGTTTAAATTTTTAAATAATTAGAATGTACTGAAATACGTAACACTAAGACGACTTTGAACACAAGTTTAATTTTTCTTTCAAGGAAATCAGAATCCTTTTAAATGCTTATGCCCCAGGGATATCATTAAGATGACAATGATGTCTGCAAAATACTGTGGGTATGGAATGTGGCAGTGATAGGGCCACGGCTATGTATCTATAAGAAGTACTTGGAGAAACTTTAATTTCTACGTGGAGGCAGACAGCCAGGCAGTTAGAGGTCATGCCGTCCACTAAGAAGAGTGTACCTGGGTGGGAAAACACACTGCAATCCCTTTAGGTCAACTGGCTGACTTCAGCTTGACCTCCCTAGCAAGAGCCTGAGACTTTAATCCTGAACATTTGGAAACACCCCAGAATGATGGCACTTTAAGCCTTTAACTAGACAAGCAGATGAAGGAAAGAAAAGGGACAAGTCTACAAGGAGGAAAGAACTGTCCCCACCCTTGCTCTCCTTTTTATAAAGAATAATCCAGACCACTTGGAAATGAATCATCACAACCTGGATGATCTGGGCCCCTTGGATCTGAATGTGACAGTCTTATGACTTGATTTTCCAGCCCAGAGTTAATCCTTATCCAGGACCTCGCAGTAAAGGCATGAGTCAGAAACTTCATGCAGACGTTAAAATCACGGCCTCATGAGAATTTCTTCTGTTTTCTGCCTTCAGCTCTCTGCTCCAGTGAACCTAACCCAGTGACTGTCCTGGAGCTACTAAATTTCTCTAGTTTTTTCAACATGATGTTCTTGAAATCTAGAGGGATCTATCATAGAGCTGAAAGCCCAGGCTGGACTCAGTGGCTCATGCCTGTAATCCCAGTACTTTGAGAGGCTGAGGTGGGAGGATTGCTTGAGCCCAGGAGTTCAAGACCAGCTGCGGTGACACTGGGAGACACCAACTTAAAAAAAAAAAAAAAAAAGAATTAAGCAGAGACAAACAACGGTGGTATAGGAATGGGGTTATCAGGGAAGAATGTAGTCAGAGCACATATACATCTTGTGTTCAGAATGTCTCAGGCACTGTGTTAAATGCTTCTGATGAATTATGAAACTGAACCACCACAGTAACCTCTTAAGATAGGCACTAAGATCTCCTTATTACAAGGAAGTGGTGAGGGCACTAGGAGAGTAAGTAACAGCTTGGCAAGCGCACCGCTAGGAAAAGCCAGAACCGAGATTCGAACACAGGCGAGCGAACCCCAAAGCCCTGCTGTCACTCCACCATTCCTTTGATTGTAAAACTGAGGAAATATTTAGCTGGTATAATTTTTACAAAAATTATTCCTAACCAGTATGATTTTAAAAAATGGTTTAGTGAGCACTTCTCAGTTACATGATTAAGTGTGTGTGACACAATGACAAAACTTTTTTTTTTTGAGACAGAGTCTCATTCTGTCCCCCAGGTTGGAGCATCACGGCTCACTGCAGCTCTGACTTCCTGGACTCAAGCGATCCTCCTGCCTCAGCCTCCCAAGTAACTGAGAGCATAGGTGTGAGCCACCACATCTGTCTAATTTTTATTCTTAATAGAGATGGGGGCTCACTATGTTGCACAGGTTGGTCTTGAACTCCTGGGGTCAAGAAATACTCCCTCCTTGGCCTCCCAAAGTGTTGGGATTACAGGTGTGAGCCACCACATCTGGCTGACTCAAACTCTTAATTCAGAGTGTAGCTAGGGATGATGAATTTCGCCACACAACGGCTCAGGTACCACAGAGCCCTGCCTACTTCCTGAGAAACACTTTAAGATTTCCTTCAGACTTGAGACACCATCTGGCCAGATGTATCTGTGATTCACAGCAAGGAGAAGCCTGCAAGATCCAGTGAGGAGGGACACATAAATTGCCCCTAAAAGACCAAGTAGAATTTCTGTTAAGCAACGTTCCATAACTGGCAGGTTTTGGGGCCTGGCTGGGACAACTGTCATCAATATCTAAAACATGGCTCCGAACCACAATATTTCTCTGCTAGTTTAACACAAATTCTTCCAGATTCTGTTTAAAGCCATTTCCTCTTAGAAAGTAGCTGATTATCATCTGCTGACTATTAAGCTATGAGGTACTTAATATCCACCTAAGGTTTCGGGTACAGCCAAGTCAAATTCAGCTTGTATCCTGGAACCTTTTAACAAGCAGTGATGTTACTTCTGGGCATCTTCTGTAACCACCCCTTCACATCTCACTGACCTCATCCTGGCCCAGGGGTGCAATTCCCGAGTCCCAGAAAACCCCAGCCCTTCTAAGCATCTATACATTTTCTAAAATAGAACTAACCTTTATTTTGCTTCCGGCAGTTGTTGGGCGCCCTTTCTTGTCAGCTTGCAGATTTTCCGGAAATAAAGACTTTATAAAAGGTCTGGAAAAGGAGAAAGAGAATGAATTAGCAATCTGTAAGCACCTTGGGAGCTGAAAGCCTGCCTTTCTAAAGGATGGAGTGGAGGGCTGTCCCCAGGCACAAAACCTTGGCTACAGAAAGGCCAGCTGACTCACAGCACAGGCCATCAAGATGTGACGTGGGAAAATGGCCAACAGACAAAAGACACGAAGGGAAAGAATTCTAAGATATAAGCAACTTAGAATCAAAGACTGCAAAATAAATTTTAAAACTCTGCCTTTCCAACGTCCCTAGACAGGAACTGAGGTATATCTTGACAGGAGAACCTAACGGGGGGAGTCAGTATGGGATTTTAGGTTTTTTGTTTTCTTTTTGAGACAGGGTCTTGCTCTATTGCCCAGGCTAGTATGCCAGGGTTCAGTTACAGCTCATTGACACCTCGACCTCCCAGGCTCAAGCCATCTTCCCACCTCAGCCTCCCGAATAGCTGGGACTACAGGCAGGTGCTGCCATGCCCACCTAATTCTCATATTTTTTGAAAAGAAAGGGGTTTTGCCATGTTTCCAAGACTGGTCTCAAACAACTGGGCTCAAGTGGTGTTCCTGCCTCAGCCTCCTAAAGTGCTGGGACTACAAGTGTGAGCCACTGCGCCCAGCCAGCATGGGTTTGCTAAGACAAGCAAGACCAGAGCTCAGGGAACTGTATGAAATGTCTCGATTCAGTGCTGATGCTGCTTGGCTCTAGAACAGAATTTCTGAGCCTGGGCACCACTGGTATCTGCAGCTGAACAATTCTTTAGTTCTTAATAATTAATTATTCTGAATAATTCTGAGGAGGGGGCCTCTTCTACACATTGTGGATATTTAGCAGCATCCATGGCCTCTGCTCACCAGATGCCAGTAGTTCACTGTTCCCAGCTCCACAAAGAAAACCCTGACAAACTGCTTTTGAGTATGAGCAATTTTAAACGGGGCAGTAACAAATCACAAATGCTCTGCCTGCTGAATACACTTTCATTAGTGGTACTAACTGAGCTGCATGTGTTTATACGTCTGCCTCACTAGCAAAAGGGCAAGGGCAATGTCTTACTCATCTTGTGCCCCTGGTGTCTGAAGCATAGCATGGTGCACAGTTGGTCCATAATATATATTTGCTGACTGGGTAAATGATGGGATCCATGTAAATTAGCAATCTGACACTCAAACTCACTTCCTCCTCAATGACTTATTGGGTACTTGAATTTTCCAGGAAGTCTCCCCAGCAATCTACTTTTAACTTGACCAGACACAACTACAGATTTTGACATCAAATGTGTTTTCAAAATAATAGGCTAAGCCTGTATGACAGCAGTTTATGTGGAAGCAATAACAGCTCTTAAACTTGGCAGGAATTTTACTAGTTTTTAACAAACAATATCTGGAAACAAGTTTGCACCCGACTGCCATAAAACCCACAAGCCAGGACTTGTGGCTTACCTAACCATTTCAGAGAAGAACAAATGGATATTGCACATTTTGAATGAAAAGAAATGCAAAATCTCAAAAATGGTGGTGTGACTTCAAGGAAGGGCAGGGATGGAGAGCAGAGGGTGAGAAGGAGCAGGGAGCTGCAGAGAGAAGTAAATGGAGCAGAACAACTGACCAGGGCCTGAAAAAGAAACACTGGCTTTACTTTCATTGCAGTCAGGCCTTTATTAGGAAGTTATTAGGTTTGCTGCTGCTGATTAGAGAAGCTGGCCTTGCTATTGTGACAGCTTTAGAAATAGAGACCAAAAGGGCAGCTCTTAGTTGGAGGAAGTGCTAGAAATTGTAAGATCTGGCATGTATGGGCCTGCTTGTGTAAATTTCATCGCCTATGTGTTTACCCAGGATGTTGAGAACCCTTTTAAGGAAGAGGAGAGGAAGGCAGAGGTGGTCTTGAGAGTTCTAGCAGCATGCAAGAGGGATACCCCCACTGTGCTACCCCTACAGCTTAAACAGGGTCTTGGGAATTCAAATGGATCTCTGAGTCACTCCTTCTTTAGCTGTCCCTCCCAGAGTTCTCAAGCCATTTCTTCTTTTTCTTTTTGAGATGGAGTTGCACTCTGTTGCCCAGGCTGGAGTGCAGTGGCACGATCTCAGCTCACTGCAACCTCTGCCACATGGATTCAAGCAATTCTCCTGCTTCAGCCTCCCCAGTAGCTGGGATTACAGGTGCGTACCACCATGCCCGGGTAATTTTTTGTGTTTTTAGTAGAGACAGGGTTTCACTGTGTTAGCCAGGATAGTCTGGATCTACTGACCTCATGATCCCGCCCGCCTCCCAAAGTGCTGGGATTACAAGCGTGAGCCACCGCGCCAACTCAAGCCATTTCTTAAGTACTTCAGTGACTCTGGTTACTGTGGGTCTTGCTAAGTCATTAACCACCTTTAAAAATTCAATGACAATGAAGAAGGGTTCAAGGGCAAAGTATCATAGATGGTTCCCTTCTTAAATGGTCAGAAATGGCCATCTCAATCCAAACCCAGTGTGCTCACTTCTTCCTGATAATAGTATTGAAAGGTAGAAAGCCTGAGGTCCTGAAGGACATGTAGATGACACTTGGAATTTGGGAGCATAAAGTGTTACGGACATAAGGGAGAGACTCATATAGGAAAAAAGAAAGCTAATTTGAGAAACCAAACAGATGAATGATAATCCAGACCCACTAGCACAAAGGACAAAATGCAAACCACTAAACATCACAGGTGTTCTGTTTTGTTTTTCTTTTTCCTTCTTTTTGAAATGGAGTCCCACTCTGTTGCTAGGCTAGAGTGTAGTGGCACAACCTTGGCTCACTGCAACTTCCCGACTCCCTGGTTCAAGTGATTCTCCTGGCTCAGCCTCCTGAGTAGCTGGGATTATAGGCACACACCACCACACCCACGTAATTTTTGTATTTTTAGTAGAGATGGGGTTTCACCATGTTGGCCAGGATGGTGTCGATCTCCTGCCCTTGCGATCTGCCCACTTCGGCCTCCCAAAGTGCTGGGATTACAGGCATGAGCCATCGTACCCGGTCTTTATTCTTTCTGTATTAGAAATAGGGTATTCCTATGTTGCCCGGCTAGAGATCAGTGACTATTCACAGGAGCGATTTCAGCTCACTGCAGCCTCAAACTGCTAGGATCAAGTGATCCTCTTGCCTCAGCCTGCAGAGTAGCTGGGACTGTAGGCGCACACCACTATACCCAGCTCACAAGTTTGTTTTCATATTGAAAATGTCATCAAACCTATATCCCTTGTCAGCTATGGCAAAACATACTTACAGCTCACTGCTCTGCATAAGCTCGATGAGATCCATAAAAAGCACATCCCGGTTCCTTTCACAAAAGCCATCCATGTCATAGGATACCTGGCCAAGAAAGGAAAAAAATCTAATTTCATTGAACAAAATGTAATTCATTCAGTAAAATCATTCATTGAACAAAAAAATGTAACTTCACTAAACAAAAAACCAAAGCTGGCAAGGCTACCCTCACTGCAACATGTGGATTTCCAGATGCTGCATTTGGAATTTCGTTGTGCACTGTCACAAGAAGGCTGTGCACATGTCTTACTTGTTAGCTGGCTTAGTGGGGATGGCCTGCAGATGCTGATGAGGATCTGGCTGCCAGGATAGCTCAAATCATCAATAATCAGAACTCCAATTCTAAAGGCCCCATATCCCTTCTTCAGTGGATCCATAGGGTGTCTAAGTGATAAACTCAATTCTTTTCCTAAATTTTAGCTAAGACAGAGCAAAGGTGAAACCCCTCATGCTCAGTAATTCATTGCAGTGAGCCATGTCATCTGAGGCTTTGCAGTTTCTCCCAAAAGTGGTATCGAATTTGCACCAGTCTGGCTAGAAACTCATGCTGATACTCTGTTTAACAAGAGATCAGCAGGGATGATGGATGAGACCAGGGGATTTCCACAGGATGAGGAACTCCCCAAGACTATGACCTCAACTTACTTTTTGATCATCAGCAGCCCCACACAGCCTGGCACCCAGCAGGCACCCAATACTCATGCATTTTATGAGGACAACACCAAAAGTGAACTCCCAACCTTCATTTTTACACCCAGTCAGCATGGTCAGACAAGGAATGCAAGTCTGTGATTGCAGCAAGAGGCAAGATGAAAATCCGTTTCTTCAACAGCTAATATATGTCACAGAGTAATAATTCACGTTCTAAAAATATGCAGTAGTATGGTGAGTTTTTAGTGCTGGATGACTCCCAGGTGGCCCCTACCCGGCTCAAGCTCCTGTTGACTGTTGCAGTGTGGGTCCTGGCCAGGACTGGCACCAAGGCAGTGGGATCCTTTATAAATAGACCTCTATAAATAGAGCACAGTGGCTCATGCCTGTAATCTCAGCACTTTGGGAGGCTGAGGCGGGTTGATCAGCTGAGGTCAGGAGTTCGAGACTAGCCTGGCCAACATGGGAAAACCCTGTCTCTACTTTAAAAAAAATAGAAAAAATTAGGTGGGCATGGTAGTGGATGCCTATTAATCCTGATACTTGGGAGGCTGAGGTAAAAGAATTGCTTGAACCTGGGAGGCAGAGGTTGCAATGAGCTCAGATCGTGCCATTACACTCCAGCCTGGGTGACAGAGCAAGACTCCATCTCAAAAAATAAATAAGTGAATATATAAATAAATAGGCCTCCAGACTACACACCAGAAAGCAGGAGCCCACTCTGGGACACTGGGAGATGGTGCAAGCAGCTACCGGTACACAAAGCACAGTGCCCTATCCTTCCTGGCAGGGTCACGGTTCAGATGTAACCTTATTTCCAGCTGTAGTTAACAGAAGCATTTTTCTTGGCATTCATACTAAAAATAGAAAACCAGTAATTCCAGGGATCTGGGTTAGCCTCTTAAGCATGTCAACTCTTGATGAGAATACTCTTGGTAAAACAAACTCCAGAAATCACTTGCTAGAGAAGCAGCCCTTCGCCGCCTCAGTCTGAGCACCCACGGAAAGCACGCGTCGGAAGCGCTGGCAAGGCCCGCGCAGTCGCAGTAGAGAGTCGGGGGCGGGTCATGCGCGCTGCCCGTTGAGGTCTGACGGTGCTGCGTTGGCGGCTCGACGTTTTGGTCAGCAGCCTTTTCCCCATTCTCTCCCTCTACTTCTTGAGTGAACAGCCATGAGTTTGACCGTGCCTGTTGTGCGGGCCACCCAGAGAGTGAGCTCGGCGGGGGTGAATTTCCCGTGCCTGGGGATGGCCCTGTGTTCCCGTCAGGCGGCGCGCGGGCCGCTCAAGCGCACCTGGCTCTTCACCCCCGTGAGCAAGATGGCGACTGTGAAGAGTGAACTTATGGAGAGCTTCACTTCCGAGAAGCCCGTTCATCACAGTAAGGTCTCCATCATAGGAACTGGGTCGGTGGGCATGGCCTGCGCTGTCAGCATCTTATTAAAAGGCTTGACTGATGAACTTGCCCTTGTGGATCTTAATGAAGGGAAACTGAAGGGTGAGACAATGGATCTTCAGCATGGCAGCCCTTTCATGAAAATGCCAAATATTGTTTGTAGCAAAGATTACCGTGTCACAGCAAACTCCAACCTAGTGATTATCACAGCAGGTGCACGCCAAGAAAAGGGAGAGACGCGCCTTAATTTAGTCCAGCGAAATGTGGCCATCTTCAAGTTAATGATCTCCAGTATTGTCCGGTACAGCCCCCTCTGCAAACTGATTATTGTTTCCAATCCAGTGGATATCTTAACTTATGTAGCCTGGAAACTGAGCGCATTTCCCAAAAATCGTGTTATTGGAAGTGGCTGTAATCTGGATACTGCTCGTTTTCGTTTCTTGATTGGACAAAAGCTTGGTATCCACTCTGAAAGCTGCCACGGATGGATCCTCGGAGAGCATGGAGACTCAGGTGTTCCTGTGTGGAGTGGAGTGAACATAGCTGGTGTCCCTTTGAAGGAACTGAACTCTGATATAGGAACTGATAAAGATCCTGAGCAATGGAAAAACGTCCACAAAGAAGTGATTGCTAGTGCCTATGACATTATTAAAATGAAAGGTTATACTTCTTGGGCTATTGGCCTCTCTGTAGCTGATTTAACAGAAAGTATTTTGAAGAATCTTAGGAGAACACATCCAGTTTCCACCATAATTAAGGGCCTCTATGGAATAGATGAAGAAGTGTTCCTCAGTATTCCTTGTATCCTGGGAGAGAATGGTATTACCAACCTTATAAAGATAAAGCTGACCCCTGAAGAGGAGGCCCATCTGAAGAAGAGTGCAAAAACACTTTGGGAAATTCAGAAGGAGCTTAAGCTTTAAAGTTGTCTGTGGCTCACGCCTGTAATCCCAGCTCTGAGGGAGGCAGAGGCGGGAGGATAGCTTGAGCCCAGGAGTTCCAGACCTGCCTGGGCAATATAGCAAGTCCCCGTTCTCCACAAAAAGGAAAAAACCAAAAAGACAAAAGAAATAAATAAATAAAATAAGCGTAAGACTACCATTCCGATATTGTTGAAGAGATCATAGATACAGGATATTTTAATCAAAATTTTGAAAAAAGCTTGATTCTTAAAAGATGGAAAACAGGAAAGCGGGTAGAGTGACTTTCCTATTTATTTAGTCCTCCAGCTCTTTTATTTAGCATCCAGGTGCTGGATGATACTTATTTACAATTCCTAAAGAAAGTGTTTTTGGTACCTCTGATGTAGCAGCACTTGGCTTGTTATATATATATGTAGTTGGCATTTGGTTCCCAAAAGTAGGATGTAGGTACTTAAAGTAGGATGTAGGTACTTATTGTGTTTTAGAAATTCTGCTTCTTTTCATTAGATGTATGTTAGTTCTTTCATTCTTGCTGGCTTATACCTATGTTCATTTATATGCTGTAAAAAAAAGTAGTACCCTCCTCTGCAATGTAAAAAGTATGTACATTCAAAAAAAATATGCATTAGTATATACAGTCTTTTGTTTTGCCTCCCTCAATAGTTGATAAGTCCTGTTTGTTGAATGACTAATACAGCAAGGCATATCATTTGCTTCATGAGAAAACAGATCACAGACCCAAAGGCTTAAAACAGATAGACATTAAAATGGATATCGGCCATACCTTCCCAGCGTAATGGTGAATGATGAAGCCTTGGTTCCAGCTGTTGAAGTGCTCATGACTCCCAATCTGCATCTGAAGTTTCTGGAGCAGCGTCTGATCTGCCCCCTCACCCACCGCATGCATCGTGGCGCACACGTCATCCAGGATGCTCATGATGCCAGGAGGGTTCTGATGGGACCAAGAAGGCAAGGCTCTAGTCACTGACCTCTCCAAAACAGACAAGTCCTTTTTTAGGCAAAGGAACAGCTCCCCTGACTTAGATACCATCTTGAAAGTCAGTCTTCCCCTTCAGGCAACAATGTAATTAATAGCCCCAAATGGGGAGTCACCACTTAGATCTAAAGAGGGAGGAAACTCTATTTTCCAAAAAACTGTTTAACTCCCTGAAGTCTTATCCAAGAGTCACGCACAGATCAGTATCTGCTCACTCACATTCCTGCCAAACTGACTTTAAGAATCCAAAAGTAAAATAAAAACGTTTTCTTTTGACCGAATCTCTTTCTTAATGTTCTTTTTTGGCCTGTTACCCATATAGGTATCATTTATATAATCATTTAGTGTACCCATTCTATAATGCATTTCTTTTTTCACATAGCACTAATTTTATTTATTTTTTTATTGACACAGAGTCTTGCTCTGTCACCCAGACTGGAGTGCAGTGGCATGATCTTGGCTCACTGCAACCTCCGCCTCCTGGGTACAAGCGATTCTCCTGCCTCAGCCTCCTGAGTAGCTGGAACTACAGGCACGTGCCACCACCCCCAGCAAATTTTTTCATATTTTTATTAGAGATGGGTTTTCACCATGTTAGCCAGGATGGTCTTGATCTCCTGACGTGATCTGCCCGCCTCGGCCTCCCAAAGTGCTATGATTACAGGCTTGAGCCACTGCACCCAGCTATTTTATAAGCATTCCTCATGTTTTACATATTCTTCATACTTACTATTTTAATGGCTGTATTTCTCTGTTCTGATACACTATAGTTTGTTTAATAACTAAGTTGTCTACGGATATTTTTACTGTTTTCAGTTTTATAAAAAGTCCTACAGAGATATATCTGTTGTATATCACTTTTATTTTATTTTTGAATCTTTTTTTTTTTTGAGACAGAGTCTTGTCTTGCTTTGTCACCCAGGCTGGAGTGCAGTGGTGCAATCTCAGCTCACCACGGCCTCAACCTCCTAGTCTCAAGCGATCCTCCCACCTCAGCCTCAAGAATAGCTGGGACCACAGGTGCACATCACCATGCCTGGCTAATTTTTTGTATTTAGCTAATACAAGTTTCATATTAGCTAAATTTTGTGTTTAGAAACAGGGTCTCACCATGTCGCTTGGGCTGGTCTTCAACTCCTGTGCTCAAGCAGTCCACCTGCCTCAGCCTCCCAAAGTACTGGGATTACAGGCATGGGCCACCACACCTGGCCTGAAACAGTCATTAGGGCTAAAGTCCTAGAAGTTGGACTAGAACACAGGGCCAATGTTACGGCTCTTCATATGCTATGTGTCATGTGACAATTGTCTTCTTTTAGAATTCAGTAACAACTTCCATTTGTAAATTGACATTTTCCTCATATCCACATGTTCATATTTACTACCAGAATAAAGCCCTACTGTTCTCTTTTCACACATACAGAAAAGTAATACAATTGCTCGAATTCCCTGCAAATCAGAGTTGTCACTTTGCCTGTTGTAAAACAATGATACAGAGAACAAAAATTCAATGTAAACCTTTGAGCAGTGACAAGACATACTAAACCAACACTTACCACTTTGTTCTCTATGAGGTCACACACAATTTTGTTATTAAAGTACTCGATGGGTGTCCATCTTATTCCCTCTTGAACATATTCTTCCTGTAAGACAGAAACCAGGAACTCACATTATTACCCGAATAGCAAGAGCCCGAGAGACCCTGAATGGACAAAAATTCCCATGAAAGAGAAAAACTTGAAAGTCCTCCAACAAAAAGAGTAGGAACTTGAATTTCTTATTTTCTAAGAGGTAATAGGAAGGAACATTTTATTACTTGGTAATTTTTTAGGTTAGTTTGAGCCGTATGAAATTGTTACCAAACAATTGTTTTTGACAATTTAGTAGCACCAAACTGATAAATCATAAAACTCTTAAAATTTAACATAGGACAGGAGTACAGATTAGCATCAAGGTACTTAACGGGAAGGTTCTTCAGTCTCTTAGGGGCTCATTTAACTTGAACACTACAACACTGTCCTGGTTTGTTCCTCTTTCCTCACTGGTCTCGCTTTGTCGGCTTCCTGTGCTAGCTCTGTCTTCTTTCCAGACCTTTATATGTGCTGGAATCTCAGGGTCCAGTCTTCCAGCCTTCTCATTTTCTCAGCCCTCCTTCTCTAGGTCGTTTCAATCAATCCCATGGCTTTAAATACCACCTACAGGCTAATGACTCCTGAATTTATTTCTCTAGTCTAGACCTCGCCACAGGGTTCCAGGCTTAAATCCATTCTAGAGATTGGAATCTTCACTTGGAAGTATAATAGGCCTCTAAAACCTAACCTGTTTAGAGGAACTCTGATTCCACACTTCCCACGGCCTCCAAACAACCCCTCTTTTAATCTCATTCTCCAGTTAACAGTGTCACCATCGGCCCTGTTATCAAGGGTATAAAGCTAAGAATCGCCCGTGATTGCTTCTTCTTTCTTGGTTATTGCTAATTATTTTGAGCAAGTCCCATTGGCTCACTCTCCAGATACTCCCTCTCACCATCTGCACTGCTACCATGGCAGTCTAAGTCTCTACCATGTCTAGCACAGTCTCCCACAATAGCCCCCTCACTGGTTTTTAAACTTCCATTTTAGTTTGCTTTCCCCTGCCTCACCGTACAACAGCCAGAGACCTTTCCAAAAACACAAATGACAAATCAGATCCTGTCACTCCTCATTCAGAATTCTTCAATGGGTCCTCATTCCACTTAACTATAACGCCCAAAGTCTCAGCCATGCCCTGCAAAGTTCCCATAAGATCTAGCCCCTACCTCCCCATCCCATCTCATCTGCTGTTGCACTCTTCCTCAGTTGTTTTGCTCTAGCTACTGTAAGGGTTGAGTAAGGCTAGAGGTTCACGTGAAACCCACAGGGAGACTACCAAGCCAGTTAGGAGGCTACTGCAGTAGACTGGGCTGGATGTGGTAGGGACTGAGGCAGCAATGGTAGAATGGGTTTCATGCAAACCTCTAGCCTTTCCCAACCCCTAGAGTAGCTAGAGCAAAACAGCCATAGGCAGGTTCCTGGGCCTGGTATTTCCCCTGGTATGGCATTTTCTAAGCAGAGGCATGAACATTTCCATAACTAAATGACCCCAAAACAGCCTTTGATGTGTGCAGTGGCTTGAATAGTATCCCCAAAATTTCATGTCCACCTGGAACCTCAGAATGCGAGGTTTGGAAATAAGGTCTTTATAAAGGTAATCCACTAAGGATCTCACAATGAGTCATCCTAGGTTTAGAGTGAACTCGAAATCCAAAGAATAGTGTTTTTCTTTTTCTTTCTTTACAGTTCACTCTCCATAGAGATTGTCAAAAACTGTCAATGCCAACTATATTTCAAGTCGTCATGGCGAGGTATTGCAAAAAGTTTTCAATCAGCAATAATCATGACTCCGATAAATCTCACTGGTCACAATATTGCCACTGTGCAAAGCTAAAATGGTGTCTTCATAAAAGAAAAGAGATGGAGATTTGAATATGGACACAGAGGGACACTGAAAAAGGCTATGTGAAGACACAGGCAGAGACTGGACTCAAACTGCCATAAGCCAAGAAGTACCAGGGGCCACCAGAAACTAGAAGAGGAAGGATTCTCCCCTCCATCCTGGCAAGGAGTGTGGCCAGATTTCAGCTCTGGGCTCCAGAACTGGTAGGGAAGAAACTGCTACTGTTTAAAGTCACTCAATTTGTGGTGCTTTGTTATGGTGGCCCCAGGAAACCGAAACAATATGATATCAGCAAACAACAGACACTGCACTGAACGATTTATTTATTATTATTATTATTATTATTATTATTTTGAGACTGTCTTGCTCTATCGCCCCAGCTGGAGTGCAGTGGTGTGATCTCAGCTCACTGCAACCTCTGCCTCCTGGGTTCAAGTGATTCTCCTGCCTCAGCCTCCCAAGTAGCTGGGACTACAGGCACACACCACCATGCCTGGCTAATTTTTTTTTTTTTTTGAGACAGAGTTTCACTCTTGCTACCCAGGCTGGAATGCAATGGCACGATCTCGGCTCACCGCAACCTCCGCCTCCTGGGTTCAGGCAATTCTCCTGCCTCAGCCTCCTGAGTAGCTGGGATTACAGGCGTGAGCCACCGCGCCCGGCCTTAATTTTTGCATTTTTAGTAGAGACGGGGTTTCATCATGTTGGCCAGGCTGGTCTTGAACTCCTGACCTCAATTGATCCACCCACCTCGGCCTCCCAAAGTGCTAGGATTATAGGTGTGAGCCATGGCGCCCAGCTTTTACTTATTTTTGAGACAGAGTCTTGCTCTGTTGTCTAGGAGGGAGTGCAGTGGTGTGATGATGTAGCTCAATCTCCTGGGCTCAAGCAATCCTTTGACCTCAGCCACCAGAGAAGCTGGGACTACAGACTTTTGCCACCATGCCCAGCTAATTATTTTATTTTTTGTATGGATGGGGTCTCACTTTGTCACACGGGCTGATCTCAAACTCCTGGGCTCAAGCAATTCTCCTGACTCGGCCTCCCAAAGTGCTAGGATTATAGGCATGAGCCACAGCACCTAGCCTGCATCGAACTTTAGAAGAAACTATATAGCAAGGCATGTTACGTCAGGTAAGTATTGAAATACCAGCTTTGTTAAAAATGTATGTATTATTAGGGAAGATTGAGAACGGAGTAAATCTGAGAAAACCAAGTCTTTTTTTTTTTTTAAGACGGGGTTTCACCATGTTGGTCAGGCTGGTCTTGAACTCCCGACATCAGGTGATTCACCTGCCCTGACCTCCAAAGTGCTTGGTTACAGGCGTGAGCCACTGCGCCCAGCCGAAAACCAAGTCTTTTATTTGGAACATAATATATGCCACAGTCAGTGAGGGCTGGAACTAGCCTCATTTCCCACGTGCTCAATGAGTCAGTATAGTAAAAGCAGTCAATCCTACGTCCAACGTCATAGCATCATTTGCTTAAAGAAGAAGGCAAATGCTGCAGATGGTATTTATATTTCACAGATTAAAATGCCACAACGGCATACGGTTTTTCTACCTAACTTTGTTAGGTGCATTTCCTAATATAAGACTGGAACCCAAATCTGTATCAAAAGACAGAAATCTATACCTTTTAAACAAAATAAATTATAAATAGAACAGGATGAAGAGGGACTGCTTACCTGTTCCGCCTTCAATGTCAGTTCAATAAAAATCTGCTGCAGTTTTTCATTAACAAAATTGATACAAAACTGTTCAAAGCCATTTTTCTGGGGGGAGAAAAAAGTTATTCACATGTAATTGTTCCATAAAATCATTTAAAAGTCATTTCTTGAGTGATTTATTGAAATTTCTTGATGCAAAAGGCTTTAATAGAAATGTTGGAAGCATCAATACAAAGAAGTTTATATTTAGGAGAAATTAATTTGGTAAAGTTACATGAAAAACTCAGAAAGGCAGAAATGAACCTGAGTGGTTTTTTGTTGTTGTTGTTTTCTGTTTGTTTGTTTTTGCCTTGCCTAGAACTATTTCTTGCAGGTGAGATGAAATATGTCACCCTCCTCAACCCGCCGTTATTCAAACTGGCCTTACCTGGAATATTTCAAAGCCATAGATGTCCAGGACGCCAATGTTGTACTCTTCATGGTCCTTCTCCATGGCTTTGTTGATGGACTAGAGAAAGTAAACAGCATGGCAGTGAATTCCTTTCCATGTACACTAAAAACGGGCACGTGCTGGGAAGGGAAGCTGGAGTCTGCACAGCAAACACTACTGCTTGCAGGACGCAGAGGACAACATGAAGGCAGGAGACTTGCTGCATTCACAAAGTCTCAGTGCAAAGTTGAGTACTTTGAAAAACCACCAGGATTCAGAAAAGCAGGCAAAGTAGAAACAAAAAATGTTTGCTTAATGATGATAACCATTAATTTCTGGCCAAGTCAGCTTTTTCGGGAAGTCTTAAGATTTAGAAGAAAATGTCATCTTGGATGATCAAAGTAAAATCTATTTCACATGAAGAACCCACACTAAAGGCTCTGTAATTGCCATTTCCATTGTCTTTCATTCACCAGTCATTTAGTGATGACCCAACACGATATGCCAGGGATGCTAAAAACAAGACAATCCTTGTTCCCAGGAGCTTATAGAGAGCTATGTACGGATAGTAACAATAGTCGTTATTTTTGAATTGATAATAAAAGCAGCTTACATCTACTGAATATTCACTTTTGCCCGGGCTTGCGAAGTGCTCTCAACGTATGGTTTCACCGAATTCTCATTTCAATTCTCATAATGGCAGCGATACCCTTATTTTCCCAATTTTCCTGATGGACTCACCAAGGCTTGCTTAACATCGTTCTAGTAAGAAGCAGGGTCTGGGAATAAATTTTAGCAGTGTCATGCCTAAATCTGTGTTCTTTATTTTTTCTCCTGTCACTTTTTTTTTTTTTTAATCACTGTGATAAGAGGCCAAGCAATTCATGAGAACAGACTTAATGATTGCACGGGAGGTAAAGGATAGAGGGGGTTGGTGGGCGATGCAGGAGGGGAGGAGTGTAGGAGAAAAATTCTTTGAGGTGTTGAATACCTGGATGAATTCTGAAGTACCAGAGGTTTTTCCAGGCAAACAAAATGATATATCTCTTTTGTGAGAGAATAAGTAATCATAAACAATACATAGCCAGTGGCCAGTATATGCCACCTCAAATTAGGGTCACTTACATGAGCATTCATCTACTTTTACTATTTACAAAAAAAATTGACAGATGACAGGAAGGAAGGAGGGTAGGAAGCCCAGCACTGCAAGGTGCTCTGAACAAACAGACAAGAGATACGGATTCTAGTCCCAGGCTGCACCGCCCTCGCCCTCTTACTGATTGGCCTTGGGCAAAACCACCATTACTCAGGCCTGAAATTCCCTTCTCAGTAAAATGGGGTGTCTGGACAATCTAACTGCATGACTTGTTTAGTATGACCCTGACCTTCCCAAGCAATTTTATCCTTCAAAAAGCCAGTAGAAGTACCCAGAGTAGTTCTCCTACCCTGTCATGCCTAACCCTACTCTAACCACACTAATCATACTTTAAGCCACATAGGTGTTAGTGCCTAAAATACAGATCTTTGGATCAAATAGCCCCACTGTTGTCCCTCGACTAGGGTCCTTCTAGCTTGAATATATAAACGTCAAAGGAGCAAAATAGCTAGGGAGGTAGGGCCTCTGACATCAAACACATAGTAACAGTGTGACCTTGGGAGAATTCCTTAATCAATCTATGCCTCCCTTAATTTATCTATAAAGCAAAGATAATAATACCTAACTCACAGGGTTGTTGTAAGAATTAAGTGAGGGTTTTTTCCCTTTAAAATACTCAGAACAGTATCTGGGCACTTATACAACCAGTGCTATATAATTGCCTGCTATTATTATTCTACCATTTAGAGGGTACAGTGATTAACACAGATTGTTACCGGCAGCTCCGCACTGCTGAAAGACTAATTTTCAGAATATATATGTGATATACATATATAAATATATATGCATATGTGTGTATGTATATAAACACACACATATGTAATTATGCCATAACCAAAAATATCGAACAGTTTCAAAATACATGCCGAAAGTTTTTTATATTCCTCCCTTCAAAAGATGGAGCCTCATTCCCTTCCCCTTAACTGTGGACTTTACTTAGTGACTTGCTTCTAACAAACAGAATGTGACAGAGTGACTATACCTGAGTCCAAGATTAGGATATAAAACACTGGCTTCTTGCTCATTCCCTCTTTCAGATCACTCATGCTGGGGAAAACCAACCATCATGTTATGAGGACATTCAAGGGTAGGTCCACGCAGCAAGGGACTGAGAGCTCCTGCCAACAGCCACGTGGGCAATCCATCTTTCAGCCAGACTTCAGATGACCACAGTTCCAATCAGCATCTTGACTGCAACTTCATCTTTGAGTCAGAACCACCAAGTTCAGTCAATCCCAAATATCTGACCCTCAGAATCTGAGAAAACAAGTGCTTATGGTTTCTAGCCACTAGGTTTTGCGTTAATTTGTAACAGCAGTATGTTAAAAACACATTCCTAAACCTTTAGGCCCCAAAGTTAAGAAAGGCCCATGAACGTGGGTCTCCTCTTTTTCTGGTCTCTAATCCTAGCTTTACTAAATATTTTGTCTGGAAGAAACCTGTTACCACATTAGATTTAGCTAAGGTGTCTCGGTGGGCAGTTCTAAAAGGAAGAACAGGATTCAGTGATCGCAGAGGGAGAAGACAGAAAGTGAAGTAAGGTAATGGGTGAAAGGAAGGAGCCAGAACAGGAACACAAAACCCTTAGTCAGTTTACTCTTTTTTTGTTGTTGTTGGAGACAGCATCTCACTCTGTCCCCCAGGCTGGAGTGCAGTGGCACAATCTTGGCTCACTGCAGCCTTGACCTCCCAGGCTTAAGTGATCCTCCTACTTCAGCCTCCTGAGTAGTTGGGACCACAGGCATATGCCACCACACCTGGATAATTTGTATTTGTGTGTGTGTGTGTGTGTGTATTTTGTAAAGACGGGATCTCACCATGTTGCCAAGGCTAGTCTCAAACTCCTGGGCTGCAGAGATCCTCCCGCCTTAGCTCTCAAAGTACTGGGATTACAGGAATTAACTCTCAAAGTACTGGGATTACAGGAATGTGCCACCACTCTCGGCCTACTAGTTTTACTCTTTATAGCTAAAATATGAACTAACATCAACTTGTGTTACTTACATCTACCAGGAAATCAAAGACTCGGGCATGCAGGGCCTTGGCGAGCGCATCCCGGGTGTAACAGGCCTGCTCCACGTTGAGGGTCACATGGATGGATTCGGATTTGCCTCCCCACTTGCTATCCATCTGCCGGCTCGTTAGCTTTTCTTTTAACCGGTCCTGGTTTATCCCTAGCAGATACGCAGGAAAAGCTAAAACTGTAGAACATAAAACAAAACAATCTTTCAGAATTGTGACAATGCCAATTCATCTCACAAACATACGGAGGCGCTTATGTGCACATGTGCGTGTGTGTACACAGAAAGCGCAATTACAGGGCCCCAAGAGCTTCTGTTCCAGTGAAGGCTGCTCATCAGTCATCCCACACACATCCATCTTTGTCGTTCCCGATTGTTTTATTACATGAGTCAATTCCTATGATGACCGAGACTTCCAATAATACAAATCAGGGATCCAAGAAGGGTGGCAAACCTGTCCCTCCTACTGAGATCACAGTGAAAGTGCCTAAAATGGACATCCCTCAAAGCTTCCAGCAAGACAGCCTAGAAGGAACTCAATCAAGAAACATTTCTTTGGCTCCAAATATTGTTTTCTTCCTTTTTAGTACAATGTTTTCATAGCACCATTTTTGAAGAACCTGGCATTCCTGAACTAATAATTACAACCAATCCCATGTTTATTGAGTATTTAGCATGTGTAGGGTTACTAAAGAGAGATGAAAGGATAGAAAATATGTGAGAAATCTTGAAAGCAATCTAGACAAGGCAAAAATAGTGTGCCAAATAAAGAACCCTTGGAAAAGCTGAAAACGTAACACAGACAAGATCTGGAGAAATTAGAACAGGAAGATATTACTACTTGCTGGGGTAGTCAAGAGATTCGGGCTGGGCATAAAGGATGAGTAGGATTTGTGCAGATGCAGAGAAGAGAGAGGCGTGCACCAAGGGGAGGAAGCAGAAGTGTGGGAGACATGATGGAGATGGCATATGGTCTACAGTGTGTGGACTAGCACTGGCTACAGCTCAAAGTTCAGGTCGGATTAAAAAGGTCCTTAATGATATGATACATTTGGGCTGGAGGAAAAAGGGGGCCTGAATGTCTAATAAAGAAGGGTTTTATAAGAAGATCCCTCTGAGGGTAGCATATGGAGTGAAATGAAGGGGATGGTGTCGTTGATATGACAGCACACCCATCCTGCCCTAATGTGACAGAGCATGGTCATTAGTGGACTTCATATAGAAAAACTGAGACTTCATAGCTCAACATCTTATTTCAGACTATGAAACTTACCAAGAAGGGCTAGTGATATAAATGGGGTTTTCTGGATTTCTGGGCAAAACGTTCTAATATAAATAAACGACACCATTCTTCGACATGAAAGAATGCTCAGATTTTTCCAATATGAATGAAATATTTTTATAGATGCAAATGAAAATTTTGAACTTGACTATGAGTTTTCTTTTTCTGCATAATGCTTTACCAAAATTATCTGGTAAAAATATTTCGTTAAAGGCCTTATGATAATGCTAAAAAATTGCAAGCCTCCCAATGAAGGATAATCTGCTTCAATTTCACAGATGGTGTTAGACTATAACGGGGGCTGACGTTTCTCAGTATATACCTTCCAATGAGATTAATTCAGTGAATGCATTTTGAAAAAGTGTAATGCCAGAACAAGACATTTATCATCTATATGAGTGTTTCACAAAAACGCTTTGAGCAATGGAAGGGCTTCCTTTTAGAAAGGACATGTGAACAAAATCAAATGCACTGATCTGAAAATGGCCATTGTACTTAGTTTAGTTTTAGTGTTAACACGTGTCTAGGAATCTGGATGTGTCTTCCACTCAACTAAAACTTCCTGTGCACAGAGTGAGGACAGATGACATTCATAAATCAGACTGGACACATGTGGGGTTGTTGTGAGAATTAAGAGACATTTACCAACATATCCAACATATAAGAAGTCTTCATTAAGGGAAGAGTATCATGTTGGTTTTATCATCAGAAGCTTATCTCACTAGATGCAGTGGACATTGTCATCAATGGTTTATAGGACAGTCACAAAAGCCCTTCTCATTACTTATAGGAACTATACAGTGAATAGGTTTATAAAATGAATAATTAGCCTCAATCTCTCTGTTTTGTAAATATGCCTTTCTCTCAAGCCCTAACCATGTTCCCACATGGTTAATATATTTGGTTAAAATGTTTATGCCATTATCTTTATGACATTCGCTAAAGACATAAAACAAGAAGGGTGAAGATGAGAGTCCTTGAGACAAAAGAGAGAGAAGGGACTGACAAAGACACAGGCTCTACTTCCATCTTGCGGTCCTTTTCTGCAGAAGGAGGCATGGAGGGCTACAAGCACTCACAACACAAGGAATGGAATCAGAGCCACAAGCTTGGGGAAATAGCTAAGGAGACTAGAGAGGAAATACAGCACTTGGCTTGAAAAATAATCCATGCCATGTTTTTCAAACTTTTATGCCTGGTGCCTGTCCTGATGCCAAAATTACAGGGCTGCTAATATTGACTTTCTTCAGGCTGTGAGTTTCCATTAGGCAGTTGTGCGTGTGTCTGGATGGGACTGTCAGTATGGAAGCCTGGAGAACTGGGGAGAGAGAGGAGGCAGAAAGCAATGATTTACTTTAAAATGTGGGTGTATAACTCGGATATAGCTAATCGGAGTCATGGAAAACATAGAAGAACCTGCTAAATAGTAGTATTTCCACACATTTACATAATGAAGACACATTACTACTACTGCATTACAGTGTAAAGCAAAGTTAGGTTTAATTTTTCCACCTAAATTTGAAATAAAGGGAAGAGAGAAAAATCAAAAATATGTAGAAAAAAAAATTGAATTTTTACAAATTTAAAAGAAACAGCATGGCAAAAAAAGGTTCATCTGTCTTTGGTATTGCATTTCTGTGCTTTCTAATCTGTGAATTGTAACAGGGTAAAGGAGGGGTGCTGTCCCCTGTACTTTTCTCCCGACTGTTATCAAAGTAGTGACTTTTTCTTTCAATAAAATTCTTAGTTGAATCCGAGTCACGCCACCAAAAAAAACAATAAAATAAAATTCTTAGGTTAATTTTGTGTTTAAGATCTGCCATCTCACTGCATTGCTGTTGGACAGGTACACATGTGCCTAAGGTGAGGTTTGTTTGACTTCACAGTAACGAAAAGGTTTGATCAAGCAAATTTTACACTTCCACTGGTCCAAGGTCAGGTAAAAACAAAGCTTGTTTGGCTGGACACCGTAGCTCACGCCTATCATCACTGCACTTTGGGAGGCCGAGGCGGGAGGATCATCTGAGGTCAGGAGTTTGACACCACCTTGGCCAACATGGCGAAACCCTGTCTATACTAAAAATAGAAAAATTAGCCAGGCTTGGTGGTGCATGCTTATAATCCCAGCCACTTCGGAGGCTGAGACAGGAGAACTGCTTGAATCCAGAAGGTGGATTCGAGATAGCACCACTGCACCCCAGCCTGAGTCACAGAGCAAGACGCCGTCCGTCTCAAAACAAAAACAAAAAACAAAAAGCTTGTTGCTATTAATGGCTATTTTGCTTTATTAGGCCATTTCTGATGAAAATCTTACCTTTTTTTTCTACAGTGTAATAGCTAGAGAAAGTCTGCTTTCTTCTGTCATAAAGGCATGGACTACCACCTCCCTCCACAAATTTATTTCATAGATAAACTATAATATGAGAAAGATAATAGAAACCAAGACTATTCATTTCAGTAGTGTTCATTCAGTCTTGTAACAGCAGAAGACAGAAACCATATTAATGTCCAACAATAGATGACTGCTTCAATAAATAAATGAAAGTGTAGCCAACCAATGGAATGTTATGAAGCTATAAAAAGCACAGCCAGGCGCAGTGGCTCACGCCTGTATTCCCAGCACTTGGGGAAGCCAAGGCAAGAGGATGACTTAAGGCCAGTAATTTGAGACCAGCCCTGGTAACTAATCAAGACGCCATCTCTTAAAAAATAAACGATAAATCTCTCTATGAATTGATATAGAATAATCTCTTAAGAGAGACATATATATATATATATATATATATATTTTTTTTTTTTTTCTTTTTGAGATGAAGACTAGCTCTGTTGCCCAGGCTGGAGTGCAGTGGTGCAATTTCAGCTCTCTGCAACCTCCGCATCCTAGGTTCAAGCGATTCTCCAGCCTCAGGCTCCAGGCACGCACCACCACCAAACCTGGCTAAGTTTCGTATTTTTAGCAGAGTTGGGATTTCACCATGTTGGCCAGGCTGGTTTCAAACTCCTGACTTCAGGTGATCCACTCACCTCGACCTCCCAAAGTGCTGGGATTACAGGCATGAGCCACCATGCCTGGCCTAAGAGACATATTAACTGAAAAAGCAACTGTAGAACATTGTGTTATAAGCCCTACTATTGCACAGCAGTGGGAAAAGAGTGGCTGCGTGTAGCTGTTCTGGAACACACATCCCTTAAAGGCAACACAAGAGACTGGGGACCTTGGTTACCTCTGACAAGGGAAACAAGTGAACTAGAAAAGGTAGAGAAGGGAGAACTTTCACTGCATACCCCCTGAGCCATGTTAACATATTACCAAATGAACAAAACCCCAAATCAAAGGAGATTGTTGGGAGGAAGGCCCATTTCCTAGACCTCTCTGGCTTCCATCTCAGCCTTTTCCGATCTCCATGCCTCCAGAGCCTCTAGGCAAGGAATTTCATGGGCAGTTGCCAGTGCTGGGCCTTACCCATCTGGCTGAGAAGACTACGAACCCTGGACATCAATGTGCAATACAACACTTCTTCGTTCAGACATCCAGGGAACTGTTTGCTGTTTCAGTGTCATGATTTTGTTTTCAAGCATAAAGAGGCAGTAAATTATTTTACTATCCCAAGAAGGCAAAAGAAATCCAGTCTACTTCAACAGAAACTACAACCACAGCAACACTGTTACATGAAAAGGCCAAGTGTTCATGATCTTACTGGAAACATAGGCGCATGTGTTAAACTTCAAGGAGAATGTACGCAAAGTTTAGAAACACAGTTATCAGTATTACGGTTGTTAGGTCACATTTTTAGACTTGATGGACACCCTGTATATTTATAGTTTTCTACCCCCTTCCTTGGTAAACATAATTCATCTTTTTCTTTATAAGATAGACATCAGACGTTAGCAGAACTTCCCTCTTTTATCAGAAAAGAAAACAAAAACATTAAAAAAAAAGAACCTTATTTGGAATGGAAATATCCCCACTGCATTGTCAGCAATGAGTGGGATACTATTTATTACTAAGCATCTAAATTTATCATCCTTAAAGAATGCTGAGAAGGGAAGAATGTCTTCCTGGGTGGCTAAAGGATGTGTGGGTTCTGAGAGCAGTCTGCAAGCTGTTGATGTCTCAGAGGCTGAAGTCATGTGCCACTGTATTTATGGTACATTTCGGGCACATGTAACCAACAGCATCTCTCTATAGGAAGAACCTTGATTTTTCTCTCAAAGAGGAAAAATGATCATTTAGGTGTAGAGGCTCCAATGATACAGCTGTGATCATTCAAGGTGATCATGAGAAATGTAAACACAATAGTCAATGTCCATCTTTCTTGTGTTCAGAAATCCAATCTAATCCAATCTGTGAAACAAACTGTGAAGTTGTGAGCTTCCCATATTTACATGTATTATATTGCTTGCTTGCTTTTTAAAACCTTGAGGTGAATTTAGATCTTTAAGACCAGTTACTGAAAAGCTTTTCATAAAGAGACTAAGTCTTTTGCATTATTAAGCATTACTCTAATCCTCATTAAAGAGATTACTTTATCTTCAAGCCTAGATGTGAAATCCTCCCAGCTTTCCCCGGGTTAACGATCAACTGAAACAATTAATCATGGATGGTGTGGGACTTGGAAAGGCTGGGGATAGATCAAGAGAGGGGCAGGTGCATAGAAGAGGTCTGGTCTCTTGTGAAGTCATTCTGTTCTGCCACAGAGGACATGTAGATTTCTCACTTCTTCCCAATATTCCCATTTGAGATAAGCAAAGGAAAGTGCTGGGTTACTTCTAATCGCTGCCAGCCACCCCCCTCATTTAATGGCCATGTGCCAGGGCTACGCACACTCTTCACTCTCCACAGCCGCGTAGTTGCCAACTTCTTTGAAGCTGATATTTCCCAGGTGGAGAATTCCTGCCACTATCTGCAACACCAGCGTTTGCTCTTCTGCAAAGATCCCAATCACATTCATGGCGTGCTGGAAGAGAAAAGAGAAACTATCCAGAGAAGCTGGTCGCCAGCTTTACAAGCACGTAAGGAGGAAGCCAAAGCAGAGCAGCTGCTCTAAATAAGGGTGTAGCAAGTACAGACAAGCTAAAAAGAAAGAGAAAAAGCTAAAGCATAGACTGGGCCGTGCAGTCACACGCGGCTTAGCTTGTGATGACAGCGGGACGTTCCTGTACATGATCCCCGCCCAATGCACACATTCTTCTCGAGTTTTAAAGTCATGCTGGAAGGGCGGTTCTGTCTCTAGGCATAGCACGCCATCCTCCAGAAGGAGGAAGACACTCGGAAGAGTGTAGTTGTACACAAAGTCTCCAAGTCCTGTCTTCATCTTTTGATGCGTTCTGTTGCCAGCTTCCCCTCGAAGGTCACTGCTGACCTTTCCACTTACTCAAAATGGACTCAAGAGATCTTTCCCTTCATCAGGAGGGATAAGAATATATTGTAATTGTAAAAAGATCTTAATGAAAAATCTCCAGGAAATCCAATAAAAGCATCATGTAAAGTCTAGTTTCTGAGGTCCCTTAAATGCAATAAATACCACTAAAATGTCTAAATCTTAGAGAACCATCTCCTAGGAAAACTATACTCTAGGACCAGTGTGCAGACTCCTGATCAGCACTGTTTCTCCCAGCTGCTTTGTGGCCATATGACCTGTTGATACCACTTTGTTTCCTGGCACCCAGGACACAGTCTGTCTGAGCTTTCTATCCGTTTCAAGCACAAATGTACTGAACCCACACTGCTCACTCAGGGTCTACCACTCAGTTCTAGATCTGGGCTGAGGAATAGTTCCCAGCTTGAAACAGACTCAAAGGGTAGTGGTAATGAAGCCCTTTGAGGCTAAGTGGGTGTTCGGCCTATCTCCAAAACCTTCTAGATTGACTCATTTTAGTTCCTGCCCTCAGGATAGAACCCCTCCGTAATCTACCTAGTTTCACAGCTTGGACCATAACATACAGGCAATGTGAAGGGCATGGCACAGAAAAAGAGTCCTCTGCTTGGTGCAATACAGAGGGGAAGAGAAAGTCTTCAAAACCAGAAAAGAAATGATCAGAGAAAAGACTAAAGATGGTCGAAAATTTCTAAACCTAAATAAGTCCATAAATGTGCCGCTTGCTGAGCCTTTCTAAGGAAACAGCTCACGAACTGAGTAGACCATCAGCAAACAGAGTATGCTCAACATAGGAATCATTTTTGCCTGTTTATCAGAGCTCCTGCAGGGGGATAATGATGAATTCATTTGTTTTTAAGTCGTCCTCAGACAACTGGCACATGGCTATTTAAGGGCACTGAAATGTGTATGAACGTACAGAGTGCTCACAGAGAACACGGGGGACGCTGCATGCAGCTCCTTGCCTTATTAACCTTCACCGCCCTTTCCACCGCAGGAAATGCCCAGTTGGGAGAGCAGATCCTGCCTGGCCCTGTGCCAGCACTTACCAGAGTTTCCTGAAACTCCCGCCTGTCGTCAATGTCATCAACCTTGTATGAGCCCGAGAGGCTCAGGTAGTAATAATAGTCCATGCTGGTGATGCCAAGGCTGTGCTTCTGCTCTGCAGAGGCGCCCTCGATGAGCTGGAGTAAGAGAACATGGGTTGAGCCATGGAGTGGACCACAAGACACCCAAAGTCACCTCATGCATCCTGCAGACACCACCCCCAAGTCCAGTGATGAGGTCTTTCTATGTATGCTTTCTAAAATTACAGGCAGTCTTGGCTCCCAAATATGTACTTGCCGTAGCCTCAAGTCATCTCTGCAAATTTTGGCTCCTAACTCTGGAAAGACCTGCACAAGCTGAGGATTTTTCCTTTGTCCACCGAAAGGAACTGGACTGCCACCCTTGGAAGAGTGGAAAGCAAAACAGGTTATAATTACCTAGTTCCTGCCCAACTTGCTACAGCTTTTTAAAGTGGAGCTGGCTTTTCCATGCTTCTCACTACAGGGTGCATATTAGAAAAGAGGGGTGTGGCTGCTCACTCTCTGGGGTATTCTGAAACCTCCTGACCAATGACTGTCCCCTGGCCTTTGTTGTTTTTTATAGATAGGGTCTTGTTCTGTCACCCAAGGTGGAGTGTAGTGACACGATCTTGGCTCACCGCAGCCTTGATCTCCCAGGCTCTAGCAATCCTTTCACTTCAGTATCCTAAGTAGCTGGGACTGCTGGCATGCATAACCACGTCCCGTGAATTTTTTAACTTTCTGTAGAGACAGGGTCTCACTACATTGCCCAGGTTGCTTTCAAATTCCTGGGCTCAAGCAATTCTCCCACCTCAGTCTCCCAAAGTGCTGGGATTACACAGGCATGAGTCACCACGCTCAACTCCTTGGCTTTTTGTTCGAGCTCTGATGTCTGCCTTAGGCGCGGCAAGATCCTCTTACTGGGCTTTAACCAGTGGCGAGCTAGAAAATGTTTAACCAATCAACCCTTGAGGAAAAAAATTGATTTGTAGCGCTTGCCAATATTCATGGTATAAATATGCCCACCATGACGGATTGTAAACCACCAAAGATATCTCACAGAAGGAAGAGGAAAGACATGTGCCTTGCCCACGCGAGCCGGCTCCAGCACACCCTGGCTCTAACCCAGTAACATTTAGGAAAGCAGACACAGTTCCCATCCGTGCTTCCCCACCTTCATCAAGTCGCACAACGCCGCCCTGGCTCCCCTCCCCACACAGGGGCCTTATCTCCATCACTGAGAAGCTCTAGGTCTTCCCGTGACACCAGGCTCCCTTCATTTCCTGGCCTATCTCCTGAACATCTTTTCGCACCATCCCTTCCTTTTGTTCCTCTCTTCTCTTTGGTCCTCTCCCCACCCATACACCGTATACTACCTCTAACTTGCATCTTCAAATCTCCCTTCATCTCCCTTCTCTAACTCTCTTCTATCTACAAACACGCTGCTCTTTGCCTTTTTAGAAGCTTTTCCTTGACTCTGAACTTCCCCCAGCTGTAGAATCTACTTCCTCGTCATGACATAACCACCTGCATCCCGGCTTCTTCCCTCACCACTCTGATGGAACCCTTTTGTGTGGCTACTTTTCAGTGCCTAAATCCAACAGCCTTTTTTTTGGCCCCCACACTCCAGCTCACCCCTTTTCCCCCAAGAGCCCTGAGCATTTGATCCTGCTGCTGCTCCCCTGAGGCTCCCCGGGCTTGGTGACACTGCAGGATCCTGGCTTTCCTCCTTCTCCGTTAACTACTTCCCTGTTGGCTTTGCCGGCTCTTCAGTGCCTCCCCATCCGACACGTCCAGAAAGTCCCCTCGTCCTGTGTGGCATGATTTTCTCCCAACATTCACTCCCACGGGAATCTCATGTATTTCGTAGCTTCAAGAATTACTTTCATGTCAGAATCTTGAACACTGAGCCCCTCAATTTCTAGCCTCTGTTCTGGTGGTTTCTGATCTAAGGGCAGAGGACCCCTGGAGGAGGGCTGGTGTTTGTATTTACTTAAAGAAGTCCTGGCATCCATTATCCACTTCCATCTAGCACTCAATATTATTTATGTGAAATACATAATTACTTTTCACTTATCTATACGTGTTGCTTTCATTAATACAATTTTTAAAATTAATGAATTCACAGAAGTTTTGGTCATTTACGTATGTTTTCAATCAACAGATACCAACTAAAAGAATTACTTGGCATTGCCTAAGATGTGTGTGTAATTGAAAAGACTGAATGTGAGCTACTCGCACAGTTTATTGTCCTTCAAATCCAGTGATTCTCAAACTAAACATGAAACAAAACAAAAAAAAAGTCAGTGACCAGGCCTTTCTTCAAAGAAAGTCTAATGTGGATCCTCAATACCTAAAACACTAATAAGTCCATAGAACATAAGAAATTTGGTTATTAACATCCATATTTTTTTTAAGTACTTAAAAACCTTTTACAAAGGTAGCTGAATCAGGGTCAGGCATGGTAGCTCATGCCTGAAATCCCAGTACTTTGGGAGGCTGAGGTGGGTAGGTCACTTGACTTTAAGAGTTCAAGACCAGCCTGGGAAACATGGTGAAACTCTGCCTCTACGAAAAATATAAAACTTAGCCAGGTGTGGTAGCATGTGCTTATAGTCCCAGCTACTTGGGACGCTGAGGTAGGAGGATCATTTGAGCCCAGGATGCAGAGGCTGCAGTGAGGCAAGATTGTGCCACTGCACTCCAGCCTGGGTGACAGAGTAAGACTCTGTCTCAAATAAAAATAAAATAAAATAAGAGTAGCTGACTCAGATCAGTGCTGAAGCCTCGAACACAACTGAAAAGCACCCTGCAACTGCTCTGGCCCCAGACTCTCCACGACTTCTGAGGGTCTACGTGAAAACTTTTCAACTTGGCATTAAAGATCCCAAACCTATCTCAAATCTTTCCTCCAATAGCTCACGTTCTGGAGATCCCTGCCCGGCACACAGGCTGAGGCCCGGCTCCCTGACTGGCTTTCCCTCTCCCACCTCCACTGCTTTGGTGCGGGTCACCTGTCCTCCCTGAAAAACCCCTCTCCTTCACACCTCTCCTACCACCCAGCCAAACCCACCCACATCCACCCATATGAATTCCTTTGGCAAAGACTCAAACACTCCTCATTTTGTTTTGAAGTTACATCAACACTTTCTTGATGATTTAGCTTCTGGGGAATTTCCATCTTGTCACTCCAGTTAGAACTCATTCTCCTTGAGGGCAGGGACATTCTCACCATTCTGTACACTGACTTGTGCCATCAGTCCTTCCTGGCTTGCCAGACTACAGTCTCTGCCTGAAGTCTGAGAAATATTTTCGTGTAGATATACAGGAAGTGGGTAGGAAAGAAGTAGAAAGAAAAACCTGGTAAAATATGTGAAAACTCCGCTCTCCTGGGTTCCTCATCACCACCCTAGATTTTTCCAGAAGGAAGTTGGAGATCTTTCCACCATCTGGTTCCCCACCTGGACTGAACTGGATTTCAAAGTATTTTCCCTGCAAGAAAGTTAGGGATTTCCTTCAATGGTTGGTGAACAAAACATGATGTCCCAAACACCCTTTGAATACAGTATATAATTCAAGGAAATTCATTAACAGAAGACACATTCTGAATCACATCTGATTTGAGTCTAGACTTCCTCACCATGTTCAATCACACAATAACCCATGCTTTTGTCCAGCCACACGATTCTGTTACGAGAGAGCACCTGCCATTCATTGCAGCATGACTAAATAAGGATCTGCTCTATGCCTTGCTCATTTTCCCCCACTAGTTGATTGCCTGCTCAACTGGAAAAAATAAGGCAAAAAAACAGCATGGCACCCTTTCAGAGGAAGAGCACTCTTGCTCCGTCAGACTTCATCTCACGGCTTTGAGCAAAAATACTCAATCCCTCTTACCTATGGAGCATCTAAAATGCTTATCTAAAATGAAACACTTTATTAAAAATAAAGTTACTTCCAGCTACTCGTGGGCCTAGGGATTTTTGTCACTGTCCTTCTTACAAAAATTCATCTTTAAATGGCTGCTGATAGGGAACAAAGGAGAATAAAAACCTAGACTTTAGTTGAAAAGGTATCTAGGTTGTTATATTAATTATATACAGCCAGGAGCGGTGGTTCACGCCTGTAATCCCAGCACTTTGGGAGGCCGAGGCGGGTGAATCACTGGAGGTCAGGAGTTTGAGACCAGCCTGGCCAACATGGTGAAACCCAATCTCTGCTAATAATACAAAAAATTAGCTGGGCATGGTAGCAAATGCCTGTAGTCCCAGCTACTCAGGAGGCTGAGGCAGGAGAATTGCTTGAACCCAGGAGGTGGAGGTTGCAGTGAGCCAAGATTGCACCACTGCATTCCAGCCTGGGCCATGGAGCGAGACTCTGTCCAAAAAAACAAAATAAATAAAAAATATTATATATATAATTATCATACAATTATCTGTCTATTATATATATATATGTGTGTGTGTGTTATATTTTTTTCTCACTAGAACTTAATTTCTCTCCCATCCTCAGAAACTTAGGCACCCTCAGAGTCCAGAAGGTAAATACAAATCAAGGTAAAGAGGGAGCGGTCAGGCCTACAGCCGAACTGGAAAGGATGCCCAGCCTCACCGCATTCACATTTAATATCATAAAAATGTGTACGCTGACTAAATCCACCCATCTCAGGGATAAATTCATCTGGGTTTTACGTCTATGACTGGAGCCGTAAACTCAGTAAGGGCAAGAAAAGTACCGTGCACACTGTGCAAATGTGTGAATGCACGCTGTGTTCCTGTTCTTAAGTTAACTATTACAGGTGTCAAGAAAGACCACCAAAGAAGACCAGCCTCTGTCTATGTGTCTTAATCTGATGACCCTCTTCCTCCCGGCGAAAAACAAAAACACCCAGCAGCACCAGGCACAGAGAACCACCAGTCATCGCTCTGCGGAATGTCACTGGCACTTGAGAGCAGCTCACTGAACAAGACCTCCTGTGCTTTCTTTGGTGGCCACCTTCATCGTCCTTTGCTTCTGGCATGTCATACAGGGAGTATTTCAGTGTCTGTACCCATTCCTCATCAGTTGAGGGAAATGAAACCAATCAGAACACCTGACCTTCCTGAGTCAGGGGTGGACAGAGCACACTCCCAAGTCCTCCTAGCAGCGGTGCTCAACCTTGGCTGCCCCTTAGAAACACCTGGGGAGCCTTTCCAACATGCTGGTGCCTGCTGTTAGCCCAGACCACACACACCAGACTCTCTAGGACCAGGGCCCAGAGCTGTATGTTTTTCAAAAAGTGTCCAGCTGATCTTTATGTGTTATGAAGCTTGAAACCACTGCTCTAATATAATAAAATGCATATGCATGGCTGAAAATTGTCATATAAACGTTAAAATTTCTAACAAAAGGTCAACATATTTAGGACTGCTGTATAGCAGCCTGGGGGGAAAGAGGAAATTTTATAAAGGAAATAGAATGTTGCTTTTGCATTTTGATAATGAAATAAAAAGAAGTTTCAACTCGACTCTTCGTAATGATGTATTTCTTAAGCTGGGTACTGAACACATAGATAGATGCTCATGGTATTATTTTTAAATCATGTTTGAAATATTTCATAATACATTCTTTAATTTGAAAAGATTTATAAGTGTTAAATATATACATTCTTATGCTTCATAACACCTGTCCATTTTTAAAAGTGAAATTACCCATAATTCTGCCCTGATGCCATTTCTTCGTTCTCTTGCAAAATAATTACTGTCACAGATGTCAAAATTTGATTTACATACCCCTTAGTAACATTTTATATAATGTGCATATTTTAAAAACAAAACCAGGAAAATATTGAAGATATTGTTCTGTAATCTGTTTTTCTTAATTTAACATTATGAGTGTCTTTTAAAATAAGTAGTATTTGGTAGGAAACTTATGTAATTTATTCTAAAGTAATTGTTGGGCAAAGATAATGAATGATTAAAATTTTAATAACAATTGCCCAATCACTCTCCTGGGAGAATGTGTCAGTTTTGAACCAATAGCGTGTTTTCTCCATTATTATCAATCACCTTAATGTTTGCCCATTTGAGAGACAGAAAATGATAGTGGTTTTAATTTACATTTCTCTCATCCATGATGGTGAATAGTGAGAGAGAGAGAGAGAGAGAGAGAGTGTGAGTGTATATGTGTGTGTGTGTGTGTCTGAAATGTCTCTTCCCATCTTTCCATCAGGGTTGTATAAAATTCTGCAATTAGAAAAATAAGAAAATGTTGAGTGTTTGTTTTTGTTATTTACAGAAATTGACTGATGAATCCTACAAATGCAATGAACAATTTATATTGTAAAAATCAATGAAATTATCAATTTAATTATTTTTTTTCTGGTCTCCAAGGAATCCAAGAAAGGGGGGAAGGTAAACAAAGGGTTAAATTTGGCCAAGCCTATTTTTACAAGGCAGATTTAGATTGAAAAATTAAGAAAAAGGTTCAAGTGGAAAATTTGTTTAAATCTTCTTTCCTATTTTATTATCTGGAAAATTTCTTCAAGATAACACAACTCAGGCACTGGGTCCAAAGATATGAGAGACAAAACAAATGAGCAGTTCGAATAGTATCAGAGAGCAAGGAAAGTAAGGGCAAGTCCAACAGACAGAACCCACCGGGGAGCCTGACAATTATCATGTGAGCACATAGTAAAAATTCTCTTGGAAATAGAAGCTTCCTTCCAAAATAGACAGTGGAAAAGAAAATTGTTTTTCTCCAAAATTCCTATTTATTTTAAAATGTGCCAGAATCAGCCTCACAGATGGCTCTGTGAATGCTTTAGTGCCAGACACGATCTATGGTTGAAAAAAGCAGCAAAATCTATATAAATCAAGGTTACTGGGTAAACATTTGTTTCTTTGTAAATGTGGCTTTTGTCAAGGGGAACATATTCATACTGATCCTTGCCAGCTTTCCTATCTACCCCCTCTGGAGACACCCAGACAGAAGCATGACTAAATGAGCATTCACAACAACGCATTTGGTTGACATTTTCATTACCTAATTAGGTAAGCCAGTTAGAAGGCAACCTGTGAGCCTAGGTCAGTCACTTTTGGATGTCGTTAGGTTGTATGAGTATGGCATAAGACAGATGCTCAGAGCCAGAGGGCTGGGGTGGGCAGGCAGCTCGCTCTGAGGGACAGAGAGGAGGAAGTTTCTCTCCAAGGGGCCAGATCAGTCCACCTCTCTGCACCCTTCAGAGTCTACGGACCAAGTTCTAAGAAGTGAAACCATTGCTAGCGGGAAACGATACCTGGGACGCCCATCTATTCTATTCTAGTTAGTTCTATGTCTAGGAAAGTAGGAAAGAAGGTCTTGTCTCCAGGCCATAAAGACAATTCCTCCAAGGCCAAAGCTGCCACTTTGATCATTTATTTTCCTTAGTAAGGCAACTCAAGTGGAAAATTATTTTCAAAATTATTTTGTTTGTATCCCCGAGGCGCAAGAAAAAGGGCAAACTGCAGCTTGGCAGCGTGCTGCTAGAGAAAATGAAGGCAGGATTAAAGGGGTGGCCCCCTGATGGTATGTGAAAAGCACCCATTTCCTGTGGGATACTGGACTTCAGTCAGGAACATCAACATCATCAATCAAGCGACACTCTCTGAAACAGGGAAGAGACTTACAAATCGGCTGGAGTTGTTGTTCCGGACGGTCTTGGCGTTCCCAAAGGCCTCCAGCAGTGGGTTGGACTGCAGGATAATGTCCTTCACGTGCTGTCCCAGCAAACAGACTGGAGGTTAGGAAGGTGTGACCACCTACCACACAGTGTAAGCCAAACTTTCTCTAAGGACCTGGTTTCTGAATGCATGAAGTTGAGGGGTCCCACATCCATGTGGGGTTTCTGGAGGATTTATTCTTCTACCATGACAGACCTCAACCTGTTTGTGTATTTGGGTCTTCCAATTCCCATGGCTTGACGAAAGATCCCCAAGAGCCAGAGTGCCAACGGAAACCAGAACTATTCAGACAAACGTTCTCAGCTTGGGTTTCCAAATTGGCTGCTGCAGCTTCACCTTGCACTTGTGGGTGTGCCAGGTGTCAAAGCAGGAAAGAAAGTGAAACGGTAGACAAAGGGCTGTCTCCCTGCTGTTCGGCCAGGGTCTTTATTCTCATTACGCCATCCCAGCTACTCTACCAACACATCTCATCCCACCTCCACCTGCTCCACTGCAAGTTATCTTAAGGAAAATTAATCCACTTCTCCTCCCCAAACAAGGTTATGCAAATACAGCCTGGTGTTTCTCAATCTTTAATATGCACGAATGACCTGCGGATGTGGACAAAAAGCAGATGTGGACTCACTAGGTTGGGGTAGGGCCCAAGAGTCTGCATTTGTAGCCAGCTCCCTGGTGGTGCTGGTTTTGCCAGCAATGATACACACTTTGAGCGGCAAGGTTCAACAGCAGATTCTGTGGAACAAGTCCTGGCCTACTAGACAGGAAGAATTTGTTTTTCAAACATCCCCGTTCTACTGAAGTGTGCAAAACACACCATAGACATGAGACTGCTCAATAGACAGAATTTGATGTTGGAGAAGTCTTTCAACAAGTGAGTCATTCCTTGTACTTCTAATTATTCACATGCTATGGTTAAACATGTTCCAGAAATAACAAGTCTTCTGGCTTGTGCTCTTTAGCTACTGACTAATTCCAAGCCAAGGGTTCTGTATCATTGTCCTCATAGGAAAACAGGAAGAGAAAAATCAACATTAACTGTCTGCAGTCTGGCTACTGGGTCATGGGGGTGTAGCAAAGAGAAGTAAATTAAGGCACTAACTACTAACTGACTATGTAACAGCCAAAGTGTTCTCCTGGCACCCTTCTGAACATTCAGAAGAGAAACTGCCATGAGAAATGAGAACTGGCCTTTCCTTGTGACTAGGGAGTCATCCTTAGCTATCGCACCAAGGGCAATTCTGGGTAATCCTTTCATGGGTCAGTTTCAAAGCTTAGAAACATACTTCCAAGCTGCCTACTTTCTTTTAAAAACTCACGGAATGATATAAACTTTGCTTTTCTTTGTAAAATCAATTTTGAATTTGTGGATCTTCATTAACTCTTTCTTTTTTTTGCTGGCCGGATATACCTATACCATTTAACCACACTCAGCTTCTCTTAGGAAGAGAACAAAAGACAGAAGATTCTGTCTTTTCCCTTTTTAAATTATGGACTTTAAACACGAGAATCTTTATGTATCTATTCATCCATCTATCCATCCATGTTTGCGTCCATCCATCCATTCCATCGATACGTACTCACCAATGATCAGTGATGTTCAACAGAATTTTCTGCCATGTGACAGGCATATCAGGGAAAAGAGAAAGAGCAAACTAAGGTAAAAGGGCAGCCCATCAGCCGGGCATGGTGGCTCATGCCTGTAATCCCAGCACTTTGGGAGGCTGAGGCAGGCAGATCCCAAATGTCAAGAGATTGAGACCATCCTGGCCAACATGGTGAAATCCTATCTCTTCAAAAATAAAAAGATTAGCTGCGCATGGTGGCACGCACCTGTAGTCCCAGCTACTCGGGAGGCTGAGGCAAGAGAATCGCTTGAACTAGGGAGGCGAAAGTTGCAGTGAGCTGAGATCATGCCACTGCACTCCAGCTTGGCAACAAAGCAATACTCCGTCTCAAAAAAAGAAATAAATTTAAAAAATAAAGTGTAGCCCATCTGCAAAATAGCATCCTGGATTCTTGTCTCCATGTCAACCCTCTCAAGATCTGGTAGAATCACAGGAATGGAGAAAAGCAAATGGACTGAACCACACGAACCTAGGTTCTAGAGCTGCCCTCACTGTCCAACATGAAAGCCGTAAGTCACACGTGGCTGTGGCTACCCCAACTGAGATCTAAGTGTAGAATACACACTGGGTTTTCAAAGACTCAGTACCAAAAAGATATAAAGTATCTCATTAATTTTGTTATATTGATTATATAATAAAATGATCATTTTTTATATATTGGGTTAAATAATATTATTTTACAAAGTTATTTCCTTTTTTTCTTTTTACTTCTTTTAACTTGTCTACTGGAAAATTTAGAATTACATATATGGCTTGCGTCACCTTTCTACTGGTCAGAGCTGCTGTCCATCTTCCTTTCATTCAGAGCAAGAGGCCACTTTAAGAACCCTTCACTCTGTAACCTTAGTTTGCTCTTTCTCTTTTTTCTCTGATATGTTCACCACATACCACAAAATTCTGTTGGATATCACTAATCAATAATGAATAGATATGGATGGATGGATGGATGGGATGGATACATAAATATTCTCAGTTTTAAAGCCTGTAATTAAAGAAGGGAAGAGATAGAAGAAGATTCTGTCTCTTGTTCTCTCCCTGAAAGAAGCTATAGTTAAATGGTATAGGCACGTCTGGCCAGCAAACAGAAGACAGAAAGAGTTAATAAAGATCCAGAAATTCAAAGGAGGAACGTTTGGCGCTGCCTTAAGCTTTCTGATCTACTAGTACAGGACAGAACACTACTTAATCAATAGATAGGGGCCAGACATGGAGGCTCATGGTCGTAATCCCAACACTTTGGGAAGCCTAGGAGGGTGGATCACTTGAGCTCAGGAGTTTGAGACAAGCCTGGGCAACGTGGTTAAAACCTTGTCTCTACCAAAAATACAAAAAATTAGCCAGGCATGGTGGCGTGCACCTGGGGTCCTAGCTATTTGTGAGGTTGAGGTGGGAGGATCACCTAAGCTGAGGAGAAGGAGGAGGCTGCAGTGAGCCAAGATCACGCCATTGCATTTCAGCCTGGGTGACAGAATGAGACCCCATCTCAAAAAAACCACAATAAAGGTAATTTTACGTGTCTTTTTTTTTGACCGAGTCCTGCTTTGTCACCAGGCTGGAGTGCAGTGGCACGATCTTGGTTCACTGCAACTTTTGCCTCCTGGCTTCAAGCGATTCTCCTGTCTCAGCCTTCCGAGGAGCTGGAACTATAGGCACATACCACCATGCCTGGCTAATTTTTTGTATTTTACTAGAGATGGGGTTTCACCATATTGGCCAGGATGGTCTCAATCTCCTAACCTTGTGATCTGTCCCCCTTAGCCTCCCAAAGTGCTGGATTACAGGCATGAGTCACCACGCCGGGCCAATTTTATGTGTTTTTTAAACGTCTACAGCCAATCATGGGAATAACATTAAATAATTCTGATTTAAAAAACTAATCTTTGGAATGAATTCTGTCACCAGTGGTGCATACTGGTGATGAACGCTGAGCGTGGGCCACCCCTTATGGACCTTAGCTCACCATCACCATCATCCACAGCTCGCTCTCTCAGGAAGAGGTTTTACTCATTCCTGCCAATGTTGATTTTAATTTTCACCTCTTGAGTATCCTGATTCTCTGGGTCTTTTCTCTTTCCTAACATTTCCTTTATACTCTTTAGTCTTTCTTTATTCCTTCCCTGTTTCCCCTTTCTCTGTCTCTTCCTTTAAAATTTTTGTAAGTTTCTTGAATTGGCAACCGGTTCACATCGTTCAAACCATCCAAGTTTCTAAAGGGTATACAGGAAGAGTAGTCCCTTCTCTCAGTCTCCCAGCCCCACCCGCCCAAGACAACCATTGTTGACAGTTTCTTGTGTATACTTCTAGGGATATGTGATACATATCCAAACAAATACAAATACACACCCTCTTTTGATCCCTTAAATGGCAGCATATATTACACACAATGTTCTGAACCTTGGCTTTTGTCATTAATGATATATCTTGAAGACCATTCTCTATCAGTACATGAAGCTTCATTTTTATTGCTGTATAATATTCTATTATATGACAAACCACAAATTATTTCACCAGATGCCTAGTGATGAACACTGTTTTTCAGTCTTTTGCATTACCAAAATTGCTACAAATAACTTTATACATGCATTATTTTGTATTCATTTCAACATATCTAAAGAATAAATTCTCTTAAGCAGAAATGCCGACTCATACGGCATATGTTTAAGTTTGATAGCTTTTGTTGAAATGTCCTTCATTAAAGTGCACTAGTTCATGTCTTACCAGCAATGCATAAGAAAACCTGTGTCGCTACTCCCTTCTGATCAAGCGATTAAAACATGGTAAGATTTTTGCTAATCTAGGCAAAAATTAGTTTTCTAATGTAGTTTTAATTTGCATTTTTGTTATCATGATGGCGAACATACTTCTGTGTTTTGTGAGTAATTTATATTTCCTTTTCTATGAGTTGTCTTTCATGTCCTTTGTTTATTTTCCTTTTGGGCTGCTGACCTTTTTACTGATTTATAGGAATTCATCGAACATTAGGTACACACCTATCTTAAAACATGTTATTCCTTTGCAGATTTCAAGTTTCACAGTTATAGAACCAACGTCTTTTCTGTGGAAGAGACATTGTTTTCTAACGGCAACTGGAGCCTCTTACATTTCCCATAGTATAAGGTCCCATAATGGGCCATCACCCACTCACCTGGACTTTGGGGCCTCCTCCAGACACTCTGGAGATGTAGCTCATGATATATTTGGCAGCCACTGTTTTTCCAGCACCACTTTCACCACTAAAGAAAGACAGACAAAAATGCTCACCTGAGAAGTGAATTGCGACCAGCTCCCTTCCTTGTCCCCGCATCCCACAAAACAAACAGAAACAAAAAGAAAAGAGGTAGAAAGGAATTCTTTTGTTTTTTTTCCAAGTACAATACCGGTAGAGAAAGGCAAGTTATGGCAGGATTAGGTCGCCTTTGTGACCTGTGTGAGCAGAACTAACATGGTGTGGATAATTACCACTGTGCATAGAACTGATCATCAAGAATTTTACATGCCCAATAATGGGGAATATAATTAGGAAAATTATGGAGTATCACAAGGGTGGAATTCTGCATAAATTACAACTGTCATGGAGACCATAAATGTAGAAAACAAGCATATGAAATCATGTTAAGTGAAATAAGTCATTCGAGTTATATACAAAACACAATTACAATTTTTTTAAAAAGTACATAAGAAAGAAAGACTGGGACCAGGCATGGTGGCTCACACCTGTAATCCCAGCACTTTGGAATTTGAGGCAGGCAGATCACCTGAAGTCAGGAGTTTGAGACAAGCCTGGCCAACATGGTGAAACCCCGTCTCTATTAAAAATACAAAAATTAGCCGGCATGGTGGTGGGTGCCTGTAATCCCATTTACTTGGGAGGCTGAGGCTGGAGAATCACTTGAACCCAGGAGGCAGAGGTTGCAGTGACTGGAGATTGCGTCATTGAGCTCCAGCATGGGTGACAAGAGCGAAGCAATGTCTCAAAAAAAAGAAGAAAAGAAAAAAAGAAAGACTGGAACTACCACAAAATATTAACAAAGGCTTTGGTCAAGGCAGAGACAATGAGAAACGTGTTTTAATTCATTGTTTTTCAAATGTTTTATAATGCATATGCTATTTTTGTAATTTAAAAAGTGAAAAGCAAAAGTGGGCACTGTGAGGTTTCAAACCATTTGCCTGAACTGATGCAAGCTTCCTTATTTTAGAAATTCTAAAATTAAACCTTGAAGCAATATTAATCACATCCTGAGTAACAAAGGCCACCTTCCTCTGGGTAGTCTTCCTGCAGGGGGAGAGCCTTTTGTTAATAATATATAGTCTACTCTTCAAAATCCCCATTCTTCCTTCAAAATCCCCCTGAATTGATAATAACCTCAATTCAAAACATGCTTAAGTCAGATTTTTCACCTTTCTATTGGTACTCTGTGTTACCAGAAGAGAATTAATTAATTAAAGAAACCCATGTCATATAAAATGATGGTGAAAGTTAGTATGAAAAATTCAGGCTGCTACAAGTTCATATGACAAAATTTTTGTTTGCTCTTTGCAATAAAAAAATTTTAGGGTGCAGAGCAAATGTTCTTCTATGAATATCCAGCCCAGTTAATTGTTATCAATTGCTGAGTTATCCAAGAAAAGAGAAAACATTTGCTTAGGGAACAATCAAGCAAGGTGATCCTCGCATTTCCAAAAGGAAACCAAAATAAATTTGAAATAATTTTGTATTTCAAAACAAAACAAACAAAAGAATTGAGCTGGCCATATGGCAAAACTCAAAACTTTGCTGAATTTCCTTGAACTAATATATGGTTTTAAAGGAATTATGGGGAGGCAGGAAACATCCTCTGCTCAGTGCTTACGACCTTCAAAAGTCTGAACCCATCTATGTGATTCACACACCACCCTAGTGTGAACCCATCTCTGCGATCCACTCACCACCCTAGTGTGAACCCATCTATGCAAGTCACTCACCACCCTAGTCTGAACCCATCTATGCGATTCACTCACCGCCCTAGTGCTATGCTCTTGGCTCCCTGGTCACCTGAATGAAAAAACCAAACTGAAATTTCATAAGCTACAGTAGCAAGTAGAAAACCAGCCAGCCTGGGATGGGGTGTCACACTGCTTCCAGAGGACATGCTTACTCACAAGCATTAAGTAGGTCTGGTAAATTCAACTCCATGGGGAAATTATCTTTTCAAATGGTTGACATACTCAGATGATGTATTTACTAGATCCAAGGTCAATACAAGTACTCTATCATTTGAATTACACATTTTTGCAACATGGAAACCCCATTTTATAAGCTGTAAACAATGTAAATATTTAAGAATATTGGAAAGTCGAAGATTACAATGGTATAACTACCCAATATAATATTGCACTGTCATTGAAATACTTACAAAGACTATGTAGCATCATAAAGTTAATGCAGCTAAGGTTAAGTGGAAACATGAATAGAAGGCACTGTATTTATAACAAGTTTAAAACTATGTAAAAATAATGTATGGACAAAAAAGACAAGGAAAGAGAAATACTCCTGACTTTATGTCTAACGTTCTGCATATACCACAAAAAAAAAAAAAAAAAGAAAGAAAGAAAAGAAAAAGAAATATTCCTGACTTATTAGGAGTCTGTTATAGGAATGATTTTTTGTTTTTTGTTTTTTCTGGGGGGATGGAGTCTCACTTTGTCGCCCAGGCTGAAGTGCACTGGCACAATCTCAGCTCGTTGCAACCTCCACATCCCTGGTTCAAGTGATTCTCCTGCCTGAGCTTCCCAAGTATCTGGGATTACAGGTGTGAGCCACCATGCCTAGCTAATTTTTTTTATTTTTAGTAGAGATGGGTTTCACTATGTTTGCCAAGTTGGTCTAGAGCTCCTGAGCCCAGGTGATCCACCCGCCTCGGCTTCCCAAAGTGCTGGGATTACAGGTGTGAGCCACCACGCCTGGCTCTTTTTTCTTTTGATGTGCTTTCTCATAATTCTTAAATTTTTTTAGATTTTTAGGCTGGGTATACCAGTAATCCCAGTAATTCCAGCACTTTGTAATCATACCAGTAATCCCAGCACTTTGGGAGGCCGAGGTGGATGGATCACTTGAGGTCAGGAGTAAGAGACCAGCCTGGCCAACATAGTGAAATCTTGTCTCTACTAAAAATTTAAAATTTAGCTGGGTGTGGTGGTGGGCGCCTGTAATCCCAGTTACTCAGGAGGCTGAGGCAGAAGAATCTCTTGAACCTGGGAGGTGAAAGTTGTCGTGAACCAAGATGGTGTCACTGCATTCCAGCCTGGGCAGCAAAAGCGAAACTCTGTCTCAAAAACAAAATTTTAGATATTTTTGAAATTTGTATATTTCAGATTCTTAAAAACAGCTGTTACAGAGAAAAAGGGAGGGATCACACCTCACAATGATAATCATCATTGATCAATTTCATTCACTATTATTCAACTTCCTATATATCACCATGAGTATGTATATTTTCCTTAAGTTTACACTGCCACATTTAAACTTTGTTAGAACAAGCTGGGAAAGAGAGAAAGAGAGACAGACAGAGAAAGCGAGAGAGAGAGTCAGAGAGTGTGTGTGTGTGTGTGTGTGTGTGAGAGAGAGAGAGAGAGAGAGAGAGAGAGCGCGCGCAAGCGCATACCCTATTAGAATTATAAAATAGTATCTATGAAGCAGAACTGATTAAATTGAAAAAAGAATTATAAAATAAAAGTATAGTAATGCTAGTAACCCCCCCTCCACTGTGTCTTCGATTAATACCGTATTCAGACATGAAATATTTTGTCTTTTTTGTTGGAAACAAAAGAAAGTAATCATAATGGAAAGTAATCCTTTTCATATATTAAAACAAGTATACCAGTTCCAAAAATAGGATATTTGCATTCTCTGTAATTGGGCTCTTTTCCAGGAGACTTAAAATAATCAGTTCTCACTAAACATTGATTGGAATTTTCATTACTTGGTTTCCATTTACAGACACTTAAGAAGAATTTTTATTGATCAGAGGTGGTGATTTGCTCAAAATATGGTACAATAATGGAATGTTACATAATGACTTGAAGCTTACAGTATACACAACCGTGATTACACTGGTCTATTTGGGATGAGAAAATATCGTTTCTTCTCCAGGACTAAAACCCAAGCTAAAAGAAAGTGAAGGTATCAGACAGATCATACAGCATATCCCAAATTATTACTTTGTATCTCACAACAGTTATTATAGAGCAATTTGCTTTGTTTATGCTTCCAGGCAGCCCTTCCTAATTATCTGTCTTCACTTGACTTCTAAAGTGGACACACACACACACACACACACACACACACACAAATACTCTAGAAATTAGGAAAACATCCCAGTGGTTCCCAAATCTGGCAGTCTACCAGAATCGTCAGAATACTTTCTAATTGCCTATGTCTGGCCCCTCTTCCAACCTGCTGGATCCCAGTCTCCAAGGACACAGTCTAGGAATAGGAATTTCTAACAAACTCCCTAGTTAGTTCTTGTATAGCCAGCTGGAAACAAGACAAGCAATTTTCAATCAAAGTCGTAACAGACTTTATAGGAAATATTAACTCAAACAGGAAGAACTGGTGTGTGTGTGTGTGTGTGTGTGTGTGTGTGTGTTAGTTATAGAAATGAAAACATATGGTAAAATATCAAAGCAATGGAAAGAATGTTCTGGGGTTAAAAAAAGCGCCATTTACAATGACATAATCCAAGGACCACAATTATTTTTCTGAGAAGGGTTATTCCTCACTTAAAAATCAATAGTATTTTCTAGTCGCTTCAACTGACTCAGCAAGTGTAAAAATACTTCAGTTAATTTTTTGTTTTTTGAGATACTCCATAAAATAGGTAGGATCAGCTGTTACTACTATCGGAAGACTCACCAACACACTCCCATCTCCGCATTCCTGGTCTCAAAATCTCTCTCCTGGTTCTGTACCGCAGGAACCGGTGTTCCCTTGTAACTGTCTCAATCGATGTAATTGAAATGTCGCTTTTCCAACTTTTTGTTTGTGCTTTAAAAAGCATAAACACTTAAAACAAAAATGATGCCGACTTTTGTTCACCCAACATGCATTATCTAACACCCTCTCTGCCCCAATGTGTTAAGCCAAAGGCCAGAACGAGATGTGGCTTCTGTCAGAGAAGAGCTCACTCACTGTCTCACAGGGAAGTCGAGAATACAAAGGCTATTAATAACACAGTGGAGATGTGGGTATAGTTTTAGGGATCTGTGGGTGGCAGCTATTCCTGATGAAAAGATTCCTAAAGGAAGTCACAATTAGTTACGTCCCCACAAGGACAATCAAGTTAGCCAGGTGTGTATATGTATGTGTACTTGTGTGTATACATCTTAGAGACGGGGATGAACCCTGAGCCGTAAGTAAGAGGTAAAAATTCTGCAGGGTACCTAAAGTACAATTAAAAAAGAAAGAAAGAAAGAGAGAGAGAGAGAGAGAAAGAAAGAAAGAAAGAAAGAAAGAAAGAAAGAAAGAAAGAAAGAAAGAAAGAAAGAAAGTGCTAGGCTAAAAACAAAAATTCTGCAGGGTACCTAAAGTACAATTAGAAAGAAAGAAAGAAAGAAAGGAAAGAAAGAGAGAGAGAAAGAAAGAAAGAAAGAAAGTGCTAGGCTAAAAACAAAAATTCTGCAGGGTACCTAAAGTACAATTAAAAAGAAAGAAAGAAAAAGAAAAGAAAGAAAGAAAGAAAGAAAGAAAGCGCTAGGCTAAAACCAAAAATTCTGCAGGGTACCTAAAGTACAATTAAAAAAGAAAGAAAGAAAAAGAAATAAAGAAAGAAAGGAAGAAAGTGCTAGGCTAAAAACAAAAATTCTGCAGGGTACCTAAAGTACAATTAGAAAGAAAGAAAGAAAGGAAAGAGAGAGAGAGAGAGAGAGAGAAAGAAAGAAAGAAAGAGAAAGTGCTAGGCTAAAACCAAAAATTCTGCAGGGTACCTAAAGTACAATTAAAAAGAAAGAAAGAAAAAGAAATAAAAAAAGAAACAAAGAAAGAAAGAAAGAAAGTGCTAGGCTAAAACCAAAAATTCTGCAGGGTACCTAAAGTACAATTAAAAAAGAAAGAAAGAAAGAAAGAAAGAAAGAAAGAAAGAAAGTGCTAGGCTAAAACCAAAAATTCTGCAGGGTACCTAAAGTACAATTAAAAAGAAAGAAAGAAAAAGAAATAAAGAAAGAAACAAAGAAAGAAAGAAAGAAAGTGCTAGGCTAAAACCAAAAATTCTGCAGGGTACCTAAAGTACAATTAAAAAAGAAAGAAACAAAGAAAGAAAGAAAGAAAGAAAGTGCTAGGCTAAAAACAAAAATTCTGCAGGGTACCTAAAGTACAATTAGAAAGAAAGAAAGAAAGAAAGGAAAGAAAGAGAGAGAGAGAAAGAAAGAAAGAAAGAAAGAAAGAAAGAAAGAAAGTGCTAGGCTAAAAACAAAAATTCTGCAGGGTACCTAAAGTACAATTAAAAAGAAAGAAAGAAAAAGAAAGAAAGAAAGAAAGAAAGAAAGAAAGAAAGAAAGAAAGAAAGAAAGAAAGAATGCTAGGCTAAAAATAAAAATTCTGCAGGGTACCCAAAGTACAATTAAAAAAAGAAAGAGAGAAAGAAAGTGCTAGGCTAAAAACAAAAATTCTGTGGGGTACATGTGAAGGGAATCACAGGTAGTTAAACAGGACTTGAGAGGATGGGTACAGTGGCTCACACCTGTCATCTCAACAATATGGGAGGCCAAGGGAGTTGGAGACCAGCCTTGGCAAATAACTAGATCTTATTTTTTAAAAAGAACAAAAACAACCAAAAAACCCAATAATAATAATAATAATAAGACAAATAAAAACAAAAAAAATTGGCCAGGCATGGTAGCTCATGTCTATAAACCCAGCACTTTGGGAGGCCAAGGCATGTGGATGACCTGAGGTCAGGAGTTCAAGACCAGCCTAGCTGACATGGTGAAACCTTATCTCTACTAAAAATACAAAAAAATTAGCTGGGCATGGTGGCATGCACTTGTAGTCCCAGCTGCTCAGAAGGATGAAGCAGGAGAATCATTTGAACCTGGGAGGCAGAGGTTGCAGTGAGCTGAGACTTTGCCACTGCACTCCAGCCTGGGTGATAGAGCAAGACTCTATCTCAAAAATAAATACATTAATTAATTAAAATTTAAAAATTAAAAATAATTAGCTGGGTGTGGTAGTGTGCTCCTGTGGTCCTAGTTATTCGGGAGGCTGAGGTGGGAGGATCGTTTTGAGTGCAGGACAGTGAGGCTGCAGTGAGCTATTGTTGAGCTACTGCACTCCAGCCCGGGTAACAGAGCGAGATTCTGCGTCTTAAAAAAAAAAAATTAAACAAGTAAAAAGTAACAGGGCTTGAGTGTGAGGTGGGAAGTTGGGAGGGGTGGGGAGTCGAGCTGGAAGGCAGTGTAGAGATCCAAGAGTGACCCTGGGTATCAGGTTCCTGGGTATCAGGTTTGGGGATGCACAAAGGGTTCTGGCCTGTGGCATTTAGTGCTACATGTTATACAGACTCTAGAATTCCATTTTCTCAAGGCAGCATACTGATAAATTTGCCTTTACCTATGTAGAACAAATGATATATTATTTACTTGCACTTTTTTCAAAACTGACACAATTTATTAATGTAAATGGGAACCTCTATATGACTTCTATAAATATGAAATCAGAATCACTTGCCCAAAATTAAAACCTTAAAAAGAAATACAATGAAAATAAAATACTTATTGTGAAAATAATGCAAATATCCATCAACATAGAATAGTTAAGTAAACATATTTCTTAGCATTGTCCACTAAGAGGGCCTAGAAGCAATGGCACCCAGGTGTCACTAAACACACAAAGCACCCGATGTTGATCTCTAAATACCGTTTTGCAATAAAAGGAACCAGGGCTGCTTGGGGAAATGCCAGGGCTGGAGCAGGGAAAATTCAAGCTGAGCGTGGAATATATAACTGTGCCAAAAGGTAAGGAAATTTACAGTGGTGTAACATGTCAAGCATATGAGTGGACATGTGGACATGTCAAGCATATAAGAGCCAGCTGAAAGGGGTTCCCACCAGCCAAATCAAAATAAGTAATCACACTAATAGATTATGAACCTTTGAACATATAGAAAGCCATAATTCTATATTGCCATAAGAAAGTAAATGAATCAATAAATAAATAGGAGAGAAGGGAAGGCTCTTCCTCACAGTGGAATACCAACTAATAAATGTAGAAGGAATGATGGAATTAGATCATCACCATTTGGCAGCCATCATATGGATGACTGACTGGGGAGGAGTCATTATGGATGCTCAGGCTGGTAGGTCATTTGATGTGGAGCAGGATGTTGTCATAATCTCAGAATATATCCCCACAAAATACTAACACATCCTAAAAGAAAATAGGGTGAATTTAATGAGAAGAAACCTAGCAGATGCCTATGGAACCGGGTGATCAAGAGCACTGCATTGTTTCTAAGATATTCTGGCCTGGAGAGCATGACCTGAGCCTGGTCATGAAATATCAGGTAGACTCAGCCTGAGGTCATCCTACAAAATGGAATGCCTGAACTCTTTAGAGCTGTAAAGGGCGAAAAACACAGAAAACAGAGAAGATGCAAAAGTCAGAGAGGCACACAGAGAGGCAGGAAGATGCATGTGGCTTCATGAGAGCAAACGGAGTCAGGATCAACTGTGTCAATGTGTTGGGGAGATAAACAAGACAGTGGAAATTCCCACTGGGACTTATTTAATTAGACCCTGCTTTTTTGCAAATACAGAGACATATAGTGGAACACAACTCTTATTTCAAAAGGTGTAACCCAAGGAATAAAAATACAGGGATAGTTTTTTTAAAAAACATTTTTTGGAATTCCAAAGTTATTAAAGAAGAACACAGTTATTCATCTATTGAAATATGGTCCAGACGATGAGAAATAACATCGATTCCAAAGGAGGCCTGGAAGGAACACACAGAAATACCGTGGCCATGATAACTGTAGGTAGGATGTGTTCGTTGTGTGTATCATGCATGTCATAGGCTGTTTTAAGTGCTTTACATGTATCAATCACTTGACCCACATAAGAGCCCATGAGGTAGGTGCTTTTATTGTCTCCATTATTTGAAGTGAGTAAAGGTAAGCAAATTGCTCAAGGACACTTAGCTAGTGAGTGGCAGAGCTAGAAAAGGAGGTGAGGGAGACTGTGTCAGGGGTCAGAGCTATACTATCTCAGAAGAAGGTAAACCTTTAAGATCCTCATATGAGTTGACTAGTCAATAAAAATCAGCGATGTTTCCCAAAGTCACCCTATGAATATTTCATAGTATTAGAAAACTTTTAGCTACTCCTGAGTCTTTACTGATACATACCCATTTAAGCAAGCCTTCTGCCAATAACATTTATTACCTCACACGGTTGGAACTAACAAATAATTGCCTACATCACTGTGATCACAAGACAAGATAATTCTGTGAGAATGAGAAACCACATCAAAGAAGGTCCTGGATGGCCTTCTCCAATGACTCAATTCACAGGCTCCCTTCCTGGCAGCCCTACTAGATCTGGACCAGAAACAAGTTGGAGGCGAAGCACATCTGGGAGGTTTCAGGGCCATGGAGAGAGGGAGACTCCATCAGACCCTAGAATTACACTAAAAAACTAATTCTCAAATACATGCCATGGCTAACAGCATAACAGTCAAAAACAAGCAGCCATGCTGAAACCACTAGGTAAGTAACACAAATTCATTCTTTAATAGATTGAGGAAAGTCTGAGTAAGAGTAACATCTGGTATTTCTTCCCAACCCCAGACAAATACCTAGTTAATTGGTGTTGTCAAGTAGAAAAAATTTTCACCTAGTCTGCCAACAACATGGTAATGCTCATCCTGGCCCAGAGTGATGCAGTTGGAAGAACCCAATGTTGCGTATGAAGACCAAGTTTGAGTCCCAGCTCGGCTACTTACCAGCTCTGAAATTCCTTTTAATGTAACTAGCAGATCTTTTACATCACTCTTCAAGAGTGAAATTTTTTTCTTCATGTATATTTCCTCATTACATTTTCTTTACATTCCTTTAAGGTATGAATTCCCATTTTACAGATGAAGTAACTGAGCCTTGCCGAGGTCAAGATAGAAAGAATAGTCCACCCTATGACTCACCCCAGAGATCTTTCCACTGCACCTCATGACTGAAAGTGGTAATGAATTATTAACCAGCTAACCTAACACCTGCTGGCTCAAAGCAGCAGAGAAAAGTAAAAAGACTGCTGTCCGAGAGGCAGGCAGCCCTGCCTGGGAGCACAGCTCTGTCACATTTCAAATGCAAGATTTCAACAAGTTTCTTTGCCTCTCTGAGACTCAGTTTCTTGATCTGCAAAAGTAGGGGACAGCAACACCTAGTTTTCCAGGCTGATATAAAGATGAAAAATGACATAATTAAAAGGACACAAAGCAAGTACTCAAAAAAGGGTTGCTGTTATGATTATGAGTAGTATATTAATTAGGCATCTTGCTGAATAGCACGCCTTGGCTGATGATAAAGGAATTTCAGCAACCAGTCTAGAATGTAAGATTTGCAGGGAGCTTGGAGAACAGGGTAAATCTGGGCCCTTGCTCTTCAAATTTACAGCCAGGGGCAGCCCCATGCAGCCCCGTTATAGTCACAGGCATGGGGTGACAGGGCCTCCCAAAGCCAGGCCAGGGGGACGTCGAGCTCAAAGGCCAATGCTGCTGGGATAAACAAGAAACAGGGTGGACCCACAGCAACTCAGGAGAACCCTGAAAAGTGTCCCCATACTAACAATAAAAGGTTCCTGAAATACATCAAAGGCAGGAAGATGGCTTGAGAATCCGGAGATGCTTGATGGTGCCACGGCAAAGAGCACAGGAGACCCATGAGCCAAATATTCGAGGCACTCGCGATTTTTCCCTTTTATCTTTACTACTGCAAACATTACATATTCCAACTCTAAAATGTATGTTGAAGTACACAGGTCAGAAATCTTAGCTCCTGTGATGACTACTACCCCCCTTTTCCTCTACAAACATTCTCTTATTCAATCAGCAAATAATACTCGTGTACCTTCAAAATATCTCTCGTCTTTATTCTTTAAAAAACATTTATTCAGCTTCTATGCAAGTTGCAACCTACAAAGACTTTGCAGACTGCTATTGGATGTATTAAGGACAGATGGTCTACTCACCAGAAAACAACTGTGTCAGGATATTTCAAATACAAAAAGTAGAAACAGCACCAAATGGGATGCTTTCACATTGACATCATGTGTCTTAAACAGCCTAAGGTAGCAAGAGATGATTTAGGCCAAAAGTGATAGGAATTCATTTCTGACAGCAGCAATAAAAATGTCACATAAATATTCTCCAAGGCCCAGTAATTCTCCATAGAGAATGGCAAGGGCTTCAGAAATGCCTCTGGCCACACTGCTGAGATTTTGCCTGGTGATGTAGAGATGGTAGAGATCATGAACAAAACTTGCCAGTTCTTCCTTTTACACATCATGATCATTTTGTTAAACAGATTTACAGAGAAGAGATGTCTATGACATCCAAAGGTTTCACACATGTGGTTCTAATGCACAAATCCAAATTCTGAATTTTAGAGAAGAGATTAGTGAGCTAAACAGATATGGGTGGCTCACTTACTGGCTTCACAGGTACCTACCAAGCCTTCAAGAGCTCACCATCATTCTTTTTTTTTTTTTTTTTTTTTTTAAGATGGAGTCTCACTCTGTTGTCCAGGCTGGAGTGCAGTGGCGCCATCTTGGCTCATTGCAACCTCTGCCTCCTGGGTTCAAGTGATTCTCCTGCCTCAGCCTTCTGCATAGCTGGGATTACAGGCACCTGCCACCATGCCCGGCTAATTTTTGTATTTTTAGTAGAGATGGGGTTTCACCATGTTAGCAGGGCTAGTCTCGAACTGCTGTCCTCAGGTGATCTGTCCACCTTGGCCTCGCAATGTGCTGGGATTACAGGCATGAGCCACTGTGCCCTGCCTCACCATCATTCTTAACGATGCTAATGTAGCTCTTGCTGTTGCATTTTTCTGTTGGCAGTGCCCAGAGTCTATCTTCACTTGCCCATTCCTTTATTTCTTTACAGGCTTACTGAAAGTCACACACTGGCTTCCTCCTTGCCCTTCTAACACAGGTCAGGCCCTCACTGCTGCACTAGATTTCCACACTCCCTCAACATCCTATCTCTTTTCTACCAATAGTGTTATCTTTGTGAACCAGGCTTTGGTGCCATCATGTCTGCTGAGAGACCTGCTCTAACATAGAAATAGGCTGTAGAGAACCATGAAAAGAAGGGGAAGACTGAGCTCTGGCACCCAGACATACCCAGTGGATAACAAGTCAGGTAAGACACAGAGATTGCCCAGGTATGGTCATTTGGTATATAAATGCATCCTTACCTCTAGGTAAGAAATCAAACTAATGTGTCAATAAGGTCATGTTCTTTTGTTAACTCAGTCTCTGTGTCAGTTATCCTCCAATTGATAACAAGCCCAATTGTCATCGTCCTGGGTAGGCAGAACGCATCACAGCCAACAATGTACAAAGGGTTAAGTTTTCTTCTTCTTCTTTTTTTTTTAATTTCTTCGTATGAGCTGTGGCTTTGTTGTACAAAGGGTTAGGTTTTAAAAAGCACTTGAGTCCAGCCTGGACAACATAAGGAGACACCGTCTCTAGAAAAAATTTAAAAATTAGCCAGCCATGAAGGAGCGCATCTGTGGTCCTAGTTACTCAGGAGGCTGAGGTGGAAGGACTGCTTGAGCCTGAGAGGCAGAGGTTGCAGTGTGCTGAAATTGTGCAACCGCGCTCCAGCCTAGGTGACAGAGCGAAACTCTGTCGCAAAAATTAAAATAAAAAGTACCTGTGTTTTGGGGGACAGAGTGGAGGACTTCAATCCTTGGAGTCCAAGGGTAACTAACCTGGCTAACTGTCCTGATCCCTGTTCCCATGGTAATGATAGCTACTACATCTCCAATTAAAATATGGTTAATTTGAGACCCAGAGAGGCATCACTCCTAATAGGTATAGAGAAAGCGCATAAGCTTTGAAGTCAGACAGGGCTAAATTCAAACGGAGGCTCTGCCATCTACTAGTTTTGGATCTTGGAATTCTCTTAAGCCTTATTTTCTGGATGAAGCTTCAAAAACCAATACCAACAGAGTAGTGAGGATTAAAAAAGATAAACTATATGAAAAGCAACCAGCAGAGTGCAGGCACTCCAGAATTCTATCTAGCCTGGCCTGATGGAGCTACCAGCAAGAGGTGACCTGCAATCAGGATTTCAAGAGTCTTAGCCCTGGCTTTGAAGCAGAGTGAGCTGGGGAACCCGAAAAAAAAATACTGATGCTAAGAGGCTACCACAAATCAGTAGAAACAGAATCTCTGGAGGTGGAGCCTACATATCTGTACAGCCACTGAACTAGTAAGGCAATTCAGGAATCAGAAATACTTATCCCTAGAAAGTTAAATTGGCGAACCTAGGCAAGTCATGGCAGCTCGTGCCTGTAATCCCAGCACTTTGGGAGGCTGAGGCAGGCAGATTATTTGAGGTCAGGGGTTTGAGACCAGCCTAGCCAACAGGGTAAAACCCTGTCTGTACTAAAAAAAAAAAAAAAAGAAAAAAAAAAGGTAGCTGGGAGTCGTGGTGCACGCCTGTAATCCCAGCTTCTCAGGAGCCTGAACCCAGGAAGCGGAGGTTGTGGTGAACCAAGATTGTGTCACTGCACTCCAGCCTGGGTGACAGAATAAGACTCTGTCTCAAAAAAAAAAAAAAAAAAAAAGTTAAATTAGTGAACACAACTAATGGTAGATAAAATTAGCATCTATAGGCCGGGCATGGTGGCTCACACCTGTAATCCCAGCACTTTGGGCGCTGAGGAAGGTGGATCACTTCAGGTCAGGAGTTCAAGACCAGCCTGGCCAACATGGTAAACACTGTCTCTACTAAAAATACAAAAAATCAGCTGGGTGTGGTGGTGGGCACCTGTAATCCCAGCTACTTGGGGGGTTGAGGGAGGGAGGAGAATCCCTTGAACTCAGGGCGGAGGTTGCAGTGAGCCGAGATAGCACCATTGCACTCCAGCCTGAGTGACAGGGCAAGATTCCATCTCAAAAAAAAATGAGCATCTACAGAAGCCACTCTCCCTGATTTGTCTGCCAGTGCGCTGAGGAGGAAGACGTAGGAAATACCCAAGGTCAACCCCAGGTGTTTATTCCTGAGTAGAAGTTAGCCTAATAGATGTCAGGGCTTGGCAGGATAGAGTGTGGGTTAACGAAAGGGGGTTGACCTATGGCAGCGATAGGACAGGAAAGTAAACAGCAGAGATGGGGGGTTTTCTCTAAACAAAAAGACTGTTCTGCAGACTAGAGCAATACCCTTAGTTCACGTGTTCACATCTGCTATCTGGAGATGGGAGTGCTGTGACCTGATGATATTAGAAAATACAATCATCCCTTCACTCAGAATTCAGCCCTCTATCCAGCCTTCTGGTGGTAATCTTAGCTCCCCTCATGGACTGTATTCCAGGGCAAATAATCAGCTGTCCACAGAAAGAATTCTCCCTAGGAAATAATGAATTGGGGTCTGATTCATACTTCCTTTTGAGTTTGCTTGGCGAGTCAGTCTACCAAGGCTGCTCAACTCTAGTTGTTTTGACAAATCAAGTTTGTAGTTGGGTCAAGCTCAGTACCTACGCTTCCATGGAGCCCTGTGCTTGAGAAAGCAAGGTGTCTCCTTCCTTGATGTCTTGTAAAATGCAATTTGTTACACTCATTTCTAGTCTCGAAATGGTTAGGTGCCAGTCCATCCTGTCATTGTATCCACTGCGTTAGAAAACATGAGTAAGACTGAGAGGAAACTAGAAATGCCTCCTTTGTGGGCTGCATTATGCCATCTGAAGTGTCCTTTAGATAAAGTCACACCAGGGACATTGGGAGGTGAAAGTCTAAAAGAATACCACAGAAATTAGGTCATCATTCATTTTCTATTTCCTAATTAAATGACACTAAAGATTCCCAGTCTTTCCAGTCATGCCAGAATCCCTTAGCAGGAGGAGCAGGCTTTTCTTCCAGCCTCCAAGAAAATGTATTTTTGTTTGTTTGTTTTCTGCTCACAAACGCATTTAGAAAGGCAGCATTCAGCTGGGCGCGGTGGCTCATGCCTGTAATCCCAGCACTTTGGGAGGCTGAGGCGGGTGGAACACTTGAGGTCATGAGTTTGAGACCAGCCTGGCCAACATGGCGAAACCCTGTCTCTACTAAAAATACAAACAAATAGCTGGGCATGGTGGCGCGTGCCTGTAGTCCCAGTTATTCAGGAGGCTGAGGCAGGAGAATTGCCTGAACCCAGGAGGTGGAGGTTGCGGTGAGCCGAGATTGCGCCATTGCACTCCAGCCTGGGTAATAAGAGCGAAACTCCGTCTCAAAAATAAATAAACAAATAAACAAACAAACAAATAAATAAAAAAGAAAGAAAGGCAGCATTCAACTCAGCCCCTAATAGATGGAACACATGCCTCATCTGGTGTCAGGGGCTGCAAAGTTGGCCTTTCCACCCAGAACAGGATTTCCCTACCTTTCCTTCTGTCTAGCATTGTGTGGAAGAGTTCCAAAACCAGGAAGACCTCAGAGGTCATCTGGTCATTCAATTCCTTTGCAGGTGAAAAAACCAAGGCCCAGACAGGAGTGAGACATGCTGCCCAGGGTCAGGTGAGCGTGAACCACGGCATGCCAGAGGTGTCCAATCTGCTTTCTCAAAGCAGACAAACACAGCCCTGGTGCAGGAAAGAATCAACTCAAGAGGTCAGGCTCTTGCCCTCCGTGACTGGGTGGTGATGTCTATGCCCTTGGAATGTCCCACCTAAGAGGGGTGTTTTTGCTTGCTTGGGGGCTTTGATCACAGGACAGTCTGACAATGTGATGTATGTTGGGGACTTTGGGACATACCATCACAATTCTGACCTCCAACTGGAAACTAAAAGCACAAGCTTTTCACAGCAGCTGGAAACTGAGGGTGAGCCAGGCAGGGGGTGCGTGATCAAGTGTGTGATCAGAGTATTGTCACACTCATATGGGTAGAGGGTAGCACTGCCAGTGACTCCACGGGGAGAGGACAACTGGAAGCTCCACCTCTGGACCCTCCCAGACCTCGCCCTTGGCTTCAATTTTGTCTGGCTCTAATTTGTGTCCTTTTGCCAGAATAAAACTGTAATCCTAAGTGTGGGGCTTTTCTGAGTTTTGTGAGTTGTTCTAGTGAATTATTGAACCTGATGGGGCAGTGAGAACCCATGAATGGATGAGGGTGGGCTGGGGAGCCCTGAATATGCAGCTGATGTCTGCAGGGAGGGCAGTCGACCGGAGGCCTGTGCCCTTAACCTGAAGTTTGCCCCAACTCCAGGCAGCTCCTGAACGAAAGCACATCTCCTAAATTAAAGCACAGCCATGGCAACAGAAATCCTTGGGAGCAGGTCCTTGAAGTCTCTGCCACCTGAACAGCTGGAAACAAGGATCTGGAAGTGGGCCCCCATCCTGCTTTGGTGCAGGTGGACCTTGCAGTGGCAGGTAGAGGGAGACATCGGCTGTGGAAGACTGAGGCGGGTTCCAGACTGGCAAGCTCATGCAACAAGACCATTCCCATCCTGCTCATCTCAGTACATACCCAGAAGAGGGAAAATGTGAGGAAGGAGAAAGGGCAAAGGACTCTATTAGAAAACTCATCCCGGACCCTCATTCAATTCCGTTTAAGAAAACACCTCCTACCTCTCTAGCAGCTGATGACCTCCGCTTAGTGTCAAACAGAAGCATCTCCTATTAAGCAATCAAATACACATGACCCAGGTGCTCCTCCTCATAAAATTTAACTTGCATCTGCATCTAATCAAGTCATTAGCTATAACCTTAAATTTGTAGAGAATCCAGTTGAAGGAGTAAGTATAGTGACACCATGAGAAGCAATTAGACAAATGTAAATGATGTCTGTAGGAAAAGTAGTTTTGGTCTCTTCAAAAAGTCAGTGTCATGAAAAAAATAGTAGTAATAGAGGAACTGTGATAGGATAAAAATAAATTTATGATTCATAACCAAATGCATTCAGCATTACTTGATTTGCATAAACCAGCAAAAAAGGACATTTGCCACAATTAAAGAAGGTTGAATATATAAGTTTTTAGATGATGTTGAAAAAGTACTATTAATTATTTAGTTATGATAATGGACTTGGGATTAGTAAGAAAATATGTCAATTTTTCAGAGATGCATGTGGAAATATTTAGGGGTAAAATGTCGTGAAGTTTATATTTACCTTTAAATACTTCAGATACATATTTACCTTGAAATGCTTCAGTGCTCACGTTTTGCAATATTGACTTTGGAATTATGTAAATGTTTTACATAATTATGAAAACAAAATTAAATTTAAAAATGCTAACCAACTAAAAATGAAAATGAAATAAATGAACCCAACTGTAGGCGAGTTGACACAGAAAAGGATTATTTTAAGTGACTTTTATGAAACCCAGTGTTTTGACTGTAAATATTGGGCATGTGGACAAAAAACAACAAAGAAATTTTAAAATAAATTCAGTGTTGCTACTAATAACAGTGGTATTGTTATTTTTAAAGCATTAACAAACATTCTATCTATCTAAAATATATATACAATGCAATGCAAACATTGCTAATGTAATCAGGAACTAAGATTTTTCAGCGTAAGAGAAATAGGATTCAAAAATTAAAATCAAAGAAAAATTGAAATCTTCTAAATTAACTGGAAACAATTTTTCCATTTCATTTTTCTCTTAAAAAACTCATATTCCCTAGCTTTGTCCTTTCAAAAAACTACAGGCACTAACAACAGCGCAGTGAGCATTCTTGTGCCCAGTTTACTGGTCTTTTAACACCATTTCCCATTAAACTGAACCAAGGCCCAGCAGGGCACGGTGGCTTACACCTGTAATCCCAGCACTTCAAATTCAAGACCAGCCCAGCCAACATGGGGAAACCCTGTCTCTATTAAAAATGCAAAAGAATCAGCCAGGCATGGTAGCACATGCCTGTAATCCCAGCCACTCAGGAGGCTGAGGCAGAAGAATCACTTGAACCCAGGAGGTAGAGGTTGTGGTGAGCTGAGATCACACTACTACACTCCAGCCTGGGTGACAGAGTGAGACTTGGTCTCAAAAAGAAAAGGAAAAGAAAGTAGAAAAGAAAAGAACCAAGGCCCCTGGAGAGAGAGTGGATTCCACATCTTGCACAGGACATATACAATATACAGGAAGTACACGAGATGAGCTGCAAAGTCTTAAAAGAAGGAAACTGAGCCTACTGGGGTCATGTACAAAGGACATAAGAGCTAAGATAAAAGAAAGTCACAGTTCAACAATAAGATCATTCTAGCCTTGAAAAGTATAACTGCAGTGTAGTTAAACAGGTACAATATTAAAAATCCACTAGTTTGGAATAATACTGAAAATGAAACACATTACCTTGGGAGACTACTAGGGCAACAATTGACTGTACTGAAAATAGGTGAGTAATGGCAATGAATCCAGTGTGTTTATTTTTTTCTACATACCTTGAAGATAATCCTTGAACAAGAATCCAGTGTTTTGTCTGATTTTTCCATACATTTTTAAGGTGACCAAACAAAAGAACTAATAAATGCAGAATAACAGAATTAGAAAAAGAATATTTTCAACCACTAATTAGACAATGGCTCTGAAATGATTTATAACAGATGGGTTCACTGACAACCCGGACACACAAAGAGAGAGCAACAGGCAGGAAGTGCACGGCATCACTGATACAGTTATTTTTGCCAAAAATGGAATTGGAGTCTGATCAAGCTTTTAGATCTAACTATTAATTTACAAAAAGTGTAGGAACAGTGGAATACTTAAGCAACATCATTGGATACAATTAGGCAATGCTGGAGTGTAGCAAGACCTACAGGACAAAAAACTTTTTTTTTTTTAAACAAACCCAAGAAAACAAAAAGAAGAAGGGAAAATAGTTAAAGACTGAAGAGACGTCGCAACCAGGCGCAGTATGTGGACCTTGTTTGGATACTAAATAAAAACACACCAACTGTGACAAAGAATCTATAAGAAAAGCATGGAATTGGAATACTGATAATATTGGGTACTATAAAAGAATTCTTCATGTTTAAGGTGTGATAAGAATGATTTCTTAGAAGAACATATTAATTACTGACAAATAAAGGGGATGTTTGGATTTGCTTTTTTTTTTTTTTTTTTTAAGACAGGCTCTTTGTCCAGCCTGGCTAGAGTGCATTGGTTCAAGTATAGCTCACCGTAACCTCAAACTCCTGGGCTCATGCGATCCTCCTGCCTCAGCCTCCCTAGACTGACTACACGTGTGTACCACCACACCCAGCTAATTAAAAATTTTTTTTATGGAGACGGGGTTTGCTATGTTGTCTAGGCTGGTCTCCAGTTCCTGGCCTCAAGTGATCCTTCTGCCCTATGGCTTCCCCAAGTGCCAGGATTACATGTAATCTTCTCTTGACCTTGGAAATGAATCCACTGCCATGCCCTGCCAGATTTGCTTTAAGTAATCAAGTGGGACAGAATGAGAGGACCAAGTAAAATGGAATTGGCCATATATTGGTAACGGTGCAAAATGGATAATAGATATACAGGGACACCTTCTACTATTCTTTCTCATTTTGTGTATATTTGTAACTATCCATAACAAAAGGTTTTCAAAAATCTGTCAGGCAAATTAAAAAAGATGAACACAAATATGTATGATAAAATGTGAAATGTCAAATTCTAGCTGATGAGCATATGGATGTTTATACTTTCTAGTGTTTGAAAATATTCACAATAAAAATACAAAGGAAAAGAAAATATTTACAATAGTAAGCAGACGTTTTTTTCCTTGAGATGGAGTCTTACTCTGTCCTCCAGGCTGGATTGCAGTGGTGTGATCTTGGTTCACTGCAGCTTCCACCTCCTGGTTTCAACCAATTTTCATGGCTCAGCCTCTCAGTAGCTAGGACTACAGGCATATACCACTATGCCTGGCTAATTTTTTATTTTTAGTAGAGATGGGGTTTCACCAAGTTGCCCAGGCTGGTCTTGAACTCCTGACTTCAAGTGATCTGCCTGTCTCGGCCTCCCAAAGTGCTGGGATTACAGATGTGAGCCTTTTTTTTTTTAAAACAGGGTCTTGCTCTGTTACCCAGGCTGGAATGCAGTGGCATAATCTCAGCTCATTGCAGCCTTGATTTCCATGGCTCAAGTGATCCTCCCCACTCAGCCTCCTCTGTAGCTGGGACTACAGGCACATGACACCAGATGCCTGGCTAATTTTTTAATTTTTTTGTAGAGATGGGATTTTGCCATGTTGCCCAGACTGGTCTCGAACTCTGGGGCTTACAGGAATGAGCCACCCCATCTGGTGTCAGTAAGCAGAATTTTATTTTATTATTTTTTTCAAGACAGAGTCTCGCTCTGTCACCCACGCTGGAGTGCAGTGGCGCAATCTCAGCTCACTGCGACCTCCGCCTCCCAGGCTTAAGGGATTCTCCAGCCTCAGCCTCTCTAGTATCTGGGATTATAGGCATGCATCACCATGCTCAGCTAATTTTTGTAATTAAGCAGAATTTTAAAAGCACTTAAGCCAGGGGTGTCCAATCTTTTGGCTTCCCTGGGCCACACTGGAAGAAGAAGAATTGTCTTGGGCCACACACAAAATATACTAACACAAATCATAGCTGAAGAGCTTTAAAGAATTGCAAAGAAGTCTCATAATGTTTTAAGAAAGTTTACAAATTCGTGTTGGGCCACATTGCAAACTGTCCTAGCCTGCAGGTTGGACAGGCTTGACTTAAACCCAGCCAGGATTCAGAGCAGTGTCAGGCTAGAGGGATTATGAAATATGGCTACAGACACCTAATGCTGGCAGTTACCAGTAATCTACACCCACATTCAATACAAATGACAGAGTTCACCAAAAATATTCAAATATGAATTACTAAATTATGAATGGAAAGAAAAAACAGGGACCTAGAGAAAAGGATTCCATCTGACTAAACAGTGAAAACCTATTTATTATACTTACTGCAACCCCGTAGAAGCTCAAAAGTTTTCTGATACGGAGCTCTATTATACAGAGTTATAAATAAACCAAGACAAAGCAGCTAACCTGCTTGTTACTCAAACACATTAACCAGACTCTGACATCAGTAGCTGTTGCAAAACCACTGCTTATCGACCGAGATCCATGGTCACGGCATAGTCTCATATCCTTTTTGCCCACTGATAAGGATCTTCTTCATACCTGATGATGACGCACTGGTTCTCTCTGTCAATGATCATGTTTCTGTACATATTATCTGCAAGGGCGTAGATATGTGGTGGGTTTTCATACTGTGCCTAGAAAAGCAAAAAATAATAATACATAAATAATAATAAAAAAATAAAATCATGGTCAGATAGGCAACACATCTCTTTCCCTGAATTTGGAAATGAATTCAAGCACTATAGTTCCACTTCCTATAATTCCATCTTAAAGGTTGCATGATACAAGAATTCATAAAATTTCCTAGGTCATCAAGAGTTACACCCTCACAAAATTAAGATGGAATTTACGAGTCTTCCGTAGGCATACTCATGATTCAGCCTTCCGGATGTGCCCTGCGTCTTCAGACACTCCAACACCCTACCCTTCCACCCACACACACCTCTGCAGTTGGCAGTCCATTTCTAAATGTTTCTGTAGACACTTGGGCAACAGGTCTTAGGAGAGGCCTGCCACACACCTAGATCTGACTTCCACCAGAATTCCAAATTCCTATGTAAGTTTTTCTAAGAGGCCACGTTGTAGATTCTGGAGCCTCAGAAGGAATTAGGTGAGATTATCTATGGATCAGGAAAAATACCTAAAACTTTCCATAAGAAGAGGGCAAGGAGGTGTGGTTCTTTAAAGGGATAAGCCAGTTTGTTTCATCTCTACTGGAAACAAAAAAATCCTAAAATCCTACCACACTAAGATGTTCTCCTGGGTTTGTGATTTCATCTTATAGGATATCTTAGCTATGCACAAATATCAAACTAAATACATTTTCTATGCTTAATAAATTCTCAGGCTGACTTCAGCCCTGCTTTATTCAATCTCTTGACATGCACCTTCATCACAACCTCAAAAATTACTAAAAAGAGAAATACTTTGTTGGGTATATATGGGGAAAGAACGCTCCTAGCCTGTAAGCACTCCAAGCTACTTGGTAGGCTGAGGCAGAAGAGTCATGTAAATCCTAGGGCTTGGAGTCTAATCTCTACAAAAAAATTTTTTTAATTAGCTGGGTGTGGTAGCACTCGCCTGCAGTCCTAGCTACTTGGGAGGCTGAGGTCGAAGGATAGCTTGAATCCAGGAGTTGGAGGATGCAGTGAGCTACAATTGTGGGAATAATGGCGTCCAAGCTGCAAGTCTCACAATGTAAATGACGGATGGGAAAACAATTTGACAAGGTAGAGTGATACACAAAGGTAAAGCTTAACTTACTTAACCCATTTTATTGTGAAATAACTTACTATAGAAAAGGGGTCCTGGCTAGAAGTTGTGCTCACTGCCATGTTCTGGAAGATGAGAGTCTGGTGGGGAGGGGTTAAGACAAGGGGGCTTTGTATCCGATACCCAGTGTTCTTCCCAAGTTGTGGGCAGGGGGCTCATAGCGGGAAGTACCCAGTGAGGGCTGCAAGCTATGCCTAGACCTGGTAAATGAAAGAACCCTGCGCAGGAACCAGAACATGTTCTCCCTGCCGTAACCTTATGGTCAGAACTGGATGTCTGTAGGGGACCTCAGGATATGGATTTACATGGGCTTCCAGTCCATACTGCTTGTGCAGGATTATTATAATTTAACAGAGTTTAATTGAGCAGAGAATGACTCGTGCATGTGGCCGCCCTGGAATAAGAAAAGGTTCAGAGTCTCCAGTGCTGCCATATGCTGTAAGATTTAGGGGCAGAAAAAGGAAAGCCATGTACAGAAAATGGAAGCGAGGGCCGGCCCTGGCTCACACCTGTAATCTCAGCACTTCAAGAGGCCCAAGTGGAAGGATTGCTTGAGGTCAGGAGTCCGAGATCAGCCAGGCCAACGCGGCAAAATCCCATCTCTACTAAAAATACAAAAATTAGCCAGGCATGGTGGTGCATGCCTATAATCCCGGCTACTCAGGAGGCTGAGGCAGGAAAACTCCTTGAACCTAGGAGGTGGAGGTTGCAGTGAGCTGAGACCGCACCACTGCATTCCAACCGGGGTGACAGAATGAGAGTCTGTCTCAAAAAAAAAAAAAAAAAAAAAAAAGAGAATATGGAAGTGAGGTACAGAAACAGCCAGATTAGTTACAGTTTGGAGTTTGCCTTATTTGAACACAGTTTGAATTGCTGGCCACCTTTGATTGGCCAAAACTCAGTGATTAGCAGAAGAGTAGATTATAGTTTGTTTATACATCTGGTTAGGCTATACTTCACTGTGTACAGAGAGACATTTAGGACTGGCGTGGTGGCTCATGCCTATAATCCCAGCACTTTTGGAGGGCAAGGCCAGAGGATCACTTGAGCCCAGCAGTTCCAGATCAACCTGGGCAACATAGTGAGACCTTCTCTCTACAACAAAGAAACAAAATTAGCTAGACATGGTGGCGTGCACCTGGAGTCCCAGCTACTCGCTCGGGAAGCTGAGGTTGGGGGATGACTTGAGCCCTGGAGGTAGAGACTGCAGTGAGCCAAGATCATGCCACTGCACTTTAGCATGGGTGACAGAGACCTTGTTTCAAAAGAAAAAAGAAAAGTAAAAAACATTTAGACTAAACTTAAAATATGTAAGGAGGCAGCTTTAGGCTAAACTTCATTTAACAATTCCCCTCTTGCACTTTTTTTGTTTTTAAATAGAGACAGGGTCTCACCATGTTGCCCAGGCTGGTCTTGAACTCCTGGGCTCAAGTGATCCTCCTACCTTGGTCTCCCAATATGCTGGGATTATAGGCATGAGCCACCACACCCAGTCCAATTTCCCTCTTTTGGTCATCTTCTCAATTTTCAGATACCGACCAAAACTTTAGGCACTAATGTCACTCTGTCACCATTGTAAAGATGTACTTATTTGCTCTCAAATATCATTGAGAAATAGCAGAACAGTGGGGTTTGTAAAATGGGAAGAAAGACTTTAGGTTACTTTTTGTAAGGGTTAAAGTAGAGGGGACCTCCTCCTGCTGGCATCTCCTGGTCTGTTTCTTTAAAGTTTTGATTATGTCACATTTAACATGAGTGACCCATGTTGGTTTGGTCTGGTCTATTAGGGGTTAGTGCATGAATTTAGTCCAAAACAATGGCCTCTCATAATTTTGTTAACAATTCTCCTCTTGGGAGGCTGAGGCAGAGAACTGCTTGAACCTGGGGGGCGGAGGGTGCAGTGAGTTTAGATAGAGCCACTGCACTACAGCCTGGGCAACAGAGCGAGATTCTGTCTTAAAAAAAAAAAATTCCCCTTTTTAGGTCAGGTTCTCACTAGGTGAGACTGTCACCAAAACTTTAGGCCTTAGTGTCCATCTCAGTTACCATCATTTTGGGGTTCTGGTCTCAAGTGCACAATTATCTTTAATGACTCTGAAAATTAGAAAGTAGAGGACTGTAAGAAAGACAGGATGATGGAAAATGGAAGGAACCAGAGTGGCGAGGAAGCTACGGGCAGTAGGGGAAAGGTATGGGCAAGTCATTGCCCAGTAAGGCTTCAACACTGCTGAACTGTCATACTTGACCCTTGCATGTCACTCTGTATTTTCCAAATGGTTTCCCATCTATGGACTTATTGAACCTCTCAGCTATCTATGAGAAAACTAGAGTAGGCATTTCCTTTCCCTGATTCTTCTCTTCCCTGAGACTCTCAAAGTCATCAGCACCTGACTTCAACTCCTAGTTCCACCACTTAGTAGATTTTAGTACTTCACTTCTCTGAGCCTCAGTTTCCTCATCTGTGAACTGGAGATAGACGCTGTAACACAGCCAGCATCCAGGGCTGTTTCATTATTGTTGCAAGTGTAACATAGTACATGGCACTCAGTAAATACTAGTTTTACAATAATCTGTTACCATTAGCAGTAAAATTAAGCATATTTTTTAGAAATGATACATTTCTTTAAAGAGAACACTTCAAAAGATAAATGGTCTAAAAGGGATGTGTATAGAGCAACCCTTTTCAGAAAACTGGAGAGAAACACACATGCACCGCACTTCCATCTACAGCGTCTTGGCTGACATAGAGGACGCTGAGCCAGCTCTGTGCGCCTGCTGATCAGTGCACTAGGGCAGGGCCAGCCTCTGCTCACAGTGTTTCCCTTGTGCTGGGCTCCCATAAAGGCAGCATTATCAAAGGTCTTTCGCGTGGCAGCCTCCTTCGGCTCCAGCGACCAGCACCATTCATCTGGCAACAATGGGGTGGGCTCTTGCTCCGGGTAAATTGCCTTCCACTTCAACTGATGAATTTGTGTGGGCTCTCTTTTGTTTGCTTTTTAGGGGTCAGGATTAATGAATGCTCTTGTGCTTCTGCTGCAAAGAGGGAAGGAAAATGAAAGAAAAAGATGCAGAGGTGGGGAGGCCTGGGGAAGTGATGAACCAAAGAAGAAAATATATTAAGGAGAATTACAGCTTCCATTATTATGACACAACTGAAATGGCTATGGAGCTGATTTTGAATAGGGACCAGGGTCAAATTAATAAATGAAGTAACACAAGATTCATTTTTCATGTTCAAGTCATAGTTATAGTTTAACAACAGTTCTGATTCTGCAAATCAGTACCCATAGCTCTAATTTTTTTTCACCTAAAACTGATTTTTATTCCTTAAGAGTTTTGTGCCATATGTGGAAGCAGGAAGATCCCTAAGCTGTAGGTCCAACATCCCATTTACTCATTTTTTATGAAAATAATGCAAATATTAGACATTCCTAAGTTTTGAGCTGTGCTCTAAAAAGGAGATCATTGGTCAGGCATGGCAGTTCATGCCTGTAATCCCAGCACTTTGGGAGGCTGCGGCAGGTGCATCACCCGAGGTTAGGAGTTCGAGGCCATCCTGACCAACATGGTAAAACCCCGTCTGTACTAAAAATACAAAATTAGCTGGGCCTAGTGGCACATGCCTGTAATCTCAGCTACTCGAGAGGCTGAGGAGAAGAATCGTTTGAACCTGGGAGGCGGAGGTTGCAGTGAGCTGAGATTGTGCCATTGCACTCCAGCCTGGGCAGCAAGAGCAAAATTCCATTTCAAAAAAATAAATAAATAAAATTAAAATTAAAAAATAAAAATAAAAAAAAGCAGATCATTAAAATAAACAATGTCACTTAAGTTTTCCCAATAAGTAATACATGATTGAAAAAAAAAAGTGTAGAAGTACTACTAACTTCAGGAAAAACAATGTCTCCATCATAAAAGCCCTAAATAAGGAAGTAATTCATGTGACATGTAACTTACCGCTCCTTGGTACATTTCAATTTCCTTGTCTCCAAAATATGGCATCTGCTTGAAAGGATTGACTGAGATTAATACAGATCCTATATATGTCTGAATTTAAACTCAGTTAAGGTCCATCATTAATCTTCATAGCTACACATTTTTCAAATTAATAATCAGACGTTATCAGGAATTCGTAATGACTATCCAAGTGGAAAGATTGTGTACTTGTTTTCTAAAAGATTATAAATAAAGACAAAAGCAATCATCCAACTAGCATAGGCTTTGTTCCTCCTCAGGAAGACTAATGAATTTAATTATCAAGCTACTACAAAATGAAATCATTATTTTAAATGATTAAAGCACATTCTTTCAAGATTGTTAACATGTACAGAAAGGAGAAAAGAAAACAAAGCAAAAATGGCCAAAGAGTGAAAAAAGCAGTTACCAGTCCTCCCCTCAAAAGATACGCACTTTTTCCTTTGAACTTTCGTATCTGTTAGGTACACTAAAAGCATATTCATCAGCCAGGCTCAGTGGCTCACGCCTGTAATCTCAGAACATTGGGAGACCAAGGTGAGCAGATCATTTGAGGTCAGGAGTTCAAGACCAGCCTTGCTCACATAGTGACACCCCATCTCTACTAAAAATACAAAAATTAGTGGGGCGTGGCAGCACACACCTGTAATCCCAGCTACTCTACTTGGGAGGCTGAGGCAGGAGAATCGCTTGAACCTGAGAGGCGGAGATTGCAGTGAGCAGAGATCTCGTCTCTACATTCTAGCCTGGGTGACATAGCAAGACTCTGTCTCAGAAAAAAAAAATTCATCTACTCATTTACAAATACAGGGATACAAGATGAACTAACAGCTCTGTTCTCCAGAAGCTTAGAGGAATTAAAAGGCATCAATAAGGTAATTTCCTGGCCAGGTACAGTGGCTCATGCCTGTAATCCTGGCACGTTAAGAGGCTGAGGTGGGTAGATGGCTTTAGGCCAGGAGTTTGAGGCCAGCCTGGGCAACACAGTGAAACTCCATCTCTAAAAAACAACAACCACAACAACAAAAAATCAAAAATATTAGCTGGGCATGGGGGTATGTGCCTGTAGTCCCAGCTACTTGGGAGGCTGAGGTGGGATGGCTTGTGGCCAGGAGGCAGAGGTTGCAGAGAGCCTATATCAGAGGTTACAGCAAGCCAAGATCACGTCACTGCATTCCAGCCTGGATGACAGAGAAAGATCTTGTCACAGAACAACAGAAACAATCATAAATAAAGTAGTTTTCAGAGAAGAAAATTATAAACCCACCTACATCAGGTTTAGGGAAAGAAAGTATTATTTCTGCTTGGAGAATCCAAGAAGGCCTCTCAGAGAGGCTATATTTACCCTGGAACTTAAAATTTTAACACAACATATTTTGATATGCCAAAATACATCAAGACTTACGATCACATGAAAAATATTTCCATTTATTCATTCAACTATCAACTAATTTGAATTGGGTGCTTACTTAACATGCCAGGCACCGTTTTAGATGTTCAGGATATGACGGTGAACAAAATAAACAGAATAGAAAAAACTCCTTGACTTCATGGAGGGAAAAAAACGAAACAAACACCGCACACATTCGAAGCTGTTTCTTTCAATGATCGATTAAGGTGTTTGGAAATTTTACAAATAAATTGTTAAACAGAAAGTTATTTACAAATATATATCTTTAGATAAAGACTTAAAACTACGAGATTTCCTCCCACAGGCGGAAATTTTTATATTTACATGTTAAGACCTGTGTAGCCCAAAAACCAGCCCAGGTGTTGAGTCAGATGGGCTGGTGCTGATAGAGATAAAACAGGATCTATGTAACAGCCTCACTGTAAGTAAATGAAATAATTATAAAACGCTCAGCACCGTGTCTGAGCATAGCACACAGTAGTGGCTTTTCCCTTAATATCCTCTAAGGTGCATGTTTTATCATGGTAATATCTCAAATTATGATGGATCTTTCAAGTGTGGCTTCTTAACATGACAGGCGCTGTTTCAGAGGCAATGGTTTGTTAGTTTCTATTAGACACAGTGTTATTATTATTATTACTGAATATAAATCAATGTGAGATGGATCATATTATCAGATAATTTTTTTTTTTTTTGAGACGGAGTTTCGCTCTTGTTACCCAGGCTGGAGTGCAATGGCACGATCTCGGCTCACCGCAACCTCCGCCTCCTGGGTTCAGGCAATTCTCCTGCCTCAGCCTCCCGAGTAGCTGGGATTACAGGCACGCGCCACCATGCCCAGCTAATTTTTGGTATTTTTAGTAGAGACGGGGTTTCACCATGTTGATCAGGATGGTCTCGATTTCTTGACCTCGTGATCCACCCGCCTCGGCCTCCCACAGTGCTGGGATTACAGGCGTGAGCCACCGTGCCCGACCTCAGATAATTTTTTTAAAGAAAATATTTTAAATTATTGTGTATATACAAAGGAGAGCATGCAGGATTACTTGATTGTGATTTTACTATGCTTTGTCACTGACCAAAAAGATCTTCAGACTTGAAAGGGGTTGAACATGAATTGCTATTAGGGAAGATGAGGTGGTTTTAAGACCAATCCAGCGGTGTCCAGTTCTGGTCTAGAGACAGGTCATAGTGCTGAGACAAAATGCTGATGAGACAGTGAGCCATGATTGAAAATTACTGAAGAGTTATGGAAGCAGGGCCGTGGAAAATGTATTCCCAATAGCCAAAGTTAGATGAGGCCAATGATAGATTAGTGGCTTGCTTTGTTTGAGGTAAAATTTAGGACATAAATGTACTGTTAAAATTATCAAGCAGGTAAGGCGTCCATGATGCCATAGCCACGACTCGATAAGGGGGGATAAAATTAATCCAACACATCTACACTTACATCTTAACACCGAATAACAACCCTATTTTACTTCAGGTTGACTATTCCTTATCCAAAATGCTTTTTTCAGATTTTGGAACGTTTGCATGACACTCACCAGTTCAGCATCCCTAACCCAAAAATCCAAAATCTGAAATGCTCTGATGAGCATCGAGTCAATTACCAAAACGTTTCAAACTTCGCAGCATTTCAAATTTGGAATTTTTAGAGTAAGGTTACTTAATCTGTACAGGCAAACTGGGGCATGGAGAAATTTTAAAAGTTGCTTAAGGTCACAAACTATCAGTGGCAGAGCTATGATTCAAACTCGAGCACTCTGGATCCTGAGCCCATACTCTTAATCAACAAGCTACAATGTCTAAGATAAGCAGGTACTGTTGTGTTAATGTTATTATTCTTGGTAGCCAGATTTAGCAAATAAAAATACTAGTATACCTAGTTAAATTGGAAAGTCTTTCAAACAAGAATTTTTTTTAAGTATAAGTATGTCCCAATTAAGTATGTTCCCCAATAACATTGGGTACATACTTATAGTGAAAAGTACCTTGATTATTGAAAATGCAAATTTAACCAGCACTCCTGAATTTTATCTGGCAACTTTAAACTGGAAGTTTAATGCAGGGTGAATGGGGGACTGAACGGGATAGCTTTAGGTCCTCTTCTAAGTTAGATTCTGTGATGCTTTGCATACTCAAAAACCTACTTCCCTTAGGTGGATTTCTCAAGTATCTTTTTCAAATGGTAAGGACCTAATCAAAACTGAATGAACGAGCTGTGTGTGGTGCCTCCAGCCTGTAGTCCTAGCACTTTGGGAGGATGAGGCTAGTGGATTCCTTGAGCTCAGGAGTTTAAAACCAGCCTGGGCAATCTAGTGAGACCTCTTCTCTACGAATTTTTTTTAAAAAATTATCCAGGCATATTGGTGTGTGCCTGCAGTCCCAGCTATTCGGGAGGCTGAGGTGGGAGGATTGCTTAAGCCCAACAGGTCAAGGTTGCAGTGAGCCTTGATCATGCCACAGCACTCCAGCCTGGGCAACAGAGCCAAACAATTAATGAATGAGGTAATAATGATTCTTATGGCAAACCCAATTTTTAAGAAATACAACCATCTTCACTTCAGAAGAGGAAGATGTTTATTTCACGTCTACATCCATCCCCAGGGAAAAACAAACAGGAAAATAAGCTCATTCCATGGAGGAGGGTACTCCTTCCCTCAGTTGTAAAGGGAATGTGGTTGCTGCCACCTTATCCTAGATAAATTGATTACTGCACACGAAGAATAAAGGGCTGCTCTCAGGACATCAGCCAAAGGTACCAGCTCCCCACCAATTCCTTGGTTACCCAATAAATATGAATTGAGTTGCATACGAGCTCCTAAAGTAACTAACACTTTAAAAACTGTTAATCTGCTACATAAAGAGACAGATAGCTCATAAAGTCTTGATTTTTCACTAAGTAGGTTATATATATTCTGATAAGGGCCTGGTTAAGGAGACATGAAAAAAAAAATTCTTTTTCTTAGAAGAGAAAAAAAAGACAACAAAAGAAAAAAAAAACCAAAAACAAACAAAAAAATACTTCCTTTGGACTATTTTAAGCCAATCCTGAATCAATGATTACAGCTGGAATGAAATGAAGAGGGAAATCTGTATCTGCTCCCTAAATTTATCAGTAGGGTTCTTGAGGGTAATATTATTTGAGAAGATACCTAAAAACTAAAGTTTGGTTTAAAATGCTTGTTTCTGTTTGGGTGCTATAATCACAACACTGTGGGAGGCCAAGCAGGATGACTGCTTGAGTCCAGGAGTTCGAGACCAGCCTAGGCAATATAGTGAGAGCCCGTCTCTCAAAAAAAAAAAAAAAATTTGTGAAGCATGGTGATCTGTACATGTAGTTCCAGCTACTTGGGAGGCTGAGGTGGGTGGATCGCTTAAGCCTAGCAGGGCAAGGCTGCAGTGAGCTGTGATTGTGCCATTGCTCTCTAATCTAGGCGACAGAGCAAATAAAATAAATACAATGAAATGGCTGTTTGTACAGAAAAACTAAACAAGAAAAACTGAGACAAGAGAATTTAATTCAAACAAAATAAACACCTTGTAGTTATTTCAGGTGAGAGTTTGAATACTTGTTTATCTAAACAATTTTCACCTTTTCCACTTTGCTATGCCCGCAGAGGCCTCAGCTGTTTTCCAGAGATCTGTGCTCTCCTGCCGGTTTGGGAACTCCAGGTAATTCCAACAATACTCACTCCCACTCCCTATTACATAATTCAGGTGTGCCTCTGGGAAAAGCCATTCCGATCTTTGTTCCTACCCACATAATCCTTGGTGGTGAAGGTGTGGCCTAGGGTTAATGCCTGAAGATATGAAGCTATGACACCAAAAAGGAGGAAAAAAATAAAGCAAATGCCAATTATTTAAAAGACTCCAGGAGACAGAAGGGACCCAAGATATCTTTAATTGACGGGTTCCTGAATGCCTGTCCATGGTTCTACAAGTTTTCATTGACCTGCAGCAGGATTGACAAAAAAAGAAACAAGGCACTAAATTTTTCATGAAGCTTAATTTATCAATATAAAGAAACTGTCCTTTATTCTTAGATTATTTCCTCCCTACATTTTGGTGTAAAAATATTCTTTCTTCTGTGAAATGTGATGGTAGTACAACTTTCAAATATTTGTTTTTAATAGTCTTATTAGGCAATGCTAAGAGTCAAACTTTTAAAATCTATTTTAATAGTCAGTGAATTTCCCAAAACCACCTACGCTGGTCAAGTGGACTTCCCCAGGTTCATCTCTGAGGTGGCACAGGGAGGTAAGGTGACTTGCCCAGAGTCACGTGGAGAATGGGTGGGCTGGAACTTCAGGCTTTGCCTCCAGCCTAGCGTCTGTCTTGCTATATAGCACGCTGCCCCTCCAGTGAACTGGATGCCGGGGCCAGATCTCACTTGGAACAACTACGCCGCTTTGAACTCTATTGAGTCTGGCATAAATGTCTGGACTCCTAATTCAAGGATTAAAAATGCCAAACACACTTGAGTGCGCTCTTGGAGTTAAAACAAGTTTGGAGAAAGTTGGACCAAATGAGCATGGAGTACTTTGCACAGGAACTCTTTTGGTCAGTCAAGTGGCCAGAAATGCTCTCTCCCCATGCACAATAGAGAACACTGTAATGTTTTCCTCATATAGCTTACAATGTAATTGTAAGAAGTGTGGCAACATTAATGACAAACAGATGGCAAATTAAGTCTTCTTTGTCACAGGACAAATAACTTAAAAATATGGAGTTTTATTGGTAAACAATGTCAGCATTTTCTAAGCAGATTTTAATTTTTCCTAATGTAGAAAAAATGTGCATTCAGCCTGAATGCATTAGCAATTGATTGCTCCAAATGCTGACCTTCAATACAAGACAATGTGCTGGAATTAGATATAGAAGGGATAAAGTGAGCAATTTTATAACTTAATGCGAAATCAAGTCTCTTCGTCTTAACAATTAAACATAGGAGAGGAAAAAAACCCAACTCTTATTTATAGTAATGCCATTCTATTATAATATTCCCTTAACACTGAAGTGTTAAAGGATGCTTTTAACGTTTAGCAGAGCAAGATCTGCAGCTATACTCCTCGTATTATTTCATAAGCATCCATCAAGCTTCCTTCAAATCCGAAAGCTACTCTGTGGTAATGACAGAAAGCACATTTATGCTGGGCTTTCCATATATTGAGTGGGTAGAGAGTTCTAAAACATAAAATCATTAGTGGTCAAGTAACTCATTTCCTTGGTAGAACACACGATTAGTCGGTCATCGATTCAAAGGCATTAATTCAAAGGCGCATAAACAGCCCTCTCTGTGCGAGTCATTTAAAAACTCTGTTGTCTGAATTTAAAAAGCAAGTCTTGACAGTCAACAAATTGTCAACGAATACTTAATACAATGCACCATGCCAAAAATTATACAGGAAACCAAGAAATACATGAGGCAGGATGATGCCATTTGGGTTAAAATTAGCAAGAAAGCACACGTTTATGTACGGCCATATGTGGTTAAACTGAAAGCTCTACACCAAGACGTTAATTAAGAACTAACCTTTGGTGATGGGTTCCGGTATTGGAGAAAGTTGGACATTACTATAAATAAGAGTTGGGTTTTTTTCCTCTCCTATGTTTAATTGTTAAGAACTAACCTTTGGTGATGGTGACCTCGGTATTCTCCTTTTTGCTTGACTGCATGTTATGAGCCATGGTAAATGACTACGTATTGCTTTAAAGGGTTTTTATGTGTTGCTTCTTGAAGAAGATACACAAGACACAATCCCCGCTTCTGGTATTTTGGGAGTCAACAATCCTGATGGGGAGGAGTGAGGGAGCCTGGACTTAGGAGGGACTGACTACAGACATCATTTGTTTCTTTTCTTACCCAGTTTATCAAAAACCAAATTTTCACGTTTACAATGCAGCAAGTTGAGTCTACATTCCACGAACATTCCAAAATGGAATTTGTTCAACTACTAACACTCAGTGGAAATGAAGACTTCTATAGGCTTGTCAATCCTCCATTTATAATGGTTTCTGTGGCAAAATGCATTTTAATTTCCAATATATAACTTTACAGTTGGCTGGGCACGATGGCTCACGCCTGTAATCCCAGCACTCTGGGAGGCTGAGGCGGGTGGATCACGAGGTCAAGAGATCGAGACCATCCTGGTCAACGTGGTGAAACTCCATCTCTACTAAAAATACCGAAAATTAGCTGGGCACGGTGGCGCGTGCCTGTAATCCCAGCTACTCGGGAGGCTGAAGCAGGAGAATTGCCTGAACCCGGGAGGCGGAGGTGGCGGTGAGCCGAGATCGCACCATTGCACTCCGGCCTGGGTAGCAAGAGCGAAACTCCGTCTCAAAATAAATAAATAAATAAATAAAAAATAAATAAATAAATAACTTTACAGTTGAATTTTTGGAAAATTCTTCAGAAATATGGGAAGCACTTAATGCTTGCTTTGGTGTGTGGAAATAGTAACTCACGCTTACTGCTTACTTGCTGCATGTTCATTTCACCCTACAACAGCCTCGTGTGGGAGATTTTATTATTACTCCCATTTTACAGATATGGAAACCAAAGCACGGAGATCACAAAACTTATTAAGGTCAATAATATGCAGAGCAATGTTTGAAGCCAGACAGTCCAGGTCTACATCCTGCCACCCAGCTCCTTCTAATCAATTACCTGCCAGTTTTCATGTGCTGTGGGTGCGGCACCTAAAAGTGATTCAATTGTTTTCATGGTGATAAGTCCAGATAAAGTAAACATATTTCAGTATTATGACCAAATAAAATAAAAACTCACAACTGAACATAACTGTTTTCGTACAAGTAAATTAAAGGAAGCCCTGCACAGGTATCTGGAGCAAAAGTCAACACATTTTTTCTGCAAAGGGCCAGAAAGTAAATATTTGAGATTTTGCAGAGTCTGTTACAACTACTTAGCTCTACTACTGTAGTGTGAAAACAACCAGAGCATGGTCATATAACTAAACAAATGAGCATGGTCGTGTTTGAACAAAACTGCTGTTTAAACAATGCTGGTGGGAAGATTTTGTCAGCCATAGGTCGCCACCCTGATCCACAAGTTATATAAGTAAATAATAATGTAATGTATATTTCAGAATTGCTGAGTGTAGATTTTAAATGTTTACACCACACGCAATAAGTATGTGAAGTGATGGGTATGTTAATTAGCTTGATTTTATTATTCCAAAATGCATATCCATATTAAAACACCACATTGTTGGGCAGGGTGGCTCACATCTATAGGCCTAGCACTTCACAAGGCCTAGGCAGGTGGATTGCTTGAGCTCAGGAGTTTGAGACCACCCTGGGCAACATGGTGAAACCCTATCTCTACAAAAAATACGAAAAATTAGCCAGGCATCGTGGTATGTGCCTGTAGTCTAGCTACTCGGGAGCTAGACTGAGGTGGAAAGATCACCTGAGCCCAGGAAGCAGAGGTTGCAGTGAGCTGGGATAGTGCCACTGCACTCCAGCCTGGGTGACAGAGGGAGACCCTGTCTTAAAAAAATAAATAAATAAAAATAACGTTATATCCCACCACTGTATATGATTACTCTTTGTTATTTAAAAAAAAATAACTTTAGAAGGCCACGGAGGGCGGATCATGAGGTCAGGAGATCGAGACGATCCTGGCTTACATGGTGAAACCCCATCTCTAAAAAAGTAAAAATAAAATTAAATAATAAAAATAAATTTACTTATTTATTTATTTATTTTGAGACAGAGTCTTGCTCTGTCTCCCAGGCTGTAGTGCAGTGGCACGATCTTGGCTCACTACAACCTCTGCCTCCCGGGTTCAAGCAATTCTCCTGCCTCAGCCTCCCAAGTAACTGGGATTACAGGCATACTCCACCATACCTCACTAATTTTGCATTTTTAGTAGAGATGGGGTTTCGTCATGTTGGCCAGCCTGGTCTCAAACTCCTGACCTCAAGTGACCCACCCGCCTCAGTCTCCCAAAGTGCTGTAAAAATAAAATACATTTTTAAAATGATGCTATTATAATGTAGCCAATAAATCCAACTACATCTGTTAATCCTTGAAAACAGAGGTTTAGAGGTTTAACTGCATAGATATTGATACAATTCCCTTATAGTAAATAAGAAACAGCACAGTACTGGTCAGAATGGTGCAAATGCTTTGGAATAATGCTCTTGGGCTGGGCGTGGTGGCTCACGCCTGTAATCCCAGCACTTTGGGAGGCTGAGGCGGGTGGATCGCAAGGTCAAGAGATCGAGACCATCCTGGTCAACATGGTGAAACCCCGTCTCTACTAAAAATACCAAAAATTAGCTGGGCATGGTGGCGCGTGCCTGTAATCCCAGCTACTCAGGAGGCTGAGGCAGGAGAATTGCCTGAACCCAGGAGGCAGAGGTTGCAGTGAACCGAGATCGTGCCATTGCACTCCAGCCCGGGTAACAAGAGCGAAACTCTGTCTCCAAAAATAATAATAATAATAATAATGCTGTTAATTATTTAATAGTATTGTTTGCTAAATACCTCTGAAGTTGAATCCCCGTACTTACCAGTGATGGGATAGGCAGTCCCTGCAAAAGTTATTATTGCATAGGTTCCAGTGCTTTTAGCAATAGTCAAACAAGCAGTCTAAGTAATCACAGTATGCCACTGATGTGAAAACTATTCCTCCCCAAGCTTTTCGGGTTAAATTTCTAAGCTGTATATTGCATCAGTGGCAAAGACTCCACTTTTTAATAGGTCATCCATGACACCATACTTTTGGAAGACACCATCAGCATCAAAGGAAAACTTTTTGGCACTATTACACAGATTTAACACAGAGCTTTGCACGTCCATGACTAACTCTCACAATCGTTTCACTAGTGTATCTTTACATAGGTGCATCAAACAAAACTCTTCAATCCTATAGGAACTTAAGCAAACATCACAGTTCCCTGTTGATAACGAAGTCAACACACATTTGAATCAAATTTCCATTCTGCATTTTTTAAAGCTCCATAAAAAATGGCATCTGGCAATCTAAAATTAAAACATAAAGAACAACTCAAGAATGTCAGGCATTCTCAATAGTCGATCTTCACTTCTCACATTTCCTTTAGTATACATTAAAATGCAGAAAAACTGGCAAAAATTTTAAGCCTTTTAAGTCCAGACTTAAATGTCTCTGCTTTGTAATCAGGACGCATTATTGGTAGACCTTACAAACCAGGACTTCTAGGAAGGGCAGAGGTTTTAGATACCACATGCATGACTAGAGCATGTCAAAGGGACAATATTATGGATTATAATAGATAAATACTGGTTACATCTTTACTTTGTGAAATGCCAGGACAATAATCTGGCACCATCTTTGCCCTTTACACAGCCAGAACTAAGTGATATAAACATACAAAACCTCATTGTGAAATGCCGAAAACGATGTGCGCACACAGCATCCATCCAGACTTTCAGATGGCTCTTCTCAATCCAGGAATAAAGCCCCAAGTTCAAGTTTTTATTTTTATTTTTTATAATAGAGACAGGGTCTCCCTGCATTGCCCAGGATGGCCTGGAACTCCTGGGCTTAAGCAATCCTCCTGCCTTAGCCTCCCAAAGTGTTGGGATTGCACAGGTGAGCCACTGCACCCAGCATAAAGCCACAATTTAACTGTGGACATCATAGTACCACTTAGAAATGTCCAAAGAAGCCCATAAAGGATACAAAAATGTAGTCGTCCATGTATCTCTTCTTTAGATTCTCCACAATGGAGTTCTCCGTGATCTTGGAGAGCAGCACCATGTCGTCCACACCACTGTGCTTGACATTGTGGCTTTGCCAATGGTACCGGTAGGCACCTTTGCTTCCCTGAGAACATAAAACACACAATTAGTAGGATAGATTATTTTCCCCTGTAGTAACAAAGACAAAATGCTGCTAATTTCCCAAACACCATGTCGTAGATTGAGCAGTGCAGAGAAAGGTTCCGCAACCAGTAAGATGAGGATTCAGGTTCCAGCTCTGGTACCTGCAGACTAAGTAAAGTGGGGGAGAGTCTCGGAAGCTCACTGTGCCACTGAAGCTTCTCTTTTCTCACTTGCAAAACGGGAGACAGACCCACTTCATAAAGTTGTTGTAAGGATTAAATAAAACAACATGTGCGAGGGGCTCAACAGTGTCAGGAACAGAGAACAACACAGGGTCAGTGGTCTCTGATGTCTGCTTCCATCATACTGTCTTGTTGAATTTGCCTGTCAAAATAAGCAATGACATAGAAACTTCCTAGTTTCATTTCGCAAAAATCATAGGACATAACCCAGAAGTGAAAAGAATATGTATCACACAATGACTATGTCACACGGTCGTAGTGTCTCAAGTTATCTAAATTACTTTCCCTTCATAAACTTATCACTGTCATATGTGCCACGCTGGCCTTCTATAGTCAAAAGATAGGCTACATTTTTATGACTGATTACTGATCTACCAACAAGGACGTAGACAGGACTCACAAAATGAGATCACAGAACACACCCTGGAGAGGAAGACCTCACCCCCATGTGGGCCCCTCGGGTAGATAAAGCCGTGGCCCTTATCTACGTATGGGATCCAGCTTAGAATCAGAGGCGGCCTCTGAACACTCTGTGGCCTGCAGGGCTTCCTTTCATTTGGCATTTCTGTAGTGGGGTCCCCCACGTGTTCAGCTCTGTGCCAAGTTCTTGTGGCACACTTGGAGAGCTTAAAGTCCCATGAAGACACCTAGATAATGATGGAACAAAGTGATTCATGAGCACTTGGGGAGTTGAGCACTTGGGAGCTCAAAGTCCTTTGAAGGATACCTAAATAATGATGGAACAAAGTGATTCATGCGTCAGTAACGGTCAACATAAACACACATAAAATGGGTGTTCCAGGAGTGAAGGGTGGGCCACTTTGTCCTGGGAGAGGCAGAAGAAATGACCTCCCAGAACAGGAGCCATGGGAAGTAAGTCTAAGATATTTAGAATTTGCTGAAGGAGATCAGAGGAGGAAGGACACACATTATCATCTACATTTATCAAGCAAAAAAGCCACTAAGTACAGAGTAATGGCAAATATTACAAGACGATATTGGAAGATCCTCCCTTGTCTTTAAACACTTGCATTCTACTGGGAGTGTCGCCAGTGGGTAAGTGCAGTGGGCACTGAACTGAGTGAGACTCGCCCCCGCCCCCGCCCTGCTTACTGCTTGGGGGAGTATGAATGAAGGAGAGAAAAATTCTGAATAAGGGTATCTACAAAGGCCAACTGCTCAGACATCAAAACTAGGATGAAAAAAGGATGAACTAGGCTTTTTGAGAGGAGAAGATAGAAACAAGATGCAAACCATTTAAAATTCATTACATTGCTTACTTTTTTCCTATGGGAAAAACAGATCCTTTGCTAAGCCCAAGTTCTAAGGGGCCCTGGGAAAAGCCATCTTTTAAAATCAGCCAAGACTGGGCTACCATAGGAAAAGTGTACCGTGTGATGGGTTCCCGCTCTGGAAAGGGGTTCTGGAAGGCTTCCCGCCCATGCTGTCTTGCAGAGGAAACCTCTCTATATCTGGCATTCTCGGAACCACATGCAGCATCAATTCTACAAAATTACCCCAGACCTCACCACTCCTTCTTCCTCTTGTGGCAAAGCAGAAAGAGAAAAAAGCGTTGGCCACAGCGTGACTCACTAGATTTCCACTGAATGCCCATGGTCTGCTTCCAGCCACATAATTCCCAGTGATTCCTCCTCTCCTCACCTCCCCACCTTTTTCAGCTTTCTGGGCACCCACAGATACTCTGCACAGAAAACTAAGGTTCTAGAGTAACCAATCTGCAGGTTGGTTAGTTGGTTTTTAACCCTCATAGGTATCTAAAAATGCAACCACAGTTGAACAAAACACAAAGGCTATTAATAAGTGCTTCTTCAACTTCTGTAAGGGACAAGAAGCAGAAGAGCTCTGTGTCATGGTGTGTACATTTGTACTGATCCACAGAAACTGCCTTCCCAGCATAACCCCAAGTCTGTCTCAATATCAAACCCAAAGGTCTTTTCTCTGCCTCACTGCACAGAAACACATTCCTGACTGCCCCACCTCAGAGGCCGTTTCCTCCTCTTTCTCATGGCAGTTATTCCCTAGAAGAACTGCACTCAGGGTGGAGTTCACTGATCCTCATGGGTCCAAATATCACTCAACACTGAAGATTCCTAGCCCCAGTCTCCAGTATTCAAAGAGGACTCATTTTCCAGTCTGCTATCTACAACAAGGCGACGGTGGTGACAATATGCAAAGCAATGAGTTATTTGATTTGTGGAGGGTGTTCTACTTACTACTGCCACCAATCCTAGGAGAGAGAGGTTAATATTCCCATGCCACATAGAAGGAAACAGATCTCCCAACTAGCAAGGAGCAAAGGCAAGATGCGAACCAAAGATTCCATGACTATGGATGCATCCAAACATGCTTTCTTCACAGTCTCATGAATGAATGACTTACTGGATATTTCTACCTGTTAAGTTTAACATGACCACAGAATGACAGACTGTCTCCAAAACAAAATGTCTCATTAAAAAGACCTACAGCCGGGCGCGGTGGCTCACGCCTGTAATCCTAGCACTTTGGGAGGCCGAGGTGGGTGGATCACCTGAGGTCAGGAGTTCAAGACCAGCCTGGCCATTATGGTGAAACCCCATCTTTAAAAAACAAACAAACAAACAGACAAAAAAAAAAAACATACAATTTTTATTCATGACCACCTCCTTTTAGCATTAAAGACTAAAACACTAATGTTATTTTTGATTTGATGCATTTTTTATATCCAACTATTCATACATCAGTTTCTCTCTCTCTTCTCCCCACCCCCCAACTACTGTCTCCCTTCCCCTCTCTCTCCCTCCCTCTGCCAGACAGTTATAGTTACATATGTGAACTCATTCAACCTTCACAACCACCTCCCCTCATGCTACATAATTACTATCTCTATTTTGGGGCTGAAGAAAACTGTAAACTGCCCAAGGTTTTCTAATAACTTCTGTCTTTAGTGACCACTCCTTACCATGCGGTTCTTCTCCCCACTCCCCCAAATACCCACCCAGATGAGGTAAAGGGAGGGAGGAAAGAGCATGGAGGTGGGAGCAACTCAGAGCCTTTGGGAGAAGCTGACCTGTCCAGATTGTCAAGGACAAGGTCAGAATCCTGGCGAAGTGAATCAATGAAAGCCGGGCTAGGGCTGAGCTGGAAAGCTCTAACAGAGAGCTATAACGTTATCAGGAAAGCTGGAAACCAAACATGGATGTGCAGGCTCTCAAGCCCAGCCTGGGAAGCTGAAAGGTTCCCCATGCTAAAACAAACACCATTTCCTGTGGCTAAGTAGGGGGCAACAGAGTTTAATACTAGTGTGACTTGTCCAGGGCACACAGCCTCTGCATGCAGCTGCTGAATCCCAGGAGTAAGCGGGCGGTGTGGTGGGTGGTGTGGTGGGGCATTGTTACCATGCTCCACCTTACAAACTTGTTCTGCGGCCGGGCGCCGTGGCTCACACCTGTAATCCCAGCACTTTGGGAGGCCAAGACGGGCGGAACACGAGGTCAAGAGATCAAGACCATCCTGGCCAACATGGTGAAACCTCGTCTCTACTAAAAAACACAAAAATTAGCTGGGTGTGGTGGTGCATGCCTGTAGTCCCAGCTACTCTGGAGGCTGAGGCAGGAGAATTGCTTGAACCTGGGAGGTGGAGGTTGCAGTGAGCTGAGATTGTGCCACTGCACTCCAGCCTGGCACCTGGCAAAAGAGTGAGACTCTGCCAAAAAGAAAGAAAAAGAAAGAAAGTTCTTCTAAGCCAGAAACGACTGCCCAGAATTGTGAGAACACACATTAGGGCTCTGGAGCAACTGACCCTTTGTCCTTGTTCTGCCTCTCATTTCTTCCTCTACCCCTGCTGAGAGGCAGTGGCAGGTCTGACTGCCATGGGTGCCGGGAGAAGGACAGCAGAGATGGTTCCTCATCGGTGCGACGGCGGTCATTCTCTGCAGAGGGCAGAGGCACTGTTTGTCAGGCTACTACCTCTTAAGACACTCAAGTGAGCTTCATTTTTGAGTAACTCCCTTTTGCTTACCCCACTAAAGATGGTACCGTTTTAAACAGGTGGATGCTCAGCAAGGTATTTCATTTTCCAGCAGCTCCTGGTGAGCGCAGCACACTGTACAAAGGGAGGAGGGCAGTGGCAGGCGTGCCAGCTAAGACATGAACATAGTAGCAACAATAATGAAAAGTTATTCTTAGCCTTGACGCTTCCTCCAAATTATGAGGGGGGAATTTCTATTAGATAGATCCACGTTCGGTTTCTAAGGATGATGTAGTTTATTAAAAAGCAGTTGATTCATATACAAGTTCTGGAACGTAGGGTATGCCCCTATCCACCTAATAGCCTGGTTTGTTGCTAAGGTTTAATAGGTGGCACCCAAACACCGGAGTCCCTCACACAGAGGAAGAACTTGGCTTTGAGGCTGGGCATCTCAGCTGGCTGATACCCTGACTGATTTTTTTAAAGGTGGAACCTCACTAACTGGCGTGTGTTTACCAGGGCGGGGACCAGGAAGAGCAAAGGTGAGTCAGCACACACAGGCAGGATTATTCTCTCCTGAAAGTCCACCTTCACTGCCCAGGAGACAGCCCCAGGGTAGCCCTGGCCCGACACAGCAGCAGTTCTGCAAACAGGGAGCACTGTTCTTTGATTCATCTGGGAGAAAGGAGGATTTAGCCATATACGGGGTAATCACCAACTTCAAGTGCCTTCAAGTGCCCAGAAAAGGGAGGCAATGAAGTGTGTTGTGTAAATACAACAAGGGGCCCTGTACAGGGCAGTGGGGAGGTGACCATCAAGACTCTTACATACCTCCAGAAAGAGTATACTGTACAGTATTTTTAGGTAGCAATTTGGAAGTTGGTACTGAAATTTTAGACAACAGACCAATATATAAACACAGTTAACTAAATAAAAATCAAAGTCTCAGCCTTTTCGAGCTGGCGACCGTACTTTTTAGGAATGTACCTCAAGATAGGCCTGCAAAGGGATGCCAAGATACATGTGCAAGGTTGTCCACTGCAGCAAAGTTTGTAATAAGGAAACGGAAGCATCATTAAGGGACTGATTAGAAGATGGCACAGTCTGCAAGGAGCACTTTGCAGCCATTAAAGGAACTTGCACGTACTGACATGGAAAGAGCTTCAAGATACTGTTTCATTGAAAGAGTAGTCAATACGTGGAATAAATATGGAATTACTGCATGTGTGTCATTTTTAAAGAGGGCTTGGGTGCTATGATTGTTTTGTTGGTGCCTCTGGGGAGAAAACCTGGAGTTTTAAAAGAAGAGGAACTTTTTCTTTCCATTTTAGACCTTTCTGTACAGTTTACTTTTTTTTTTTTTTTTTTTTGAGATGGAGTCTTGCTCTGATGCCAGGTTGCAGTGCAGTGGCGCAATCTCGGCTCACCGCAACCTCCGCCTCTCGGTTCAAGAGATTCTCTTGTCTCAGCCTCCCAAGTAGCTGGGATTACAGGCACGCGCCACCACACCCAGCTAATTTTTGTATTTTTAGTGGAGACGGGGTTTCACCATGTTGGTCAGGATGGTCTGGATCTCCTGACCTTGTGATCCTCCCGCCTTGGCCTCCCAAAGTGCCAGGATTACAGGCCCTGCACTTTGGTGAGCCACCATACCCTGCCACAGTTTACATTTTTTACAAACACATGCATGTGTTAGTAAAGTTTTAAAATAAATGAAACATCCACACAATTGAGCATCTTCCCGGGTTCTGTTGGGCACTGATCAGGCTCTCAAAGTCAAAAGCTAGGACTGTCTTAAGACCGGATTCTGTGCCATGTTGAGGTTTAAAAGGTGTTTGGAAGATGCTGCCTGGACAGTAAGATAGCATTATCTTTGGGCCATTTCCCTGGCCCATAAGCACAATAGGAGAGCATCCGATTTCAGAAAACCTGGGACTAGAATGCCCCCAGTGTTATAAGTGGATCATCCTGAGAAGCAGATAAACCATATTCTGCTAGTGAACAATGGACAATGGGTAACACTGGCCTGCAGTCAAACTGAGCTTGTTTTTTAACGGAATTTTTCTGTCTCCGTGAGTAATAACAGGAAAGAAACTACCTGTTACATTTTGATCTTTTAATTTTAAGACATTCTGGAATTCTACCTTTTACATTTCTGCCATTTTACTGGATTGAAACACTTATTTCCATTGCAAATGATGAAAGATCGACCAAAAATATCTGTCTGTCTGCTACATACAAGGCACTGGGCTTGCAAACTGGTCTACAAACCAGTATCGGGCTTGCACTTTATTTCAACTTTATGGAATTTAAACCCCGAATATTTTGGTGATGGGAAGATGTGTCTCTGAAGCAAGTATGTGTGTGCTGGACTTCAATGCACAGAGTACATACAATACAAGGAAAAAGTGTTTGTGGAACAGTGCGTGGGGGACAGGATAGTCAGTAGCCAACAAACCACTCTCATCCCCTTAGACCACTAGGTAATTGGAACTAACATTTACTGAAACCAGAAATACGTGCCAATGCTTTTTACATAATAATTTCATTTAATGCTCACAACACTTGCAAGACACAAGTATTGTCATTGCTGCACTATTTTACAAATGGAAAAACTGAAGCCTGGGATCATATTGCACCATGTTGCCTTTGCTTGGAGTGGGTGGGAAAGTGCACTGTGGGGTTGGCATGTGAGGCTGGGGACATGGAATACTCAATGAATATGGAACATGTGCTTATTCACAAAGTTTCATCCATTTAAATCTAAGTGACCCTGCCACAAATTCAGTATTTGCGTAGCATTTTCACATACGTGGTCTCCTTTACTCCCTGAGACTTGACACAGGGATTTCTGACTTCCTTTCCTTTGCTCTTTCTGCTACATCACAGTTCACTTCCAATACCACTCTCAAGCCCAAGAGTAGACACTGGCTCCAGGTCTACTACGGGTCCACGATCTTAGTCGGGATGTCTGTAATCAACCTTTCCAGAAGAGTTACCTCCCACTGGAGAAGTGTTCTACCACTAGAGCAAACATATAATGGATCATTCTACCTGGGACACTTTTGCTGCAGAATACAGCGCTGTTAATAAAGCTGGAGCAAGAGGCATAAACTGGGGGGAGTGTCTCAGGCCGCAAGGTTGCATCTATGACCGACTTGATCTCAGAAAAGCCAAGGATAACTCTTGAAGACTAGCCCTCCCAGCCAAGACCCTGTGCACACCAATCACTCAACCTCTCGGGGCCTGCCCTTTCCTCAGCAGAAGGGGGTTCATAACACTCCACTGCCCCCTCGACCATTGGGATGATCGAATAAGACCATCGAACCACCCCCCAATCCTTTCAGGGGTAGAGCTGGTTTTACATGATGACATGATCCAAAGCACGGAAGGTGCACACCAAGCTAGTAACACTGGTTAAGTGAGTTAGAAGAGGGAGGAAAAATAAGGTTTGTAAAAAATAAAAACAACAGGCTGGGCGCAGTGGTTCACGCCTGTACTCTCAGCACTTGGGAGGCCGAGCCTGGCTGATCACCTGAGGTTGGGTGTTTGAGACCAGCCTGGCCAACATGGTGAAACCCTGTCTTTACTAAAAGTACAAAAATTAGCCGGGTGTGCTGGCAGGTGCCTGTAATCCCACCTACTCAGGAGAATGAGGCAAGAAAATTGCTAGAACCTGAGAAGCAGGGGTTGCAGTGAGCTGAGATCATGCCACCACACTCCAGCCTGGCCTGGGCAACAGAGTGAGACTCTGTCTAAATAAATAAAGAGAAAGAGAGAGAGATAGAGAGAGAGAGAGAGAGAGAGAGAGAGAGAAAGATAGATAACAAGGGATGGTAAGGAGCCCCAATTTTGTTTTAATTCAATGTATGATAGTATTTATATGCACTTTCTCTGTACAAAAATACAGTTGTTGTTAAAATGTGGTTGTTTAGGGCCAGGCATGGTGGCTCATGCCAATAATTCCAGAACTTTGGGAAGCCAAGTTGGGCGGATCACGAGGTCAGGAGATCAAGACCATCCTGGCCAACATGGTGAAACCCGTCTCTACTAAAAAAATACAAAAAAAATTAGCTGGGTGTAGTGCCACACACCTGTAGTCTCAGTTACTTCAGGAGGCTGAGGCAGGAGAACTGTTTAAACCCAGGAGGTGGAGATTGCAGCGAGCAGAGATCGAGCCACTGCACTACAGCCTGGGTGACAGTATGAGACTGTGTCTCAAAAAAAAAAACAAAAACAAAAAAGTGGTTATCTCTAAGTGTACTTTTTGTATGGTTTTATTTTTCTACTGAGTATGTATGTGTAAAATACACACACAGAGCAGTTTTCATTGTGAAAAAAATTAGATCAAATAGGAAAATGGATGTGAAAATATGTTGCAAAGCAGAATGAAATACATAAATGTCTGACCGCTGCTTTCCATATTTTTTATGATTTCATGTCAACTCAGTATTCCATTCTTGCCGTTTATTCCAGCTTGCAGATATAGCAAACTCTTTAACAATAGGCTCCCAGAACAAATAGACACAACAGCTTTCTTCTACTTTCTCTGCCTGAAATGTCAATCTCAAAAGGATCATTTTCTATATCAATGCACACTTCAAAGATAAGATGTTGTAAATGAACAGTTAATGTATTCCATTAACTATAAGATGCATTTTTTTTCACATCTTAACATCCTGAAATTAGGATGCCTTATAATCAGCTGGGTGCGGTGGCTCACGCCCGTAATCCCAGCACTTTGGGAGGCCGAGGTTGTAGGATCTGTTGAGGTCAGGAGTTTAAGACCAGCCTGGCCAACATGGTGAAACCCTGTCTCTACCAAAAATACAAAATTAGCCAGACGTGATGGTACACGCCTATAATCCCAGCTATTCAGGAGGCTGAGGCAGAAAAACTGCTTGAACCTGGGAAGCAGAGGTTGCAGTGAGCTGAGATTGCGTCACTGCACTCCAGCCTGGACCACAAGAGTGGAACTCTGTCTCAAAAAAAAAAAAAAAAATGTCTTTCATCAATGATATGTCATAGCTTAACTGGCAGTGCAGTTTTGTGTGTTTTTTTTCAAAGCAGTAAAGAAAATAATGATGTTCCTTTTATAACCAGTAGCATCTTAGGTGTGATGAATTATGGCACCTGACATTTACTAAGGACCAGGTACTCAGAATTCTAAGCACTGCAAATATTATATTTAATATTGCAGATGAAAAAATACTATAAAAAATTTGATGATTCTGGAAGCACTGCACCAAATACTAATCTCATGTCAGGAACTGTGCAGTGGCTTTACTGGTGAGGGTGATGATCGCCATGATCACCCCATCTTAGAGACTGTGTTCTGGAAGTTTTTGTAGTTGTCACCCCTTCCCCCATCCCCACTTCCGACCCACTACAGGATAAGGACAAGGGTCCTGGATGACAAGCTGCTGAAGAGAAGCCGCCCATCACCAGACCACAGATCGCAAAGCAAGGTCTTTATGTAACTTCCTCTTTGCTTTGTAAACACATGTTCAGGTTTGTATCTCTTTCAACCTACAGGTTTTTTCCATATTAACACCAAGTGAAGCAGGAAGGTGTCCCACCCTCCCTGTGATACGGTCGCCCTAAAGTTACTATGATATCTGGCTTTCCCCATGAGCTTTCTTTTTTTTTTTTATTTTTGAGACAGAGTCTCGCTGTGTCATACGGGCTGGAGTGCAATGGCGTTATCTTGGCTCACTGCAACCTCCGGCTCCTGGTTTCAAGCAATTCTCCCGCCTCAGCCTCCCGAGTACCTGGGACTACAGCTAATTTTTGTGCGCCACCATGCCCAGCTAATTTTTACATTTTTAGTAGAGACAGGGTTTCACCATGTTGGCCAGGCTTCTCTTTAACTCCTGACCTCATGTGATCTGCCAGCCATAGCATCTCAAAGTGCTGGGATTACAGGCGTGAGCCACCACGCCCGGGCCCCATGACTTTTCTGACATACACCATACTAGTCTTTCCTAAATCTCAGTCATTGTCAACTATTTTAACAAGTTTCCTCTATCCATGTTTCACCAGCACTATGCTTCAAATTTTTCTATAAACTGCTCTTAATAATTCTGATTAAACCTAGACAATAATCGTCATAAAAATCACCGGTTTGGTGTGCTAGGTTTGTTTCTTCAATGTGTAAAAATAGCTACGAAGACCAATCTTGTAAACCGGGATCGGTGGCTCATGCCTGTAATCTCAGCACTTTGGGAAGCAAAGGTGTGAGGATTGCTTGAGCCCAGGAGTTCAAGGCTGCAGTAAGCTATGATTGTATCACTGCACTCCAAGCCTGGTGACAAAGCAAGACCCTGCCTTAAAAAAAAGAAAGAAAGAACAAGACACCTATTATGAAACACACCAACGTGGGGTTGTACATACCAATGCTAAGTTCTACCTTGGTGCCATGTTCCACACCTGGGAGCACACAGCCATTCCCTACTGGGCCTGTGCTTGCCAATTTCAAGTCTAGCCATAGGGTATTTAAATAACTTCTGTTCTACTTCCCAAACACATTTTACTCTGCTGTGGAAAATCTCACGTGGTAAGACCAGATTTCCCTTCTAGTTTGCAGGTCAGAGCCTAGGTGGTGTTTTCACAAGTAGAACCCACCCTGTGTTCGTGTTCTGAATTCCCTGCACTTTCCATCAGGGTTCCCAAGCCACCTGCTCTATCTACACCTCTCACCTCAGAAAACCCTCCCAGCTACCTGTGGGACATGTCAGTAGTCCCCAGGGTCAGGGCTTGTCTTGAGGCTGAGGAGGAAATTCTCTTGGGCACCTGCTCTTTATTCTTTCTCTCTCAGGAAGTGCTTCCTGCAAGCATTACCAGAACTGTTCTGTCCTCTTTCCCTCACAAACTCCAGGAACCCTGGAATGGTAGCTCCTCGATCTGGTCCTCACCAAAAACCCCTGTGAAAGCTGGGTGCGGTGGCTCATGCCTGTAATCTCAGCACTTTGGGAGGCCAAAGAGGGAGGACTGCTTGAGCCCAGGAGTTAGAGAGCAGCCTGGCCAACATAGTGAGATCCCATCTCTACACAAAATCAAAACATTAGCTGGGTGTAGTGGCACATGCCCACGGTCCAGGCTACTCTCAAGAGCCTGAGGCAGGAGGATTGCTTAAGCCTAGGAGGTCGAGGCTGCAGTGAGCTGTGATGCGTCACTGCACCGCATTCTGGGTGACTAGGTTTACAAAAAAAAAATAAAGAAAACCCCTTTGAAGCACTCGCCCCTGTTATCTGAAACAGAATGTAACACCCCCAGACAATCTGGGTACACAGTGTCCTAGGCTCTCCCTAATTCCTACCAGGCAGCCCAGGCTCTCTGAGATGCTCAGGGCGTCCATCCTCCAGGCCACGCAAAGGGGTCTGGTTGCCCTCACAAAGGCTACCTTTGCAAGCTTGGTTTGGAACCCCTCAAGATAACTATGCATGCACTTGAAGTGCAAATCTTAGTGAGGCTTCCCTGACCTGTCCTTGTCCATCTCTAACCCCTGCTTTCTCCCAGCTTTGAAGTTCCTGCCACAGTGTATGTGTGAGGTGGCATCTTCAGTACCTACATGCCCACTGTCCCCCAGCTTAGGGTATTCTTCTGTGAATTCCTCCCTACCTCACACCCCCAACTCTCACCCAGCACAGGTCAGGCATCATCTTTAAAAGCCTCCTCCCTGGTTGCACTGAGTAAACAGCATTACCTGAGAGCCTGGCTCCCTAATTAAACTGACCCCTGGGACCAAGTCTTAATCACCATTCTGCCCCAAGACCTAGTAAAGTGCCCTGATGCATGGCATGGGCAACCCCCAAGTATGTGCTGAATGAATGAAATACATTATTATTATTCTCACAGAACAACTAATTCTTATTACATACCAAGCACCGTTCTGAACATTTTACATATAACTTATCTAATCCTTACAACTTCACGAGGCAAGAACCTGAATGAAGCACAGAGAGGTTAAGTAACTTGCTCAGCTCCCACAGCTGGGCCTCAAACCCAGGCAGTCTACTCCAAATCTCTGCCCTGAAACATTGTACCAGTTTAAAGAGCAGTAATTCTAAAGTTCATAGTAGCTGCTTTATTGCATGTTTACTATGTGTCATGTATCAGCTTCTTTCATCTGCCTACTAATGCCACCAAGTACTTGTATTATCCTTTTTATAGAGAAGAAAAAGAAGTACCATGTAGTAAACGGAATACCTGGTACAAAGCCCTGCAGCTAGGACCCCACAGAGCAGTCTGGCTCTGCACAGCCTTGCATAAGACAGAGAAGTTCCATGCCCTGGAGTCAGCCTTGGGATGACGTCTGCCCCCTGCCATGTCCCCAGCAGGGCAGTGCCGGGGACATGGGCGTGCCCGATCAGTACTAGCTGGGTGAACAAATTCCAGGCTACGTTGGCTCATCTCAGGACATCTTTGCTGTAGGTACATGGTGGCACTGTGGCAGCAGCTATCATGGGGCAAACTGGGAGTCCTGGGCCCAGAGTCTGCTCCAAGAAAGAAATAAGCTTCCAAAGCATTCCTATTTGCCCCCAACCCAGGATGTTAAAGGGAAAAGATACTGCCCCTAAAAACAGTTCTCCTTCTCTTAACTATGTAGTCCACTTAAGAGTAATAGACATTTGGGGCTGGATGACTACTTTTTTTTTTTTTTTTTGAGATGGAGTCTCACTCTGTCGTCAGGCTGGAGTGCAGTGGAGCGATCTCAGCTCACTGCAACCTCCACCTTCTGAGTTCAAGGAATTCTCCTACCTCAGGCTCTCAAGTAGCTGGAACTACAGGCGTGCACCACCATGCCCAGCTAATTTTTGTATTTTTAGTAGAGACAGGGTTTCACCATGTTGGCCAGGACAGTCTCGATAACCTGACCTCATATTCTACCCTCCTTGGCCTCCCAAAGTGCTGGGATTACAGGCATAAGCCACAGCGCCTGGCCTTTTTTTTTTTTTTTTTTTTTTTTTTTGAGACAGGGTCTCACTCTATCACCTAGGCTGGAGTGCAGTGGCACAAACATGGCTCACTACAGCCTCAACCTCCAGGCCGCAAGTAATCCTCCCTCCTCAGTTTCCTTAGTAGTTAGGACTGCAGGTGTGCATCACTATACCTGCTGTGTTTCTCTACCAAAAAAAAAAAAGTTTTTCATTTTAGTAGAGACAGGGTCCCACTATGTTGCCCAGGCTGGTCTCAACTATTAGGCTTGAGCAATCCTCCTGCCTCAGCCTCCCAAAGTGCTGGGATTACAGGTGTGAGCCACCGCACCCAGCCTGGGTGATTATCTTTTTAAAAAGTGAGTAACAGGCTAATCTTCACCACATCATTAGTGAGATAAGGACATTTCAAGCTACAGAATAATATGAATCAAATGGTTGAGATTCCTTAATACGACAAATGTTTATTTCACTTCTGCTGTTTTATATTTTAATCAAATAAACAGCGAAAGAGTCACACTGATGTTAGTCCCTGTCTTTTCACCTGTGGCTCTGCTAACATGCCATATACATTAAGCATTTAACAGTCCCTTAAAAGAGCTCCCCCATTATCACTCTTGTTTTCAAGTGCAAAGCTCTTAGACATTCAAGAATGCAACTTTTCTTCCTAATCTAGTGGTTGACTAAAATCAACAGACTTGTGTACAAGCTCTGCCTCTCACATGCCTCTGCGCCTTGGGCAAAGTCTGCTTCACAGAATTTTATTCTTTACAGTTAAAGCAATCTTATGGCGGTTCATGTCCTTAATCCCAGTGGAGGCTGAGGCAGAAAGGTCACTTAAGGCCAGGAGTTTGAGACCAGCCTGGGCAACATAGCAAGACATCATCTTTTTTTCTTCTTTTCTTTTTTTTTTAAAAGACAGAGTCTCACTCTGTTGCCCAGGCTGGAGTGTGATGACACAGTCTTGGCTCACTGCAACCTCCGCACACCAGTTAAAGTGATTCTTCTGCCTTAGCCTCCGGAGTAGCTGGGATTATAGGAGGCACCCATCACCACGCCCAGCTCATTTTTTTGTTTGTTTGTTTTTTTAGTAGCGAACCCCTGAAGGCACAGGAAGAAGGGGACGAGAGCGAGGGGAGGGAAGGGGAGGAAGAAAATTTAATTAGCTGAAATAAATTTTTTAAAAAGTGAAAAAAAATGTTTTTAAGAAAAAGAAAAAATTAAGTCAATCTATTAAATGCATACCAAATTAGTATTTGCATGTTCACTGATAAGATGTTTATTAATAATACAGGTCAGTGCAAAAGTAATTGTGGTTTTTGCCATAGTGGCACCGACCTAAGAGTCATAAGTCAACAATCTCAGCAGACTATTTGCCCTAATTTTTGGCTTGAAAATGACAGTGTCTGAAGTAGTAGCTGCTCAGTACGTTTTCTAATTGAATTACGAAGCCAAGGTAACGAGGCAGGGGCACCAGCTAGAAATACCAGCAGCCACGGCTCATGGTCATGCTATCGGTTGAAATAGAAATAAAGACAGGGAAGTAATGGAACCATTTCTTGTGACATAACATGAACTATCGCTCAACACCATTAAGTGTTATTCCGAGAAAAAGAAAAAAATGCAAAGAGTTATCAGCAGGCTGCGGCAGAGTTGACATCAACCTGACAAAAAGTCAGGATTTCCCATCCTTTGAAGAATCTCTCCTATACTGACTGCAAAATAGGCATTATTTATAAGCCATGCAAAATGGTAGAGGTATGCTGACGTGTTAACCAGCTACTCACATGTTACGGTTTTCTCAGATTATCTTATTTTTCTGACCAGCTAAGTAGAGTTTTGCACTGGTTGTTAATAAGTGAACTGGGATACTGGTAGGCAGTCACACAGCTCTGATTGGATGTATGATGTTTCAAGAAAGAGACTGAGTACTGTCATCTCATCTGACTAACAGTGTGCTAGATTTGGGGCAGGACAGTAAATAGAAAATAGAAGTCAACATCACCACCGCAAACAGTGCTGTGCTCACAAGAAGGTAATAGCAGAGACAGGATTCAACTAAAACATACAGAACTGTTAAAATTTCATAATGCCCAAGTGATGTGTAACTGGACACAATAAATGTGAGACACGTGAATATGGGATACTCCGAGAACAGGAATCCGCCAAAGAAAAGTGGAAGACACACGGTAGCTGCAGAGAAGACACGTAGGCAGTGCAGGCTAGCCAAAATGGAAGCCAGTGACAACACACCCTTTGAGCAACAGACTGATGCCTTGTAGGCAAAAAATTAAGGTACTTAAACAACAAAGCGGGAGGGGTAAGAAAGGAACAAAATATTTCTATATTCACATTCGGAACCCTAAAATACTATAGCTGGAAGGGGCCTGGCCTATCGATTAAGCAGTCCAAAACTCTTCCTTTACAGATGAGGGACCTGAGGGCCAGAGAGGTGAAACGACGTATCCATGCGGCCATCCTGAACTGCAACCAGAACTACACCTCGGGGCTTACGACTCCCAGCCCAGCACCGCCCAGCTCTCTCCTTCCTGAGCAAATCTGCACCAAAAGTTGTTTGTTTCTCAGAAGAAAAATAAGGCACCATTTTGGATGCTTAGCATAAAATAATCAGCTGAGTGCAGGCATTTAAGTAATTTGAATCTCTCAAATAATACATAATACTCTTTGTGAGCCTTGACCCTCTGGCAATCAAACTGCACGAGAAAACTGGGGTCTATCCAAATATGAAATACGGGAGCAGCTTAATTTCATCTTAGTTTTTAATATAAAGATAAATGCAAATTAGGCTTTAGCGTTTTCTTTCCAGTGAGTTACCCTGCACACAAAAGTGCACAGACCTTACTTTGGAGATTTCTTTCCTAGAACCCCTGTCTTCCACCCAAGACACAGGCCTCTGTTTATGGGGACAAAGTAAGAGTTAAGGCGTTGGCTTGAAATCTAGAAACAAGACAGATGGAAAGGAGAAAGGCAATGTCCAGAAGTTGAGAGGCAATACGAGAAGAAATTAGAAAGCTGTCTTCTAGCTAGAGACCTCTGGCTGTAGCATTTCAAGGTGTTCCTTCCAGTAGTAACACTCTCCTGCCAGAATCACTAAAATTGAAAGTAAAACACAAGCTAACCATGTCTGATGTGATCATGGGCATGGCTGGGTCACACCAGCTTAAAACTCACAACTCCCTAGAAAATCCAAGGAAATTTTTGGATTTCCTTCTCCAAGAATACTCACTTCTCCTTGTATCCTGTAAAACATAATATGGCACCAAAAGGGCAACCCACATCAAGTCGTGTGCCGCATGTTTGTGGAGCAGGGAACAGGCATCACTTTTCTTAACCACCTACTACGTGCCCAGTGCTATGTTAGGTGCTTTGCACACATTGTTTCATTTGGTTTCAAAAGAATTCCAGAAACAGGGAGGTACTGTGATCCCCATTTAACAGATGAAAAAATTGGTGAGAGAGGGTGTGTGTCATGGAATCTAGATTTGTACTGGTTTGGTGGCTTTAGAAACTTGACAGCTTCCATTAAGGCTATGGTAGAAGACAGAGGAAATGGATTCCCCACTCTGTGAAAATACCTCAAGGGAGACGTCCTCTGAGTGCCACGTTTCATATGCAGCCCTTGAAGCTGACTTCGTGGGCTTTAGGTCCCACGATGGTAAAGTGGATGAAGTGTTAACTTTCACTATGGAACGTAGCCCGCTTTCTAAACAGAGGGACATTTTTGGTACCTTGAATGATTGACTCTTAGAAAGAGAATGGGCAGAGGTGATGCCTCAGTGAAGCTGACATCAGAGCTTTGGAGCCACCCTGAGACATCTTGGAGCCTCTGCCTTGTCTCCTTGAAAGCATGCCTCGTAGCCAGCTTCAAATCAGACACCCCACACCTGGTATTCAGTAAGAGCAGGCTTCTTCAAAAATTTTGCAGGGGGAATAGATAGTGACTATCGTTTGTGACAAAGGTGCCTCTTTTGTGACAAAGGTGCCTTTTAGCACAATCGAATGTTAAAAAACAACCTCACAGAAATCGTCACTCAGAAAAAGTAGGCAAGATAGACGTCAATTGCCCAAACAGTTCCAGCGAGGGATCCACTGGAGAAATGTTTTACATAGTTTTCAAAGTCAAACAGCATGCCGCTCTCAACCCTGCAAAGTCAGAGCTGGTAGTAAACGCTGGGCTCCCTTGCTGTACAGACAGGAATGAGAGTCAAAGGCACTGGGGTAAACACACAAATTATCTCAAAGCAGTAACAGTAAAAATCATTTTATGCAAGGAACAGAGACCGACTGATAACTGCTCTCCGCATTAGGTAGAAAAGAGTGTGCTCACACAGTTACGTATGGAACAGTGTACTCTACCTGGGGCAGGACAGTGAATAGAAAATAGAAGTCAACATCACCACCTCAAACAGAGCGTTGTGCTCACAAACGGCCAGCGAGACCACAAGTATACTTACAAAAACATTTGCATGGTTTCTGGTTGCAAAAATGCCGAAAGGATGTATACTATACTCTGCTCCCAAGTGCACAAATATCTCTTTCTACCTGAGCCCAGAGACCCAAAATATGAAGAAAAGCAGCACCAGCAGTCCTGATATTCTTTGCTGGTCTGTGACCCCTTCCTTTCCTTAGAATTGGGCCAAAACCACAGTATTACCTACTAATCAAATAACCAACACCCAAAGATACCTGGGTGTGACTACATGTCAATTCGAGTTCATTGGAGTTAAAAGGAAAAGGTTTCACCAATTGTTTGTCGGAGGTTGGTTTGTTTAAGATACAAAAGTAGCTGCTAGCTTTGCACTTAACAGGGAAAAAAAAAGCAAATTTCAATTATTTATTTATATTTTAAATTCAGTGCAGCAAGAAGAGAACAAACATGGCCAGGCGCAGTGGCTCATGCCTGTAGTCTCAGCACTTTTGGGAGGCAGGCAGATCACCTGAAATCAAGAGTTCAAGACCAGCCTGGCCAACATGGTGGAAACCTGTCTCTACTAAAAATACAAAAAAAAAAAAAAAAAAAGAGAGAGAGAGAGAAACAGAGAAATAGCTTGAAATGCCACGGAAGATAAAAAGCAAATGATTTAAATTAAACATGAGGGAAACATTAAAGAAGGGAAGGAAACTAAACAAGCCTAGAGATCTAAATATACAACAAAGAAAAGTTGTTTGATCACAGGGCAAGCAGTATGAATAAATCAAACGCCATACATGCTCTAAAGGAAACAAAGCAAGAAAAAATGTTTCCTTCCAACTTCCACTTTAAGGAAACCACAGCTCTTTGCTTGGTATAACTGCAGTTCACATGCTAAATAGCTAAATTCAGCTTTTAAAAACCTACTCAACACTCTCTAGATTTAAAAATGTAAGTCAACCATTCATTTCCTATCGTTAAGTAAATTTCGTTTGGTGAGTGAATTTGTCTTGAGTGGCTGTGGATAAAGGCAAGGGATGATTTTATTTTACTGGTCATTTAAAGATTTCATTTTCTAAAGAAAAAAATCCATGATAGTTTTACAGGATTTCAAGGCAAAATCCCAGATACTTGGGAGACCAGTTGTGAAGAGTGGTTTGAATATTTTTAAACATACCCAGTGGGTGTTTCCCTTGTCTCCAAATGAAGTCTAAATCCATCTTTGTTTAAATGTGTTTCTGCAGCATCTTCTGACTGGGAGTTTGTAGATCACTACAGAATTATGATGACTATTTACAACTCCCGTGAAATGTATTTCAATGGCGGGCGTATGAGTTCTGAAATTTAAAGTGCGTTACCAGAGAAACGAAAACTCATGTTGACCACAAGGACGGACAACAATGTGAAAGGCTACAGATGGCAATGGGAGGCCGAAAACAATGTGTGGTTCCTTTCTATTCTGGTTTGCCCCATTGTGTTTTGAATAGACTGAATCACTGCCCGGCTTCAGGGCCAGCCTCTGAAAGGCCCCATTGTAAGGGCTATGCTTTCCAGAGCAGAGTGAAGGTTGCTGTAGTAACCTTCACTATGAATTTCCTGACCAGTGTGATGAAAATCTCAACTGAATTGCGACAGTACTATACCACAAACGAGACCGCAAAATGAGCATGGGTCCACCCATTTAGGGGGTCTTTTCTTATCTGAACATAGCCCACTGTCTACTACTTCAGCCATCCATACAGGCAAGGAAGGGACTGAATTTCTACAAGCCAGAGCTTGAGAGTTGAACACGTGTAAAGTGCCGTAGGATTGGAGGTGGCAGGCAAATGGGAGTTTGTAGACAAAGGGGAGGCCTCGGCTCATAAACTGTTCATACTGTCCTGTTTGCTGGGCTGGGAAAGCCATTTTTTTGGAGTTAAGCAGGGAGGCACGGGATACCAACGGTCCAAACACCACAGGTGAGGAGTAAGTCTGCACTGTGATGGGAGAAAACAATTGAGAATTTAGCAAGGCACCCTTTTTATTCTGCTAGGAAAAGAAGGGCAGTGGACAGTCACCCCAGTCTACCAGATGGAAGGCACAGTGGCTTAGAATGAAACCCCTCCCAGTGAAGTTTTTTGACGGTTCAGTATCTGCCAAGCAACATTCTAAGTGCTTTACATATATTAACTCGTTTAACTGTCCCAACAATCCGCAAGGTTGGCATTATTATTCACTTAAGGTGAGGAGTTTGAGACGAGCCTGGATAACATGGTAAAACCCCATCTCCACTAAAAATACAAAAATTAGCTGGGCGTGGTAGCTGGCACCTATAATCCCAGCTACTCAGGAAAGGGAGGCAGGAGAATCACTTGAACCTGGGAGGGACAGGTTGCAGGGAGCCAAGATCACACCACTGCACTCTAGCCCGGGCAACAGACCGAGACTCGCTCTAAAAATAGAAAAAAAAATTTGTGAAATTAAAAAATATGTATAAAGCTAATGAAATTCAGCTAAATCTAAATTACTAAGCCCCTAACATATACACAGTATTGTTTTAGGCATCACGGTGAATTTAGAAAAAATAAATGAAGCCCTAAAAAAATTTTTCATCTGATTTAGCAAAAACAATACACAAAAAACCCTGACACTTGGCCAGGTACGGTGGCTCATGCCTATAATCCCAGCGCTTTGGGAGGCTGAGGTGGGTGGATCATTTGAGCCCAGAAGTTAGAGACTAGCCTGGGAAACATGGTGAAACCCTGTCTCTACTAAAAATAGAAAAATTATCCAGGTATGGTGGCGAAGGCCTGTGGTCCCTGCTACTTGGGAGGCTGAGGTGGAGAACTGCTTGAGACTGGGAAGTCACAGCTGTAGTGAACTGTGATTGCACCACTGCATTCCAACCTGGGCAACAGAGCAAGATCCTGTCTCAAACAAAATAAAATAACAACAGAGAAACCCTGACACATATACAGAATTAATACTCGGTTTCCACTGGAAAGAGCGTCTATTCTGGTTTGCCCCATTGGCTGGCATCTACCCGGGTTGGTCAGTGTGCATGCTGTTAAATACTGAAACATTTTATATCACCCCTGCTTATGTTAAACAACTAGACAAACTTCTGGTGACAAACAGTCTGAAACGGTTTGGTGTGAATTCCATCTAATGATCATGCCCCTTTAAGGTCTTTCAGATTTTCCTGGGTCAGCTGTTTCAAAGGCAGATACCCCTCTTTCTCTGAGCTCCAAACTCAGGAACGAAATAGATCTGTATAAAATTTTTGATAAATCACCTCTTATATGGAATTTCATTACTTCCTACCCCAAATAGATTTGGACAAAGCAGCATTCCTTATTTCCAAACATCCTACCCAAACACCAATGAACTTGGAAATAAACAGCTCTGGATAGCGAGGGATAGCTGTGCTTGGTCACGTTATGCCACATACCACAAAATGTCCTGGAAACGTCAGTGTCTTTGCCCTCTCACTCCCAATTTTCACTGGCAGCCACAGGAACTCAGGGGAGAACACAGGCCTTCTTGGATCCCTTGCCTCTGTCGTTCTCAGCCCCCACAGGATGGTGGCTTTGACCCTTCCTAACAGACAGGGTTTCTCTTGCCCCCGTGGGAGTTCCTCCCTACCAGTCAGTGAGGTCCAAATTCCTTCACCTAGCTCATAGCCCACTCGCCTCGCCAGTGTTATTTCCCACAATGCTCCATGCTCCTGCCACCAGTCCACCTGGGGCTCTTTGCAAGGAACATCGACCTCTGTGTCTTGGTCCCTGTCGTTCTCACCACCTGGACTAAATGTCTTGCATGTTCAATATACCAACTTTAAAGACCCAATGCAAATGCCACATCTCTTTAACGCCTGCAAGTTCCCAGATTATTGGTGATCTGTTCTCTGACTCCCACTGATGGTTTACTTAAATCTCCTCTCCCTTTCTTTCTCAACTGCAAGTGACTTGAAAATGGGGCATGCCTCATCTCTGAAGTCTCCTGGCTTGTCCTAATAAAGAGCCACGCACATAAATGCCTGTTCAATAAAGTAATGAATGAAACAAAATCACTAAAAGTTGAGTCATCCTAGGAGGCTTCAGGGAGATCAGAGTTAGGACTGAAAAAAGTTTCAGCATTGACTTGGGAGAAAGGAGGGGAAAAGGGCATTCCTGAGAGGGGAGCAAGGGGAGCGAAAGCATGGGCAAGGATGGCAGCATCGCCTGTGTTCGAACTGAGCTTTTCACCATGTGCGAAATCCCTAAAGAGACCAACTGGACTAGAAAGGGGGGTTTGTGATGAGGAAATGGTAGCCTCGGTTAAGTAGGAAAACTAGAGCTGACGGAAGGAGGCCCGGGAAGGCAAGGCTGAGTACTTGGCACTGGAGACAGGAAACAGGCAGCCAAGATGGAATCTCCATCAGAGGGTGCAGCCCAGGTCATGCAGAAAAACTGTCTTCCTTCCAGAGGGAAAGGGCCCAACTACTGTAGTCAGATCCCCATCCAGCGAGAAAAAATAAACGCCACCTCGCATTTGCTTCCAGTGTTTCACTACTTAGCCGTTAATCATCCCAGGCGAGTCCTAAAACGACTCTGCGAGGAGGGCGGAGAGCAGGTATAATTATCTGTGTTACAGTGTGGAAAGGCTGGCAAAATTCCCCTTCTCCTTCAGCGGACTCCAAAGGAGCAGCCGAGACCGGGAGGGACTGATGGGCAAATTTCCGGTCAGGCTCATCTGCTTTGGAGAACTTACCTCTGTGTATCCATCTAGCGTGATAATGGCTATGTCACTTATTGCGGGGTTATTATTAAACCGAATTGTGAGGCCCCGTGTGTGCTCAGTCTCGCCTACTTAGACCTAAAGAGCGGACAGGAGGAGGGAACCAGAACCAGCAGTGGGGCTAGACTGCTTTTAACCTAGAGACAGGGAAAAAACAAACAGCTCTTTCAAAACACAATTTCTAAGCATACTAAAAGGTAGCAATTCCAGCCTAAAAGCCTCTCAGCTTGGCAATGCACCACCCTAAAGAAAGGGCAAAATTATCAAGGCAGAGAAAAGCAAGACACATCATGCTGTGGATAAAGTTCCTGCCCCATGCCAACTTCTAAGTAAGACGAGGAATTACAGTAATCCAGCCCACAGCAATTTCCCATTTTAACTGATGCTTCCTGTTTCCTATGCTGGGCATCATAAGGCTATTCAGAACCAAACCCAGGGTCCATAGGCCGTCCCTTCACTGGGGTACATACTTTTCTGTTCACTCATCACATTGTGTGCAACATTACAAACCAAAACAGATCTGTTTTCCTACTGACCTCAATTTGCGGCCACCATTACTGTTACTCAGAAAATTCTTGGCTCTGCAGGGCAGAGCTGGACTCTTACAAACACAGGCCAGCATGAAGGCCTGGGGAGAACAGCTCATTCGCCCAGCAGTTCCCTGGGCCTAATTGCCCCTGCAACACAGTCGGGACATGCTGGTAGGTGTCTCTCTGCAGGCACCGTCCACATCAACTGGGTGACTTGATTTTGGAGGAAGGGTGAGGGGCAGAGGGGACGGAGACCTCTTCCCAGTCTTTTCAGTGATTGCTGATCCTTTCTAGAGTAAAGGAGACAACTGGGATGTTTGTTTTGTGTTTGAGTGTAGGATAATGAAGGTAGGGTTGTTTAAACCATCTATTTTGAAATAATTTCAACATAAGTTACAAAAATAATATACAAAGAACTCATATACTCTTTACCTGAAATTTAGTTTCTCAGTAACTCTATCAGTTTGTCATGCTTGCTTCCTCTGTCTCCTCTAAGACACACACACACACACACACACACACACAGGTTTTTTTCCCCTAAAACGTTAAAAAATAAGTTGTATACATTATACCCTTTTACTCCTGAATATTTCAATGAGGACTTTTTTTTTTATTGCATTTTAGGTTTTGGGGTACATGTGAAGAACATGCAAGATTGTTGCATAGGTACACACATGGCAGTGTGATTTGCTGCTTTCCTCCCCATCACCTATATCTGGCATTTCTCCCCATGCTATCTCTCCCCAACTCCCCACCCCCCGCTGTTCCTCCCCATTTCCCCCCAACAGACCCCAGTGTGTGATGCTCCCCTCCCTGTGTCCATGTGTTCTCACTGTTCAACACCCGCCTATGAGTGAGAACATGCGGTGTTTGATTTTCTGTTCTTGTGTCAGTTTGCTGAGAATGACGGTTTCCAGGTTCATCCATGTCCCTACAAAGGAAACGAACTCATTGTTTTTAATGGCTGCATAGTATTCCATGGTGTATATGTGCCACATTTTCCCTGTCCAGTCTATCATCTATGGGCATTTGGGTTGGTTCCAGGTCTTTGCTATTGTAAACTGTGCTGCAATGAACATTCGTGTGCATGTGTCCTCATAGTAGAACGATTTATAATCCTTTGGATATATACCCAGTAATGGGATTGCTGGGTCAAATGGAATTTCTATTTCTAGGTCCTTGAGGAATCGCCACACTGTCTTCCACAATGGTTGAACTAATTTACACTCCCACCAACAGTGTAAAAGTGTTCCTATTTCTCCACATCCTCTCCAGCATCTGTTGTCTCCAGATTTTTTAATGATTGCCATTCTAACTGGCGTGAGATGGTATCTCAATGTAGTTTTGATTTGCATTTCTCTAATGACCAGTGATGATGAGCATTTTTTCATGTTTGTTGGCCTCTTATATGTCTTCTTTTGTAAAGTGTCTATTCATATCCTTCGCCCACTTTTGAATGGGCTTGTTTTTTTCTTGTAAATCTGTTTTAGTTCTTTGTAGATTCTGGATATAATGAGGACAGTTTCTTATATTAACCACAGCAGAAATAACAATCTCAGGAAATTTAACATTGATAGATTACTTTTTATCTAAGTCAATTTTCTAATTTTATTATTCCAATAATGTCCTTTATGACTTAATTTTTCCCCTGGTGCAGGATCATGTACCACATTTAGTTGTCAGACATTTTTTTTTCTTTCCCTGAGACAGAGTCCTGCTCTGTCACCCAGGCTGGAGTGCAATGGCATGATCTCAGCACACTGCCACCTCCACCTCATGGTTCAAGCGATTCTCCTGCCTCAGCCTCCTGAGTAGCTGGGACTATAGACACGTACCACCATGCCTGGCTGATTTTTATGTTTTTTTTAGTAGCGACAAGGTTTTGTCATGTTGCCCAGGCCAGTCTCAAACTCCTGACCTCAAGTGATCTGCCCGCCTCAGCCTCCCAAAGTGCTGGGATTATAGGTGTGATCCATTGTGCCTGGCTTTAAAATTTTTTATTATTTTTTTGATACAGGGTCTTGCTCTTATTGCCCGGGCTGGAATACGGTGGTGCGATCTGGGCTCACTGCAGCCTTGACCTCCTGGGCTCAAGAGATCCTCCTGCCTCAGCCCCCAAGTAGCTGGGACTAAGGTGCGCACTACCATGCCTGGCTAATTTGTCTGAATTTTAGTAGAGACAAGGTCTCACTATGTTGCCCAGGTTGGTCTTGAACTCCTAAGCTCAAGCAACTCTCCTGCCATGGCCTTTAAAAGTGCTGGGATTATAGGCATGAGTTTTCTTTTGTCTTTTATGATAGTGACATTTTAAACAGTTCAGGCCAGTTATTTTATAGAATTTCCCTCCATTTGAGTTTGTCTGATATTTGTCATAATTAGATTCATCTTTTACATTTTTGGCTAAAATTCTAGGCAAATAATTTTATGTCCTTCTCAGGGTATGATGATCAGAGGTACATGATATTTGTAGGTGACATTCATTTTTATCATTTGGTTAAATATTGTCCAATTTCCGCACTGTGTAATTTTTCCTATTATCAATGCAAAGTGATTTGTGGGGAGATACTTTGAGATTATGTAAATACCCTATTCCTCATCAAACTTTAAGAACTCACTGCAAAAATTTACATTTACAAACATAGTTATTTGGTATTCCAGAGGAATGTATTAAATTCCGAAACTGAGTTTTTCAGACAGACAAGGGCTATGGAGGATGTGTGTGGGCTTCTTAGATACATGGTAGCTGACTTCCTCACAGCCCGCTGAGTTCCAGAAAGGCTGAGGTTGCCAGATAGCTGCGTCCTGATCAGTGATGCAGCATTCTACCTCCACAAGGTGTGAAATCACACATTCCTAGAAGCTGAACTGAAAGCCGGAAATATGAGTCAAGGTGATTCTTAATGGTCCAGACAGCGCTATGGCAAGCGGCACACAAGGAAATCAGGTCTGTCCATATGCAAAGCTGCTATGTGTGGGAAGTTCATGTCTGGTTTCCTCCCTCAGGGTGCCTGTGAGTCTCACCCCTGCTCCAATCCTGTTCTCCCTCTCTTCCTTGGTTATAGTGCCATTAAATAAGGACGTATTTAAAGGGTAGAAATAGAAGGCATTCTTTTAGACCAGATCGCTTACAGCCAGGAGAGGACTGGGGGTAGAGGATGGAGTCCAACCATTCAGTCCAAAGAGGCTGCCAACACCTGTCCTTGAGCCACAAAGAGGAAAGTTTTCTCTACGCCCAGCCTTTGATTCCAGCCATTCTTGTTCCCACAAGGAATCCGCTGCCACCTGGGAGAGCCATTAAGCATTTTCTTTTTGCTAAAAATGACTCTGTGGAAATATTACCTCAGACGACTTTGTGATAGAAGAACCACCACTTCTACTAGAGACTGGGACAGACCCTCACAAAAATAGCCGGGTTTCTACAGCAAATCATCACAGACCTGAAGGCCCGAGAGCTTATTCAGAGGCCAAAGATTCTTGATCTGTCAATGTTACAGCCACGTGTTTTACAAGCCTGGAGCCTATTTCTGAAAGGTATGTGTTTAGGTTAGTGATTTTAATATTAATAGCTACTGCTGACACATCACTGAAAAAACATAGGTTTTCAATTTTTAAGGTAAAAGGTTTACATTCAGGATTCATTTATTCCTCCCTTCGCTAGAGTAATGGGATACAAATGATTGGTAATGTACTCTAAAATTCCTCAGGATTCATAAACACAAACAGGAATTGGCAATAATAGTAATTTCAGGACTGGCATTTTTTAAATACCCCTGCACTCCCGTGGTCTTTTTTTCCTGAACCATAAACTCTATTTTTCATTTATTCAGTCATTCACTGATTCAATCATTTAACCTAGTCAACAAAACCTGTGCTAGGCCTTGGGGATAGGATGATATTTTAAAAAGATACAAAGGTTTACAAATTAATTACATAAGTCTGCACTTATAGTTCCATTGTGAAGAAATGAGCTTTGTTGCCCTAAGACTCAATTCCTGTAAAAATCCTGAGTGAGCTATAAAGAAAAAGAATATAAACACAATTCATCCCTAATTGTGAAATATTATCCCTTGGCTACCAGGTAAGCTGAGAAGACTGTGAATTCACACAAATCGTTGATCTCTCTTGACAACTGAATCCTAACCTGATGATCCCATTTAAAGAAACTCTGTAGTTTCATTTTAGAAACACCAGCCCAAGTTCTGACAATAATCAGCTCAAATAATCATTTATGCCATTTAAATTAAGTTGATTAGATTTTCCCCTAAAATTTTCCACTCAGAAGTTGCTTTTTTAAAATCTTAATGCCCAGCTGTGAGATGCACAAATTTGGTGTGAGGTATGTGACACCATCTCCTATCTGGCAAAGGTTTTAAATATCCTAACTGGAATACCTAACTCTTTAATGTAATGTAAGATCTTCGTGAGATATACTTTGTCACCACTGAGAAACTAAAAGGGCATTTGAGCAACTGTTTACCACAAACCAGTCAGCTACTTTATAATTTATCACCTGGTGAAATCCTAAGTGCCTGGGCTTTGGGTCTTCTTGAATCTCTTCTAGATCAAAATCTAGGGCACTTCTTCCCAACCAGTATGCCTGGCAATGAATGCCAGTCCCTGGGGAAAGCCTGAGGGTGGTGTTTTCCTGTTCCCATGGCTCTGCCTGCATGTGCCACGCACGCACGCATGCACGTGCGCACACACACAGCCATTCCCTTTTCTGAGTCTTTATTGGCAAAGATACTTCCAGAGGCTTAGAACCATTGGACACTCCCACAAACATCCTCAGGCACCCACCCTCCCATCCACTGCTACTTCCCCACTTTGCCCCCTCATTCTCAAAGTTAATCACAACAGGAAGTGAGTCTACCCCGATGCTGTTACACTTTTTGAAAGCTGGAAGTGGGCCACATGATGTAAAAGGAAGCTAAACGCTGGTATACTGATCTAGAAACTTGTGATTGCCTTCTAGCTATAAATCTTCCAGGGTTTCCATTAAGAAAGAAATTTCCAAACTGCCCCTGTTTGGTTGGAGGTAGGATTATGAAAAATCCTAACAGGCTTTTTTGAAGGGCTCACAGGCTAGCTCTAAGAAGACAGCTAAACAAGCCGGGCACGGTGGCTCATGCCTGTAATCCCAGCACTTTGGGAGGTCAAGGCAGGTGGATCACGAGGTCAGGAATTCGAGACCAGCCTGAACAAGATGGTGAAATTCCATCTCTACTAAAAATGCAAAAAATTAGCCCGGTATGCATTTGTAGTAGAGGTGGGGTTTCACCATCTTGGCCAGGCTGGCCTCGAACTCCTGACCTCAGGTGATCCACCTGCCTTAACCTTCTAAAGTGCTATGTATGAGCCACTGCACCTGGCCCATTTGTTTTCCTTTTTAAATTTTATCAGTGGCAGCCTGAATCCTCAATATGCATTTAAAATGTCTCCTTAGTTAAGTGAATCTACCCTCTTTCAAGGAAAATGTGGATTCAGCACTAAGAATGTATTTTTACATCTGAGCATTTAAACAAAGATCAATTCCCCCACTTATACTAAAGCAACTTATAGTCACCAGAATTGCCCTTCTCTTTCCTCAGAAATGTCCTCATTCCCAGGAAATTTTACCGCAGTCTGCTGGGAACAGTTCTACCTCTGGGCAATCCTGAAAACTAGCCTTCTTTTGAGATGCCCTCATTTCCTCACAGACTCAGCAGCCGGGCCTTAGGTGAAAGCACTTCGGACCCTCAACTGTGCCTCCTGGGCTAATGCCCGAAACCTATAATGTGAAACTGAAGAGATCTTGGATGCTGGGAGGAATCAAGTCAGCCAGTAACAACGACTCTCCTCGGTCCTTGAGGCAGCTTTATTATGTCTAAGTCCATATTCTGCCATGACCTGGCAGAGAGAAGAGGCTTAGCACTGGAGCCTGAAGAGCAGACTCAAATTTCCTCCTCTGCGACTTACTACAGGCTGGGCGGCCCAGGGGATTCTCTGAAACTCCTTTGTTTCCAACCTCACAGGGTTGACTTCCAAGATAGCGATTAGGAAAGCTAACCTTAAGACGCCATGTCAACGAGTTATTTCGATAACATCAAGAGATCATCTGCAATACTACAGATTCATTTTTCCCAATATATACCCTCATCCTAATTGCTACACACTTCGAATAACTCACCTTCCCCTGCCCTCAAACCTATTTTCAAAATAATGCAAACAGACCACCTAAATAAAGGCATGCTTGTCCCCTGCCTGGCAGAAGTAAAGCCGCTGTTGGAGGGAAAGAGAACATGGAGTCTGGCTAATTCTCAGGAAAGTCCCAGGCACGATGAGCATCAGATGTAGGGGGACGTGAGATAAGTAGAAAAAGTCGGAAAGAGTACACCTTGGGGCTAACAGAAACCAGCATGCCAATGAGGGTATTAGTTTGCGACTCAAGTAAGATTTAGGGACATGTCCAAATAACTAAGGCACTGTCCTAAACGTCTTAAAGGAAAAGGCACCCCAAAATATAACTTCTACATAATCACAGACATTAACATGCCATCATGAAATGGCGACATACCGCAGAAGAACGCTGGCAAGGTGAGCGGCGGGGAGCACGCTGGGTAGACAAGGCCGGTGTTTAGAAGTCAGACCCACCTTAGCTGCGTGACCACTGCAGTCACTTAAGGCTACTTGGTCTCACTTTCCTCATCCATGACAAGGGTGCCACAATCAAACTCACCAGGCCAGGAAGAAATGTACCGTGCCTAGGACTCGTCTCTATTATTGGATTTCACCATGCGGTCTTGACATTCATCAGACATAACACAACTGATTTTTTGACTAGGCGCTGCATGCCACCTGGGCAAATAAATCTGTCTCTTTTTCTCTGAAACTCCAGAGTCCATCTAACACAATGACTGACAATCCTCAGGGCTTGATCAATTTTATGCCGTTTACAACTGAAAAATGAGGTGTAAAGTAACACATTATAAACTCTAAAACACTTTATCAGTTATATAAATACATGAAAGGTAAGTTATTGAAAGTAATTAAAAGGCCAATTAGAAGGTCAATTTAGAAGCTTGACATGGCATTGGAAGGTAAGGACTGTCTCCAGTTCTACTCAGGGGAGAATGGCATTTTGACCAGGACACTTATGAATATAACCTCTTAGGCCAAGGCATCTCTAGCGTGGAGAAAGGAAACCAGATTTGTCTGGAGAGGATACCCCTCAGAATCACTCCAAGCCACCTACATATTAACTGGTTCCCACATATAAGAAAATGTAATGCCTGGCTGGTATTTGGAGAAGCCACCTTGGCAGGTGAGTTCCATGCTGTGAATAAAGCCTTCAACTTCAGACCCTCATCAAGTCTAAATTTGAATTGGTAGATTTAGATGTCAGCTTGATAAAATCCATCATCTAAAATGCAAAAGTCAACCTGGGCAACATGGCAAAACCCCATCTCTACCAAAAACACAAAAATTGACTGGGCATGGTGGTGGCGCATGCCTGTAGTTCTAGCTACTTGGGAGGCTGAGGTGAGAGAATCACTTGAGCCAGGAGGTAAAGACTGCAGTGAAACATGATCGTGCCACAGCACTCCAGCCTGGGCAACATAGTGAGACCCTTTCCCAGCTTTGCAGGAGGCTGAGGCGGGAGAATTGCTTGAACTCAGGAGGTGGAAGCTGCAGTGAGCTGAGACCACACCACTGTACTCCAGCCTGGGCAATAGAGTGAGACTATGTCTAAAAATAAATATATATATAAATAATAAACAGGAAGAAAGAAAGATAAATTTATTAAATACATAAAATGCAAAAGCAGGAATCAACAGTGCCTTCCAGATCTTTTTCTCAGAGGTGGGGTCTGCAAGTAGTCGCACTGAGATGTGATCATCTCGAATTTAGACCTTACCTAGCTCACAAGTGTGGCAGGGAAAGGCAGCGGCACAGAATACCAGGCACAGTGACTGGACACAAAACCATTGCTCAAAAGCTACTTCTTCTACTGAGCCAGCAGTGTAGGACCTTCTCCTAATAAAATCGACAACAGCAACAGGAATATAATGGCCGTTTCCTGGATATATGGCCTTTCACAGTTAAGAGTTTCCATACACATTAAAGTGATGCCTGGAGGAGTATAAGGCAGGTGTCTCTACTTTCATTTTCTTTTTTCTTTTCTTTTTTTTTTTGAGATGGAGTTTCACTCGTCACCCAGGCTGGAGGGAAATGGTGCAATCTAGGCTCACTGCAACCTCTGCCTCCTAGGTTGAAGCAATTCTCTTGGCTCAGCCTCCTGAATAGCTGGGATTATAGGCACACACCACCAGGCCTGGCTAATTTTTGTATTTTTAGTAGAGATGGGGTTTTACCATGTTGGTCAGGCTGGTTTCAAATCCTGACCTCAGGTGATTCACCTGCCTTGGCCTCCCAAAGTGCTGGGCTTACAGGGGTGAGCCACTGTGCCTGGCCTATTTTCATTTTCTATATGAGGAAGGTGAAGATCAGGTACGTGGGCCAAGGTCACATACAAAGCAAAAGGCAGAACTGGGTTCCCACGCTATTGTTTCAGTTAGCCTCTTTCCATCTCTTCACAAAACTGGATTAAATGGAGCTGAAATAGGTCTTGGTGCTAGAATTTCCCTTTAGACCTCTGAAGCCCAGAGAAATTTTTATAGGTGCTGCTAGAAGAAGGGGCTTTCTTCTAATTACTTAGGTATGACAGAAAATAAATCAAGTCACCTTTGCCTTCTTTTTTCTCCTGTGAAATGGAGGTCGCATCATGGTTTCAGCATAACCTTTTTTTCAAGGGGTCTCTGCTGATACTATGCTCTGTTGCATCCTGAGCCTGTGATCTGGTTAGGGCAGAAATGCCTGAGGATCAGGCTCTTGGTTCAAATTACCCACCCTAGTATAGATAAGCAGGACCTGAGAATGCAAAATGATTTACTGATGTCAATCACGCTATAAAATAAGTTATTCCTTGACCTGGGCTCAAATCACATCCTGGAAAATGCAATCTGTCTTTACCCTGTCATAATCAAAACTATGGGTTCTACAGGAAACTTTGTGTCTCTGTTCAGAAAAAATTATGAAGTGGCTTTGCTTTGTCTGCATGTACCATGGCTGTCCAAGGTTGGTGCTCTGTGAGACAGCTTATGGCCAACAGGAGGACAACATGGCGGGACTGTGCGCACCTGGCTATGTCGAGCAACACTGTGAACTAGTGCTGTCCAGTGTCCACTGTGACCAGTTCCTGAAGGTCAGGGCTTGTTTTTTTCTTTCTCAAACAACTGCCCCTAAGAAGCCTTCATATCTAGCAGAATGTCAAAGAAGATCATTCCACAATATTTATTTATTTATTGAGATGAGGTTTTACTCTGTCACCCAGGCTGGAGCGCAGTGGCGCGATCTCAGCTCACTGCAACCTCTGCCTCCCGGGATCAAGCGATTCTCCTAACTCGGCCTCCTTGAACAGTTGGGATCACAGGCATGCACCACCATGCGTGGCTGATTTTTTGTATTTTTGGTGTTGCCACATTGCCCAGGCTGGTTTTGAACTCCTGAGCTCAAGTGATCCGCCTGCCTTAGCCTCCCGAAGTGCTGGGATTACAGGCAAGAGCCACTGCACCCAGCCTATTCTACAATAATTTAAAAGAAACTTTTACTTAGAGAAACCAAAAATACAGCCAGTACTAAACTGCCCCTTGAACTCCAGAGCAGATGAGATAAACTCTGAGTCACAACTTTGCCTGACCCGTCTCTTCCTGTATTCAGATTTCCTCCCATCTAAACAATTGGCTCATGGACAGAAAGAGGTTGACCTGTGGCAGCACTTGTGAGCTGTACTTCCTTTCCTTGAGTTATAAAATCTCGGGCTTTTTACTGGGCACACAGTTGCCCAGAATACAGAATTCATTCCCAGCCTACCATGCAGTGTAGGTGTGGCTGGGTGATGTAAGTGGAAGGGGTGTAGTCAAGTTCTAGGACACTCAAAATTAGGAGGTGGTGATCAGAGCTTCAGCGGGGGTCCATAAGGATGAGGGCAGAGCAAGGCCATACCCTAAGGGTGGCAGAGCAGGAAAACCAGACAACTGCAGAGCTACACACCAGCCTCGAACTGCCTCCATCCAGAACGTTAAGCGGGAGAGAAATAAACACATGCCACAGTAACAACCAATAAAACTCCTTCATAATTACAGCTGCATATTCTCAGGTGGACATTTTTCTATTTAAATGTGGTAAAATTAAATTCAACCCCAGAAGTTCTTCTTTGGCACGAGGCCTACACAAATCATTTGCAATTAAAAACCTCTGCAGGCCAGGTGCGGTGGCTCACGCCTGTAATCCCAGCACTTTGGGAGTCCGAGGCGGGTGGATCACGAGGTCAAGAGATTGAGACTATCCTGGCCAACATGGTGAAACCATGTCTCTACTAAAAAATACAAAAAATCAGCTGGGCGTGGTGGTGCGCGCCTGTAGTCCCAGCTACTCGGGAGGCTGAGGCAGGAGAATTGCTTGAACCCAGGAGGCAGAGGTTGCAGTGAGCCGAGATGATGCCACTGCACTCCAGCCTGGCACCTGGCGACAGAATAAGACTCTGTCTCAAAAAAAAAAAAATCCCTCTGCATTGTGTTAGTACTCACTTCTCAGAATGGAAAATATGGGAAATATCTATTGTAGATTACATGTACATTATTATATATTGCATTACTGTATGTTGCTGTGCTAATTGTTTTATGAGTATATTTATGGTATTTCCCATTACATAGTATCTTTCTAGTTTTCACCTTTTGTCTTTTTCTTTCTTAATAGCCTAGGGCACATTGATGAGAGCCTAAAAGATACTGAACAAATATCTGTTTTAATAAGCATTTAAAGACCCTATAATGTAATCATATTTTAACCTTTATCCTTCATTCCTTCACTCCTCATCCTCATGTGACATACTCAGGTTTTGGATGGAGGAAAATATATGCCTCAGCTAAATGGCTAATTACAGTGGGGTTGCTCCACAGGTTGGCAAAACCTCAAATGCTAAATTTGTGAGTGCCAACGGTTTAAATATATGAAATGCCTTTATTTGTGAAAGGTCTCAAAGGACTTTGTTCATTGTTGATTCATCATATCCCTTAAGTTTGCAAAACCATTTGCAATTTACAAAATAGTTTCACACTCAACATCTCAGCCCTTGGAGTCAGGCTGGATATTATGGATTTTTCAAGTTAACAACAAGGAACCAAGGTGGTGAGTCCCTCATGGTGCTCATGCTCATGAGTTGCTCATGATGTCATTCATCTCAAAATCCTTGTGTGCAAATGGCCCTTCGGGTTATTTTCCTGGTCTCCCTGTTATGAGCAGGGTTGCAGCAAGCCTTCTTATTCCTGTATCTTTGCAGCCTTGAGCTAACCCTTCTGTGGGATGGACTTCAAAGTGGAACCGCTGGTCAGAGACTTGAGGATGGGATGCCAGCAGATAGAGGCAGTGGGAAAGCCTTCCTGGGGGGAAGATGAAGGAAAGCTCCAAAGCGGGAGGTACCGGAGGCAGGCCTAACGAGATCATCACTTCCAGCTTTTATTTATGATAATGTAGGCCACTGCTTTCTAGCTTCAGAGTGAAATTAAGTCCAAAGGGATGTCACCCAGGGAGCTGCTGGTACGGCCTGGGCTTTGGAACTCTCCAGGTATCTCGAATGGCCCACGAGCCTGGGCTAGCTCACCAGATCCCTCCGTAGCTGCACCAAGGCATCAGGTCTGGGGAGGATGAGGTACTGCACAGTCATTTTCTATTGGAAGGAGAACAAGCAGGAGCCTTGGCTTACAGACAACAGCAGCTGGGCAGCTGGGGCTGGCCACCGTGGGAAAGGGATAGAGCAAGGACCAGATTCTGTCAAACTTAATCTATGTTAATCCTGCTTACAGTGTTGACATTTCTTTCCCACCTTCACTCTCAGGGTTTGCCTCATAGACTCCAAGACCCCTAATATAGCCCTTTGGGTGAGTATGTAATTTGTAACTGATTCCAATGAGTTTAAAACAAATCCTTGGGCCAGGCACGGTGGCTCATGCCTGTAATCCCGGCACTTGGGGAGGCCAAGGTGGGTGTATCATTTGAGATCAGGAGTTCAAGGCCAGCCTGGCCAATATGGTGAAATCCTATCTCTACCAAAAAATACAAAAATTATCTAGGTGTGATGGTGTACGCCTGTAGTCCCAGCAACTCAGGAGGCTGAGGCACGAGAATCACTTGAACCCAGGAGGCAGAGGTTGCAGTGAGCCAAGATCATGAAGATCATGCTACTACACTCCAGCCTGGGCGAGAGTAAGACTCTGTCTCAAAAAAAAAAAAAAAAAAAAAAAAAAAAAAAAAAAAAGCTGGACACAGTGGCTCAAACCTGTAATCTCAGCACTTTGAGAGGCCAAGGCGGATGGATCACCTGAGGTCAGGAGTTTGAGATCAGCCTGGCCAACATGGTGAAACCTCATCTCTACTAAAAATACAAAAATTAGCTGTGCGTAGTGGCAGGTGCCTGTAATCCCAGCTACTCAGGAGGCTGAGGCAGGAGAATCACCTGAACCCTAGAGGCAGAGGTCACAGTGAATGGAGATTGTGCCATTGCACTCCAGCCTGGGCAACAAGAACGAAACTCTGTCTCAAAAAGAAAAAATCCTCTAGAGAGATTTGTTTATACTTTTTAAATTTTTTATTTATTTATATTTTATCCTTAGAGACACAGAATGGCAGAAACAGCTCTGGGTCTCAGAGAGTCAGAAAACCTGTTCAATTCACTGGGCATAGTGACACATGCCTGTGGTCCCAACTACTCAGCAGGCTGAGATGGGAGGATCGCTTGAGCCTAAGAGTTGGGAAGCTGCAGTGAGCCATGATGGCACCACTGCGCTCCAGCCTGGGTGACAGAGGGAGACCTTGTCTCTAAAAGTAAATGAAAAGAAAAAAACCTGGAAGAAAGAACAGAAGATTGAAGGGGAGAGGGAAAAAGGATGACTACGAATTATGCACTAGCTCTGAGACCGGCTCCTTACATACATTAACTGATGTCTATCCTCACAGTAATGCTGTAAGAATGGTGTTGAAGAGAAAATGAAGCTTCCAAAAGTGTCTCCTCACACGCTCCAAAAAACAACTAAAACAAAACAAAACAAAAAAACAGGACTTGAATTTTCTCCGACTTGTTAAGTGATTTTCCATTGTTCCAACACTGTTGTGTAAACAGTTTACTAAATACAACTGAAGATGACAGAACACCGCTACGATGATGCCAGGACCTGCAACACAGGTTCACTAAGAATTTTTGAGTCTCTCTGGAGGTCAGCCAGTTGCATATTCTCAGGCTGGACAAGGGCCCTAGGACTGCCTGGTGAGAATTCCACTTAGCAGGTCAGTAGCTGCCATTTCCTGAGACATCTACCCTCCGTTTAGAGAAATCTTCTCAGAAGGGTCAAATGTGTATCTTTCTCCATTTAAAATATCCTTATTCACATGCATTTCTAAGGTGCCCCTCAGTTTCTTCCATATCATTTTCACCTTTTTACCCTTCTTGGCAGCACATAAAGCATAGCTCGAGTTATGTGGGTAGATACAAAGAGAAGCTTGTCTGGAAGGCCTTCATATACACTGATCGGGATTACACGCCCCACCTCCACATGTGTAAATAGGTTGAGAATCATCCTTGCTTCTTCCTCCCACTACATCAGATCTTAGTTGTTCTACTCCAGACCCGCCCTTCAAATGCTCCCCTTCCTCTCTGTCCTCACGGCCACTGCCTTACTTAAGGTCTCCTTATCTCTCACCTGCAATAGCGGGCTAATCTGTCTTTTCAGTCAGCTCCCCACAGCCTGCTGCTTTGGTCCTGTGCACCTTCCCTTCATAACTACTTAAGTGAGCTGCTAGTATTTCTTACTCGAGGTACAGGCAGCTTCCTAGCTCTCACCAAGAACACAGGACACAGCCAAATTGAGCAGCCTGAGTGTGGCAGCAAGCCCATTGCCCGATTGAGTCCTAAAATGATAAGGTGCAGCAAAGTGTGTGTCTGTTGTGGGTTGCACTGTGTTCCCTCCAAGAAAGATACATCGAAGTCCTAGGCCACAGTATCTGTGAATGTGACATTATTTGGAAATAACCTTTGCATATAGAATCAAGTTAAGATGAAGTCTGCAAGGCGGGCCTTAATCCAAGATAACTCATGCCCTTGTAAGAAGAGAAGACAAACAGAAACAGACACAGGGAGAAGGTCTTGTGATGATGGAGGGAGAGATTGGAGCGATGCAGCCACAAGCCAAGGAATGCCAAGGCTGGCCAGCGACACGAAAAGCTGAGCAAAAGCATAGGACACAATCTCCCCAACCTCTGGAAGGAGCATGGTCCTGGGGCCCATGATGATTTTGAATCCTAGCCTTCAGATTTGTGAGAAAACACACTTCTATTGTTTTAATCCACCAGTTTGTGGAAATTTGTTAAAGCAGCCCTAGGAAATGAATTACAGTAGGTAAAGAAAGGTGGGAAGGGCTGACCACCAAGATGAAAGAAGCCTTTCTGCCCAAATTCCTCTACTTCGCAAAGTTGCCTTCGGAAGTTTCGTATATATACTCTGTAAGAAGCTAGTGGTCTCAGAATTATGGTTCTAAAGAACAAATGTGATTTTGTTACAAATTTCCACTTTCTGTAGGACAAAGTCCAAGCCCTTAGTGTGGCAGGTAAGCCCTCTCAAGTCTGACCCCAACCTGCCTGTCCCACGTACCTGTGTACTCAGGATCATCTTCCCCCTCCCCCTACCTACCTGCATGCTGACCTCCAGCCATCGCTGTGTCCTGGAGTCCAGTGACTGATTCTCAGGCACAATAGACAACAGGCATGGTCACGGCAACCATCCAGGGTGGCCCGGGGCGCCCATGATACCAAGCAAACCCACGAGGTCCTTCCTCTAGAACAGCAGTCCCCAACCTTTTTGGCACCAGGGACAGGTTTTACAGAAGACAATTTTTCGATGACGGTCATGTGAGTGGGATGGTTTCGGGATGAAACTGTTCCACTTCACATCATCAGGCATTACATTCTAATGAGCACGCCACCTAGTCCCTCACATGTGCAGTTCATAACAGGTTTCGTGCTCCTATGAGAATCTAATGCCACCGCTAATCTGACAGGAGGCGGAGCTCTGGCGGTAAACCTCACTCATCCATGATCAACCTCCTGCTGCACATCCCAGTTCGTAACAGGCCACGGACCGTATTGCCCAGGGTTTGGGGACCCCTGCTCTAGAAAACCAAAAGTTTGGGCAATTCTGAAGCAAGCAGAAGGACCTGCAGCTTTGGGCACAGTAATCACAGGGGTTTACCATAAAAGAAGCATAAAGCATAATTTAGCGGGTCTTTCCAGCACTATGTAACAGGAAATCCCAGTTCGTGTTACAGGCAATGCTATGGTTTAAACGTGTCTTCCAAAGTTCATGTGCTGAAAAGTCAATCCCTAATGCAACAGTGTTGAAAGGTAGAAAAAGGTGGGACCTTTAAGATGGGATTCGGTCATGAGGACTCCGCTCTCAAGAATAAATGGGTGCTGTTATCGTGGGAGTGGGTGTGTTTTAAAACTGAGCGTGGCTCTCTCTCGCTATCTCTCCCACACGTTCTCACCCTTTCTCGTGCACTCTCTTGCCATGTGATGCCTTCTGCCGTGCTGAAGCAGCAGGAAGACCCTCACTTGATGCAGCCCCTCGAGCCTGAACTTCTGAGCCTCCAGAACTGGGAGAAATACGATTCCTTTGCATTATAAATTACCCAGTCTGTGGTATTCAGCTATAGCAAACCAAATGGACTACACTGCTCAGCCGTGTATTTTCTCTCTTAATTCACTTTGAATTTTCATCACAAAATAAATAATTGAGGGCCAGGCGCAGTGGCTCACGCCTGTAATCCCAGCACTTTGGGAGGCCGAGGCGGGTGGATCACAAGGTCAAGAGATCGAGACCATCCTGGTCAACATGGTGAAACCCCGTCTCTACTAAAAATACAAAAAATTAGCTGGGCACGGTGGCGCGTGCCTGTAATCCCAGCTACTCAGGAGGCTGAGGCAGGAGAATTGCCTGAACCCAGGAGGCGGAGGTTGCGGTGAGCCAAGATCGCGCCATTGCACTCCAGCCTGGGTAACAAGAGCTAAACTCCATCTCAAAAAAAAATAATAATAAAATAATAAATAAATAAATAAATAATTGAGTCCTGTGCTTGGCTCTGTGCTACGTTCAAGAACACACAGGAGAACATCTAAGGCATGGTCACGTTCACTAATCAAATCCGTTCAGTCTAGCTGGGAAATGACTACCACGCATCGACCTGAGCATAATACAAGGCAACAAATGAAATTTTAGGGTTTCATTTTTAAAATGCAACGAGTTCAGAGAAGAGAAAAGATCTGTGTACACTGGTCAGGAAAGGTTCCATGGCAGAACAGGAACTTAGGCTGAGCCTGGAGGAAGCAACTCAGCCACTGGGAGGAGGGGGACTTCCCAGGGACAACACAAATGAAGAAACAGAAGCATCGAGGAACAGCTGTCACTACTGCTGGGAAAACACTTGTGTTTACAGCACCATTCTTTTTTTTAAGAGACAGAATCTTGCTCCGTCACCCTGGCTGGTACAGTGGCATGATCATAGCTCACTGTTGCTTCAAACTCCTAGGCTCAAGCAATCCTCCTGCCTCAGCCTCCCAAAGTGCCGGGATTAGGTGAGAACACCATTCTTGATGATGCTAGTTCACAAAATGGGGCCTCCAGACCAGCCGCATCAGCAACACCAGGACACCTGTTAGAAATGCAAAGTCTTGGGCCCCACCCCAGACTTACTAAATGACATGCTCTGGGCATGGGGGTGAGGCCCAGCCATCTGTGCTTTAACAAGTCTTCCAAGAGATTCTGGTGCTGGCTAAGGCTTTTGAGAACCACTGCTTTAATGAGAAGACTTATAAATAAGTTTATAATTATCTATTCCTACAGAAGAAACATTGAAATCCTCTCCAACTAGATTTCCTTTTTTTTTTTTTTTTTTTGAGATGGAGTCTTACTCTGTTGCCCAGGCTGGAGCACAGTGGCACCATCTCAGTTCACTGCAACCTGTGCCTCCTGGGTTCAGGCAATTCTTCTGCCTCAGCGTCCCAAGTAGCTGGGACTACAGGCGCGTGCCACCACACCTGGCTAATTTTTTTTTTTTTTAGTAGAGATGAGGTTTCACCATCTTGGCCAGGCAGGTTTCGAACTCTTGACCTCGTGATCTGCCTACCTCGGCTTCCCAAAGTGCTGGGATTACAGGCGTGAGCCACCACGCCCGGCCCTCTCCAACTAGATTTCTTTTAGCTCTTGATATAACCCAAATAGGGTACACATGAAGGCAGAGACAGTGTATGGACATATGTGTCCCCCTCCACCCTGCACAGATCAAATCAGCCACCTGACTGCCAGGAAGCAACTGTTAATATGCGTCTAAAGGAGATCTGGAAAATTTCATTATTTAAGGAAACAACACAGGTCTCATGTCATGGCTCTATGGGACAAGAAATCTTCTGTACTAATGGTAAGGAAAGTGACTTAATTGTGGTTATCTAGGACCCTGGAATAATAATGGGAGCACAGATGAAACTACTCCCCCATCACGCCATCATCTTTCGGTGACCATTTTGTGGCACGTTCTCCTATGCTCACATCCCGGAGATGAGAGGTGCATGCTCTTGTATTTCAAGCTCTGGTATCTGAGGACCTCCAACAATTCCTGACTTCCACTGCTCCTGCCAAATGAAGGCTGGATTTATTTTGATTTGTGTTGGCTCTGCAGCCCCTTGTTAAGTAAACTAGGACTCTGTGTCTGGCCAATGCATTCACGAAGAGAAAAATAGAAGGAATCAAAGTGAATTATAGGGAGAGAGGGAGGGGGAAGTTCCCTGGAAGTCTAAAACTAGGAACCAGGGATGGTATTTTTGGCTTGGGACTTTCTGTACCACATGAAATTATGAGAATGACTTAATTGCTCCTGCGCATTTGAAACCTGAGTGAGACCATAATGGCCGGGTTACGCCCAGACCGACTGGAACAGGAGTTAGACAGGGTGGCCTCCTGCCAGCTAAACCTGCTCTGCAAGCACAAGCGACTGTGTCATTCATGTTTTCAGGCCTGAGCTGAATCTGATGATGACCAGTATTGCTTGTATTCTCAATCTCCCCGGCGTAGACAGTGCAGAGTAGGTTATAGAGGGCTGCCATTTTAGGGGTAGCCAGAGGAGCAGAGGTGGGCTCAGAAAGCCTAGGTTTCTGGACTAGGTTCTAGTCCTTTCTCTACCTCGCTGCCATGTGCACTTAGGCAGCCATTTAAACCATTATCTGCACCCCAGTTCCCTCATCCCCTGAATAAGAATGGCAATTATATGCCTTAACTATTTCGCACAATGCTGGAGAGAATAAACTGAGAAAACAGATTCAAAGAACTTCTGGAAAGTGAAGATTGTTATACTACTGAGAGTGATTCCTGGACCCTTGGGTTCACATAGAATCTTCGGCATCCCTCCTTCCCACATCCTGTGATGGATACCTACTGAGTTGCCTGCCATGATTCCCTCTCTGCAGGAGGTAGCAGCCATGATGGCTAATGCCACCCTGCCACCTGGCCACAGGAGAAGGCCTCTGACCCAAGCCAGACCAAGTGATCTCACTGCCAGAAATGTATAATGGGAAGATTTAGGGACTGAGTGGTCAGTGGCTTAGGCTCATTACACTACCCAGTGATTTTCAGTCTGGGCAGTTTTGCTCCCCAGGGGACATATGGCAGAATATGGATTCATTCTTGGTTGTCAGACTGAGGAGGGCGTATCTAGTGGCTGGGGACCAGGGATGCTGCTAAACATTCTCCTATCCACAGTACAAACCCCCACAACAAACAACTCTCTGGCCTAAAATGTAGTAGTGTTAATGATGAAAAACCCTGGCTTAGCTGACTGCTGGAGGTGGAGGGACTGAGGAGTGGGCAGCTTCCATACAGCTCCACCCAATCGTTACCACAGGCGGGGTGGCCAGGGGAACGAGGCCTCAAGGTTGCCAGGTCTGATTTTTCTAGAGAAGCTGGAAATCTGGATTTCCTAAGAAATCTTTTGATTTTTAAGCACCGGCTCAATCTTTAATAAATGTATGGGCCGAATAAACACATCTCCAGGCCTCACAGAGCCTGGGGGCCACCAGTTTGCAGCTTCTGATGGGTAGAGGAGACCCAAAGCCTCCTTTACTTGAGCTCCTTGAAGCTATCTGGCTTCTCCCCTTCCTTGGATGTTGTGAGGTAACAGATGACGATTTTTTAAACAAGTTCTCAGTGTTGCCTAAGCAATGGCTTCCATTACATGTGCGCCCAAAAGGCTTAACTAGTACACAACTCCTACCTCCTTCTCTCTCACTCACTTCTTCAGCTACATCTTTTGACCTGATTGCCATCCCTAGCCACATAAAATATTTTAATTTCAGAAGTGGAAGAGGTCTTAGAAAACATCTAGTTCTTGTGGGGAGGGAGAGTTTTAGGAAAAATAGCTAATGCATGTGGGGCTTAATACCTAGGTGATGGGTTTATAGGGGCAGCAAACCACCACGGCACACGTTTACCTATGTAACAAACCCGCACATTCTGCACATGTGCCCTATAACTAATTTTTTTTAAAAAAGGTCTATTTCTGATCTGCTAAGAAAAAAACACTAAGTTACTTAACCTCTCTGTGCCTCAGTTTCTTCATTTGTAAAACGGACATGATACTCATACCACTTCATCAGACTGTAAGACTGAATGAACTCTTATATGTGCAATGGTTAGTTAAAAACTATCACATTAACCTCTTCCTTGAATTTTTTGCTTTTGGAAATAATGCCCCAACACTACTGCTGTTGCTGAAAATAAACATATTAAAATTAGCACACTTAGATTATGATTGGTGTTTATATTTGTCTGAGACTTAGCATAAAAACTTGCAAAGGTGGAATCTGAGCATTAACTCAAACTTTCTCATTGACAAATAAGCTGCGACCCATCAGCTCACTCAGACACGGTTTGGGAACATTTTACAGACACTGAGCAGTATTTTTGCGTTGAGGCATCCATGGGCCAACAAGTACCAGAGTGGTTTGGCCCGTGGTGATTCTCAGAAGGAGCCTGAGCAGCCGGAGACAGAGCAAGTAAGCAGAGGGCAGCTGTCAAACCATCAAACCTCCACCTGCCAAAACCAAAAAAGCATACAAGAAATTCTTGGGCCAGAGAGCAACAGTCTCTCACCATCTTAAGAATTTAGTGTATCCAGGCTTATGGCTAATCTAACCTGTCACAAGGGCTGTGGCTTTCTTTGCCAAAGCCAGATCATTCTGGCCTGAATTCTTGCCAACACCACTTGACCCTCATAAAAGTCCTTGACAGCAGAGTGGATGCCATTTTTCCCTCTGCTTTGAAAAGCTTCCTTGCCGGCACCCATTACAAAGAGAATAGGGTCTGCTCTCTAGACTGGAGGCCAAAATGCTAATTAACTCATACCCAAGTCTGCCAAAAAATTTTGTGGGCAGCACTCTTTCTTCCCAGCAGTATTATAGAGAGAAGAGAAAGAGAAAATGAATGGAAATGAATAAAAGCCAGAAAGAATTTTGATATTAAGACCAAATAACTGCATGTGCTTCTTTACATTTGACTTTCCTACTTGGAAAGTCACTTCCTGACCATATAAACTGGTCTTTCAATTATAAAACTCATCTCATCAGGTACAGATTAGACACCAATCTTCTTGCTTTCCATAGCGAGCTTCACAGAGGATTTATGTGAGGTCTGTGGGGTCTGTTACCAAGTCTTTAAAAATATTTCTATGAAAGCACTGTGCTTTGTAAGAAAGATACCACACAAAGCAAGTAATGCAACTATAGTGGGGAAATAAATCTGGACTCTATCCAAGTACCTGTGAAAGTTGGTATTAGTAAGATACCACTCCTAAATGCAAATAACTAACTTTCCATGGCTTTATCAGCAGCAGAGCTAAACAAGTAACCTCAGTAGCCCAGGAGTATTCTAGAATATTAAGCTATCTTCTTGCTAGGAGTGGCTTCCACCCTAGGCAGAGAAAAAAGTATGTCTGATGTTTGTATATGCCAAAAGGGGCATGTACATTCCAATCTTTATCCATCTATCCATCATCCATCCATCTATTCAATAAATATTAATGGTCCAGGTACTTTGCCTATTAATGGTCCAGATACTTTGCTATGAGTTGGCAGAAAGAGATGAAGAAGGCACACACATTACCTGCCCTCATAGAGCTTACAGTCCATAAGGCAAACAGAGAAGTAAACAAGCAATGCTAACAGTCTGATAAGAGCTGTGTATGGTTAAGACATACCCTTCTCTCCCTCTTCCCTAAAGAAACCTGGAACTAGGTGCTGAAAGCTGGTAACTAAGTAGAATTTGATCTGGCATGAGACATGGTAACATGCAAAATGCTTAGGGTAAACGCTAAACTCACAATCACTACGGGCAATGCAACAGAAAAGCTGATTTGGGAAGAGAGCAGCAACAAGATACCTCCATAAAGAAGGTTCTTGTGGTAGCACATGCAGGATGACCACTTGGAGCAGCTTCCGGCCCCAGAAAGCAGCATGTCAAACCTAGGATGACCACACAATGTCATCAGAGAGGCACTGCTGGTAGTTTCAGTTTCAGGACCGCCCCATATTGGTTTGGAAGTCTGGGTAGAGGTGGAATTTCTGTTCTTTAGAGCGGCAAACCCTGTGTAAGAAGGGGAGGCAGAACTGGGGGACAGATTTGGGATAACAAATTGGCTTGTCAGGGCCTAGGGATGCTAAAGATGAACAATCAAAGAAAAGACAGAGAGAATGCTGGTGTGACAGAATGAGGGCATGTAACAGGAACTTTTCTAAGTCCTTCATGTAGGTGAATTCAGTATTGACAACCGAGCCACATAACCTCATGAGGCAGGCATGATTATTATCATGCCCATTCTACAGATGTAACTGAGGTAGAAGGTTATGAAATTTGTTTCAAAGTAGCTAGTAAGTCATAGAACCAGAATTCAAATGCATTCAGCCTGGTTCTCTAGTTCAGGGAGGCAGAAGAGTTTAGATCTGCCTAAGTAGGAAATGGGGAGTCACTCAAGATATTTAAGCAAGACACTGTGTAATTACAATTGTGATTTCATGAGTGCATGTAGTCACCACATGTAGGATGAACCAGAGGGGAAATGGAAGATAAATGGCATTTAATAAATGCCTCTGGTGCGCCCAGGACTCTCCAACCATTATCTTATAATCCTACCTCATTATCCAACAATCATTCTGGAAGAGGCAGACATGGAGGTCCCATCTTCCTAGTGCTGGAACTAAGTCTCAGTATGGTTTAATGTCTTGCCCATACACTCCTGTATGCAACAGAATTGAGCCCAACAGAGACTACCATGAAAGCCCCTGCTTTTCCCACCACACTGTCCTGGAAATGCTAGATGCAAGAAACTAGGTAGTGGCTTTTATAACTGTCAAAGTGAGTGGTCACGAGAACAGAGGAATAAAAGGATGACATACTTGATAACTGATTGGACATGAAAATCATACAAGAGATTAAAACCAAAAAACAAAAAAGGACATTAAGATTTCAAAATTATGAGTCTAGAACACTTGCATTGACATTCATAGACATCAGGAAGTTACAAAAGAGAAAGATATTTGTGTTTTACTAGAGTTTGGGGGTAGGAAGTGGTAGAAGCCTATCACAATGTTGACTAAAAATACTAACATTTATTGAGTACCCAGTGTTTGCCAGGAATTGTACTAAGGACTTTACATGCACCAATTAACTTATCCTCACAAAACTCTGAGACATATGTTATTATTATCCCCATTTTAAAGATGAAGAAAATGAGAAAGTCACTCAAGATTACACAGTGAGTAAACTGCAAAGTTGGACTTGAACCCAGGTCTATCCGACTTTATGTATTATAGAAACTGGGCATTTTCAGCCTCAGAGAAGACATGATAGTGGGTTAAGAAGACTCGCATGACTGGGTAATGCTAGAGAAGCAGAACCAGTATGAATGGGTAAGTGTCATTTAAAAGTACATTTTAGTGGCCAGGCGTGGTGGCTCATGCCTATAACCCTAGCACTTTGGGAGGCTGAGGTGGGTAGATTACTGGAGGTCAGGAGTTTGAAACCAGCCTGGCCAACATGGTAAAATCCTGTCTCTACTAAAAATACAAAAAAATTAGCCAGGTGTGGGAGGTGAGCGTCTGTAATCCCAGCTACTTGGGAGGCTGAGGCAGGAGAATTACTTGAACTTGGGAGGCAGAGATTGCAGTGAGCAAAGATCATGCCACTGCACTCCCATCTGGGTGACAGAGCAAGTCTCCATTTTCAAAAAAAAAAAAAATTAGCTCAAACATGAAGTTTCTGTGATAACCTTTGTTTATTCTAACTTTAAAAGAAAATAAATGCATGATATGAAATTATTTTTAAAAATTAAAATAAAATGCAGTTGCCCCAACATTTCTAATGAGTTTAGCTGCTGAAAAATAAGCAGGACTGGAATTTTCAGCCAGAGCTATCAGGCAAGAGAAAGAAAGAAAAAGCATCAAGATAGGATAAGAAGCAGTCAAACTACCTTATTTTTGCTGATGATGTAATTCTATACCTGGAAAACCCTAGAGACTCCTCCACCAAAGGCTCCTAGAACTGACAAGTGACTTCAGTAAGGCTCAGGATACAAAACAGCATACAAAAATCAGTAGCATTTCTATACACTAATAACATTCAAGTTATGAGCCAAATCAAGAATGCAATCCCATTTACAATAGCAAAAAAACAAAACAAAACAAAAAAAAAACACTAAAATACCTAGGAATACATCTAACCAAGGAGGTGAAAGATCTCTGCAAGAACTACAAAACACTGTTGGAAGGAATTATAGATGACACAAACAAATGGTAAAACATTCCATGCTTGTGCATTGAAAAAATCAGTATCATTAAAATGGCAGTAAAAAGCAATCTCCAAATTCTATGCTATTCCTATCAAACAATCAATGTCATTTTTCACATAACTACAAAAAAATTTTCCAAAATTCCTATGAAACCAAAAAAGAACCTGAATACAAAAACAATCCTAAGCAAAAAGAATAAAGCCAGAGGCATCACATTAGCTGACTTTAAACTATAGTATAAGGGTACAGTAACCAAAACAGCATGGTACTAGTACAAAAATAAACACACTGGCCAATATTCTGTTCTGCTGTGTCCAATAGAGAACCCAGAAATAACCTGCACACCTATAACCATCTGATCTTCGACAAAGTTGACAAAAATAAACAATGCAGAAAGAACTTTCTATTCAATAAATGGTGCTAAGGGTACCTGGCTAGCCATATGCAGAAGAATACAATTCAACCCTACCTTTCACCATATACAAAAATTAACTCAAGATGGATTAAAGATTTAAATCTAAGACCTCAAACTATAAAAATCATAGACGAAAACCTAGGAAACACCATTCTGGATATTAATCTTGGGAAAGAATCTATGATTAAGTACTCAAAAGCAATTGCAACAAAAACAAAAACTGACAAGTGGAACCTGATTAAAGAGCTTCTATACAGCAGAAGTAACTCTTAACAGAGTAAAAAGACAATCTACAGAATGGGAGAAAATATTCACAAACTATGCATCTGACGGAGGTCTAATAACCAGATTGGTTTTTTTTTGAGATGGAGTCTCGCTCTGTCTCCCAGGTTGGAGGGCAATGGTGCACTCTTGGCTCATTGCAACCTCCACCTCCCAGGTTCAAGTGATTCTCCTGCCTCAGCCTGCCTAGTAGCTGGGATTACAGGCACGCCCCACCACACAAGGCTAATTTCTGTATTTTTAGTAGAGATAGGTTTTCACCATGTTGGTCAGGCTGATCCCAAACTCCGGACCTCGAGATCCACCCGCCTCGGCCTCCCAAAGTGCTGGGATTACAGATGTGAGCCCCGGCACCTGGCCTATGTCCAGAATCTTTAAAGAACTTTAACAATTGAACAAGCAACAACAACAACAACAAAAATCCCATTAAAAAGTGGGCAAAAGACATGAACAGATACTTCTCAAAATAAGACATACAACTGTTAAAAAACATGAAAAAAATGCTCAACATCACTTCTCGTAGAAATGCAAATCACCACCACAGGAGATGCAATCTCACACCAGTCAGAATGCTTATTAGAAAGTCAAAAAACAACAGATGGTGGTAAGGCTGAGGAGAAAAGAGAACAATCACACACTGTAGGTGGGAATGTGAGTTCAGCCACTGCGGAAAGCAGCTGGGAGATTTCTGAAAGAACCTAAAATAGAACTACCACTCCACCCAGCAATGCCATTACGAGGTATACATACAAAAGAAAACAAATTGTTCTACCAAAATGATACATGTACTTTTATGTTTACCACAGCACTACTCACAATAGCAAAGACATGGAATCAACCTAGGTGCCCATCAACAGTGAACTGGATAAAGAAAATGTGGTACATATATACCATGGAGTACTATACAGCTGTAAAGAAGAACAAACTCACGTCCTTTGTAGCAACATGGATGCAACTGGGGGCCGTTATCATAAGCAAATTAACACAGGAACAGAAAATCAAATATACTATGTTCTCATTTATTTTATTTATTTATTTTTTTTGCGACGGAGTCTTGCTCTGTTGCCCAGGCTGGAGTGCAGTGGCATGATCTTGGCTCACTGCAAGCTCCGCCTGACTAATTTTTGTATTTTTAGTAGAGATGGAGTTTCACCATCTTGGCCAGGCTGGTCTTGAACTCCTGACTTCGTGATCTGCCCACCTCAGCCTCCCAAAGTGCTAGGATTACATGCGTGAGCCACCATGCCTGGTCTGTTCTTACTTATAAGTGGGAGCTGAACATTGGCAACAATAGACAATGCGGACTACTAGAGGCAGGAGGGACGGAGGTGGGTAAGAATTGAAAAACTATACCCCATCTCTACAAAAAAAACAAAAAACAAAACAATTCATCAGAAGGCTATGAGGGAGGATGCACTGGGAGAATCATCTGAGCCCTGGAGGTTGAGGTTGCAGTGAGCCAAGATCACACCACTGCACTCCAGCCTGGGTGACAGAGTAAGACCCTGGCTCCAAAACAGAAAAGAAAAACTGGCAAGGTGCAGTGGCTCATGCCTGTAATCCTGGCACTTTGGGAGGTCAAGGCAGGCAGATTACCTGAGGTTGGGAATTGGAGACCAGCCTGGCCAACATGGCAAAACCCTGTCTCTACTAAAGATACAAAAAAATTAGCTGGGCCCGGTGGTGGGCACCCCTAATCCCAGCTACTTGGGAGGCTGAGACAGGAGAACCGTTTGAACCTTGGAGGCGGAGGTTGCAGGGAGCCAAGATCACACCACTGCACTCCAACCTGGGGGACAGAGTGACACTATCTCAAAAATTAAAAAAAAAAGAAAGAAAAGAAAAACTATGCTCAGTACCTAGATGACCTCAGCATCACACAATATATCCAAGTAACAAACCCACATGTGTACCCCTTGAATCTAAAATAAAAGATTGTGTTTCGTATCACCTTTACAACATAAGAAACTATCAACCTAAAACTCTATCTGTACTTACAAATTGCTCTGAAAATTCTTACCTTAAAAGTTATTTTTTAATTTTGAAAAGTGAAATTAAAGATAAAACAGAACCCATAGCGTTTTTCACTATAAAAGACCAAATCTTTTGTGGTTAAACAATCCAAATCATACAAGTGTTTAGTCAAGCATTTTTCAAGTTCAAAGTGCTTACCTAGCATGTGTAAGAAGGAAGCCACCAGAGCCAGGGATGGGCTGAAAGGAAATTGTCCTGCTTACCTGGCTATTTTAAAAACATAAGTGGCTCTGTCAGAGGGAAAGTGAAATCTAATAGAGTCCTGACCCAGATTGTATTGATTCTAAAAAGCACATTGGGAAAAAGAAAAAGGAACATGGGTTTTGAGTTTGCTTTTTTTTTCATTTAACATATCTTAAACCAGAATACATCTTGTAAAACATATTCTATCTTACTATATCATACATTATACCATATCTTCTATTGTAATAGAAGACATGCCTTAATTTAGTTAGCAGTTTTTTTAAGATACATAAAAATGATGCTTCTTGAAAAATCAATGGCAACAAAAATGGAAATAAGATTGACAGAAAATAAACATTTGCTTCTAAAACAAAAACAAACAAAACCAATGGTTTCGATGAAATACGGTAATTTCTTAACATAAAATATGAACAATTTCAACAAGGGAATTGACATTCAGATTTAAAATTAAGGGTGATATGGAGAACGGCTGTGTGCATTTGTTTGATGACTGCATTGATATTGCCGAGCGCTGCAAGGCCCCAGCACACTGGAGGCGATGGGGACCTGGAAGTTAAGGGAATACAGCAGGCTTGGGACAAAGGGTGCAGCCAGAGAGGGGTCTGGCTGCCCATAAGAGCCTCTGGGGGGCTGTCACCTTATATTATTACTAGAGCTTGCGGGACGTGTGTTCTGAGTTTAAAGCAGCAAAGACAGTTCATGAGCCCACAGTGACTTCTCCAGCTCCACGGAGAGAAAGCCACCAAAAGTAGCAAACAAAACAAAACAAAAACAGAATCCTCAAGAGCTGAGGTTCAAGACCTAATCTGGGCAAAGTGAGGGGTCTTCCCATGCGCCTTCACTTCTCAAGAGGAGAATCCACTTTGGCCACAAATTATAAATAGGCAAAGAAGGCTCAGCTTACAGAAGGTGAGACAAGTACCTATGTTCGTGTGGACAGTGAGGCAGAATGAATGACACCTGAACTGTTAGAAATCCCAGACTTCCATTAATTCTATTCTGCAGTCCCCTAGGTGTGCAAGCACCTAAAAGTGCAATCATCAGTCACGTCCATTAACTCCTTGGTTACATAAGAGAGAATATGCTTTTAAATTTTAAAAACAAGACCATTAAAAAGAAAATCAGTAACACTATGGGAAAGGGGGCCACCCCCTCCCCTACGAGTGACACATGTGAGAGCCTTGTGCCAAGCCCTTCATAAATGACCTGCTTCTGGGTCTGGGTTTTAAAAGAAAAAAATCAGGCTGTCTTTGGAGTTGGGCAGGTTCTGGGGAGTATCTGGGTTGGTTCAAGGGGAGGAAAAGGTAGAGAAGAAGTGCAACCCAGAGATGCTGCCGGACAGAGCTCCTCAAGTTCAAAGTGACAGTCTTCTCCCTGAAGCCCAGGTAGGAGAAAGAGCTGTGTCCCACCTGAATTATTCCCCATCCCAAGCCCCTCACAGAGAGGGCAGCATACAGCAGGGCCTGAGAACTACTGGCCGAATGAATGCTCAAGGGCTGCACCTATTTCTTTCACACTGAAGGGACTTTAGGAGGAGAATTGAGCCTTCTGTCCTAAAGGTGTTAAAAGACTCCTAAAGGCCGTACTTCCGTCAAGGAGTAGTTAAGGCATAAAGAAAAATCCAGATAGTCTCAACTACATTTCCCATTTGCAAAACTTCAAGTAATAGTTGGATTTGTTTTTATTTTTAGCATTCTAAGGCCTTTTAGATTAAAAAAAAAAAAAGGCTTTTGACTGAAGAACTATCTTCCCTTCAGTAGGTTTTAACGATTTAAGTGAATTCAATTTTCCTTTTTTATTGGGGAAAAATTCCCCAATCATGTACATTTTGTTAGCTTCTTCCCATGAAGGAATACTAATATGATTTTTAGAAATTAATTTAGCCTTTCTTCATTATATTTTTAAAATTAAATTAATTAAGATCAAACCATTACTTCCTCCATCAACTAGCGCAGGCTGCTGTGCTTGGTAAGCACAGGAGCAGATGTCTATTTCCATAACATCAGCAGTGCCCGATGTTAGCCCACCGAGGTCCTCGAGCTCTAAATACCTGGCCTTCTGTGTCTGACCTGTCAAATGCGGGACATGCATCTATTCCCACAGCCCCTTCCAGCTCTGACCCCCATAGCCTATAACCAGGGCTGCCCAGTGAAATCAGAATGTGGAGCCATCAACAATCTTCCCAACGCACAAAAAGCAAGAACTACGACATTTAAAGTAATGGGAATGGGAAGAGGGAAGTCACGACACATTCTTCATGACCCTGAATTCTCTAAACACCAACTCTCATCAAACTCAAAGGTTCACTTCCTCTTCCATATTGAGTATATTTGTATTATCAGGTGCTTAAATGAAAGAGAAAACAGGAAAAAAAAAAAAACCCATACAACTATGTATTTCCCTGAAGACACAAATAATTCCCACTTTCGCTGGAAAAGTGCACAGAATTAGTTGGGTGGTTAGCCTGAATCCATTTTTTCAATTTAAAATCACAAGATGTTTTTCAATGTTTTATCAAAGGGTGGTAACTGTTGATTTTTAAGTTCTTATTTTGAGCCTAAATGTCTCCTAACCAATAGATTTACATTTTCATGATCTTACCATTTTATTTTTGTCTATAAACCTTGCTTTTGTGTTACAATATGTACTGCCACTTGCAAAATTTATAGCTATGCTTTAATTAAACATGACGTATTCCTACACAAATTCTTCCCTTTGTCAATATGGTAAAAATGACACTGGAAAAACAACTCGAAAACAACCTGTTCAGAGTCTACCTCTTATGGGCAGAGTGGCCAAGATCCTACCCACCACCCTACTGTATGTAAAAAGGTTTTCTAAAACAGCAGTCAGGGAACCACTCAGGGAACAGGAGGGAGAATGTAGGATAATCCTGAGCACCAGGCTTCAGGCAATCAAGCACCTGCACCCCTAGGAACTGGAACCCGGGTGGGGCCCTGGTAGAGAAAGAAAACTCAGAGGTAACGATACCATCTTCCTTAACGGGGAAGGCGTTCTCCCACTTGACTGTTTCACAGAGTGCACACCTCCACACGGGAGTCTCCACTGTAATCTTCTATCCTGTGTGGACCCAAGACTTTGCTTTCTATTCCCACGGACGCACCAGTGCAGCTGTGAGAATTTTTTTTTTTTTTTTTTTTTTTTTGAGACGGAGTTTCGCTCTTGTTACCCAGGCTGGAGTGCAATGGCGCGATCTCAGCTCACTGCAACCTCCGCCTCCTGGGTTCAGGCAATTCTCCTGCCTCAGCCTCCTGAGTAGCTGGGATTACAGGCGCGCCACCATGCCCAGCTAATTTTTTGTATTAGTAGAGACGGGGTTTCACCATGTTGACCAGGATGGTCTCGATCTCTTGAACTCGTGATCCACCGGCCTCGGCCTCTCAAAGTGCTGGGATTACAGGCGTGAGCCACCGCGCCCGGCCCACACCTGCTTTTTAAAAGGCACTTTGTAACATTTTTCCTTTTCACTTTTAGAAATAGAGTCTCACTCTATCACGCAGGCTGGAGTACAGTGGCAGCCTCGACCTCCCAGGATCAAGCAATCCTCCCATTTCAGCCTCCTGAGTTAGCTGGGACCACAAGTGTGTACCATCACATCTGGCTATTTTTAATTTTTTGTGTAGACACAGGGTCTCCCTACGTTGCCGAGGCTTGTCTCAAACTCCTGGCCTTAAGCAATCCTCTTGCGTCTGCCTCCAAAAGCATTGGGGTTGCAGGTACGAGCCACCACCCCCAGCTACTTATTTACTTATTCAACATCAGTGGTAAGTGGACAATGCGGGAGGGGTGAGTGTGAGGGCAGGGAGACCAGCTAGGAATAACCTACAGCATTCTGAGTGAGAATCACCACTCTAGCTCACTGAATTAGGAGGGTGGCTATAGAGTGGGGTAAAGCTATCAGATTTGATGTATTTTTATAAGCAGAAATGACAAGATGTGCTGACAGCTTACATGTGAAGGGACTGAGGGAAGGAGTGCAGTTAAGGGAAGACCAGGGTGGACTGCTGTTTCCAGACATGTCTTGGGCAAGGCTGAGACATCTCATCAGTGGGCATAGGACTGTTTGCCACAATGCCACCCTCTCCATCCCCAGCACTTCGGGAGCTGTGTTGTAAGAGGAGATGGCAGGCCCGGCAGCCTGGGCGGGAGTGTAGGGGCTCAGCTGCTGAAAGGAGGAAGTGGGGGAAAACACAAAGGCCCATGGGTGGTGGGGGGCTCTCAACGGAGACAGGGCTGGGAGGCACAGGTGTCAGCAGAGAGCGTGAGAGAAAGCTCACCCTGGAAGGTTCCCTGGGCAGTAGAAGGGCTTGAAAAATGTGGCCTTTGCTCAAACCAAAGGTAGGATGTGGGAGTGGAGTAGTGTATTTTCTTGCACTGGGGAAGTGACCTTCTTCTTAGTCCTGTCTACCTGCCAGAGTGTGGACTGGAAGAGAGATTCTGCAGGAGGAAAGAGAACTCGATCCATTGCCAGGCTCAAACCTTCAAGACTTCTGGAAGCTCTGAAAAGCAAGCCACCTTAGTTGGGGTGGCAAATGGCACGCTTGGTATTGGGAGAGGGGCCAGAAAGCTCATTTTCACAGCCTCTAGGAAACCCCAGTTGTGTTGCTGGTATCTCTTCGTTTCATGAGACATAAATTAGAATTGCTATTCTTAGTGTTTTATAATGACAAGTTATAGAAACTTAAACGACATACACAATTCCAGCTGTGCACAGATGTTTCGATCAATGTGGAGAAGAAACCTGGCCACTTGTGACGAACCTGCTACACATGGCTGTTCTGTGGGGAGGGGACCTCACCAGCCCTCCACATACTGGGCAATCTGCAGGGGACTCTGGCGTGGAGCATTCAAGACCTACAGAGTTAAGCACTTAGGGCAGGTGAAAAATGTAAGACATTGCTAAGGGAGTAGGTCCCAGGGCCATTGCTATCCATCCATTTGAGAACACTAAGGCAGGGGTGTGTCACCCTCTTAGACTCTGTGGGAGGGCATTACTACAGCAATTTACAGATGAGGAAACTAGTTCAGAGAGGTTAAGTAACTATGCCTGCAGCTAATCAGGACAATGTGAGAATGTGAACCCAGCATCCTATCAACGACACCATAGCTGCTTCATGAAGATGACTGTTGTCAACAGAAGGTAAGAAGGACTCAAAATGGGTAACATAAGTATGAGAATATTATTCATGACAACAGTAATAATTAACATTGACTGAGTGCTTACTGTTATTTTAACAAATATGTATTGAGCTCCTCACTATATGCCAGACGCTGCTTGAGGCACTGGGAATAGAGCTCCTACACTGAGCTTTCAATGTAGTAGAGAGACTCATGCAAGGTCCTATGAATTATTCCTCCTACTCCTCAAGCAACACTACGATGTAGATACTGTTCTAACCTACATTCAGTGTGAGAATCAGAGAGGTTACAGGACTTACCTAACGTGCCTTGGCCAGAAAGTAGTGTCGAGCTGAGGCCAGAGATCCTGAGAATCTTATGATCAATCCAGCTCATTAGGCACCCAAACAGCAACACTAAATGTGCCTTGTTGGAGGAAAATGGAGCAAAGACTCAGAATGCAAACATTTGGGGTGGTCCCAAACCAAAAGAGATCTGACATCCATGCAGAAGAGTTGCAGGAATACTTTAAAGAACATTCTAGGACCTCCGAAAATCACAGGGCGGTGGGAAGCCCACCCAAACTTTCCCACAATCTAATGTGCCTTCCAAGTTCATGGTCTCATATGACTCCATATGAAAACTCCCAGCCGTCAAACACTGGACAGGCCAACTTCCTGCCTAACCACCACTTTTTGATTCTCTCTCAAGGTCTTTAAAAGAGCAAACCACAGCTATTCTCACTTCCCAGAACCCTCTGCTGATTACAGCGTGAGATCAAATCCCCATGGACAGGGCGTACTGGTATTTCAAACATGAAACACTGGAATGCAGATTAATAATTTACCAATGACTGTAAACAAATATTGTTCATGGGAGGAAAAAACTTCTCGCTTTAAAATGGGAACTCAGTTCGATTATCTCAGTACTTTAAGAAGCAAACTGCAAAATACCTTCTTAGAATTCAATATTTATTAATGCTGATGGTTTGTTTTTTAAGAATTAATCATTCCCAGCTTCAATATTCTACTTCAGTATAAAGTTCACTTTATTCTGCATGTGGATTTCTGTATTCTCTGCCCAGATAAATTAATACATATTCCAGAGTCTGGGGCCACGGTCAATGAAAAACCACAGCAAATTCCTAAGCAGTAATAGATATTCCACATGGCTTGAAATGGCTGAAGGAGAATTTTTTTAAGGTTAAGAATCAAAGTGCTGTAATTGAAGATCTTAAAATCAAGCAGCAAGGGATTCTCAAGGTACCTAATGTTGACTTCAAGGATCATTTAAGGTAAACTTCCCTCTCCTTGTTCTTCCTTGCTCACCCTCTAATCCAGTTGCCAGTTTTAAGACTGAAGCATAGTTGACATTAGGTCAGTGATGTTTACTTAAATTGGCAATGCAATGTAAAAAATGGCAGACTAAGTAGGTAGAACACAATTACCTGAAAAAGTAAATATCCCCCAATATTCCCAAGGTCAGTTGTCAGATTTTCACCTAATTCAATCTATAGGTACATAGTTAGGGAAGTAGTGAAAATTGTGGTAATAGTCTTTTGTAGGTAAATTCCTAAGCAAACTTTTCTAAAAACCTATCCTTGATTCAACTTGAGGGTATTTACAATAGCACCCTCCATTCCATTTAATGTTATAAGTGCACCTGTCCCATCTATATGAAAATCATGTATAACAGGCATCGGCAAACTACAGCCCAGGAGCCAAATCTGGCTCAATGATTATTTTTATTTTTACTTACTTTTTTGAGACAGGGTCTTGCTCTGTCGCCTAGGCTGGACTGCGGTGGTGCCATCATGGCTCACTGCAGCCTTGATTCCCAACCTCAGGTGATCCTCCTGTCTCTGCCCCCCAGGCAGCTGGGACCACAGGTGTGTACCATCATGCCCAGCTAACTTTTAAAACATCTGTGAAGATGAAGTCTCCCTGTGTTGCCCACGCTGGGCTCAAACTCCTGGGCTTGGGCAATCCTCCTGCGTTATCCTCCCACAGTGCTGAAATTACAGGCGTCAGCCACCAAGCCCAGCTTGATTGTTTCTGTAAATCAAATTTTATTAGAAGACAGCCACGTGATTTCTTGCTACAATGGCAGAGTTGAGTAGCTGTGACAGAGACTGTATGGTCCACAAAGCCTAAAATATTTACTATCTGGCCTTTTACAGAAGAGGTTTGCTGACCTGATGTATGGCCAATGAGAAAAACCTTGAAAGATGTGACAGCGGCCCTGCTCAGTCCACAGGTGGACTCACTATATTATAGAAGCAGTAAGTGGTAGGCGTTTGCAATCGCAAGCACCTTCCTTTTCAAACTCCCATCTTACAACCAGGGAAATATATCTTTGAACTAGGAGAATAACACTGATATGAGAAATCAGAGGTCAGCAACATGTCAGAAGAAAAACAACTGAGAACCAAGAAAATGACCCATATTTAGGATGAGATGGGAGAGGTGGAACAATATATACAAATCAAGGAAAAGATGAGACAGACTCCTCGCCTAGAGATCACAATCAACTTGATTATCAACACCAGCCTCAAATGTGTCTTATTACAAAATTATGTAGACACATCACTCCAGCACTGCAAAAATACTGAGATGGAAAGAAATGAATCCCAAATTTTCAATGACTTATATCCCTTCCACAATCTGAATTTCATTAGGTTAACCATTTAGTAGTACATCTTTAAAAAGAATAACCCTGTTAAAGTAATACCTGTCAATCATTCTCACCTTGATGAGAATTGCTATTATTTCAATCAGCTTTTCTTTTCTGTTTATATGTAGCTAGCTCTGGCTCTATAATTCTATAATTTCACGGTTTGATTTCAGTGCATGCGGCTCTCTTTTATTATTGCAGGGCAAGGGTGATATTCAAAAGACATGAAAAGAAACAAAAACTAATTTTAAAGTAAGGATAAAGTGAGGCTAATTCGAGTGGAGTGAAGCCCAAGGGCTCCCTTTAGCCTGAAATCTAGGTTCTAGATAACAAGTGGCATGCGTATAAATTAAATTCAAAAGCAAAAGCATCCTATAATTTTGCAGTAACTTAGCTTTTCCTTCCTTTACCATTTTGTGACCTAAAACAACGCTGTGAGTAGAAATAGATACTGTAGACATGATTTCCATTTTGCAGATGAGGAACTGTGTTGTCTGAGAGGTTAAATCACTTGGTTCAACAAAGTCACCGGTAAAGGAGACTTTAGTCTTCTAACCACTGCGGCTACTTTTGTGATAGCATTTACCGCGTCCAAGAACACTGCTGATTTAATGGGAAGGAATCCTGAGCTTTTGTACAGCAACACAGTCACCCTCTCAAAATTAAAAAACTCATTATTTCCAAATTATAACGTGCAATTAGATGGGAAGAAGTAAGCGTGCAGATCCAGGACTTACATTACGTGGCCGTCACTGGGGAGGTTACGTCCATTCTCAATAGAACACACAGATTACTAACCTGACAGCAGCAGCAGTCCAGAGACAGGTGTTTCTAGTTGTCCTATAAATCCATAGCAGGAATATCACGTCTGATGCTGCAGCCACATAAACGAACTTTCCCCATCACTTAGGTCAGGCCTTTCTGCTACTACTGAACAGAAGAGTTTAGGAACTGATTTTGCTGGCATTTTATTTTTTAATTTTTAAGTTTTTACAGATGAGGTCTCGCTATGCTGCCCAGGCTGGTCTCAAAGTCCTGAGCTCAAGCAATTCTCCCACCTTGGCCTCCCAAGGTGTTGGGATTATAGGCATGAGGCCCCCGACCGGCCCTGGCATTCTATTGGATGCAGCTAATTTCATTGTCAAGATTGGCTTCACGCTGTTATTTAATCAGGTGTTTCCTATTGTGTAGACAAACAGAACAGCTCCCCATCTCCCGTACACCTTTAAAAAGAGTGAGGAATTGAGCTGGACAGAGATATGCGTTCCAAATTTTTCTTTCCTTTTCATAAAGACTTGGTAGTCTTATTTATCTGGATTGGCCATACACAGTAATCTCAACATCTGACAGTTGCTTAGTAAACACAACTGAAGGACAATCCACTAAGAAATAATACATTTCTTTGAACTCTGAAATCCTATATCCCAATTCTACATCTTGCTTTTCAAGTTTCTGCTTTAACTATACAGTTTCATCAATATCCACTTTCTTTTTCTTTCTTTTTTTTTTTTTTTTGGAGACAGCCTGGCTCTGTTACCCAGGCTGCAGTGCAGTGGTGCAATCATGGCTCACTGCAGCCTTGACCTTCCAGGCTCAAGCGATCCTCTCGCCACAGCCCACCCTGCTCCGGGAGTAGCTGGGATTACAGGTGCGCCACCACGCCTGGCTAATTTTTGTATTTTTTTGTAGCAATGGGTTTTGCCATGTTGGCCAAGCTGATCTCAAACTTCTGGGCTCAAATGATCCTCCCATCTCAGCCTCCCAAAGTGCTGGGATTATAGGTGAGAGCAAGCTATCTACTTTTGAATTTAGTCCATCTACTCAGCAACTTTCTACACCCATTGTGAAATTTCTATTACCACCCACAACCCTACCACATAACAATAGACCTATTTCCCATTCCTCTGAGCAAACCGACTTCCCACTTCTTTCTAGCTCCATTCTCTTCCTGCCTGGCTTTCAGCCTCTAGGTTTTCTTGCTTTTTTCTCCCTTTATTCCTATGTTTATAGTTGAAAGCTAAATCAGAAGAGTGAGTTCAGTAAATATTTTTTGAGCTTCCACTATGCATCTAAGTAAACACTTCAGAACACAGCATATGTCCTCATAGGAAAGAGCTACTTCTTCTTCTGAAACCCCCTGGAAATATGCCCAGGTAATAGGAAAGCATATGAAAGGTAAGTGACTTCCTGACTGCATAGATCAATTGCACTCAGTTAGCTTTGTGGCAGCGGATATAAAAGAAATATGAAGAACCTCTTGTCAGTGGAGCACAATGACTCATGCCCATAATAGCAATGCTTTGGGAGACCAAAGTGGGAGGATTGCTTGAGACCAACCTAGCAACTTAGTGAGACTCTGTCTGTACAAAAAATTTAAGAGTTGGTGTGGCATGGTGGCACATGCCTGTAGTTCCAGCTACTCAGGAAGCTGAAGCTGGAGGGTCACCTGAACCCAGGAGGTCGAGGCTGCAGTGAATCATGATTGCATCACTGCACTCCAGCCTGGGCAACAGAATGAGACCCTGTCTTAAAATAAATAAAAATAATTAAAAGTATAATTGGAATGTTTGTAACACAAAGAAATGATAAAGGCTTAAGGTGATAGATACCCCACTTATCCTGATGTGATTATGCATTGTAAAACTATCAAAATATCTCATGTATCCCATAAATATATACACCTACTTTGTACCTGTAAGTTTTCTTTTTTAAAAAACAAACAAAAATGACCATTTTAGACCACTCCTGACATAAATACAGGAAAATGCTACCAAACGTTCTTTTCCATTATGGTAACAGCATATTTTCCCCACTGGTGACAGAGTGGCAGAAAGTGCTATAGGACCAAAGTAGAATCAGATGATAGGAATAAAACTGCCAACTTCATCCAAATATCCTCCAAAGCTTATTAAGCCTCTGAAAGATGATTATACAGAAATCACTCGGCAAAGGCTTTCTTTTGCAGCCCCTTCCAGTCATGGTGCTGGCTGGGTCTTTGGATTCAGCTTGGCAGGGTCAAAAACAGTAGGAAATCTGAGAGAAACTTGCCAACTCTTGCACATTGACTACCAGAATGATTTACTTATAAGACTGGCATGTATGTCCCCCTCATTTTCCTCCGCCCACTTGTATGTCTCATCGACAGGTCACACTTTCAGAAACCTCACAGGGAATTACCAAGCAGACAAAGGAAGCTTATTTGCAAAAACACACATCCACCAACTCCCCCTTGATAAGAATATCCCTGAGGAGGTTCTAACAAATGTATTAGTGCAACAAGTGTATTCGTGTAAAGATTTAGCACAAAGACTGTCTCAAAGAGAACATTCACACCACAAGGGGTCAAACCATGAAAGAGAAAAAGAAGGGCATTCTTGTGGTACCTAAGCCCACTCAGAGCCAGGCCTTTATTCATTACTTGCATAGCTCATGGCTTTGTATTTTTATTATTAAACAAAGTGCAATTTTGACGTTAAAATTTAAGAAGAATAAAGAACAAGATTTGGCACCACTTGGTGGATATATGTACTATCCTTGGTATGCAGTAAAAGGTGGACCAGCATCAAAGCGTGTGAAAATGACTTGAAACTACTTTCAGACGCTTCAGCTGGCAAGCACAGGCTGCTACAGTATCAGAAGTAATCTGCCAAATACCACAGAATGCGAGATTTTAGGGATTTTGAAAGAAGCAACTGATGATTCAGTGGACACATCAGGAGAGCATGTTTTTTGCATCAACAAATCTGTGCCGAATATGAATAATAATAAAAAACCCACTTGGTTCTACTTCAAGGGCTGTTTTTCACCATTGTCCCACACATAAGCCAGGGTTGGAAAAGTAGGAGAGAGGCCTGGCCAGGCTTGCTCTCAGATCTCTTTGAAGTTCTCCACCTGTTTTCCTAGCTACGTGGAGGCCACAAGGGACTTATATTTCAACTACATTAGACCTCATGCCCCAGAGATAGGGCCACTGCTAAGCAGCCTGAGCATTTATTTACCAATTAATTTAGGCAGGCATTTTGGGAGGCGTGGGGAGAGACACGGATGCATTCAAATGACTCCCCTTGAGATGTCAGGAAAGAACCCGTATCATCTGAAGCCACGTGTGGCCCTGATTCATGCGGAGGAATGAGTGTCACGGATGACACGCAGTGCTGTCTGCACACACCTGTGCTGATGCCTTTCCAATGAGAGCATGGCTGTGTGCTGTGGGCTCTCTCTGGTCACTCAACAAAAACTAGTCCTACAGAGACTCAAGTGTACTACCCCCTCCCACACTATACCCACAAATATTAACACACACAAAAAAATCTTGAAACTTTTTCTGGGATCAAAGAAAAACTAGGCTAGGCCCCATAGCTCAGACCTGTAATCCCAGCACTTTGGGAGGCTGAGGCAGGCAGATCACTTGAAGCTAGGAGTTTGACACCAGCCTGGACAACATGACAAAACCCCATCGCTACAAAAAATACAAATATTAGCTGGGTGCGGTTGTGTGCACCTGCAGTCCCAGCTACTCAGAGGCTGAGGCAGGAGAATCACTGGAGCCCAGGAGATGGAGGTTGCAGTGAGCCAAGATCATGCCATTGCACTTCAGCCTGGGCGATGGGAGTGAAACCCTGTCTCAAAAAAAAGAAAAGAAAAGAAAACCCTAGATTTAGCCAGGTGTGGTGGCTCACACCTGTAATCCAAGCACTTTGGAGGCCAAGGCGGGCGGATCACCTGAGGTCAGGAGTTCAAGACCAGCCTGACCAACATGGTGAAACCCCATCTTTAAAAAAAAAAAAAAACCCTAGATTTAAAGGGACATAAATAAATAAGGTAAATCAGGTTTATTTATGTCCTTTTAAATCTAGGGGTCAGACTTTCATAAGTATCTTTTATTTTTAAAATGATATGTTTTTAATAGCACTTGAATTTTGGACATGTGTTGGACCATCTGAGAATTCTCTGGTACCTCTAGTGATTCACAAAGTACACCCGAAAACCGCTAGTTTTAAAACAAATCTATGCTATGTCATATCTTCTTACAGTTAGTGAACTGTTTGTCTTTTACAAAGCACTTCCAAATACTTTATTTCATTTGATTCTTATGGAAGTGGAGGTGTTTTATTATTATGAGTATTTCCATTTTACAGATGTAAAAACAGAGGGCAGTGATCTCAGATGACAAGAGCCAGGACTCAAACCAGGGCTCCACTCTCTAAATGTTTACTGAATAATTTTTAAGTTTCCTAAGTTTACTATAGGTATGAAAATAAAACATATAAAGGCAGGTAATTATGATGAAACCTGCTCTGCTCAGGAAAGGAGCTGTGTTACCCATATCTACAACTGCTGAACTTGATTCTGATTTTTCTAAACATGAACATTCATCAGATATAATTTGTATAATATGAAGCACATGGTTTTATACTGTTCTACGATTCTGCATGTGTCAGAAAATAGAGCTTTAGCCTATATTACCAACCTTAAAAGAACATTCAAACCACTATAGTCAAAAATCTCTCAGCCCGGCACAGTGGCTCATACCTGTAATACCAGCACTTTGGGAGGCCGAGGCGGCAGATCACTTGAGGTCAGGAGTTTGAGACCAGCCTGGACATCATATGGAAACCCTGTCTCTATTAAAAATACAAAAAATTAGCCAGGCATGGTGGTGAGCGCCTGTAATCCCATCTACTCTGGGAGGCTGAGGCAGGAGAAACGCTTGAATCTAGGAGGTGGAGGTTGCAGTGAGCCAGGATCGTGACACTGCCCTCCAGCCTGGGCAACAGAGAGAGACTCCATCTCAAAAAAAAAAAAAAAAAAAAAAAAAAAAAATCTCGCTCATAGAGTTCTTACAGGACAGAGTAAAATCTAAGCTTAGCTATATCTTCACTCAATAAGGAAAATCACTTCGATATACTCCATTCCCCGTCCATAATGTGGCTAATATGGCTAAACTAAGCTCCTTTTTTTTCCTCCTACTCCACGGAGAAATGTCAGCTAAAAGTGTAAATTAACCAAACAAAATCCTTCTAAAGGAAGTAAGCTCTGTGGTCTTTTTGCAGACTCACATACCAGGTGTAACCAAAGTGGCCCTACAGTGACAATCGCTTTGTGAGGCAAAGCAAGTAGAAGTGTTCGATTCTAAAAAAAACAAAAATGAATAGATTGCTTAGGAATTTGGTAGCTGTCTCTACTTACAATTGAATTTCTATTTTCATTACTATAATTTTTATAATAGCTACATAAACCCGATCAGTATTGACTTTTTTTTTCTTGAAAGAGGAGTTGAAATGTCTTCCTCAGCAGCACACAGTACATTCCTGACTCCCAGATCTGTGCTGAGCAAACTTTCTGAGTTTTTCCACCTATTGGTCAAGGAGAGGACTGTGTTTATCATAAATCCATGAAGGGATGTCATCTGCTGAATTGTAGAGAACAGAGAAAATTGTTTCCTCTCTAGTTTTAGAATATCTCCTCTTAAGCTTGCTCCACAAAACACTGAGCCAACCCTGCCCACGAGATGTCCTCAGAGCTGACCCAGAACTGTCTCCATGGGCTCTCAGGAGTGTTGAGGCTGGTCCATGGAGCCTGCTGAGCTGGGAAAACAGCAGGGGAGTTTCAACCCTTGCTAACCTGTAACCACTTCCCACAGACAGGAGGAGCAAGGTCTCTGAAAACCCATTTGGGTAAAAGTTTAGAATGCTATGGGGAAAACCATGCAAAAGGACCAAAGACAGGGGTGAAACTACAAAAGTTAATTAACATCTAAAAATAGTAATTTAAACAAAATGTCAGGCCGGGTGCTGTGGCTCATGCTTGTAATCCCAGCAGTTTCAGAGGCCAAGGCGGGTGGATCACCTGAGGCCAGGAGTTCAAGACCAGCCTGGCCAAAATGGTGAGACTCCGTCTCTATTAAAAATATAAAAATTAGCCAGGCATGGTGGCGCATGCCTGTAATCCCAGCTACTTGGGAGGCTGAGGCATGAGAATTGCTTGAACCTGGGAGGCAGAGGTTGCAGTGAGCCGAGATCGTGCCACTGCATTCCAGCCTGGGTGACAGAGTGACACTCTGTCTCAAAAAATTAAAAAGAAAACGTCAATGACATTTTATTCATCTTCAAGTAGCAATAATGGGTACTAAACACCTCCATTTTATCATCCCTCAATAGACAGAAACCTTTCAGGGCCTTCCTCTCCATTGGTTCTAATGAATGATGTGGAATAATACATAGTGCTTGGATACAGACAGCATGTGTTTTCTTGTTACTGGTTTTCTAACCAAATATTTGACTGACCTTCTGGTTTCCAAATGCAGACAGAAACGTAAGATAACTTGGTTATTTGAGGTGCAAAACCTTTGACTTAACTGACTCCATACTGTAGAGTTGGTATTTCTCCAGTTCACTCCCCCATACTAAGTAGTCCAGCCTCCAGTTGCCCACCTTCATCCGAAACACAGCCCCTCCCAAGAAACACAGAAGGGCAGCTCTGTGTTAGGCTCTCATCCCAGACATTCTTCATTTTGACTCATCTACTTTTCTCTCTCCTAATAGGGTTGTTCAGTCACCCACTTTCCTTCTCTTTACCGTAGTCAACTTCTACTCAAAGGATTCCCCTACTAAGAATTTCAAAAATTCAGTCTGTGCATGCATGGTGGCTCCAGCCTATAATCCCAGCACTTTGGCAGGCCAAGGCATGAGGACTGCTTGAGCCCAGGAGTTGAAGACTAGCCTAGGCAATCTAGCGAGACACTTTCTCTATAAAATATACATATAAATTTTACACAGTCTTGCTCTGTCGCCCAAGCTGGAGTGCAGTGGCATGATCCCGGTTTACTGCAACCTGCGTCTTCTGGGTTCAAGTGATTCTCCTGTCTCAGCCTCCCTAGTAGCTGGGATTACAGGCACCCACCACCACACTCGGCTAATTTTCTTGTTGTTGTATTTTTAGTAAAGACAGAGTTTCGCCATATTGGCCAGGCTGGTCTCGAACTCCTGACCCCAGGTCATCTGCCTGCCTTGGCCTCCCAAAGTGCTGGCATCACAGGCATGAGCCACTGCACCTGGCGTCTACAAAATACTTCTAAAATTGCTGAGCATGGTGCTGTACAACCTGTATTTCTAACTCCTTGAGAAGCATGAGGATGGCTTGATACCAGGAGATGTTGAGAACTTTTTCATATACCTCTTTGCCAATTTTTTGCCCATTTTTAAGTCAGATTATTAATTTTTTTTTCCTATAGTTATTTGATCTCCTTCTATATCTGGTTATTAAACCTTTGTGAGATGGATAGTTTGCAAATATTTTCTCCCATTCTGTGGATTGTCTCTTCATTTTGTTGATTGTTTCTTTTGCCGTGTGGAAGCTTTTTAACTTGATGTGATCCCATTTCTCCAAAAACTCTTTGCCTAGACCAATGTCTTGGAGTCTCCTCAATGTCTTCTTTTAGTAGTTTCATAGTTTGAAGTCTTCGATTTAAGTCATTAATCCCTTATGATTTGATTCGGTGAAGTGTGTTTCTTGTAGGCAATAGATCCTTGAATCTTGCTTTTTATCCATTCAGCTACTCTATGTCTTTTGATTGGAGAGTTTATCTATTTACATTCAATGTTACTATGGGTGAGTGAGGCCTTACTCCTCCCATTTTGTTACTGGTTTTCTGGTCTTCTCTTCCTTCTGTCCTCCTTTCCTGTCTTCCTTTTAGTGAAGGTGATTTTCTCAGGTGGCACACTTTAATTTCTTCCTTTTTATATTTTGTGTATCTTGTTTGTTTTTAGATTTGAGGTTACCATGAAGCTTGCAAATAACATCTTATAACCCATTATTTTAAACTGATCGACAGCTTAACATTGATTGTATAAACAAAAAGCAAAAAGAAAATAAAAACTCGGCTGGGCGCAGTGGTTCACGTCTGGAATCCCAGCACTTTGGGAGGCCAAGGTGGACGGATCATGAAGTCAGGAGATCGAGACCATCCTGGCCATGGTGAAACCCCATCTCTACTAAAATACAAAAAAAAAAAAAAAAAGCTGGGTGCGGTGGCAAGTGCCTGTAGTCCCAGCTACTCAGGAGGCTGAGGCAGGGGAATCGCTTGAATCCAGGACACGGAGGTTGCAGTGAGCCAAGATCGTGACACTGCACTCCAGCCTGGGGAAAGAGCAAGACTCCATCTCAAAAATAAATAAATAAATAAAATAAAAAAGAAAATAAAAACTCTATTCTTTAATTTTGTCTCCCCACTTTTTAACTATTGGTTGTTTCTATCTATATTTTTATTGTACTGTCTATATCTTGAAAAATTATTATTTTTGATGGGTGTATCCTTTCATCTTTCTAGTTATGAATAGTTTACACACTACAATTATACTGTTATAATATTCTGTGTTTTTCTGTGTACTTACTATTACCAGTGAGTTTTGTACTTCAGATGATTTCTTATTGCTCGTTGACATCCTCTTGTTTCATATTGAAGAGCTCCCTTTGGCATGCCTTGTAGGACAGGTCTGGTGTTGATGAAACCCGTCAGCTTTTGTTTTCTGGGAAAGTCTCTGTTTCTCCTTCATGTTTGAAGGATATTTTTGCCAGACTAAAGTTGTTTTTTGTTTTTTTTTCTTTCCTTCAGCACTTTATGCCACTCTTTCCTCTCCTTTACGAAAAGTCTGCTGCCTGATGTTTGCAGCTCCATCATATGTAATTGGTTTCTCTTCTCTTGCTGCTTTTAGGATTCTTCATCCTTGCCCTTTGGGAGTTTTGTTATTACTTCCCTTGAGGTTACTGCCTTTGAGTTAAATCTTTTTAAATCTTCCATAACCTTTTTATAGTTAAATTTTGATATCTTTTGTTTGGGAAGTTCTCTTATTATCACTTTGAATAAACTTTCTACCACTCTCTCTCTTTTTCCACCTCCTTTAAGGCCAATAACTCCTAAGATTTGACCTTTTGAAGCTATTTTCTAGATCCTGTAGGTGGGCTTCATTCTTTTTTTATTCTTTTTTATTTTGTCTCCTGACTGTGTATTTTCAAATAGCCTGTCTTCAAGCTCACTAATTCTTTCTTCTGCTAAGAGACTCTGATGCATTCTTCAGTAGTATGTCAATTGCATTCATCAGCTCCAGAATTTCTGCCTGATTCTCTTATTTCAATTTCTTTCTTAAATTTATCTGAAAAGATTCTGAGTTCCTCCTCTGCGTCACCTTGAATTTCCTCAAAACAGCTATTTTGAGCTCTCTTTCTAAAAGGTCACGTATCCATCTCTCCGGGACTGACCTCTGGTCAATTTATTTTCATTTGGTAATGCTATGTTTTCCCAGACGGTTTTCATGCTTGTGGATATTGATGGGTGTCTAGGCATTGAAGAGTTAAGAATTTATTGCAGGCTTCCCAATCTGGAGTTGGTTTGTACCATCCTTCTTGGGAAGGCTTTCCAGGTATTCAAAGGGACTTGGTTATGATCTAAGTTTTTGGACACTGTAGCCATACATATCTGCATTATGGGGTGCCCCAATCCCAGTAACACTGTAGTTCTTGCAGACTCGTAGAGGTACTGCCTTGGTGTTCTTGTATAAGATCCAAAAGAATTCTCTGGATTATCAGGCAGAGACTATTGTCCTTTTCCCTTACTTCCCTCAAACAGAGTTTTTCTCTCCGTGCTAAGATGTGTGAGCTGGGGGAAAGGTGACCCAAGCACCTCTATGGCCACCACTGGGACTGCAGTCTGACCTGAAGCCAGCACAACACTGGGTCTTGCCCAAGGTCTGTGTAGCTATCTGGCCTATGTTCCCTCAAGGCCCGAGGGCTCTACATACAATCAGCAAGCAGTGAAGCCAGCCAGGCTGGTCTGCTTTCCTTCAGGACAGCCCTGGGCCTGGATGAGTCCGGAGATGCTTTCGGGGAACCAGGGTCTGGAGTAAGAAGTCTTAGAAATCTACTGATTGTTCTACTGTGGCTAAGCTGGCACCGAAACCACCAGACGAAGTCCTTCCCACTCTTACCTCCCACCTTCCCCCAAGCAGGTATCTCTTCCCGTGTTCTCCACCCCACAGTCCCACGGGGAGTGCTGCCAGGGCACCACCAAAGAACACAGTATTTACATTCAATAAATACAAGCAGCCATTAGGCAGTTGATAGGCACTAGAATCAATAGGTACTGGAAGACCAAGAACTCAAACTAGCATGCCATTGTTTAAAGTATCAACTCTATCTGCATATTGATAGGATATGACCATAGCTTTCAAAAGAACCTGAAGTACTTTATTTAGAAAGACAGAAAAAATTTTAAATGCTCAACTTCTAATGAAGAAAAAAAGGACATCAAGAAGAAAAGAGGCTTGACCAATCAGGTGGATAGAGGAGCCACTTCTCCCCAAAGATGAGGGACTTCAGAAGCCACAGCAGAATAAACACATTTAGCCCACTGGAAGCTCTTTCCAAAAGCAATCAGAGAACAGTACACAGAAAGGCTGACAGATCAGAAAGGCAGCTTAAGTGTTTAAATTAGAAAAAAAAAAAAAACAAACCTAAGCAAAGTGCAGAATACTGCAGAAGAAACAAAGGTACTAAGACTGGCGTTTAACTCCTAGCACACATTAGCCTCTCTGAGCCTCAGCTTTCTTTTCAAAATCCTGGGCTCAAGGGATACTCCTGCCTCTGCCTCCTGAGTAGCTGGGACTACAGGCACATGTGCCACCACATCCAGCTAATTAAAGAATGTTTTGAAATAGGGGTCTCACTATATTGCCCAGGCTTTACTAGCTTATTGGAACCCAATGCGTTAAGCATTTACCTTTAACTTTGGCTTTTAATCTGCTGTCAAAAAACAGAACTGCCTAACTACTTTTATACTTCCTGTGTTACAAGATGATTGAGGAAAGACAGGGAAATGCAGAGAGAGAGGTACCAGGGATGGGACACGGTTTACACCTCCCTTGCCCTCACTCAGGGAATAGAGGGGTATTTCGCCTATAGATGTTAAGAATGTACAGGACACTCACCAATCCTCAGCGTCCTTAAGGCCTTCTGTGAATTACCCATGGTTTAGACACATGTCTGGATTAAAGAATTACTGTTACTTTCCTCTGCTTTCACATAAAACTTCATTAAAGCTGTGACAACAATTCTGGGGTAGAGGGATCAGGTTTTATCCAGCAATTGCACGGCTTTCTTTCTAAAAGACTTTCAGGCCAGGCGCGGTGGCTCACGCCTATAATCCTAGCACTTTGGGAGGCTGAGACGGGTGGATCACGAGGTCAAGAGATCGAGACCATCCTGGTCAACATGGTGAAACCCCGTCTCTACTAAAAATACAAAAAAGTAGCTGGGCATGGTGGCGCGTGCCTGTAATGCCAGCTACTCAGGAGGCTGAGGCAGGAGAATTGCTCGAACCCGGGAGATGGAGGTTGCAGTGAGCCGAGATCGCGCCATTGCACTCCAGCCTGGGTAATGAGCAAAACTCCGTTTCCAAAAATAAATAAATAAATAAAATAAAATAAAATAAAAAGACTTTCAAACTGCAGCTAAAACACATGCGGTTAGTATTTCTGAATGCATATAATTATCATTTTATAGTTCGCAAATCACTTTTTATATAATTGGTTCTTAGAATTATTTGACTCCTGGAATCATCCTTTTTTCCTTCTGAGATTATATAAGCAAAGGTCTAGCTCCCACTTCTAAATCCCTCATTCAGCGAGGCAGAATTAAGACATCTTTCCCCTTCTTCCACTTGTGCTTTCTTGACCTTGCAAGGATGATGAGGTGTATCACTGAACATCCAGCCCCCTATCAGGGACCTATTCAGAAGCACAAGCTGCAGGCTGAGTCCTGCCACGGATCACATTCAGCCCAGACTCAGCTCCTTCTGCAACCCTGGGCCATTCAGCTGCCAAAGAGTCCTCAGAATGATGGCTCCATAGCCTAGGCCACTCTGTGCACTGGGACACTTGGGGAGAACCTGTTTTGTTTTGTATCATGTTTTTGAAGCAAAAGTAAAAAATGGAATGTCTTGGAATGCTATGATCCCTCTATATTTAAGTGAGTGAAATTTTTGTAATTCCGTGGGTTATGACATGATGTCCATTAAATTATAAGAACTATAAATAACTATCAATATTTTCAAAAAAAAATGTTATAGGAAAGATCCCATTCAAATCAGGAACAAGAGTTATAAAATGCCAGTAGTAAACTTAAGAAACGGGAAAGATGGCTGGGCATAGTGACTCATGCCTGTAATCCCAGCACTTTTGGAGGATGACTAGAACTCAGGAGTTCAAGACCAGCCTGAGCAACATGGCAAAACCTTATCTCTACTAAATAAATAAACAAACAAACAAACAAATAAATAAATAAAATTAAAATTAGCTGGGCATGAAGGCACATTGCTGTAGTTCCAGCTACTCAGGAGGCTGAGATGCGAGGATCGATTGACCCTAGGAGGTGGAGGTTGCAGGGAGCCCTGATCATGCCACTGCATTCCAGCCTGGGTGACAGAGTGAGATCTTGTCTCAAATTTAAAAAAAAAAAAGAAAAGAAAGAAATGTGAAATAACCATGTAAAGAAAAGCATAAAGATGAACGGAGGCCCTGCAAGAAGGGCTTATGGGGATGGACACCGTGTCTGTGAATACAAGGCATCAGTTACAAGATGTTCACCTTCTCAAAGTGCTCTAGAGCAGGGGTTCCCAACCTTGGGGCCATGGACCTGTCCTGGTCTGTGGCCTGTCAGGAACCGGGTTGCGCAGAAGCAGGTGAGCAGCTAGTGAGCAAGCACCACCACCTAAGCTCCGCCTCCTGTCAGATCCGAACAGCACTAGATTCTCACAGAGGCAGATTCCCATAGAAGCACGAACCCTATTGTGAACTGACCATGCGCCAGATCTAGGTTGCACCCTCCTTATGAGAATCTAATGCTGATTAGCTGAGGTGGAACAATTTTATCCCAAAACCATCCCCACTCCACACCCCAGGCTGCAGAAAAGCTGTCTTCCACGAAACTGGTCCCTGGTGCCAAAAAGGCTGGGGACTGCTGCCCTAGAGGGTTCATGCTATTCCAACCAAAGTTCCAAACAGATTTTCTTTTGTAACTTTGACACATTTATCCTAAACTTTACCTGGAAGAGTAAATGAGTGTCAATTGCCAAGAACCCACTTAAAAAGAAATTTAAGTAGTCAAATTTTGTCAAAAAAATATATAAAAGCGCATTTTAAAACTAGAGTAATTACACAATGTGGTACTAGCAACTGGTTTAGGAATAGGGAAAAGGATCAAGGAAACAGAAGAGGCCAGAAACAAATAATAGCTATGAATGTAACACGGGGTCAAGGTGGCACTTCACACAGAAGGCAGAAAATGCATAATTGAATACATTATTTTTAAGACCATTAACCATCCATTTGGAAAAAATTATATGCCTCTCTCACGCCAAAAAAGTACATTTCAGATGACATAAGGAGCTAACATTTAAAAATACACAAAAGTTATAGAGAAAATATGTATGTAATTACCTAATTTGGGGTTAAGAAAGACAATCTAGGAAAAGCAAGAAAAACACCCTGATGCTTATGATCCAAGAGCCACATCATGTTCAGTTCCACAGAGCTGTGAAGCAGTGGTTCTCAGCTGTCAGTTTTTCCACTGGAATCACCTGGAACCCTGGTGAAAACCAGATTGTGAAGCCTCATCCCAGACCTTTTGAATCACCTCCCCAGGTGGTTCTGATGCCTCGCTATATTTTGGAGGCCTCTGGTCTAGGATCCATGCCCAAGTGGGGAGGAGGCAAGAGAATGCAGGTGGCAAAACTACCACAGCCTTGCCATCAACAAAGGCCCCCAGGTGCTCTTCACACAAAGGCTCACCTTTTGTAAAGGCCCCTGGGAACAACGCTCCTATTTATTCAAGTCAGCTGTATTAATACCCTCCCTAACCAAAAAAGCCAAAACCGCAAAACTTCCTAAGTTACATGGTGTGTTACAGCATGGCAAAAATACATCCTGATCAGTTTGCATTTGGTGTTAGATCAAATTATGGCATAGCCAACAATGCTTATGCATCCAGCGACAGTGGCTCTCAACCTAGGCTGCTTTTAGGAACCACCCAGAAAGCTTTGAAACGTAATACAGTTGTGTCTGAATCCTATTCCCAGGAACTCTGATTTCAATTGGTCTAGGATGGAGCCCAAGGGTTGTTATTTTTAATAAGCACCACAGTGGAATTTAAACTGGATTAAGACCACTGGCTATATGTCAGAAACAACTTCTGCTCCCTGGAGTTCAGTAACTTTTTTTTTGTTTGAGACGGAGCTCCCTGGAGTTCAATATCTTTTTTTTGGAGATGGAATCTCATTCTGTTGCCCAGGCTGGCTGGAGTTTAATGGCACAATTTGGGCTCACTGCATCCTCCGGCTCCCAGGTTCAAGTGATTCTCCTGCTTCAGCCTCACGAGTAGCTGGGATTACAGGTGTGCGCAACCACGCCCAGCTAATTTTGTATCTTTATTAGAGATGGGATTTCACCATGCTGGTCAGGCTGGTCTCAAACTCCTGATCTCAGGTGATCCGCCTGCCTCGGCTTCCCAAAGTGCTGGGATTATAGGCATGCACCACCATGCCCAGCTGAGTTCAATATCTTAATGAGACACAAAAGCTTAAAGAGTCTAACACAAGGCAGACCATGATGCATGAGGTAAGAACATTTCAAACTAGGTGCCAGGCACATATGGAAGAGAAAGCTGTCTGTCTGGGAAGGCTTGGGGGTCCAAGGGAAGGAATTGTGTAGAGACTAGGTCTAGAAACCAATCTAAAACTTGGACACGATGGAAGGATACCCAGGCAGAGGGGACAAAAGGGGATCATTTGAAACCTTAGTAATTATTAGTAATTATTTCATTTTCCTCCCATAACTTCCCATATGAACATCTCAGATACATACATATGCCTCCTATATTTTTTCCACTTGCAATTATAATTTTCTAATGATTTTGCCATATTGCATATGAAATGGATATAACTATGTCTTTAGTTTCTAGACAAGGCTGTGCTTTCTCCAGCTCAGGGTTAAAGCAAAAAAGGATGTCTATCCTCCACTCCCAGTAATACACTGTGAGCAATCTACCATATAAAAAAGGGTGAACTGAACCCACTCTATTCAGAAAATTTCAACTCAAAAATCTTCTTTAAATTAGCCAGTTAGGGAGGAGGAGGAGGAGGAGGAGGAATTTTGCCAAGATTTTTTCAAATAAGCAAACTATCCTGCCCAAATTCAGTGAATGCATTACTAATTAATTTCATTCTGTGATTTCTGTTCTACATGATGGTGACATAACTTTCTGCAAAACAACAGCTGAAGCACTGTACATCTGCCATCCATCCCTCCCCAAACTAGGAGATATGAAAGTCTGAGGCTGGGCAGGTCAAGCTGAGATGTGTGTTTTTTCTTGAAACATTTCTAACCTTACTCAATTGAATCCAACTGAAGCATTTCCTTAACAGGCAACATGCAACTCTTTCAAAGGCAATCTATTAAAAGATTGGAGCAATTAACTGGGTGTGGTGGCATGCACCTGTAATCCCAGCTATTCAGGAGGCTGAGGCAGGGTAATTGCTTGAACCAGAAAAGTGGAGGTTGCAGTGAGCAGAGATCGTGCCACTGCACTCCACCCCAGGCAACAGAGCAAGACTCCATCTCAAAAAAAAAAAAAATTGGAGAGAAATGGTATTGTTTCCCTAAAATTTAGTGAGCCAGAACTTGAACAGGTTTGTTAGAAAAATGCTAATGTGGTAACTCTACTGTTGCCTCTAACTTTAGGGCAGTGTGGAAGAGTCAGAAAGGAGGGGTGGCTGGAACACAACTTCAGCCACGACCAGGTTGTGGTGGGTTACAGAGTCCCCAAGGTGATATCTAAGGTATTTTATGATTTCCTTATTAATAGTCAATGCATCACCACCTGAATGAAAATAGAATGGAAGTTATTCTTCCTTTTTTAAGAAATGAAATTGAAGTACAGTTAAGTAATTTGTTCTACTCAGTTCCAGGAAACAATGTGGGGAGGAGGACCTCCTTCCCTGGTCACCAGGCAGGCTCCTGCCTTTCCTCAGGGTGGAAAAGATCCACGGCTGCTGTCTGCTGACTCACCTTCACACTCCAGCTAGAGGATACACTGACTCACAGTTTCATTATCTTCTATGCACCACGATTGTACTCGCAGACATTCAGAAATGGGAATTCCAAGAACTGAGCAGGAGAACAAAAAGAATGTAGATAAAATTGAAAAGGACAAAGGGTGCAGCCTCCATCATTCAATAAACTAAATCAAAGCCTTCCAGGAAATGAGCCTTTATGTGCGATTATAAGGATTCAGATAAATAGCAAGAAAGGGAAGGGAAGTCTAGTCATGGGAAATGGCCTGACCAAGGAGTCTATTTTAGGCAGACTATAAAACACAGACCCGAGAATAAGTTCATTCATTCGTTCAGTCAATATTTAGTGAGAATCCTGTGTACAAGCACTGTGCAAGGAGCTCACAGCAGGGACAAGGCATGTAGCCTGCCCTCACGGAATTTATTTCAGAAGGACTAATGGAAAACAGAGTTGGATAAAGGCAACCAGCAATGGGTTTAATTTAGACCGTAATGCATTTTGGTCTTCCCAGTAGGGACTGAGAGTTTCTGACAAACAGTGACAGGTGCAAAGCTGTGTTACCAGGAAGATGATTGTGCTGATGCTATTTCTGTGAATTACAGGGGGGTAAGAATGAAGACCACTTAAGAAACTCTTGCAATGTTTTCAGTGTAAGACAATGCACATCCAAACTGGGATGGCCACTGTGAAAAGGAAGGAGGAGCCCTGTGAAGATATACTCACAGGGCTTTAAAACTGGCAGGAGCCATGCAGGGAGAAACACAACAAAGACACTACTGTCTCCAGCAGAGATGCCTGGGGGAATTGCAAAAGTCAAAGCAGGGAAGAGGAAAAGGTAAGGTGCAGTTCTCCAGTGCCAGGACTGCAGTGTTTTAAAGGCTGACTCTTTTCAATGCCCTTCTCTATTTTCATGCTATTGATAGTCCCCATTCTGGATCTTTCTTCCTCTCTGGCCTGACAAAATCTGTTCTCAGCCTCTTTAGGAGAAGATTCGATAGACTACTTCAGAGGGATCAGTAATGGGAGAAAGTTTGGCATGGAGAGCAGCCGTGGAAGAGGCATTCTGGGTTGATGGGATTTCCAAGTGTGCTGTAGGCAACACCTATTCTGTGCATCTCCTTAAGGACAGCTGGACCCCTGAAGAATTATCTAGGAGAAAAGTTTCCCTCAATTCCACTTGGAGGAATTGCCCTTTAATTTTTGCTTGAGCGGGATAATTAGAGATGATTGGTTAGTCGCATATCTGAAAGTTTGGGATATTTGGCATGTCCCTAACCTTGGAAGACGCTATCCTGGAAGGCTGCCGTCACATTTCCTCTGGGGAAGTGTTCCTGTGCAGTAGTGCTTGGCAATCACCTAGAGACCTTGTTAAAACGCAGATCCAGAATCAGTAGGCCTGGTGAGGCCTGAAGTTCTGTGTTTCTAGTAATATCCCAGGGATGCTCATGCTATTAGTCCATGGACCCACAACCCAAATATGCATGTATTTAGAAGCAAACAGCTCCTCTCCTAAGCAGACCTTAGATTCACATGACCAGGAGTTTAAATCCCCTCTCTGCCACTTTTCAGATGAGTGAGCTTGAACAGGGTGCCTCATTTTCCTGGTCTGTAAACCAAGGAAAATACTAATATCTACTTCAAAGTAGGCACAATGCTGGATGATACAGAGAACTAGTTTCTTAGTGACTGCTACTTCCAACAGCAGATTCTCTTGTTTTCAACAAGGTGTTAATCTTCAATTCACGGAAGCATACCCAGCCCCCCTCAAAGGCTCTAAGGTCTGCAGAAGGAATTACCAAGAAAGCAAAACAGAGAACTTGCTCAGAAACTGGAGGAGCCATTGAAACTCTTTACCACCATGAAATCCTGTACAGTCACAAGCACTTCCGACAGCATCATCCTGTATTTGTCTGAGTGATTTATGAAGTTAAGATCCACCACATGATTTCCTAGCTCTGAATACCCCAAACAGGGAAAGGAAGCATTTCTTTTCTAAGGTCAGCACACCTAGATCTAGCTAACAGCAGTTAATGTAAGTTTCTTCAACATTTCCCTTTCTCAAAAGTTGGATCCCATCTGCATTAAAAAACTACTGTCCTAGTACATTACAAAGTTATTCATTCTAAAATGTCTTGTTTATACTAAAGTTATAAAAATGCATTTAAGCCAGGTGTAGTGGTGGGCACCTGCAGTCCCAGCTACGTAGGAGGCTGAGGTAAGAGGATGGCTTGAGCCCAGGAGTTTAAGACTGCAGTGGGCTGTGATGGCACCACTGTACTCCAGCCTGGGTGACAGAGACCCTGTCTCAAAAAAAAAAAAAAAAAATGCATTTACAACTTGAACCAGAATAATCTTATACTTGATTCTTTGTCATAGGTGAAGAAACAAACCTCTACATTTTGAAAAGCAAACCACAGCTCTCCAAAAGTGAAATGTGTCCTGTTAAATATCACCATTCCCTTGTACATGTTAATCTTTTAACCCCCCAAACCTAAAGCATATGAACATAAATGTAATTTTCAATATCAGACTCCAAAATAATCTACACTTTGCGTGTACAGACAGAAAAGGTATGCATACTTTATTTTTAAAATTTCTCTCTCTTTCTCTCCCTTTCTCTACCACACACTAAGAAAAACCCCTATTTGGAGAAAGCCACAGCCATCACTAACGGGCTCCATCAGCCTTTCAAAACATCATTAACAGCAAACATTAAGAGCCATTCAAAACCAAGGGAAAGGCCAAGACACTTGAAGAAAGTTCTTCTCTGAATGCAAATAAATCTACTGGAATTTGTGAGCAGAATAAACAAAGCAATTAAGCCATTAGTATGTCTCCTTCGAGACTGTCCTGGCCTTTGGAGGATAGCAACCCCAGATTGCTCTAGCACAGGTGCATGGTATGTCAGCTTAAGGAAAAACACAAGCAACAAATTCTCCTCTTTCAACCAGAACAGACACAACCTTTATCAGGAAATTTTATATTCTGAAAATCTCTATCACTGAACAAGGAATACCTTCTTATCCTGGCCACGAATCTGGCAGTGATCTTTTATATCAACAAAAGCAGACTGGCCACTCTTCCTCAAAGGTCAGAAAACCCCTCACTTGGGGTCACGGGTCCGGGTGTCCTCAGATGGCAGAACTCACTTGAACAGGCTGCTGCCACCATGCCAGGTGGGCACCTGATTTGCAATGGCTCTGTGTTCGGAGAAAGCACCCTGGTGAATTTTGTTTCCATTTTGGCCTGGAAAGAGTAGCTCCACCCTTTGTGGGAACAGGTCAGGACTGGTTGTGTGGCCTCAGGTGATTACCTAGCCTCTCAACTGAAGGGGCGTGAGCAGTAAAGGAATCAGATACAGGTGGAGACCTTCCCAGCCTATCAGCTTCCCTCCACAGCCACTGCTGCCCGCACGAGTCCCGAAGAACCACTAATATCCTGTTCCGTGAAAAGAAAACTCAAATGAAAGCCCTAGTGGTTTTATCTTGAGGGGGCTATTTTTACCTTTGAAAAACATTTCCAGGTTACAATTTGTTGTCTCCTTTAATCCACTGGCTCTCATCAATCACTCAGTCATTGGCGGCTGCCTTGCTGCAACCAAGCTGAATTGGAAGGTTTTCAGTCCTCCAGGCACTTTTGGTCTAGTGGGGAACAGTTGTTCAGTTCAGCAAGGTTGCCAATTCTACCCCATGCGAGAAATGCAAACACGAACCGTAAGCATGACAGCATCCCTCTCCTTCATCAGTTTTCAACCAAGTAGGATGGAATCGTAAGTATTAAACATATCACTCACAAACTTCTGATTGGCAGGAGGGCCCAATTTACCTTGCCTGTCTCAACTCCTCCATTCCTTGTCTGTAAGCCACTTAAACTTCCTCCCTCCAAATGTTCTGACTGGTGATCTACATATCTTTCTAAATACCACAGGTTACCTACTCCTGCCACGCACGTGGGAGGCTATTTCCTTTACCCTTCTGTAGAGCTTAACAATACTTCACCCACCCACTCGGAGCTACATGGAAAACGTAGTCGAAAAAGCTCAAAAAGTGCAAATCTGCCAATTTTTCACTTGATGAGTTCCACAACAAAGATTTCATGGGCAGTTTGACCCTGCCAGTCTTACTTTTACCTAAGCATTTTAAACATCCAAATTCAACCTGTCCTTCAAAACCACAGGCAATTTTATAAAGCATATTGTCCAACTACTGCACAATCCCATGTCAATTCTTTCCATTCCTTTTCTCTCTCTTTTATTTGCCTATTTCTTTTTTCTTTTGAGACAGGCTCTCACTCTGTCACCCAGGCTGCAATACAGTGGCATGATCATGGCTCAATGCACTGCAGACTCAACGTGCCAGGATCAAGCAATCTTCCCACCTCAGCCTCCCAAGTAGTTGGAACTACAGGCATGTACCATGATGCCTGGCTAATTTTTATTTTTTTGTAGAGATGGAGTCTCACAAAGTTGCTCAGGCTGGTTTCGAAATCCTGGACTCAAGCAATCCACCTGCCTACGCCTCCCAAAGTGCTGGGATTATAAGTGTAAGCCACCACGTTTGGCCTATTTGCCTATTTCTTAAGCATCTACACTTGTGAAAATCACTGGCAACCTATACAACAGATTCTGTCTTCGGGGAGAACTACCTTTCCTTAAACAGTTTGTAGAGGGGAGGCATTTGCCCCATTTTCAACATTATAGCTGCTGATGAGTGAAGAAAGGCATCCCGACGGCAAATTGCTTTCTACTGCCTTTCAGGGACAAGCCATGTGGCTTTCAGGTGCCCTTTTAAGTGTCTTTCTATCAGTTATCTCCTCTCTGTCCTCACTATTCCATCTTTCCAAAGGGCAAGCACAATGGAGCGAGGAGTGACACATATCAGACGACGTTCCAACAAAAAGCAAAGGCTCGAGACATTTCATCACAGGGTGCTTTCACCTGTGCACTCCTCCTGTTCATTCTATCAGTTGAGTACCCAAGAGCATCAGCTTTTTGGAGCAGATTTTAAGAATGCTCCACCTTGTAGGCAGCTCTGCACCCTAGGGGGTAGTTTTAAAGATTGTATACTCATTCATAACAAAAAGAAATACAAGCATTTTTTTCCCATTAAGTTTTTTGGGATTTTTCTTGTTGTTTTTCCTGAAACAGGGTCTCCCTCTGCCTCATGGGCTCCAGCAATCCTCCCACCTAAGCCTCCCAAGTAGCTGGGACTACAGTTGTGCAACATCACACCCATCTGTTTTTTGTATTGATGTCTTTTCACTATGTTGCCCAGGCTGGTCTTAAACTTCTAAGCCCGAGGGAACCGCCTGCCTTGACCTCAAAGTGCTGGGATTACAGGCATTGCACCACTGTGCCTGGCCTCCCATTAAGTTTTTTTTTGTTTGTTTTTTGTTTTTGAGGTGGAGTTTAACTCTTGATGCCCAGTATGGAGTGCAATGGCATGATCCTGGCTCACTGCAACCTCCACCTCCTGGGTTCAAGCAATTCTCCTGCCTCAACCTCCTGAGTAGCTGGGATTACAGGTGCCCACCACCCCACCTGGCTAATTTTTATATTGTTAGTAGAGGCGGGCTTTTGCCATGTTGACCAGGCTGGTCTTGAATCCCTGACCTCAGGTAATCCACCTGCCTCAGCCTCTCAAAGTGCTAAGATTACAGGTGTGAGTCACCGCACCTGGCCCTCCCATTAAGTTTTAAGATAGTATTGTACACTCAGTATTGGAAGTCAAGAAACAAGGGGAGGTGTAAGTGGGGAGAGGAGAGGCTGGGATATCAAGCTGAACAAGAAAAGATCCTACCTGAAAAGCAACAGATCAGAAGGAAAGATAAAATGCACATTAACAATTATAAGATCTTTACAGATAGGCCAGGCATGGTGGCGCACGCCTGTAATCCCAGCACTTTGGGAGGCTGAGGCGGATGGATCACGAGGTCAAGAGGTCGAGACCATCCTGGCCAACATGGTGAAACCCCGTCTCTACCAAAAAAATACAAAAATAAGTTGGGCATTTGGCACATGCCTGTAGTCCCAGCTACTCGGGAGGCTGAGGCGGAAGAATCGCTTGAACCTGGGAGGAGGAGGATGCAGTGAGCCAAGACTGTGCCACTGTGCCACAAGACTGTGCTCCAGCCTGTCAAGAGAGCAAGACTCCATTTCAAAAAAATTAAAGGAAAAAAAAAGATCTTTACAGATAAAGTGCTCCTGAGATTTTGAAGGAGATTTTTTTTTTTTTTTGGAGCCAAGTCTCTGTTGCCCAGGCTGGAGTGCAGTGGTTCAAGCAATTCTTTTGTCTCAGCCTCCTGAGTAGCTGGGATTACAGGCACCCACCACCATGTCCGGCTATCTATCTATTTATTTTTAAATAGAGACGGGGTTTCACCATGTTGGCAGGGATGGTTTTGACTTCTTGACCTCATGATCCGCCCGCCTCGGCCTCCCAAAGTGCTAGGATTACAGGCGTGAGTCACCGCGCCCGGCCTATTTATTTATTTTTGTATTTTTAGTAGAGATGGAGTTTCACCATGTTGGCCAAGCTGGTCTCAAACTCCTAACCTCAGGTGATCCACCTACCTTGGCCTCCCAAAGTGCTGGGATTACAGGTGCGAGCCAACACACCAGGCCAAGGAGGTAACTTTCAATGATGAGGCTCAAGAAGGCAGAGTTAAGGCTGGCCTAAAAGTGGAATTACACTGATGGGATGAAGAGGAGGAGGGAATTGATTCCAGCAAGACACAAGTTGAAGGTGGAGAACATCCAAGCCTGAAAGGGAAACAACAAGTGGATGAATCTGGTCAGCCCGTCTAGGTGAGTGCAGCCGCACTGCAGAGGTAGAATCTGTAAGACCTGGCAAGTGGCGGAATGTCACAATTCACTACAGCTTAATTGGAGCATATAAAACTCACCTTTGTCAACGGGCACTTAAATACAGCCGCTGCAAAAAACTGAAGACTCTTGACTCATAGCCCGAAACAAAGAGGACAGTGTCTCCTTGTTCTGCAGAGCAGACAATGCTTGCCACATTGGCTTCCATGCTTGCTTGGAGAGCTGCTAAGCAGGGCTGGAGCAAGAAGGATCAAGAAAGCCCTAGGGAGGAGGAGGAGGAGAAGGAAAAGGATGAAGAGGAGGAGGAGGAGGAGGAGGAGGGGAAAAAAGGAGGAGGAGGGAAGGAGGAGGAGGGAAGGAGGAGGAGGAGGGAAGGAGGAGGAGGGAAGAAGGAGGAGGAGGAGGGAAGGAGGAGGAGGGAAGAAGGAGGAGGAGGAGGGAAGGAGGAGGAGGGAAGGAGGAGGAGGAGGGAAGGAGGAGGAGGGAAGAAGGAGGAGGAGGAGGGAAGGAGGAGGAGGGAAGGAGGAGGAGGAAGGAAGGAGGAGGAGGAGAGGAGGAGGAGGGGAGGAGGAGGGAAGGAGGAGGGAAGGATGAGGAGGGATGGAGGAGGGGAGGAGGAGGAGGGGAGGAGGAGGGGAGGAGGAGGGGAGAAGGAGGAGGAGGGGAGGAGGAGGAGGGAAGGATGAGGAGGGATGGAGGAGGGGAGGAGGAGGAGGGGAGGAGGAGGGGAGGAGGAGGGGAGAAGGAGGAGGAGGGGAGGAGGAGGAGGGGAGGAGGAGGAGGGGAGGAGGAGGAGGAGGGGAGGAGGAGGGGAGGAGGAGGAGGAGGGGAGGAGGAGGAGGAGGGGAGGAGGAGGAGGGGAGGAGGAGGAGGAGGGGAGGAGGAGGAGGGAAGGAGGAAGAGGGATGGAAGAGGGGAAGAGGAGGAGGGGAGGAAGAGGAGGAGGAGGGAAGGAGGAGGAGGGAAGGAGGAGGAGGAGGGAAGGAGGAGGAGGAGAGGAGGAGGAGGAGGGGAGGAGGAGGAGGAGGGAAGGAGGAGGAGGAGGGGAGGAGGAGGGAAGGAGGAGGAGGAGGGGAGGAGGAGGAGGAGCTACCTTTCATTTGGTAGCCTTAGTTACGTTTCCTTACTTCTCAGCAGGTGCAAACTATGTCTCCTGCCTTCTCCAGCTCTCCTCATCCTTTCCAAGTTCAGATAGATGCTTCAAGGAGAGGATGGGCAAGAGGCCTTGTGGGGAAAGAAAAGAACACTAGTTGGAGGATGTGTTTGGGGTGTGTGAGAGAAAGAGCTAGAAGGAAAAGGCCACCCCAAGCCCTAGTTCTAGATCATAGAAACAAAGCACAGAAATCTGCTCCAGAGTCCAGATATTAAAGCCCAACAATTTCTTCCTTATGTGCCTTCAACTATTAAATACTAATTTTACAATTAATATCAATGTAGCCTCACCAGGAAAATAATGAGTTTTTAATTATTTATATAAAGTAAAAACCTTATGTCCCTAACTTATATTTATTTGGAGTCTGTATTGGATGCATTTTTCTTTGTGATCACAGGAGAATTTACCACTTTCAACCTACCTTCTAATACTCTAGAATGTTTGATTTTCAAACATTTCCAGTAAAAGCAGGTTTAAAACCATAATTCCTGAACTGTGGGTCAAGAGACTTGTATTCTAGGGACAACTCTGCTATTAACTTGCCAGGTAACTGAGGGACCTAGGTCAGGCCACTGCAATTCTCTGAACCTTAAAAGGTCACCTGGGGCGACCGTGAGCCACAGTAGGGATTTATGAATCTTTTTCCTAGGAAAAAATTCACATAAGAATGAACATGGACACAAACATTTTCACAGACTACGTTGGAAGTGGTCTCCAAGATACTTCTCATCTTGACATACTATATTTAAAGGTATTTGGTCACTCAGAGAAACAAGGCTGGGCACAATAGCTCACATTTGTAATCCCAGCACTTTGGGTTGCCAAGGCAGGAGGATCACTGGAGGCCAGGAGTTCTGGACCAGCCTGAGGAACATAGCAAGACCCTGTCTCTACTATATATATATATCTACATAAAAATATATATATACACACATAAATATATATATAAAATATGTATATATATTTTTTAAATTAGCTAGGCATGGCAGCTCATGCCTGTAGTCCCACATACTCTAGAGGCTGAGATGAGAGGATCTCTTGAGCCCTGGAGATTGAGGCTGCAGTGAGACAAGATCACACCACTGCACTTCAGCCTGGATGACAGAACAAGACCCCGTCAAAAAAGAAGGATGCTGGGTGCAGTGGCTCACATCTGTAATCCCAGCACTTTGGGAGGCCGAGATGGGAGGATCACTTGAGGCAGGAGTTTGAGACCACCCTGGGGAACACAGCAAGACCTTATCTCTAAAAAGAGGAAGGAAGGAAGGGAGGGAGGGAGGAAAGAAGGGAGGGAGGGAGGGAGGGAGAGCAGGCGGGAGGGCGGGGTGGGAGGTTATTTTCTACAACCATTACCATGATACAGGTACATATGAGTAGTGCCTCGGTAGAGCTGAGACTGTACGGCGGGAACCAATGCTGTCCTGTACACTAAGACTGCAAATGCCAAGATATCACTGCCAAATCCTTCTGTGGATAAGACCGGGCCAAGCTTGAAGAAGTCCCCCTCAGTGGCTGGAGATGCCTACATCATTCTATAAAACAAAGCCACTCCTATTAAAAGGTAAAGGGAAGCTATTTGTTTTCGTTCTGAGTATATCTCTTCTTTAATGAGCAGTTAGTGCCTAGCTTTGCTCTATTTGAAAGCCAATATAATATGGAGATATTTATGGGTGAAATGGTATGCTATCTAGGATTTGCTTCGAAAGAAACCAGGGGAAGAAGATAAGAGCAGTGAAAACAAGAGTGGTCATGAGTTGTCAATTGTTGAAGTTGAGGGATTCGTTTTTCTCTCCACTTATGTAGTTTAAAATTTTTGATTGAGAGGCAGAGACAGAGAGTCCAAGTGAAAGATCAGTAGGTTAAGGAATTTTTCATGTCCTGTGCAAGTCCTGGGCACGAAGCTAAATTAATCCTACTCGATTCACATCTTGAGGAGTCCACAGACAGCACAGTCTGTGGCTCACAGAATATGGAATTGATACAGTGTTATTGTGAGCATCATCTTACAGTCCAAAAGACATGACTTTCAACCAAGGGGAAAGAAAGAATTTTTGTCTGTATGAGGAATGTCTTTCTTCACATGGACAGCTCAGAGGTGTGTGAAAATGAGGAATTGGGCAGCAAGGACTATTCTCCCCACCTTGGAAGGCCTGTGTTCCCTTTCTGTCCAGCAGGCCATTGAGCCCAGCAAGGTTTGGCATGATTCACTGGTCTCCAACTTCGGACTTAATGTAAAATGTTTGTTATTTTTGTAAAGCAGCCTTTAGCAGGTAGAAAACAATTTTTCTTCTTGTTGTTAGTTTCTGCCCTTTTTCTCCAACTAAAGATCGCATTTTTAGAATCAGACTGAGTCTCCATCAAAATAAAAGGACTTCAGCTCCAATTCTTCATGCCTTGGGAAAACAGCAGCAGACAGGGCAGGAGCCATGGTAGCTTTTGTCGAACTGTCACACACAGGGGTTCAGGGGATCAGCGAGTATTTACTCAGTGTAGGAAGCTGACAGAAAAGGCTGAGGGTGGGGAATGGTATCTGACCCTCTGACTCTTCCACAATGACTCTAGACCTGACAGTGTGACTTGCTTTGGCCAATGGGATTAATACCAAGCATGATGCAAGCAGAGGTTGAAAATGTGTGTACACTGGAGCTTGTACTCTTGCTGTTCTTAGGAACCCTGTGGTGTGACCACTACTATGTAAACAAGCCAGAGCTAGCCTGTTGTGACAAGAGATACATGGCCAAGCCATCCCATGGCCCCAGCTGAGACTGGACCAATTACCAGACATGTGAGGGAGGCCACCCTACATCATATATTCCCAGCCAAGCCACTAGCTGACCACAGGCATTGGATGAACCAGCTGAGACCAGAACTGCCCAGCCAGTGCACAAAATCATGAGAAAGAATAAACATTTAAAGTTACTTTAAATGTCTGTCACACTAAAAGTTAACACAAGAAAAGGTGACTAAGCAGAGCTAAGATGTACTGAACATCAGGGGACATATCGCCTACTGGCTCTTTACACAACAGTCAGTGGGACTCACCATTGATGTGATTGTATGTCAACTGTCATTAGAACAACCTGACATAGATCCAAAATTGACCACACTCCCTAATACTCATTTCACAACAATGTTTGTTGTAATTTTTGGAATGCTACGACTATATGGGCTTCAGGGGTTTATAAAGCTTCTGAAATTAAATGAAGAATTGTATTTATATGCATTTTTTCTTCTAAACTGAGAAAAGATGTTAAAACTACAGAGAATAACAAAGAAATATATATGTACACACTGCCTATAATATTTCATATTTTTGCTTTGAATTTTTCTATATATAAAGCAAATAAAACTTTACTGACTCAGTCGTCTCCCTTTTCTCTTTCCCCCTTCAGTATTTTGAACTTGGTATGGATCTTTCTAGTGTGTGTGTGTGTGTATACACACATATGTATATGTATGCACACTTTCTAGTCTGTGTGTGTGTGTGTGTGTGTAGGGGTGTGTGTGTGTGTGTGTATATATATATATATATATATATTTTTTTTTTTTTTTTTTTTTTGAGATGTAGTCTTGCTGTGTCCCTCAGGCTGGAGTGCAGTGGCACGATCTCGGCTCACTGCAACCTCTGCCTCCTGGTTCAAGCGATTCTCCTTCCTCAGCCTCCCGAGTAACTAGGATTACAGGTACATGCCACCACACCCAGGTAATTTTTGTGTTTTTAGTAGAGATGGGGTTTCACCATGTTGGCCAGGCTGGTCTCAAAGTCCTGACCTCAGGTGATCCATCCACCTCGGCCTCCTAAAGCACTAAGATTACAAGCATGAGCCACCACGCTGGCCTGTATTTTTAAAATAATACACATACACACATATATATATTTACATATATACACAAATAAATGTATAGACCCCCAATTTATATATATAGTCTTGTGTTTTTGACATTTTTCTTCAATGGTTTCAGATATGCATCTTTCTACAACTTGCTGCTTCACCAAACACTACCCTTGTGAGACCTATCCATATTGATATCATATTATCATATAAGCCACATGTATTTCTCTTCTAATGAACATTTAAATTCTTCCTGTTTTGTTTGTTCTCATGATCTGTGGAATGTTTGTTATTATAAACACTGTCAGGTAAGTAGCCTCCTACACGTTCTCAGAGGATCTCAGGACATTCCCCCATCCAAATGTTAGGAGTCTCTGATAATCTGATGGGGGAAAAGAGCATTGTCATCATTTTGCATTGGTGCGTATTTCTGCATTATAACATTCCCAAGCCTTAAAGGAAGCTATCCTTTACTTATACTCTTGAAATAGTGGCCAGGCGCAGTGGCTCAAGCCTGTAATCCCAGCACCTTGGGAGACGGAGGTGGGTGGATCAGGAGGTCAGGAGATTGAGATCATCCTGGCCAACGTGGTGAAACCCCGTCTCTATTAAATACAAAAAAATTAGCCACGCGTGGTAGTGTGTGCCTGTAGTCCCGGCTACTTGGGAGGCTGAGGTAGGGGAATCTCTTGAACCTGGGAGGTACAGGACACAGCACAAACTCCAGCCTGGCAAGAGAGCAAGAATCCATCTCAAAAAAAAAAAAAAAAAAAAAAAAAAGTTTATTAGATGCTTCTACATTCAAATCTAAAATTTTCTATAAGGTCTGCATCTTCCCAGGACACTAAAAATAGCCCTTCCCCCCCCCCTTTTTTTTTTTAATTTCTTAGAATCAGATAATACCGTCCAAAACATTCTGTTACCATGTAATGTTATCCTAAATTGCTGTCAACATCAAATGCTGGTCACACCAAAGAAATTACTAAGAGAATAACAATGTGATATTCTAATTTTGTTGTTGTTTTCTCTGATGTATATAAGAATTAAACAGCTAAATCTGTCGTTATCTCATTTTTCTATTTTCTATTTTTTTAATCTTAGTGAGCCTTCTAGTATGACTTTCTTTTACTTTTATGCTTCCTTTTACTATGACATCTCGTAGTCTCTATGGTAAAGTCCCAAAGCAAGGAAATTAAAACTCAGACCACTACTACTCATACAGACAATGTTCTTAACTCTAAATTATTCCACCCTGGTATTACTGAATAAAATCAACCAAAATTGATTATTTTCTATCAGCCTTACCTTCCCTAAGGAGTATGTGAAATAATGAAATAGTATACAAATACTTGAATTTATTGAATTGCTTTGGAAAGAGCATGGAATTAGCAGATCTGGTTGGTTACATACAAATTGCGTGGCCCTGAATAATTCCCTTTCCGTCACCACACTTTGATTTTCTTACCTGTAAAATGGCAAGAGAAGCCAACACTGGTGCTAGAATGAAATGAAATCACGTACATGGAAGCCTCTTGTTACCACTTCGCCACTACACGGAGAGCTTCTCGTAAGCAGAGGCAGAGCCTAATTCGTCTTTTTTGAGACGGAATCTTGCTCTGCCGCGCAGACTGGAGTGCAGTGGCGTGATCTCAGTTCACTGCAACCACCACCTACCATGTTCAAGCAATTCTCCTGTCTCAGCCTCCTCAGTAGCTGGGATTACAGGCACCCTCTCCACCTGGGTAACTTTTTTGTATTTTTAGTAGAGACAGGGGTTTCAACATGTTGGCCAGGTTGGTCTCAAACTCCCGACCTCAAGTGATCCACCCTCCTCAGCCTCCCAAAGTGCTGGGATTACAGGCCTCAGCCACTGTGTCAGGCCCTAATTCACCAAGGCTGTATGCTGACCTCCTTTGCCATGGCAGTGTCTTCTCTACTTTGGGGTTCAAAGCTCTCCATCTCTAACTACTCCATTTCTCTGGTAGGACCACTCATATCTGCCAAGGAAGACCCAGTGGTCTGAGTACCACTGGTACCACATATTTGAGTGTCCACGCCAGAATCCAGGGGGAGCACCAATGGCAGGCAACTTTGGGCTAGAACCTGGGAGTGTGGAGTATGCATCCCAGGCTCACCTAAAGAGGGGGCTTCATGTCTCAGGAGCCAAAGAAGGTTAAGCAGCCCATTATGACCACAGCAGTTGTAGTGAGTGGAAGAACTCTCCCCCGTACACACTTCTGGAGGAAGTCTCTACAGCTATGGCACACAGTGGGTAATCAGGCTACATGGGATTATAATACTGCCACCAAAATATAACAAATATGCTGATTAAGAAAAAGTGTTTCTGAAACAAGTGGAAAAATACAGAGCACAAATTGTTTATCTGCCCCATAATTATAACCACATAAAAACAATGTGTTTGGGCCAGGTGTGGTGGCTCACGCCTGTAATCCCAGCACTTTGGGAGGCCGAGGCAGGCAGATTACGAAGTCAGGAAATCGAGACCACCCTGGCTAACATGGTGAAACCCTGTCTCTATTAAAAATACAAAAAAAATTAACTGGGCATGTTGGCACGTGCCTGTAGTCCCAGGTACTTGGGAGACTGAGGCAGGAGAATCACTTGAACCTGGGAGGCAGAGGTTGCAGTGAGCTGAGATTTCGCCACTGCACTCCAGCCTGGGCAACAGAGCCAGACTCCATCTCAAAAAAAAAAAATGTATTTGAGGCTGGGTACGGTGGCTCAACCCCTATAATCCCACACTTTGGGAGGGTGAGGCAAGTGGATCACTTGAGGCCAGCAGTTCAAGACCAGCCTGGCCAACATGGTGAAGCCCCATCTCTACTAAAAATAAAAAAATTAGCTAGGCATGGTGGCACATACCTGTGATCCCAGCTACTCGGGAGGTTGAAGCAAAATAATTGCTTGAACATGGGAGGCAGAGGTTGCAGTGAGCTGAGATCGTGCCACTGCACTACATCCAGCCTGGATAACAGAGTGAGACTCCATCTCAAGAAAAACAAACAGACAAACAAAAAAACAGTGAGTTTGAACAGACTGAAAGGAAACCCAAAGACAAAAATAATTACTGTTAGGGTGTGGTGGTACTATGGGTGAATTCTTCTAAATTTATTATAATGAAATTAGTACAGTAATGAAGCAAAAATAATCTTCCACCTGTAAGCTAACTTTCTTGAAAAGTCCCAGAAAAAAAACTACCTGGTCACATCCAGATCCTTAAGGAATTAGTCTCTATTTCCACCACTGTTTGGTAAAAAAAATCTTATGAGACTGGGATCTAATAAGGTTAGATCTGCATTGGATCAGATCTAACTTGGATTCTGGCACCAGCTCAGCTAAAAACTAGCTATGAGACTTTGGAAATCATTTAACCTCTCTAGATCTCTCTAGGAAGTTAACAAATGGATTTAGGATAGAACTCTTAAGCTCTCTTCTGGGCTTTCTATAATGTTGCCTACGTTTTACTTTCTACAATGTAGTATATGATAATTAAGTGCTGTGAATGAATTTGTAACAAACATTATCACAGATCAAAAGACCCAAGAAAGTGTGCCCCCTTCAGAGCAGTACTTAACACTTATTCTGGGAAAGAGGAATGTGCTGGATACTGCTATCTTTAGTGAGGCTAATTGTTCAGACTTTGAGGCAGAACGTAACTTCTGGAAACAGCTGAGAGGGACCTGGTACAAAGTCTAGTGAGTAATAGGAATGATCACACAGGGCACTACCATTTTAAGCCATAAAGGAAGTAAAAAAATCAAAATAAAAAATAGAAGATCCTCCCCTCCTTTCTTCTTCTTCCCTTTTTCCTCCCCTTTTTTTTTTTTTTTTTTTTTGAGACGGAGTTTTGTTCTTGTTGCCCAGGCTGGAGTGCAATGGCACAATCTCATCTCACTGCAACCTCCACCTCCCAGGATCAAGTGATTCTCCTGCCTCGGGCCTCCCAAAGTGCTGGGATTACAGGCATGAGCCATGGGGACCAGTTCTGTCTCTTTCTTTCTTTCCTCCCCCTCCCCTCTTCCTCCTCTCTCTCTCTCTCTCTCTCTCTCATGCTTTCTACCCCCTCCCCTTTGTCTCACCCAGGCTGCAGTGCCAAAGTCATAGCTCACTGCATACTTGAACCCCTGAGTTCAAGAAATCCTCCCACCAGCCTCCCAAGAAGCTGGGACTACAGTGCATGCCACCACGCCTGGCTAATTTTTAATTTTTTTTTTTTTTGGTAAAGGCCTGAGCCACCACACCCAGCAAAAAGTAAGTTTTATTACATAGCTCATAAATGACCGTTCAAAAGTGCTTTGAACAATGACAATGACATCATTCTCATGGTGGTAACTCAGAAGGGAGGGCCAACTTCATTCACATGTACAGTTTAAGTTCTATGGCTTGTCAAAGTCAGTATCACTATGTTAGGGCTGGCTTTTATAGTTGTACTTCTCTCAAGTGTGGCTGTCCCAAATATATGTTAAAAAAAAAAAAAAATACTTTGCTAGGATGCCCCAAAACCTTTTGTCTCTGCCAACATAAATTCTGAAACTGAAATTCAAAACACAATTTGTTCACCACTATAACAGAATGTGCTTATAAGGCTGTGATGTTTATTTTAATACCTCTGGCATCTAACCTTTAACCCTTATTTATTCTGTAAATATCAAGTCTCAGCATGGTGAGAAAAAAAATTAAAAACTCACCATTAACAAACATTTTAATTACAGACTAGTAAAATTACAAGTTGCTGCGTTTTTGCAAAAAAAAAAAAAGTAGACTCAAACTTGGAAAAGCATGACTGTACATAATGCCTGTATATCCTACCACTAAGCTTATAATACCTTGCACTTACATAGAATATTTAAAATATTTCTGCTTTTTGAAGCAGATAAAAGAGCTTTCTCAAATTCCTAACAAATAATAAGGCCCCGTATTTATCTCATCAGGAAAAAGCAAGGCACTATATGTTATCTTTCACTGAGTCTCACAGAAGCTCATGACATGCCAACACTAGCCACAGAAGCAAAATGTTGTATTCCAAGTTATTCAGAGTCCTCCCGCTGCTCATTATCTAACCCTAAGGATAACTCCTGAAACAGACCTCAAATTCATCAGATTCAATTGAGAAAGGAGTGGGGGGCGGGGGGGAAAGTCCATCATGTGACATTGGAGGCCACGGCATTTTCAGTGGAGGACCGGATTGAAGGGTAAGAAAGAGAAAAGCTCAATTTGCAGCCTCACCACTGGTGGACTCAACCTACCCTGGTGTTTAGATAGCTCTAAATAGTAGCAGCTGGATGCACATTTTCCCTGTTTTAGTAGCTTAGAGATTGCATCTGCTGAAAATATCAGGCAACTCCCTCTCTTTAGGGAGACCCGGTAGGAAGGTGTGGATGTATCAGTAAAAATCAAATGCCACTACTGGGTATGTAGTGAATGTTCAGACGTTCTTGCTGGTGACTGAATGGGAAGAAGCACTGTGGTTCACAGAGGGACACCACATTAAAACTAACAATAAAGTGGCTGCAAACAGCTAACCTGCAGGTGCGTTTGGCCCTTGAGATGATCAAATACATATAAAAATTGGCAGAAGCTAGGCATGGTGGCTCACACCTATCATCCCAGGACTTTGGGAGGCCAAGGTGGGTGGATCACCTCAGGTCAGGAGTTTGAGACCAACCTGGCCGACACGGTGAAACACCATCTCTACTAAAAATACAAAAATCAGCCGGGCGTGGTGGTGGGTGCTTGTAATCCCAGCTACTCAGGTGGCTGCGCAGGAGAACTGCTTGAACCTGGGAGGCAGAGGTTGAAGTGAGCCGAGATCTTGTCACTGCACTCCAGCCTGAGCAACAAGAGTGAAACTCTGTCTCAAAATAAATAAATAAAAATAAGAACTGGCAGATATAGCATAAAAATCTAAATTTCTAGCTTCTCTTGAAAAATAAAATAATTTGGTAATATGGTCAATGTAACCATGATCTAGGATCAAGTAGTGGTGCCTCCTTGCATGGGGTATGTGTTCCATATTTACTCTCTAGAGGCCAGCCTCCCTCTACCAAATTATAAGACATTTGAGTTTGCAACCACTGACAAAGCTGTGGTCCTCAGCAAAAGTGTGGAGGAGGGGACTTTCAAGTTCAGTAAATGTCTGCTTCTTATAATTCTCCATCCCTCTCCATCCACTGCCCCACTCGGTTTCTCTCCAGGGAAATGGCTGGGCAGTCAAACATTTCCCACTAGGATATCCCACCCACACTTGTCCCTAGATAATGTCCCGGACTCTAGGTATTTCCCTAACCCTTTGCCTCCATCAAAACTTTTTATGTGCTTGATCCCATTCCTTTCCTGTTTTGTTTTGCTGTATTGTGTTGTTTTGGCTAGGAGACTCCTAGCAATCTGATAAACTAATCAGTGGAAATAAAGTGGGTTATTTCCCAGAAAACATTCGAAATGCCCTCCAGACTTTCTAAATGCATGCTATGTCATCACCTAAAGGAACTTACCTACCTTATCGTCGGCTATCCATCAGATTTCTAGGTTGTAAGTCTACTCCTGGGTATTTTTATGTGTCCTATCTACAATTTACTCACAAGCATATGCAAGTAAGGAAAAGGGGACAGATCTTGAACATGTTTCTGAGGTTATGGTCAATTCAGATTTGCTCAAATATTGCTGTATATTTAATTCAGAAACCCTGCATTAAAATGAATCGCAATTTCTGGATCCAAAGTACATAGCAGGTTTACAGCCATGGGTTTCAGTCTATCAGAGACTACAAACTGGTCATGGCCACGAAAGCAGAATCTGTTTTGCAGATGATGGTAAGCCCAAATTCTACGAAGGAAGCCTTAGATGTGTATTACGATTAAAGTCAACAGAGATCTTCTTTGTGCTCTGCTGAACAAACTACACTAAATTATAAAGATGTGCAGGTTTTTTTTAAGCTTCTTCAAGTCTCCTAAGGAAAAAGACAGAAATAACTATTGCCTGGTAATGTTCTTAGTTTTCTCAAGATAGAAGAGTGTCCCAAAGTAAGTTTTCAGGAGGAAGACGGAAGGTGAACTACAAGCTGTACATTGTGTTCATGAGTCAGAAAATGTAAAGGGCAATTTTCCTTATGAGTCACAACTGAATGAGTCTTAGTAGGGCCTTGGGTACAGGTGGAGAGCCCTCCTACTATGCTACCGGACTTCCTAAAAGACACAAAGACACACACACACACACACACTCACACTCACACAGAAGAAGTCCACAGTATAGGTGCTCTCCCTACAGCCCAGTCAAGGGTATTCTTCTTCTTCTTCTAATTTTTTAATTGAAACAGGGTCTCTCACTATGTTACCCAGAATGGTCTTGAACTCCTGGGCTCAAGTGATCCTCCTGCCTTGGCCTTCCAAAGTGCTGGGATTACAGGCGTGAGCCACTGCACTGGGCCACCAAAGGCCTTCTGATGAATTTTAGTCTCCATGCTAATCTTCAGCCACACCCAAAGAAGGTAATGTCCTTTCCCTTCCTGTTCTAAGCAGCTGAAGGGATACAACTTGGGCAGGCCTGGGCAGATGTGGAACAGAAAATGAAGTGTCATTTGGCTTGACAGAGTCTTACATAAACATTAAATTTTGTAACTTGAGTTTCTGATTATTTACGATGATGTTCTAGTCTAAGGCAACTTCACATACCTAATGAACAGTTTTTCAAGTCCGGAAAGAAATGATTAACTTTGGCCAAATCACTCTGGATCCAGTAGATCTATCAATGGCACATCTCCTATTTCAGGACAGCCAGCTGTTTCAACTTTTCCATCAGTGAATTGTGACCTCAGCAACCGTATCTGATGCACAGATAGTCACCTGGCGGCACACAACATGCCCATCTGTGCAGATGGCAGGGAGCCCATCAATAGGTAAGTCACACCCTGTCCTCAGATAGAACTATCTCTTCCCAAAACATGCCTTCTCTGCATCCATTTGACCACCTATCTACTTCATGTGCAGAGGGGCTGAACTGAGCATGATGTCCCAGGTTTCGGAAAAGGCAACCTACACTACATTTCAGTCCGTTCGCATGAAAAATTGAGTTTAACTGACAGGAAGTTAATTTCCTCAAAGTACCACTCAAGTATTTAAATTCAGTAAGATTCTTTAAGCTCTTGCCATAAACACATTGATTTTTTTTTTTTTAAATATTGACCCATGGAAAATAGTTACAGCAGTTCTCAAGTACCAGGATTATCACACTGCTTCAGTTCAAGAGACCAGGTGCCAGTAAGGTAGCTTCACCCAAACACATGCCCCATGGGAATGGTTCTCTGCTGGGATGAGGGGAGGGGTCCAAAAGCAACGTAGAGTAGACTGACTTCTTAAACTTTAAAACTGGAAGAGGAAATTTATAGATAAAATCTTCTCTTAGATGGGGCAAAAGTGACTTATTTTGGATTAAAAAAACAGGCTTTGACAGAAGATGAAAGGTTTCTCGTTGATGGTTGTAATCATTCTTTCAATAAACAGCACCGGCAAGGGGGCTTCTAAGCTTTGCGTGCAGGTTCCAATGGGCCTCTGCTGCACCTCCCCCAGGCTGCTCATCGGGATATCGATTTTTTAAATTAGTGTTGTGCTGGTTATCATTTTGACTTGGCTTTCCTTCCACAGCCATTAGAAAACAACAGCAAACCAGAAAAGGACGAGATCATCCACCGAAGCAGGACTATTTGAAAAGAAGCAGCGTGGAAACTATGAAGCCTTGTAATCCATTTTTCTTTTCCTTATGAACTGCCGATCTCTTCAAAATAGAGTCCTTGCTTTTGTGCCCAGGAAAGAAAATTACACCACGCCAAAGCCCAAGGGAGGTGGCTAAGGTTATACAAGGAGGGACGGGCGTGTAGCTGGGCAGGGGAGTTGAATAGCAGAAGTCTCAAGTCAAAGGGCCCCTTCCATACATTCCCAAAGTGCCAAAGGGAAAAGAGCAACAAACTAGAAACTCGCGAGGGCGTCTTCCTGTGCGAAGCGTCCCCTGGACCCCCGAAAAGCCCCGGTCCCCTCGCCCTGGGTAAAGGGTGAGGTCCTCTTCGGGAGGTGTTTACTGGGCGTCCAGGGCGCGGAGACCCTCGGGTCCGGTGCCCGGCACAGGTCCGGGTCGGAGTGGCCGCCGCCCGCGCCCAGGTCGCCCGGGCTCTCGACAGCCCGCCCGCCGCCAGGTGTTCGTCCTACCTGGCGTCCCCGCCTGCCTTTGTGCGGCCTGCACCGCCCCTCGCCAGGGCAGGCCGGGGACCGCCCCCGCCCGCGTGCCGCTGCCAGGCGGGACAGCTGCGGGCGCTGCCGGGCGGCGGAGCGGCGGCGGGGAGGAGAGGGAGTCGCTGCGAGGGTGCCCGCGGCAGGCGAGGCGAGGCGGGGCGAGGCGGGGCGGGGCGGGCACGGCCGCGGGGAGGGCAGGGGGCGCCACCAGCTACTGCGGCGCGAGTCCCCGAGCACCTCCGCTGCCGGCGGCGCCCCCCACGTCCCAGCAGCAGGAGGGGACCCCCTTCCGCGCCGTGCCCCCCGCAGCCGATGCGCCCACACCCTGGCTTCCGACAGCTGGCAGCCATGGCAACCCGGCCACAGAAAGTTTCGCGACGCAGAGAGCGACTTGGAATAAAGTTTTCCTCCGCCCCTCACTCGCTCTCCCCCGGCCCGGGTTTACGGAAAGAGGCAGGAAATCAGAGCTCGCGACGTGCCGGCTCCCGCGTCCACCTTCTCCACCCCTGCCCCGGGCAGCGCGCCCAAGGTGGGTGCCCCCGCGCCGGGGCTTCCTGCCCCGTCCTCGGGTCCGGCGTCCCGGGACGCTGCGCGGCCAACTCACCATGGTGACTCGCGCCGCGGTCGCGCCTCCGCCGGGTCCCGCTGCCGGGGAGCTGGGGCTGGAACGCAGTCTCCTGGGCGAACTTCAAAAGTTGGTTCCCCTCGCCAAAAGCAGTCTCTCGACACCCAAGCACTCACAGGAGCCAATGGGAACCCAGGGGGGACTCCATCCAGGCGGGATCCGCGGCGCTAGGTGAGGGCGAGACGGCGGCGACTTAGCAGGCGGGGCGCATGCTGCGGAAGGCAGGAGTCCACTCGGACCCGCCGCTCGCCGCGCGCCCAGGTGAGTCCGATGCGCTCGGCGGCTCCGCCTCGCTCCACTGCCTCGCTCTTCTTTCTTCGGCCACTTAATCCGTACTCCTCTGGCTGAGTCTCGGCTCGGGCCGGGCAATCTGTCCATAAATGGAGAACTTAGCTCAGGCCTGACCAATCAGGGTTTGTTTTCGCAGCGTCACTCCTCAGGGAAACCGTAGTAGCCAACAAGCTTGGAGCTGCTGGAGTTTCCAAAGACCTCTGGATCCTGTAGTCCTCCTCCCCCGCCAGCCTCCGAAGAGCGCTGCGGACACAGGCTCGCTCCTGGTAGCGAGACGCGAAATGTGAGGAAGAAAACCCTCGCGAAAGAGGAGCAAACCTTTCACTTCGCTGTGTTTTAAGACGAACATGAGGGTGGGTTTCGCTTCCAAGTTGAACTGGCATGGTTTTCCCAGAACTTTTTTTTTTTTTTTTTTTTTTGGAGAAGGAAATCTGTTATCAGCATAAAAGATCAGAGTCGTGGCAGCAGCCCAGAGGAAATCCTTTTTCTTTCTCACGTCTGGATTGTGAGCAAAGTCAAAAATATCATTTCCCTACCCCTCCTTTTACCTGGATTTCCTTGGAAAACAAAGGAAGCCTTCTGACTGCTTTTTCTTTTTTCTGTTTTTCTTTTCTCTCTTTTTCCTTTCTCTTTTCTTTTTTTGCATGTTTTGATGACTGAAAAGTTGTCGCACGTGCAGTGGGCAGAGGGAAGGAGAGAGGAGAGATAGGTGGGAAGAAACCCCGTCCAACCTCAGCCAACACATCTGCAGAAAACAATCAAACTGTAAAAATGCATTATTCCAGAGTGTCGAGTTTCCGAGAAGAACATTGGGGTGGGGGTTGGGCGGAAGCAGAATCTCAAAATCAAGGTAAGGAGTTTGATTTTATTGTTCTGGAGGCTAAGGAAGTAAATTTGGTGGGTCTTAACAGGCTGCCTTCCTGGGATCTGTAATAAAATTGGTAAACTTCAGGGCATAGAGAAACTATGAAGCATAATGATATTATGATACGTTTTGAAATTTGGTTGAGGCAGGACGCTGTGGCTCACACCTATAATCCCAGCACTTTGGGAGGCTGAGGTAGGTGGATCAACTGAGGTGAGGAGTTTCAGACCAGCATGGCCAACATGGTGAATGAAACCCGTTCTCTACTAAAAATACAAAAATTAGCCCGGTATGGTTGTGCATGCCTGTAATCCCAGCTACTGGGGAGGCTGAGTCACGAGAAGCGCTTGAACCCGGGAGGCGGAGGTTGCAGTAAACCTTGATCATGCCACTGCATTCCAGCCTGAGCAACAGACCGAGACTCTGTCCGCCTCCCCCCACCAAAAAAAAGAAAGAAAGAAAAAACAAATTTGGTTGTAGGTCTTCACTTCCTTATCTGAGCATAGCATTAGAAATGATATTAACCATCATCTTTTCTGAAAAGGATAAACAAAATGTTACAACATGGATGAATCTTGAAAATATCATGTTAAGTGAAAGAAGCCAGGAACAAAAGACCACATATCATATAATTCCATTTATATGAAAGTTGAGGATAGGGGAATCTATAGAGATAAAAAAGTAGATTCATGGTTTGCTAGGGACTGGGGGAGAGGGGAAATGGAAGTAATTGCTAATATGTATGCATTTTCCTATTGAAGTGATGAAAATATTCTGGAATTAGTGGTGATGATTGTACAAGTTTGTGAATATACTAAAAACCACTGTGTTGTGCTTTTTAAGTGGGTGGATCTTATGGCATGTTCATTATATCTCACTTTTTTTTTTTTTTTTTTTTGAGACAGAGTTTCGCTCTTGTTACCCAGGCTGGAGTGCAATGGCGCGATCTCGGCTCACCGCAACCTCTGCCTCCTGGGTTCAGGCAATTCTCCTGCCTCAGCCTCCAGAGTAGCTGGGATTACAGGCACGCGCCACCACGCCCAGCTAATTTTTTGTATTTTTAGTAGAGACGGGGTTTCACCATGCTGACCAGGATGGTCTCGATCTCTTGACCTCGTGATCCACCCGCCTCGGCCTCCCAAAGTGCTGGGATTACAGGCTTGAGCCACCGCGCCCGGCCATATCTCACTTTTAAAAGTTGAAAAAAAAATCATATTGTCGAAATTCTTGTAGTAATCAATTTACATAGCTTAGCAACAATATAATTGAATGTGTATTATAAGACAGCACAGCTAAACACTGGAGTTACAGCTGGTCCCTGCCCTTACTGAGCTTACAGTTTCAGAATGCAGAAAGGAAAACAAACAATACATTTTTAAAAGAATAAATAATTACAGGAAAGAAGCAAGTGTGATGAAATGCAACAGTAGTTTTGGGCAAGGAACTGCCATATTTGGAGCTATAGTTTAGGGTAGGAAATTCATCTGGCATAGTTATATAGTATGAATTGGAAAGAAAACAGCATGACATCTGTACTAGGCATTGTCTAGGTACATATAGACATGATAAATTAAATTCTCAGGTAAGTCTGACTCCATATCTCATGGTGGAATATCAGCTGCAAAATAATATTAGGTCAGCCAAGCTCAGTGGCTCATGCCTACAGTGCTAGTGCTTTAGGGGGCCAAGATGGGAGAATCGCTTGACCTGGGCATCAAAGCAAGACTCTGTCACTATCAAAAAATTATAATAGTAAAAATTAACTGGGCGTTGTAGTACATGCCTGTAGTCCCAGCCGCTTGGGAGGCTGAGGCGGGAAGATTGTGTGAGGCCAGGAATTTGAGGCTGTAGTGAGCTATGATTATGCCACTTCACTCCAGCCTGGGCAACAGAGTGAAGCCCTATCTCAAAACAACAACAACAACAACAACAATAACAAAACCTATCAGGAATTTTAGGAATGAATGAACAGAGGTTACCAAGACGGAAATGTCAGCTTACCAGTAACACAAGAAACACTGTCTCAGTCACCATCCCATTCATGGTCAAACCTCATTAGTAGTCAGACATGGGCTTTAAGATATACAGACAAAGGCATAGTTTATTTCCCAAGTTTAGCCCAGGGATACAATCAAACACTGGAAATCAATACCACAAAAAATCATTCAGAATGCACTCATAACAATGAAGTTAAAAATAATTGGCTGGGCACAGTGGCTCATGCCTGTAATCCCAGTACTTTTAGAGGCCGAGGCAGGTGGATCATGGAAGATCCAGAGTTCGAGACCAGCCTGGCCAACCTGATGAAACCCCATCTCTAAAATACAAAAATTAGCTGGGTGTGGTGGTGGGCACCTATAATCTCAGCTTCTTAGGAGGCTGAGGCAGGAGAATTGGTTGAACCCAGGAGGCAGAGGTGGTAGTGAACCAAGATTGCACCACCGCACTCCAGCCTGGTTGACAGAGGGAGACTCTGTTTCAAAAAAAAAAAAAAAGAAAATTTGTTAACTGGAAAATTAGAAACCTTTAACAAGATGTTGATGAAAGAGAGATATGTATCAAATCAGTGTGAAATGTCCTCTGCAATCACTGTTTCTATCATAACATGTATCATCTATTAGGTTCAATAGGTATTAGCTACTGAGCAAAGTGCTTAATATGCAATATCTTATTTAATCTTCCATACGACCATGTTACCTCCATTTGCAGTTAAGAAACTAAGTTAAGAAGACTTAAAGTAATTTGCCCAAGCTATTACTCAGGTATCCTGCATCAGATAGATACATTTGCCTGGCTCTGAAGCCTACACTATTACCCTTTAAGCAGTGATTCTGTAATAGAAATATCCATCAGAAGAAATTGTCCCTAATGCAGGCCCCAAATGAATAGGAACACACTTATTAAAATCCCATGAGCCTTTCCAAACCAGAGCATCCAGAAAAAAGAATGCTTTTTTATGGAATATAAAAATTACATTTGTATAGTGAGTTTAACTCAACTCTAAACACTTTTCCCCCCAATACGTTGGTATTGGTTTTTAAAGAGGATATTGAAGAGAATTTCACCAGTTGTATAATGTAATATAATGCTACTTCTAATTAAGATAAAATTAAGGCCAGGCCTGGTGGCTCATGCCTGTAATCCAGCACTTTTGGAGGTCAAGGCATGTGGATCACCTGAGGTCAGGAATTTGAGACCAGCCTGGCCGACATGGTAAAACCCCATCTCTACTAAAAATACAAAAAATTAAACAGATATGGTGGCCGGGGCCTGTAATCCCAGCTACTCGGGAGGCTGAGGCAGTAGAATTGCTTGAACCCAGCAGGCAGAGGTTGCAGTGAACAAAGATAATGCCATTGCACTCCAGTCTAGGTGACAAAGGGAGACTCTGTATCAAAAAAAAAAAAAAAGATAAAATTGTCTTGCTGTGACAGTTATTTTACTGAAGTAAATTAATAGAAATTATTTAAATATATGCTTAAATTAACAGCTTATTAAAAGCATGTTTATGTAGATTTATTATATTTTCTCTGATTTAAATCAATATTTTCTTTTTTATCTTCCAATTTCAATTTGGTTTTTACATTCAGAAGATAAACCTTGAACTTTCTTCAAATTTAAAAAATCTGGAGATGAAATAATGAGTAACACTAGTTATGATGGTCCATAATCTAACAAGGAATGAGGAAGTCCATGGAAATGAGCTTTGTAGATAAGTAAATCTCCTGTCCACACCCTGATGTTCTTTCCCTACTGTTAGCTTTTACTTTCCTGTTGGATTCTGTATATTCTATTTTTTTTTTTTTTTTTTTGAGAGGTAGTATACTCTGTTGCCCAGGCTGGAGTGCAGTAGCATGATCTGAGCTCACTGCAACCTCCCCCTCCCAGGTTCAAGTGATTCTCCTGCCTCAGCCTCCCAGGTAACTGGGATTACAGGAGTGTGCCACCATGCCTGGCTAATTTTTGTGTTTTTAGAAGAGATGGGGTTTCTCCATGTTGGCCAGGCTGGTCTTGAACTCCTGACCTCTTGATCCACCTGCCTTGGCCTCTCAAAGTGCTGGGATTACAGGCTTGAGCCACAGAGCCCGGCCGGATTCTGTGTATTCTTATAAGTCTTCTGAGCTCTTTGCTGCAACAAGGCAAGGCATGGATTAATAAATATATGCATTTCAAAAAGTGAAAAATAGGCCGGGTGTGGTGTCTCATGCCTGTAATCCCAGCACTTTGGGAGGCCAAGGTGGGCAGATCATGAGGTGGGGAGATCGAGACCATCCTGCCTAACATGGTGAAACCCTGTCTCTACTAAAAATAAAAAAATTAGCTGGGCATGGGGGGCACATGCCTGTTGTCCCAGCTACTCGGGAGGCGGAGGCAAGAGAATCGCTTGAACTCAGGAGGTGGAGGTTGCAGTAAGCTGAGAAGATCGTGCCACTGCGCTCCAGCCTGGGCAATAGCTCACTGCAACCTTCTTTTCCTTTATTTTTTTTTGATACAGCATCTCACTCTGTCTCCCAGACTGGAGTGCAGTGGCACAAACATGGATCACTGCAGCCCCCACCCCGACAGGCTCAACTGATTCTCCTGCCTCAGCCCCCAAGTAGTTGAGACCATAGGCACACACTACCTAAAGCTCAGCTAATATTTTTTTAATTTTTTGTAGAGAGAGTCTTGCCTTGTTGCCCAGGCTTGTCTTGAAATCCTGGGCTAAAGCAATCCTCTGGCCTCAGCTTCCCAAAGTTCTGGGATTATAGGCATGAACCACTGCACCCAGCTAAATCCTGCCATTTTTAAACACCAAAACTTTTTTTTTAATTTTAAGAAAAGTGTTTTTCTGAATGAAGCTACACATTTCATTGACTTCTGAAAATACACTGGATGTCAAGCAGCTTTTGCTTTAAGATTCAAGATCTTAATATCGATTATTTTATACTATAAATATTGATTATTGCACAGGATTGCACAAACTGAGATCCTTGGGGACTATTGAATGAAATGACTATTTGCCACTATCCTTCATGGTGTTGGACGGCTGTAATTATATGGTTCTCCTGTCTTTTTCTTTTTAAGTTTATATCTTCCATTGGAGAGACTTATTCATTTATTTATTTACCTATTTTGAGGTGACATCTTGCTCTGTTGCCCAGGCTGGAGTATGATGGCATTATAACAGCTCGTTGCCACTTTAAACTCCTGGCCTCAAGCTGTCCTCCTGCCTCAGCCTCCCAAGTAACCAGGGGTATAGGCACATACCAGTGCACCCAGCTAATTTTTTATTTTTATTTTTTGTAGAGATGAGGTCTCACTATGTTGCCCAGGTTGGTCTCAAACTCCTGGGCTCAAGTGATCCTCCTGCCTCAGCCTCTCAAAGTGCTGGAATTACAGGTGAGTGACCACACCTGACCAAATACACTATTTCTCCTATTATCTGTTGCTCCAATTTAGTCTCTTTTAGTAACAAGGATCAGAAGAGCACATGGGTTACTTTAAGGAAAATATATATATATATATATTTTTTTTTTGAGACAGAGTCTCACTCAGTCACCCAAGCTGGAATGCAGTGGCACGATCTCGGCTCACTACAACCTCCACCTCCCAAGTTCAAGCGATTCTCCTGCCTCAGCCTCCTGAGTAGCTGGGATTACAGGTGTGCGCCACCACGTCTGGCTAAATTTTGTATTTTTAGTCGAGACAGAGTTTCATCATGTTGACCAGACTGGTCTCAAACTCCTGACCTCCAGTGATCTGCCCACTGCAGCCTCCCAAAGTGTTGTGATTACAGGCATGAGCCACTATGCCCACTTTTTTCTTTTTTGTCTTTTATTGTTTTTTTTTTTTTTTCTGTGCCTTTTTTTACTTTGTTTTATTTTTTATTATTTTTTATTTTTTTTTGAGTCTCACTCTATCACCCAGGCGGGGGTGCAATAGCACGATCTTGGCTCACTGCAACCTCTGTCTCCTGGGTTCAAGCAATTCTCGTGCCTCAGCCTTTGAGTAGCTGGGACTATAGGTGTGCACTACCATAGCTGGCTAATTTTGGAATTTTTAGTACAGACGGGTTTTTGCCATATTGGCCAGGCTGGTCTCAAACTGCGAACCTCAAGTGATCCACCTTTCGGCCTCCCAAAGTGCTGGGATTACAGGCATGAGCCACTTTGCCTGGCCAGAAAGAAATTTTTTTAAAGTATACGTACCCAGGAGCCCAGGAAAAACAGAAAACCAAAGAAGGCAGGGGTGCACATCTCTGCATGGATTGATGTTCTGTTCTTCTCTGTCTCTTGAAGCTTCTCCCACGAACTCACAGTTGTTCCTCTTCCCCTAATTTCAGCTAGCACATTTCAGCCTGTAGCCCATCATGTTCCTGACTTGGGTCCCAGAACAACTTTTCGACAATGTTGCCCACAGCTCATTGGAAGCTGCCCTCTAGGCCTTTCGATTCAAGTTCCGTAGAGAGAAAGGGAGGGTGAGAAAAACAGAGAGAGAATCTGACTCACCCAGATCAACCTTTTAAACCACGCCACACAGGTCATAGGTCACTGACAAGGAAGGCTCTGCTGGGACCAGATGCCTGCCCAGTCGCATCCCAAGCAAATGCTATGAGAGGAGTCGTGTCCTAAAGCCTACTGCCCCATTAAGAAGAGATGGCTGGCCAGGCGCGGTGGCTCAAGCCTGTAATCCCAGCACTTTGGGAGGCCGAGGCGGGTGGATCACGAGGTCGAGAGATCGAGACCATCCTGGTCAAGATTGTGAAACCCCGTCTCTATTAATACAAAAAAAAAATTAGCTGGGCACGGTGGCGCGTGCCTGTAATCCCAGCTACTCAGGAGGCTGAGGCAGGAGAATTGCCTGAACCCAGGAGGCGGAGGTTGCGGTGAGCCGAGATCGCGCCATTGCACTCCAGCCTGGGTAACAAGAGCGAGACTCCGTCTCAAAAAAAAAAAAAAAAAAAAAAAAAAAAAAAGAAGAGATGGCTAATGGGGAGGGAAGACAGGGTAGACACTCCAAACTGAGGTCATGCAGCAGTTTGTTGACTGTGCCTGTCTGCTGCCTTGATTTTTACCCTTATGAGGCCAGGAGGGTAATTCCATTCACCTCCTCAACAGAAAAAAAATGGCCTTTGTAACGATCATTTTCGTTTCACCTTTATCATCATTACGCCTGTAAAGTGTTTACATGCTTGAGATGTGACATCAGTTTTCCTTTATTGTCATGTACTTATAAATGTGTTTTTGAGTACATGCCTTTAAATATTTGTGTAAACACATAAATGCATGTGTGTGTGTGTGTGTGTGTGTGTATTTAAGATGACATATTTTTCTTTTTTCTTTTTTTTTTTTTGGACACAGGGTCTCACTCTGTCACCTAGGCTAGAATCCAGTGGTGTGAACACATATCTCAAGCACCTCTACCTCTCAAATAGCTGGAACTACAAGCGGCGCCAACATGGCTGGCAAATTTTTTTTCTTTTTTTGTAGAGAGTGGGTGTTGCTGTGTTGCTCAGGCTGGTCTCGAACATCTGGGCTCAAGCGATCCTCCCTCATTGGCCTCCCAAAGTGCTATAATTACAGATGTGTGTCACCACGCTAAGCCAGATGACTTTTCACTTTATTATTAAAAACACTTGGGGCCGGGCACGGTGGCTCACGCCTGTAATCCCAACACTTTGGGAGGCCGAGGCGGGTGGATCACGAGGTCAAGAGATCTAGACCACCCTGGTCAACATGGTGAAACCCCGTCTCTACTAAAAATACAAAAAATTAACTGGGCATGGTGGCGCGTGCCTGTAATCCCAGCTACTCTGGAGGCTGAGGCAGGAGAATTGCCTGAACCCAGGAAGCGGAGGTTGCGGTGAGCCGAGATCGCGCCATTGCACTCCAGCCTGGGTAACAAGAGCGAAACTCCGTCTCAAAAAAAACAAAAAACAAAACAAAAAAACACTTGGGGAGATTGAATAGAGTGTTTCTTGGTGTTCAGGATGATAGCAGCATAGTTCCTAACTCACTTCTGTTTTCACTCAGCACCACAACAAACCTTTACTGAGCACTGTTGTAGGTGCTGGAGAAGTAGAAGAGAAGTTCCCTGTCCTCATAGGATTCACATCTTTACACGTACATCCAAAACATACGGCAATCCAAGAGATTTCTGCTTTCATATATAACATGTTCATAAAACGCACGCCAATGTCAGACGTATAAAATTCAAAAACAAATCTGTGTGCTTTAAGCACAGGTTTCTATTTTCAGAGATCTAAAATGTAGTATAAAATTTCCCAATGGTGTGCTGTCTCTTAGACATAGTCTTAAGCTATAGATCCAGCAGGTAGTAGATGTTTTTAAAATCCGATTTTCTCCATCCTAGCTGTGCAAAGTTGACCGCCTAAATTCCAATAGGCAGCTGTAAGATTTGGGTCAGACTATTGACCTCTGTCAATGATGAAATATTTTCTTTATCTACAAAAACAAAGATAATAATAGTACCTTCATTTATTTCTCACATAGTATTATTGTAAGAATACGAATTAAATTTTTTTTTAAATTATTATTTATTTATTTATTTATTTTAAAGACGGGGTTTCACCATGTTGGTCAGGCTGGTCTTGAACTCCCGACCTTAGGTGATCAGCCCGCCTTGGCCTCCAAAGTGCTTGGATTACAGGCGTGAGCCACCACGCCCAGCACGAGTTAAATTTTATGAAGTAATAACAATGGTGAGTGACAGGTAGCAACATCTTCGTAGGAGTTGTCATTATTGAGGCTGAAGCTTCACTACCTTCCCCGCACCTAATGATTCCCTTCTTTGTCTCAATTGTTTTATGTCTATGAGAACAACACGCCCTTTTACTGGTGTTTACACTTATATTTTCTCCATATTTCACTAATTTTGAAACAGCGACAGGCTAAATGGAGTCCAATATGAACGTAATTGAGTAAATGCTGTAGTTTGACAGAGCTGGTGGCAGATGGACCTGAGCTGTGGGCTGGCCATGCGATAGCGCAAAAGGTTCCTTTGTTACCTGGCCCATTGTCCTGATGCCATGCAGGAAAGATGGCTCAGGTGCATTTCTATACAGTGTCTGTATCTGTGTAAAGGTGAATGTATAAAGGTCAAGGGCACAAGGAGATGGCCCCTCTCTTTTATCATATTAAATTCCTGGAAATCACAAAGTGGAGCCAAACATGATAAAGTTGATGACAGCTTCCCATAGGAGGAATGCTTCAATAAGGACTTGGAAACAAATGGATTATATGTTGGACCAGAGAATGTGATTCTAAAAACAGCTATGACGGTTATAAGCTTCCATAGTTTAAAGTAGTACAGTTTTGCTCCAAATTATATGAAATAGATATAAATATGCATTTTTATTATAAAAGAGACCTCAGTGAATTGAAAAGTGCATGACAACACTAAAAATATCACACAACTGTCACAAATCCTAGCTATATCAATTCCCCTTAAATAGTATCCCAGTTCCGATCATGATTATGTAAACATTTCAATTTCTTTTCAGTTTAAAAACTGCCAATGGGTGTGAGAGTGGTGGCGGGGCGGGGGGTGCTTAGGAGTAATTTATAAATAAGTGAAGGCCAGGTGTGGTGGCTCACGCCTGTAATCACAGCACTTTGGGAGGCTGAGGAGGGTGAATCATGAGGTCAGGAGTTTGAGACCAGCCTGTCCAATATGGTAAAACCCTGTCTCTATGAAAAACACAAAAATTAGCCAGGTATGATGGTGTGCGCCTATAGTCCCAGCTACTCAGGAGGCTGAGGCAGAAGAATTGCTTGAACCCAGGAGGTGGAGGTTGCAGTAAGCCTAAACTATGCCACTACACTTCAGCCTGGGCTACAGAGCGACACTCCATCTCAACAACAACAACAACAAAAAGTGAAATTAGCCTGTAATCTCAGCATTTTGGGAGGCAGAGGTGGGAGAGTTGCTTGAAGCCAGGAGTTCAAGACCAGCCTGGACAACATAGACACATGTCTTTAAAAAAAAAAAATTAATTAGCTGGGTGTGGTGGTGGGCTTCTGTAGTCCCAGCCACTCAGGAGGCTAAGGCAGGAGGATCACTCAAGCCTAGGAGTTGAAGGCTACAGTGATCTATGATCTTCCCACTGCACTCAGCTTGGGTGACAGAGTGAGAACCTATCCGTCAAAAAAAAAAAAAGTGTAATTAATGGTTTTAAAAATAATTTCCCTATAAAGCTATGTTATTTAGAAACTATTCTCCCAGGCACCTGTCAGAAAAAAATAAATAAATAAGTGAAAACAAACAGCTAACACAACAGAAAGTGTTTGAATGGATAAATAAAAACTAAAAGAAAAATGACTAGGCTTTCAAGTTTTTGCAGTATATTATTATGGGTTTTAAATTATAAAAGAAATATATGCTTCCTGTAATAAAATAAAGCATAAACATCTCGAGTTTGTAAAGTAAAAATGAAAGTCTACCTGCCCCGACCCTCTCCTACAAGGTTTTAAATGTGAGAAAAAGGTGATTTCATTGGTAGGAAATGAAAAACCAATACCAGGGGCTGGTTTCACCAAGTTCTGTGTTACGCATGGTCGATTGGTGCTGACAGAGGTTCCAGGCAACTCTTGCAAAGGCTGGTTGAACCTCAGGGAAGATGTCAGCTCTAACACTGCGTGTGCTCTTTCCAGTCTTCATCTAGCTGTCCTCCTATTTTATTTTATTTTATTTGAGACTGAATCTTGCTCTGTCATCCAAGCTAGAGTGCAATGGCGTGGTCTCAGCTCACTGCAACCTTTGCCTCCCCAGTTCAAGGGATTCTCCTGCTATAGCCTCCCAAGTAGCAGGGACTACAGGCGTGTGCCACCGCGCCCAGCTAATTTTTGTATTTTTTAAAATTTATTTATTTTGAGACAAGTTTTGCTCTGCTGCCCAGGCTGGAGTGCAATGGCGTGACCTCAGATCACTGCAACCTCTGTCTCTCAGATTCAAGTGATTGTCCTGCCTCAGCCTCCCTAGTAGCTGGGAATACAGGCGTACGCCACCACACCTGGCTAATTTTTTGTAATTTTAGTAGAGACGGGGTTTCACCATGTTGGTCAGGCTGGTCTCGAACTCCTGTCCTCAGGTGATCCACCCCCCTCGGCCTCCCAAAGTGCTGGGATTACAGACATAAACCACCACACCCAGCCAATTTTTGTATTTTTAGTAGAGATGAGATTTCCCTATGTTGGCCAGACTGGTGTTGAACCCCTGACCTTGTGATCCACCCACCTTAGCCTCCCAAAGTGCTGAGATTATAGGCATGAGCCACCATGCCCAGCCTAGTTGTCCTCTTTTTCTTATCTTTCTTCCTTTTTTTTTTTTTTTTTTTGAAATAGGATCTTGCTTTATCATCCAGGCTGGAATGCAGTGGCTCAAACATGGCTCACTGCAGCCTTGTCCTCCCGGGCTCAAGTGATCCTCCCGCCTTGGCCTCCTGTGTAGCTGGGACTACAGGTGTGTGACATCGTGCCTGGCCAATTTTTTGTATTTTTTTTTTGTAGAGACGGGGTCTTGCTATATTGCCCAGTCTGGTCTTGAACCCCTGGGCTCAAGTGATCCTCCCTCCTCTGTCTTCCAAAGTGCTGGGATTACAGACGTCAGCCACCGCACCCTGCCTCTTTTTGCTTTAGAGGCTGAGCCACCACTTCTTAAATCTTTGCCCCCTCTTTTCCTCTCTTTTGGCAAGGCTGTGGAGAAACAGGTTTCTTCTGTATTTTTGCTGGGAGTGTAAACAGGTAGAGCTCCTGTGGAAAACAGTTTGGTTCTCTCTGTCAACGTTACAGAATTATATAATCTGACCCAGCCCCACTGCTTTTGGAAATTTATCCAAATAAGTACATGCACAATGCCAATTGACAGATGTCTACAAGGCATCATCGATGTAGCAACAGATTGCAAACAGCGCAAATGTGTGTCATTAGCAGAACTGGTTAAAGATATTAGGAGATAACTTGTAATAAGATTCTTTAAATTTTAAAACCCTTTAGCCAGGTGTGATGGCTCATGCCTGTAATACCAACACTTTGGGAGGCCAAGGCAGGTGGATCACCTGAGGTTAGGAGTTCAAGACAAGCCTGGCCAACATGGTGAAACTGTCTCTACTAAAAATAAAAATATTAGCCAGGCGCGGTGGTGTGAGCCTGTAGTCCCAGCTACCTGGGAGGTTTAGATGGGAGAATCACTTGAACGTGGGAGGCGAGGTTAGAGTGAGCCAAGATCGCACCATTGCTCTCCATCCTGGGCAACAGAGTGAGACTCCATCTCACAAAAACAAAAATAAACAAACAAAGAAAACTCTTTTTTTTTTTTTTTTGGAGATGGAGTTTCGCTCTTGTTACCCAGGCTGGAGTGCAATGGCGCGATCTCGGCTCACCGCAACTTCTGTCTCCTGGGTTCGAGCAATTCTCCTGCCTCAGCCTCCCGAGTAGCTGGGACTATAGGCGTGCGCCACCATGCCCAGCTAATTTTTTGTATTTTTAGTAGAGACGGGGTTTCACCGTGTTGACCAGGATGGTCTCGATCTCTTGACCTCGTGATCCACCCACCTCGGCCTCCCAAAGTGCTGGGATTACAGGCGTGAGCCCCTGGGCCCGGCCCCAGAAAACTCTTTAGAAACAGAATAAGGAATTTCTTTCTAAACCTATGTGGAAAGATTCCCAAGATGTGTTGATGAGTTAAAATGAAAAGAGCAAGGTGACTGAGCATGCTGGCGTACACCTGTAATCCCTGTACTTTGGGAAGCCAAGGCAGGTGGATCACCTGAGGTCAGGAGTTCGAGACCAGCCTAGGCAACATGATGAAACCCTGTTTTTACTACAAATACAAAAATTAGCAGGGTGTGGTGGTGCGAACCTGTAATTCCAGCTACTGGGGTGGCTGAGACAGAAGAATAATTTGAACCCAGGAAGCGGAGGTTGCGGTGAGGTGAGATCACACCATTGCACTCCAACTGAGGCAAAAATAGCAAAATTCCATCTCAAAGAAAAAACAAAAAGATGAAAAGAGCAAGGATACACTGGTACAGTGGCGGAAAAAAAGAAGAAGAAGAAGAAAAAAGAGCAAGGAATACAATTTTATATATATATCAGGTTACCTTCTGTGTAAGAAAATAGAGATGGTAAAGTAACAGATTTATATTTATGCTTACAAGAAGAAACTTTGGAAAAGACACAAGAAACTGACAGAAGTGATTGTGGGATGGGGGGAAGAGTGGGAACAAGACAGTACACTGGAAATGCGTTATATTGCTCAATTTTTGAACCATTGTAAATATCTTGCTTATCATTTAAGACATTGTTATCAAGCAGCACACATTGCTACACATGGCAGAACAATATGAAGACTAAATAAAGATCATGCTGGCAAAGATTTTGAAGGGTTTCTTGGAGTGGTGGCCTATGATCTGTCTGGCTGTAAAGACTGATTTAGAAAGGTGGAGAAGGCCAGGTGCGGTGGCGCACACCTGCAATCCCAGCACTTTGGGAGAACGAAGCAGGCAGATGGCAGAGTGCAGTGGCACGTGCCTGTAGTCCCAGTTACTCGGGAAGCTCAGGTGGGAGGATCACTTAAGCCCAGGAGGTTGAGGGTGCAGTAGCCATGTTCATGCCACTGCACTCAAGCCTGAGTGACAGAGTGAGACCTTGTCTCAAAAATAAATAAATAAAATAAAAAAACAAAAAATAGAAAGGTAGAGAATTAGGATTGTTTTAGGGAAGGGGTCCCAATCCAGATGCCGAGAGAGGGTTCTTGGATCTTGTGCAAGAAAGAATTCAGGGTGAATCCACAGTGCAAGGCAAAAGCAAGTTTATTAGGAGGTAAAGTGGTGAAAGAACAGCTACTCCGTAGACAGAGTAGGGCATTGCCCAAGTACGAGGAGGAACGAAACTACCCCAGGGACAATACTTGTTTGTATACAGGATGAAAAAGATCATGGGGTGATGTGCTCTGCTACAAGGAGTTGTGATAAAGGATTAATTTTCTTAATTACTATATTTTGTGAGAATTGATACTAGTATTATTATTATTATTTTGAGACAGAGTCTCGCTGTGTTGCCCAGGCTGGAGTGCAATAGCACGATCTCAGCTCACTGCAACCTCCGACTCCTGGGTTCAAGCAATTCTCCTGCCTCAGCCTCCCAAGTAGCTGGGACTACCGGCATCTACCACCATGCCTGGCTAATTTTTGTATTTTTAGTAGAGATGGGGTTTCACTGTGTTGGCCAGGCTAGTCTTGAACTCCATTTTTTTTTTGTTTTGTTTTTTTATCTACTGGTACCATTGTACTGTATTATGGTCTTGAACTCCTGACCTCATGATCTGCCCTCCTCGGCCTCCCAAAGTGCTGGGATTACAGGCTTGAGCCACTGAGCCCGGCGGTCATTATTATCTTTAAAGCAAAATTGGAAATTCTTTTGTTCTCAAGATATTGGGATATTAGAACACTCCCGAGTCTGGGTCTGTTTAGTAAACATTAACAACCTGTTCCCTTAACTGTAAACATCTAGAGGCTAGAAATACCTAACATTATGGGAATGCAGCCCAGTAAACCCCAGCCTCATTTTCCTAGCCCTCACTCAAGGTGGAGTCGCTCTGATTCTAATGCCTCTGGCAGTGGGGGGCCTTCTAGGTTTTCGGATTCAGATAAACAGTGACAGGGTGTGGTGGCTCATGCCTATAATCCCAGCACTTTGGGAGGCTGAAGTGGGTGGATCACGAGGTCAGGAGCTGCAGATGATCCTGGCCAACATGGAGAAACCCCATCTACTAAAGATACAGAAATCAGTTGACTGTGGTGGTGCGCGCTTATAGTCCTAGCTACTCTTGAGGCTGAGACAGAAGAAATCACTTGAGCCTGGGAGGCGGAGGTTGCAGTGAGCCCAGATAGCACTTCTGCACTCCAGACTGGAGGACAGAACAAAACAAAACAAAGGGGTAACATGAACAAAAGCCCAGGGGTATGAAGGCTTATTATTTAATTGAATGAAATATTTCTTCCCAGGACAGTTACTCAAACTCACTAAGGAATAAAAGAGTTGAGATTTTACTTTTGTCTCTTTGGGACTGTGACAAAATGAGTCTGGTTTCCCAGTCTCTGCTCAATTATAAAAGGTAATTTATGTTGCTCCTTATATACTGTTGATATGCCAGCCTCAGATTTGGCAGAGCTGTCTCGTCTCTTATTTATCTTTGAGAAAAATTCCCAAGTAAATGCAGTTACTTATGCCACAAAAATCAAGTCCTAATATGTTTTAGAATGGGATTTACCAGAAAATTCAAATGATTTACCTTGATTTTTTTTCTTTTTAATTAGAGACTAGGTCTTGCTATGTTTCCCCGGCTGGCCTTGAACTCCTGGGCTCAAGCGATCCTCCCACCTCAGCCTCTTGAGTAGCTGGGACCACAGGCGTGTGCCACTGCACCTGGCCTCAACTTGATTTTTTCTTTTTTAAGACAAGGACTCACTTTGTTACCCAGGCTAGAATGCAGTGGCATGAACACAGCTCACTGCAGCCTCGAACACCCAGGCTCAAGTGAGCCTCCTGCCTCAGCCCTCTAAGTAACTGGGACTGCAGGTGTGTGCCACCATGCCCTGCTAATTTTTTTTTTTTTTTTTTTTTAAAGACAGGGTCTCGCTATTTTGCCCAGGCTGGCCTTGAACTCCTGGGCTCAACCAATCTGTCCACTTCCACCTCCCAAACTGCTGGGATTGCAGGCACAAGCCACCATGCCCAGTGATTCAACTCGATTCTTGGACTTTTTAACCTTAGTCAGAAGTGGGACCAGTAGGACTGAACTGAAAGACTCAGGTATAAAAATCTGTTTAAGTCTTCAAGTCAGTAGCATGTGCCTTAGTTCTATTTCTTACTTTTACATCTCTGATTTGAATTGTGCTATCCCTTCTGGCTGAGCGTGGACCCTGAGAAAAGCAGCTGAATATTAGAGCAGGTAATTCCTGATGACAGAATGAAGGAAAGTCAACCTTGTTTTTAACCAAATCTCATGAAGTTGCTCAATAATTCTAAGATGACTCATCTTAGTGCTTTAAGATCACATTAACCCTGCTGCCTTGAAAACAGGGCTTAAAGGAAGAGGATCCAATTATATTAAAAATCTCTTTTACTCTCGCTGACATGCACGCACACACGCACGCACGCACACGCGCACGCACACGCGCACGCACCCACGCACGCACCCACGCACGCACGCACCCACGCACAACAACCATCTCTGTAGAGAGCAAGGGGAACCTCGAAGCTTTGAGGGAAATATGACAACTGTTTACATGGTTGTACTGGAAGGTAAGACTATAGATGATTTTTCTTTTTGCTTTTAACTTTTTTCACATTTCTCATTTTTAAAAAAATATGAAGCCTGAGCACGATGCCTCACCTCTGTAATCCCAGCATTATGGGAGGCCATGGCAGGTGGATCACCTGAGATCAGGAGTTCAAGACCAGCCTGACCAACACGGAGAAACATCATCTCTACTAAAAATACAAAAATTAGCCAGGCATCGTGGTACATGCCCATAATCCCAGCTACTCAGGAGGCTGAGGCAGGAAAATTGCTTGAACTCGGGAGGCAGAGGTTGCAATGAGCTCAGATTACACCACTGCACTCTAGGCTGGGTGGCAGAACAAGACTGTGTCTCAAAAACGGAAAAAAAGGCAGGGTCTTGCTGTGTTGCCCAGGCTGGTCCTGAACTCCTGGGCTCAAGTCATCCTCCCACTTCGGCCTCCCAAAGTTGTAGGATTACAGGCATGAGCTACCTTGCCTGCCCTACTTCAAACTTTGTTAAATAAACACAAACTCCTTTTATTGTAAAAACAGAGAACAAAAACAACTAAAGCAGGTATCTAAAAACAGACTTTGGTAGAGCAAGACCAGGCATGCAGCTCGTGTCTCTCTTAGTTCATCTTCCAGGAAGGCCTGAGTGAGCCTGTTGCTGCTGCCCGTGTGTCATTTTGATACTTAGGCATCTACTTTGAAGCCTTTATATGGTCAGCTCTGGAGAAAGAGAAATGGGTGCCCAACATTCCATTTAATAAGTTAGCCTGAATGCACGTGAGCGCTTCTGCAGCTCCTGTTGCCACCCCAAGATCAGCTTTGGGCCAGGCTCAGCACTTGCTTCCATCCCCTGGCCACCTCTTCTAAAACAAATAAACAAATTCAACTCCATCAGCCATCCTGAGTAATGCAGCATTAACTGACTTTTCTTTGGGAAAGTGAGACAAGGTACTCATAACATACGGTACAATTTCCCTAAGGATACCCACAAACACTTTTTTTTTTTCTTTTTTTGAGATGGAGTCTTACTCTGTCACCCAGGCTGGATGTAGTGGGGTGATCTCGACTCACTGCAGTCTCTGCCTCCTGGGTTCAAGCGATTCACCTGCCTCAGCCTCCTGAGTAGCTGGGACTACAGGCACGTGCCACCACGCCCAGCTAATTTTTGTATTTTTAGTAGAGACGGGGTTTCACCATGTTGGCCAGGATGACCTCCATTTCTTGACCCCGTGATCCGCCCGCCTCAGCCTCCCAAAGTGCTGGGATTACAGGCGTGAGCCACCGCACCCGACCACCTGCAAACACTTCTGCCTGTCCCTCCAAGTCCCTCTTAGTGGCTGCTGCATGCCCTTCTTCTTCCCCAAACTGTCTCAAGTGGCCCCTTGAGCCTGACATTGTTCTCTTCTACCTTCACTGGCACATGCCACTCTTTAAAAAGAGTTAGTGGAGAGAGATCCAAGATGGCTGATCACTAGCAGCTCGGGCACGTAGCTCCCAGTGAAAGCGCAAAGAACGAGAGGACGCCACACTTTCAGACGAATATTTGTAGCTCACGGACCAGGAGATTCCCAGCGGAGGAGCCCCACGGGTCGCCAGTGCGACTCTTGTGGCCGGCGTGGCGGTTTTGCTGGTGCCTTAGCATGCCAGTTTTTGGTGCAGAGTCCGGATATTCCCGGGCAGAAAAGCACCATCAATCTTAACACCGCTGTTTTGGCCGGCGCAGTGGATTGCTCAGTTTTCGGCGCTGGGAATCAAAAAGTTGGACGTCCGCTCAGAGACCTAGTTAGAAAGTCGGTAATTACAAAGACGACAGATGGATAAATATATAATCAAGGGAAGAAAGCAGCCTAAAAAGGCAGAGAACACTCAAAATCAGAATGCCTCTCCCTCTACAGGGGATCGCAATTCCTCATCAGTAATGGAACAAGGCTTAATGGAGAACGAGTGTGTTCCAGTAACAGAAGCAGGTTTCAAAATGTGGGTGATGAGAAACTTCTGTGAATTAAAAGAACTTGTTCTAACGCAATGCAAAGAAACTAAGAACCTTAAAAAAAGGTTTGACGAAATGCTAACGAGAATGGACAATTTAGAGAGGAATATAAGTGAATTGATGGAGCTGAAAAGCACCACACGAGAACTTCGCGAAGCATGCACAAGCTTAAGCAGTCGAATTGATCAAGCAGAAGAAAGGATATCAGAAGTCGAGGACCAGCTCAGTGAAATGAAACGAGAAGACAAGATTGGAGAAAAAAGGATAAAAAGGAATGAGCAAAGTCTCCAGGAAATATGGGACTATGTGAAAAGACCTAATCTACGTTTGATAGGTGTACCTGAATGTGAGGAAGAGAATGAATCCAAGTTGGAAAATACTCTTCAGGATATCATTCAGGAAAACTTTCCCACCCTAGCAAGGCAAGGTAATATTCAACTCCAGGTAATACAGAGAACACCACAAAGATATTCTTCAAGAAGACCAACCCCAAGGCACATAATTGCCAGATTTATTAGGGTTGAAATGAAGGAGAAAATACTAAGGGCAGCCAGAGAGAAAGGTCAGGTTACCCATAAAGGGAAATCTATCAGACTTACAGCGGATCTCTCAGCAGAAACCCTACAAGCCAGAAAAGAGTGGGGACCAATATTTAACATCCTTAAAGAAAAGAACTTTCAACCCAGAATTTCCTATCCAGCCAAACTAAGCTTTATGAGCGAAGGAAAAATTAAATCCTTTGCGAACAAACAAGCACTTAGAGAGTTCACCACCACCAGGCCTGCTTTACAAGAGCTTCTGAAAGAAGCACTATACATATAAAGGAACAACCAATATCAGCCTTTCCAAAAATATATCAAAAAGCAAAGAACATTAATACAGCGAAAAATTTACATCAACTAATGGGCAAAACAGCCAGCTAGCATCAAACGCCAGTATTAAAGTTATATATATTTTAATTGAATAAAAAGCCAAAACCCATCGGTATGCTGCATCCAGACCCATCTTACATGCAGCGATACACAAAGACTCAAAGAGAAGGAGGAAGATTTACCAACCAGAGAGTAAAAATAAACAAATAAACAAAAAGCAGGAGATGCAATTCTCGCCTCTGATAAAGTAGACTTTAAAGCAACAAAGATCAAAAGAGGCAAAGAAGGACATTGCATAATGGTAAAAGGATCAATGTAACAAGAATAGCTAAAGATTCTATAGATCAACGAGATAGAAAATTAACAAGGATATTCAAGATTTGAACTCAGACCCGGAACAAGTAAACTTAATAAACATTTATAGAACTCTCCACTTCAAATACACAAAACATACATTACCACCTCACACCTATTCCAAAGGTGACTATATAATTGGAAGTAAATCACTCCTCAGTAATCGCATAGCATTTCATAGGTTTAAATGAAATATTGGTTGGCTGTTTGTTTGTTATCTTCTTCCCTTATTCCTTCCTGACTACATCATTAAGTAAAATTATCAGTATAAAAGAGGTTTTCAATACCCATTATTAAATTGCATTCCAGCCTGGGCAAGAAAGCAATACTCCCATTCTCTCTCCCTCTTTCTTTTCCTTTTTCCTCCTCCCCATTCTCTCTCTTTCTTTCTCTTCCTTTTTCCTCCTCCCCATTCTCTTTCTTTCTCTTCCTTTTTCCTCCTCCCCATTCTCTCTCTTTCTTTCTCTTCCTTTTTCCTCCTCCCCATTCTCTAAAAAAAAAAAAAAAAAAAAAAAAAAAAAAAAAAAAAAGAGTTAGTGATCCTTTTGTAGTTAGTTCATAAGTGTGATGATTGTGGTTTCATGCTTATGCGTGAGACATGGGTGGGCCTCCCTCAAACCTTGTTATGATGGCCCAGTAACCATCTGACATGGAAAAAAATAAAAGAAAGTTGGATTGTCAGCCAAATTTCAACCACCTCATTTTTTTTTTTTTTGAGATCGAGTCTTGCTCTGTTGCCCACGCTGGAGTGCAGTGGCATCATCTCAGCTTGCTGCAACCTCTGCCCCTTGGGGTCGAGTGATTCTCCCACCTCAGCCTTCCAAGTAGCTGGAACTATAGGCACGTGCCACAATACCTGGCTAATATTTTTGTATTTTTAGTAGAGATGGGGTTTTGCCATGTTGTTCAGGCTGGTCTCAAACTCCTGACCTCAGGTGATCTACCCACCTCAGCTTCCCAAAGTGCTGGGATTACAGGTATGAGCCACCGTGCCTGGCCCAAACACCTCATCTTTTTCAGGCAAGCCTTCAAGGCCCATAGTTCAATTGTATTAAGTTTTTAAAATTTTTTCTAGAGATGGGGTTTCACCATGTTGGCCAGGATGGTCTCAATCTCCTGACCTAGTGATCCACCTACCTCAGCCTCCCAAAGTGCTGGGATTACAGGCGTGAGTCACCATACTTGGCTAATTGCATTAAGTTTAATGGTCCCTGAAAGGTGGACAGAAGTCTTATATTTGATTTTATGCCCTCAGTACAGATCAGACAACTAGTATAGGGTTCATGCAAAAAACATGGTCATAGGATGTGCCCTATAAGATCTAACCACTCTTAGGGACCAAAATAGGGCAGAGTGGGACAGATGTGAGGTGATACAGCATGCAGTTTCAGCTGGGTCACGCTCTAAGCCATTTGAGCTGTGAAGGTTTGTCTCTTAGAAGATTGTGGGGTAGGTCACGGGGTACTAGAGGCCTTGACGAGAGTGCAAAGCGAGGCCTAAACACCACATGTCTAAATATTTTAAAGTTATAAGTAAAGCTCACAAATCATTCAACGCAATATGTTCTGTCCTCCTACCTTGACAAAAATACCTTTAGAACAACCTGGAAGTCCAAGTTGGAATTTTAAATTCTTGGATGTCTTAGAATCTCTTGCTGGACCATGGTGGCATGGGAAGAGCCAGCCCCAGCTTTGGCCCTCATCCTGCATCCTTTTTTCTTTCTTCCCACTCCTCACTCCAGCCCTTCTTGCATCAGCATAGAACTCTTGCAGTCCCATATGGACTTCTCAGCCCATAAATCCAGCTTCCTCATAACACTCTTTGTTGATCCCTTAAGGTTGGGGTGTGCACACCAGCGTCTGGGTCACCCTGAGAAGGACTGATCTTAAAACGTTTGCACTGGGTTTGGAGATAAGCTTGGGGATATTTGGGCAGAGATTCTGGAGTTCCATGCGTTATCCAAAAAAGGGAGGAGAATGTCAAACAGTCCATTTCTAATTTGTAATCTTTAAAGGCTCTCTCCGAGATGATATGAGGAAATTCCAGGTTCAGGGACTCAAATTGTCTACTACAACTTGAGGAAATTCCAGGTTCCAATTCCAGTGGAAATCTTCTTGGAGAGGGAGCTATTTATTGATTGTCAGTGCTGCCAGAAGGTAGGGGGATGGATTTCATAACTTCTAGAGGACACTTGTTCCACCTCCTCCTCTGCTAAACAGGGTCTTTGGGAGAAGCTTAGTAGCTTATGGTCCCTTCACTCTTAGTGCCCTTTGGCCAGCTCCTGACATGAAGCAAAGGCCCCTGTGTTTCTTGAAGCTTTCTGCCCTCTCAGGTATGAGGACTAAGTGGGAGGATCTTTAAAGGCAGAGCATGTCTGCAGGAATCTTTAGTCTCTCTGATTAGGTCAAAAATAATCTTTCCTGATCCCCAGGCTGGAAGGCAGAGTATGAATAAAAGGAGGACCAAAGGCTTGGAGAAGAGCCACCGTTCATTCTATCTCTGCATTCATGGTTCAGGTGCTGTCAGTCATTCTGGGAGGTGGGCAGAACAACTGTGTCACTCAAAGCCTTCTGGCCCCTCTCAGATAGTGTAGGCCCATCCAGGAGCTCTGCAGGCCATGAGTTCAGAGTGGGAAGGGATGTGAGAGGGGCATAGGAGCTGGACATGATATCTTGTGGTGAGATGTGGTGCTGCAGTCTCTTCTATTTCTTGACTCAGGCTGGGAGGGAGATAAGTATGCACCCAAACCAGGGAAGATATCAAGCCTCACCTACCCAACCTTATAGACCAGGATCTAAAACTCTGCAATGAAGGCTGACTCCGTATGATCTCAGCATGCCCTTAAAGATCGTAAATGAAAATTCCAGAGAGGGAAACACACACACACACACACACACACGCACACGCGTGCACACACACATACACACACACACGCTGCCTTACCTTAATACCTCCTCTACAGAAAAAAAAAAAGGTTTCAGGGCAGGACAGTGAGTGAGATGTCACAGAGAGTTCATAACCTGATCTTTCTCTGGAGTCTGCTCTTCTTGTTACCAAAAACCACAGTTAGGTTTTGAAATAAAGGTCATTCATTTGATAGTTTGCTCTGCTACCTGCATTTTCATTTCAAAAGCAAAGCCACTAAGAAGCGCTGTTGGAGTTTGGAAGGATAAATGACATAACATCTGAATATTATGAGTTGAACAAAATGGAGCCCAGGAGGCCTCGTTTCTGTTGGGTTCTCATAATATCATCCTTAGGGAGCTGTAGTTCATCCTGACCCTTAGACGTGGAGACTGCGCAGTCTTTCCACTAGTGAGAGAAGGGGCGTTGTAGGGCTAAGGAAGGTGTAAGGGGATGGCAGGGGGTGGGGGACAATGAGCAGTGCTCTATTGATGGTACCAGGAAACAATAATGAAGAGAAGCCTTGAGGAGGTTAACCCAGGGCCTTCTTACTAGAACCTAACCTCCAGGATCCATTTTGCTTCTACAATACTTAGACCCAACATGACTCATGGGAGAAGATGCCCTTGATAACTGCCTCCTTGAGTTTAGCCTGCACTCTGTAACATCTCTCTCTGGGTTGGGCGTGGTGGCTCACGCCTGTAATCCAAGCACTTTGGAGGCCAAGGCGGGCAAATCACCTGAGGTTGGGAGTTCATGACCAGTCTGACCAACATGGTGAAACCCCATCTTTAAAAAAAAAAAAGAAAGAAAAGGAAAAAAAAACAAACACACAAAAAACAAACAAACAAACAAACAAAAATCTCTCTCTCTGAGAAGCCCTTGACTGTGGATATTGTAAATCACACAAAATCACAAAACAAGAGTCAATCCTAGCTTGAGTTTACAAGAAGATAAAAATTGGCATCCATGTATGATAGCCAGATAAAATATTGCACACCTGTATTTTTATTGCTAAATTTGGCAACCCCACATCCATGTCCCTAAATCTTCAATCCTCTGTGATTTCTTTAGCAACGAAAGCCACTTAATGTGTGGGAATGTAAACTCAAGGACACCTGAGGTCTTAGGGAGATGTCTGACGAGACCACACAAAATAACGAAAATTAAAAACTCTCATAAAAAACTTGAGAATCGGCCAGGTGCAGTGGCTCATGCCTGTAATCCCAGCACTTTGGGAGGCCGAGGCGGGTGGATCACTTGAGGTTGGGAGTTCGAGACCAGCCTGACCAAATGGAGAAACCTTGTCTTTACTAAAAATACAAAAATTAGCCATGCATGGTGGCACATGCCTGTAATCCCAGTTACTCAGGAGGCTGAGGCAGGAGAATCACTTGAACCCAGGAGGCAGAGCTTGCGGTGAGCCGAGATGGCACCATTGCACTACAGTCTAGGCAGTAGGAGTGAAATTCTGTCTCAAAAAAAACAAAAAAAAACCCCAAAAAACAAAAAACCTTGAGAGTCTCTTCCATTGAGTAAACTTTTCTCATTGGGGAGACTTTGGTGTCTTCCTTCCTTTGGTATTCTTTCTTCCAAAATACTTGTTTTGACTACCAATCAATAAAGGAAAGCCATTGAAACCCACAGGAAATAGCACCCCCTCGATGAGGACCTACTATTTGCTGAAACATGGCGGCATGTTAGATGCTTTATGTGCCTGATTTTATTTCATCCTCACTATATTATTGATGATGATTTTTTTTTCTTTAATGTAAAGATGACAAATCCAAGGTTTAGAAATGATACACAACTTGCTCCGGGTCACAAACCTGGTAAGTAGAAGAGCCAGGATGATGGTGATAATAATGGTGGTGATGGCTGGGCATGGTGGCTTACGCCTGTAATCCCAGCACTTTGAGAGGCCAAGGCAGTTGGATCACCTGGGGTCGGGAGTTCAAGACCAGCCTGACCAACATGGAGAAACCCTGTCTCTGTGAAAAATACAAAATTAGCCAGGTGTAATGGTGCATGCCTGTAATCCCAGCTCCTCAGGAGATTGAGGCAGGAGAATTGCTTGAGGCAGGAGGATTGCTTGAGCCCGGGAGGTGGGGGTTGAGGTGAGCCGAGATTGTGCCAATGTACTCCAGCCTGGGCAACAAAAGTGAAACTCCGTCCCCCCCGCAAAAAAAAATGGTGATGATGATGAACACAGCTCACATTGGTTGAGAATACATTATGAGTCGACCCGTGTGCTGAGCGTGCTACATGCATTAACTCATTCAATTACCACAAATGCCTTTTTGGACTGGTACTCTCATTAACTCCATTTTAAAGAAGAGGAAACATAGTCACTCTTGGTCTGCTGACTCCCAACCACAGACTCTACTATTAGCCATGCTCCTTGGATTGTACCTCTCCACCCACTGGGTCCTGACGTCCTCCTCCCACTCCTCCTACTGCAGGTTGCTGAAGCTGTTTGTAGACTCAGCTGCTTTCTAAAACGCTAACCTCGCAACTGGCTGATTGGCTCTTGGGATTTAGCGCGTGGTAAAGCCTCGGCAAGCAGATGTCAGGTTGACCAAGGTCCCTATCTTAAATGTTAAAAATTTAGTGTTTCAGGCCTTGAAAATAACTCTGACAAGTTTTATGCAAATTACTCCTAAGAGCTGACACATAGCCAATAAAACAGCCTCAACAAAAACCACCTCAATCTTACTCTAGGAAGCTCTTGGCTTTTGCTAACCACAATCTTAGAGAAGTTTCCAACTAGTCAGAGGTGAGTGAAGCTTCATACTAATACAGCAAGTCTGGTTTCTTTCTTTCCTTTTTTTTTTTTTTGTTGTGGGCTCACTCAAAAATGCAGAAATGGCTGGATGGTTGATGCCTTATCCTATTTTTTATTTTTATTTTTAGAGATGAGATCTCTCTCTGTTGCCCAGGCTGGTGTGTACTGGAGCGATCTCGGTTCACTGCAGCTTCTGGCTCCTGGGTTCAAGTGATTTTTGTGCCTCAGCCTCCAGAGTAGCTGGGGTTACAGGTATGTGCCACCGTGCCCGGATAATTTTTGTATTTTCAGTAGAGATGGGGTTTCACTTTATTGGCCAGGCTGGTCTCGAACTCCTGACCTCAGATGATCTGCCCACGTTGGCCTCCCAAAGTGTTGGGATTACAGGTGTGAGCCACCACATCTGACCTATTTATCTTATTTTGTATTTTTATTTTTAGAGATGAGATCTCACTCTGTTGCCCAGGCAGTGGAGTGCATTGGCTCAATAATAGCTCCCTGAAGCCTCCTGACTCAAGCTATCCTCTTACCTCAGCTGCTCAAGTAGCTGGGACTACAGTTGTGCGTCATTGTGACCGGCTAATTTTTAATATATTTTTACAGACAGGGTCTTCTTTCTGTGTTGCCCAGGCTACTCAAACTCCTGGGCTCAAGTGATCCAACCCCTCTCAGCCTCCCAAAGCTCTAGGATTACAGGCATGATCCGCTGTGACTAGCCTGGTTTTTTTCTAATGGTGCTGATGACACAGATCCTTTTTGGTTGACGCCCTCGTCACCCGCCCCCGCATAGTTCCCATGCAAGTGCAAGGTTGGAGAGATAAATGGTGGAATGAAGACAAAACTTCCACCCTCCCTCTTTCTCCTTGTTACCCTGTGCGATATAATTTCCCCCAAACCCAAAGAAAGGGAATAAAACTCGCTCCAAACATCTCAAAGCCTCTCATCTCTTTTTGACTTTTCCTGGTTACATTTCTTTCACTCATTCTTGTCTCTGTCTTCAAGAGATGATTCTGCTGGGCCTGGGAGTGTCTGGTGGACTCACTGCCCAGGGCCTCTCCTTCCGCTTCCAGAGTGAGTGCATCAGAGGGCAGTAGGGAGGAGGCCGAGCAATCTGTCCACCTCAGGCTTCCAAAGTGCTGGGATTATGGGCATGAGCCGCAGCGCCCAGCCTGGACTTTCACTGGCTTAAGCCAGCAGAGGCTGTAATAATAACTCTTCTTGAAAGAAAAATGCTCAACAATCGAAATGAGCAGCTAATTTGCCATGTAATATTCAATCTTATTCTTTTCCAGCTCCAAAACCACAGTCATATGCCAGAGCTTAGAACAAGAAAGAATCTTTTGCTTAGGGTTACTGCCAAGGAACTCCACAAAGTAGCCTCACTCCCTGGAGTATGTCTACAAGGGATTATGCAAGTGTACCCTCTAGTGCAGGAATCAGATTACTCAACTGGTCAATATTTATTCGTGTACAGTCATCAGAGAAGTAATGTAAAATAAATGAGAGTCTAAGTAAGAATACTGCGGGAGCCCAAATAAAATGACTTCTCTCCTTTAATCTGTATGAAACTTTCTTTCTCCCGTGCCACTGATTGTACACAAATTACTCTGGTTAACAACCTTCTACCCAGCAGGCTCCAGGAATCACAGGACCAATGTGTCAGGGATCTCCTTTTCGCATAGACTCTGGACTGGGATTCTTTCCATTGTAGGCCCCTTCTTTCTTTCCTTCCTTCCTTCTTTCCCTCTCTCTCTCTTTCTCCCTTTCTTTCTTTCTTTCTTTCTTTCTCTCCCCCTTCCCCTCTGTCCCCTTCCTATCCTCCTTCTCATCCTCCTCCCCTCCATCTCTTCCTCCTCCATCTCCTTCTCCTTTTTCTCCTTCTCTTCTCTTCCCGCCTCCTCCTCCTTCTCCTCCCTCCTTCCTCCTCCTCTTCCTCTTCCCTTTGTCTTCTTCCTCCTCCTCCTTCTTCTTCCTTTTCTTCTTTTCCTTTTTTAGACAGGGTCTCACTCTGTTGCCCAGGCTGCAATACAATGTGAAATCACAGCTCACTGCCGCATCAACCTCTCCAGGCTTAGGAAATCCTCCCACCTCAGCTTCTCGAGTAGGAGGGACTATAGTTACTCAGCACCATGCCAGACTAATTTTTGTAGAAACAGGGTTTCCCCATGTTTCCCAGGCTGGTCTTCAAATCCTGGGTTTAAGTGATCCTCCCACCTCAGCCTCCCAAAGTGCTGGGATTACAGGCATGAGCCACCATGCCCAGCTCCATGTGGCCTTCTAAGGGAAGGATTATGTTTATAGGAGAGAAGAATTGTACGTAAAGGAGGATCCCAGCAAGAACTCTGCATTCAAGGTGCTTCTCATACTTTCAGTTAACACTAAACATTTTGGGGGTGCTTATTATGTGCCAGACACTATGGTAGGTACTAGGAACACAATGCTCTTTTCTTCTCCCCGTGAATCCCAGTTTCTTTCTGTGGTCAGTGCTAGTTGCTTTCTGGGGAAATCTAAACTCCCAGTCTGCTAAAAATTCTTGCACATTCGCTTCATTTCTTTCCTTTAGTACACATGTTGGTTTATAATTTTACATTCACTGGGTATTTCATTAGTATCTCTATTGATGCATTTTTAGTTGATGATCCTTCCAGCTAAAGGGCTACAAAGGTTTCAGACTAATTCTGGAAACATTTTCTCTTTGCATATTTAAAGGGAAAGTGATCTTTTCTAATGTTTGCAGATAAGAGGAATGTTTGAATTTAGAGTCCTAAAGGAGTATTATTTTTATAATGACTTTGTTGTTTCCAAGTTAATGTTTACAATTTAATAAATCTCTCGATGACTGCAGACAAGTATGGCTGTTTGGTAGTATTCAGAAACATCACAGTAATGGCAGTTTTTTAAATTAGTGTGTAGTCCTCAATAATTATATGTGAAATTGCTGTCAAACCAGTAAAACTGCATTTATGCACCCATTGTTTTCAGGATTGTTGGTAACCTGGGCATATTTTCCCCAAATAACTTTGCCTTCTTGCGTCACAAAGCCCAATTTGCTCACATTTTCCTCATGACAGTACCTTTGGTAATAACACTCAAAGTTGTATACAGTGGAGATGAGGGATTCTTCTTCTTCTTGTTTTTTTTTTTGAGACAGAGTTTTGCTCCTGAAATGCATTGGCGTGATCTCAGCTCACAGCACCCTCCACCTCTCGAGTTTCAAGCAAATCTCCTGCCTCACCCTCCCAAGTAGCTGGGATTACAGGCATGTGCCACCAAGCCCAGCTAATATTGTATTTTTAGCAGAGACAGGATTTCTTTATGTTGGTCAGGCTGGTCTCAAACTTCTGACCTCAGGTGATCCGCTGCATCAGCCTACCAAAGTGCTGGGATTACAGGCATGAGCCACCACGCTGGTGGGATTCTTCTTTACACCACCTATTGGTAGGTAAAAGGTGGCTTTTAATTCAGGATGTGTTACATGGGCTTTCTTGAAACGCAAGCCCGTTGCCCTGATGAATCTTTCATATTTAGGTGGTTTTCTTTTAAAGCCATCTCCAACAGAGCAGACTTTTGTAACCATCCTCTTCCATGTCTTCTTCTTTCTCTTTCCTGTTTGAGTAACTTTTAATACTTTTGTTTCTGTTGAAGGTGGAGAACATCCGTGCCTGAAAGGGAAACACCAAGTCAATGAATTTGGTCAGCCGATCTAGGTGAGTGCAGCCACACTGCAGAGGTAGAATCTGTAGGACCTGGCAAGTGGTGGAATGTCACAATTCACTACATTAGGCAGAGACACTTCCCATTTTACCCCTTTCTCTTTCAGTTTCTGCTTAATCATATTGGAAAGTACTTCAGCTCGAGATTGTCTCTCTCTGTCCAGCAGATAGGCAGGTCCTGCTCCCTGTGGAGTCTCTTCATCATTCCTTTGTTTGGTGTTTCTCTTTTCATGCATCTTGATAGTCTTTCTGATTTGTATTTTCTCAGCATGGCGCTGTTTATGGTAAAGCTTAGCCTTCAGACCAATCATTTTCGTTGCCTTCTTTGAACGTTCACGAGCTTCTCAACTTTCCCTCTTTCTCTTTTTCTCGTGGTAATTCAAACGGTATCTATAGTTTTACAGTGTAATTCAATATATTCACTCTGTGGCATATTGATGGCCGCAGAGCCACCAGAAGCAGCCCCTGGAGTGCGAAAACCCTCTCAGTTTTCGGGTCTCGGAGACCCATGGTCGACGCCGTGCAGGCTGCGACTGGCAAGTGGCTTTGTGTTAACTTTGCTATTGCTTTATACTGCTGTAAAGTAATAAACCCAAATTTCTCTCCCACATGTTACTGATCAGCCATGGATAGTCAGGAGGATGCCCTAGTTTTGGGGGACACTATTTTAATATTCCTTAACACCCCTTAACTGTTTTGCACATCCAAAACATTTCTGTCTCCAACTCCAGCAAGGATCTGAGGGTCCAGGACCTTAGGAAAGCTGCCTGCAGACAGGTGGAGGGGTAAGGACGTGTGGGACGAGAAGGGTCAGCTTGCATTCTTCTGCCTCCCACACCCCTACGTTTAGGAACAAGCCTCATACCTATTATACTCACCATGAGTTACAAACTAGTGGCTCACAGGCCAAGTTAGTCCCTTAGATGTGCTTGGCTTGGCTAGAAGGATATTTAAAATTATTATTATTATTTCATTTTCATTTTGAGGCAGGGTGTCTCCCTGTCTTCCAGGATGGAGTGCTGTGGCTTGATTTTGGCTCATGCAACCTCTGCCTCCCGAGTTCAAGCGTTTCTCCTGCCCCAGCCTCCTGAGTAGCTGGGATTACAAGCGTGTGCCAACCTGGCTAATTTTTTTTCTTTTTTCTTTTTTTGTATTTTTAGTAGAGATGGGGTTTCACCATGCAGCCCGGCTCGTGTCAAACTCCTAGCCTCAAGTGATCCATCTGCCTTGGCCTCCCAAACTGTTGGGATTGCAGGTGTGAGCCACCACACCTGGCCTCTATCCTTTTAAAATGTGCTTTAATAGCATTTTAAAATTGTGTTCATAGGGGTCTTATATATATTCTTTGTCAGGTAAAATTTGAGTTATTATGGTTGTTGTTACTACAGTGAACTGAGTCTTAATTGTTACTGCATTTTCTTTTCTTTTCTTTTTTTTTAAGACAGAGTCTCACCCTGTCACCCAGGCTAAGCAGTGGCGCAATTTCAGCTTGCTGCAACCTCTGCGTCCCAGGTTCAAGCGATTCTCTTGCCTCATCCTTCTGAGTAGCTGGGATTATAGGCACGAGCCACCACGCCTGGCTAATTTTCATATTTTTAGTAAAGACGGGGTTTTACCATGTTGGTCACCCTGGTCTTGAACTCCTGACCTCGTGATCCACCTGTCTTAGCTTCCCAAAGTGCTGGGTTTACAGGTGTGAACCACCGTGCCTGGCCTGTTATTGCATTTTCTAGTGGGTTATTGCTGATATAGAGGAACATGACTGATTTATGTAGGTTCTGGGTCATTTAGTTCATGCGTCTATAATTTCTCTGCCTGAGCCACTGTTTTTACCTCATGCTCCATCAGAGGTCTCTGATAGTTTCAGGATATCCAGAGAAATCCATTCATTTACCCATGTCTTCACTGAACATTTATTGAGAACTTCTGTTATGAAGTGTGCTACCCCCAACCCCCCACATTGAGACGTTGACGCTCTAAAACCCAATATGGCTGCATTTGGAGATCCAGCTATTAAAGAGGAAATTAAGGTTAAATGAGGTTGTAAGATTGGAGTCCTAATTAGATAGGACTACTGTTCTTAAAACAGGAGAAAGACATCTGAGCTCCCCCAAGCCCCAAGCATAGACAGAGAAAAGGCCACACAAGGACACAGTGAGAAGGTGGCTGTCTGTAAGCAGACGAGAGGGGCCTCACCAGAGCCTAATCCTGCTGGCACCTTGGTCTTGGACTTCCAGCCTCTAGAACTGTGAGAAAATACACTCGTGTTGCTGAAGACACCCTGACAGTGCGCTTTGTTATGGCAGCCCGAGCAGATGCGTATAGCCTCTCGGTGCCCTAGTTCTTCTGGTTATTTTATGGAAGCGTATCTCTGGCCAGAAAGCCTTACCTAGGGTCTTTTTTCAATTCAGGCAGTGGAGATCTGGTTAGAGTTGAAGAGATGTTTTAAGAAAACAAAGAAACAGATTTAGCATTCATGGCGCAAAGGGAGGTCATTGATTTCTTTTCTGTTAAAACACTTTAAATTGCAAATTCCCTCCAAACCTTATTAAACATCTTTTTTTTCAGTGTTTTCAAGATGCAGTGTCAGAGAATTGATGGGGACGGAATTGTTTCTAAAAGTAAACCTCCACAAACCAACCCATTGATTCTCAGGGCAAAAAAGGAGAGGGAGACATATCCATGTACGAGGCCTAAATAGGAAAGAGAAGATCCAGCAGGAAGAGAAAACAGGAGGAGAGATCCATCTCCTCATTCCGGCAATTCAGAGTCCATAGCCCATATTCCTTCCCACTTAGACAAGGCCGTGAGACTTTCTCCGGTAAAGGGGCTGCTTTGGTGTGGAATCCTGTAGTAGTTTGATGAGAAAGTTCCTATATATTCTTTGATTTTCTTAGAGACAGGGTCTTGCTCTATTGCCCAGGCTGGATCCAGTGGAGCAACGGTAGCTCACTGTACCCTCCAACTCCTGGGCTCAGTCAATCCTCCCACCTCAACCTCCTGACTGACAACACGTACACACCTCTACACTCACCTCATTTGTGTAGTTTTTGTAGCGATGGAGTCTCACTATGTTGCCCAGACTGGCCTCCAGCACTTGGCCTCAACTGGTCCTCCTACCTTGGCCTCCCAAAGTGCCGGGATTGCAGGCGTTAGCCACCATGCCCAGCCCATATTCTTCACAACAGCTGGAATAACCTTAACCTCGCACCCTGTTCAAAACTCTTCCAGCTCCGCCCTCAACGTACACCGCGCTGCCTCTCTGTAGCCGCCCGCGGAGCGTCACGGCCGGCCCGGGCCCCCGCCCGCCTCCCTCCTAGCGACACTCGGTGTCCGGCGCCGGCGAGGCCGAGGAGCTGCACTACCCGCAGGGCGAGCACCGCAGCGACTACGACCGTGAGGCGCTGCTGGGCGTCCAGGAAGAGGTGGATGAATATGTTAAACTCGGCCACGAAGAGCAGCAAAAAAGACCGCAGGCGATCATAAAGAAAATCGACTTGTCATGCCTGTAATCCCAGCACTTTGTGAGGCCGAGGCGGGTGGATCATGAGGTCAAGAGATCGAGACCATCCTGGTCAACAAGGTGAAACCCCGTCTCTACTAAAAATACAAAAATTAGCTGGGCACGGTGGCACGTGCCTGTAGTCCCAGCTACTCGGGAGGCTGAGGCAGGAGAATTGCCTGAACCCAGGAGGCGGAGGTTGCGGTGAGCCGAGATCGTGCCATTGCACTCCGGCCTGGGTAACAAGAGCGAAACTCCGTCTCGGAAAAAAAAAAAAAAAAAAAAAAAGAAAATCGACTTGGACCCAGATGGCTTTCTCACTGAAAGTGAACTCAGTTCATGGATTCAGATGTCTTTTAAGCATTATGCTATGCAAGAAGCAAAACAGCAGTTTGTTGAATATGATAAAAACAACAATGGTGCTGTTACATGGGATGAATACAACATTCAGATGTCTGATCGTGTGATTGACTTTGATGAGAACACGGTTCTGGATGATGCAGAAGAGGAGTCCTTCAGGCAGCTTCACTTAAAGGACAAGACGCGATTTGAAAAAGCTAACCAGGATTCAGGTCCCGGTTTGAGTCTTGAAGAATTTATTGCTTTTGAGCATCCTGAAGAACTTGATTATATGACGGAATTTGTCATTCAAGAAGCTTTAGAAGAACATGACAAGAGTGGTGATGGATTTGTTAGTTTGGAAGAATTTCTTCGTGATTACAGGCAGATCCAACTGCAAATGAAGATCCAGAATGGATACTTGTTGAGAAAGACAGACTCGTGAATGATTATGACAGATAACGATGGCAGGCTTGATCCCGAGAGCTGTTATCTTGGGTAGTACCTAACAATCAGGGCATTGCACAAGAGGAGGCTCTTCATCTGATTGGTGAAATGGATTTGAATGGTGACAAAAAGCTCTCTGAAGAAGAGATTCTGGAAGACCAGGACTTGTTTCTTTTTTTTTTTTTTTTTTTTTTTTTTACAGGGAAATATGTTATGGTTGGAGGTGAACTGTTGTAGATTTATAAAAGCCATAGATAATAGTAGTAATGGCTTATTAACTTCAAAGTATTTTTCTTTTCTTTTTTTTTTTAAAGAGAAAGAGAGAGAGAATAGGAAGGAGGAAAAAGGAAGAGAAAGAGAGAGAGAGAATGGGGAGGAGGGAGAAGGAAAAGAAAGAGGGAGAGAGAATGGGAGTATTGCTTTCTTGCCCAGGCTAGAATGCAATTTAGTAACGGGTATTGAAAACCTCTTTTATACTGATAATTATACTTAATGATGTAGTCAGGAAGGAATAAGGGAAGAAGATAACAAACAAACAGCCAACCAATATTTAATTTAAACCTATGAAATGCTATGCGATTACTGAGGAGTGATTTACTTCCAATTATATAGTCACCTTTGGAATAGGTGTGAGGTGGTAATGTATGTTTTGTGTATTTGAAGTGGAGAGTTCTATAAATGTTTATTAAGTTTACTTGTTCCGGGTCTGAGTTCAAGTTCTGAATATCCTTGTTAATTTTCTATCTCGTTGATCTATAGAATCGTTAGCTCTTCTTGTTGCATTGACCCTTTTGCCATTATGTAATGTCATTCCTCGCCTCTTTTGATCTTTGTTGCTTTAAAGTCTACTTTATCAGAGGCAAGAATTGCATCTCCTGCTTTTTGTTTATTATTTTATTTTTACTCTCTGTTTGATTAGTAAATCTTCCTCCTTCTCTCTGAGTCTTTGTGTATTGTTGCATGTAAGATGGGCCCGGATGCAGCATACCGATGGGTTTTGGCTTTTTATCCAATTAAAATATATATAGGTTTAATACCGGCGTTTGATGCTAGCTGGCTGTTTTGCCCATTAGTTGATGTAAATTTTTTATTGTGTTAAAGTTCTTTGCTTTCTGATATATTTTTGGAAAGGCTGATATTGGTTGTTCCTTTATATGTATAGTGCTTCTTTCAGAAGCTCTTGTAAAGCAGGCCTGGTGGTGGTGAACTCTCTAAGTACTTGTTTGTTCGCAAAAGATTTAATTTTTCCTTCGCTCATAAAGCTTAGTTTGGCTGGATAGGAAATTCTGGGTTGAAAGTTCTTTTCTTTAAGGATGTTAAATATTGGTCCCCACTCTTTTCTGGCTTGTAGGGTTTCTGCTGAGAGATCTGCTGTAAGTCTGATAGGTTTCCCTTTATGGGTAACCTGACCTTTCTCTCTGGCTGCCCTTAGTAATTTCTCCTTCATTTCAACCCTAATAAATCTGGCAATTATGTGCCTTGGGGTTGGTCTTCTTGATGAATATCTTTGTGGTGTTCTCTGTATTACCTGGAGTTGAATATTACCCTGCCTTGCCAGGTTGGGAAAATTTTCCTGAATGATATCCTGAAGAGTATTTTCCAACTTGGATTCATTCTCTTCATCACATTCAGGTACACCTATCAAACGTAAATTAGGTCTTTTCACATAGTCCCATATTTCCTGGAGACTTTGCTCATTCCTTTTCATCCTTTTTTCTGCATTCTTGTCTTCTCGTTTCATTTCACTGAGCTGGTCCTCGACTTCTGATATCCTTCCTTCTGCTTGATCAATTTGACTGTTTAAACTTGTGCATGCTTCGCGAAGTTCTCGTGTTGTGTTTTTCAGCTCCATCAATTCACTTATATTCTTCTCTAAATTGTCCATTCTCGTTAACATTTCGTCAAACCTTTTTTCAAGGTTCTTAGTTTCTTTGCATTGGGTTAGAACAAGTTCTTTTAATTCACAGAAGTTTCTTATCACCCACGTTTTGAAACCTGCTTCTGTTATTGGAACACACGTGTAATCTATTAAGCCTTGTTCCGTTACTAATGAGGAATTGCAATCCCCTGTAGAGGGAGAGGCATTCTGATTTTGAGTATTCTCTACCTTTTTACGCTGGTTTCTTCCCTTCATTATATATTTGTCCGTCTGTCGTCTTTATAATTACCGACTTTCTAACTGGGTCTCTGACGTCCAACTTGTTGATTCCCTGCGCCGAAATCTGAGCAATCCACTGAGCCGGCCACAACAGCGGTGTTAAGATTGATGGTGCTTTTCTGCTCGGGAATCTCCAGACTCTGCACCAAGAACTGGCGTGCTAAGGCACCAGCAAAACCGCCACGCCGGCCACAAGAGCCGCCCTGGCGACCCGTGGAGCTCCTCCACTGGGAATCTCCTGGTCCGTGAGCAACTAATATTCGTCTGAAAGTGTGGCGTCCTCTCGTTCTTTGCGTTTCACTGGGAGGTAAGTGCCCGAGCTGCTAATCATCAGCCATCTTGGATCTCTCTCCGACCAGGACTTGTTTCTTACCGGTGAAGCCACAGATTATGGGAGACACCAAGTCCATCTCAGTAGAGTACTGGATCCTTTCATAATTTGTTACCAGCTTTACTTTTGTGATAAAATATTGATGTTGTATTTTACACTCTTAAATCTTACCACAGTCAGAATTACCTTAATGTAGATTATAATTTTGGTCTTTTAGGAAAAAAAAAACAACAAAAACCTGATATTTATTTCAAAATCTATTGAAGAAACAAAACATTAATATTGTGCCATATGACAACAAAGTCTTTCCTAAATACTCCATCTGTATTGTGGAATATTTGAGTTCTATTTCCATACTTGAAGAAACGGAGGATTTTAGAGATGCCTGAACAATATTATTTAAGTAGTATGTGATTGAACTATCAATTTTTGTGTGTGTTCTAAGTAGATTTAATTTGAGAACTGACAGGACAATGTTTGTAGGTTTAGCATTTTGTTTAAAAACCTTTAAAGGAAACTTTAGAAGGACTTAGACCTCACATATTAATGTTGAGAAGTTCTGCTTAATTTTGAAATGGTTTCTATAAAGGGTTTTATTGTATGAAATAGAACTTTATATTTTTGCATATATGTATAGATAGTAATTATATTTAATGTATAACTATAGCATTATGGTGAGTGGAATTTGACATTGTCCAAACCTTTTTCATTTTTGAGTGATTAAAAATGAAATGTCCCATCAAAACAAACAAACAAACAAACAAACAAAAACTCTTCCAATGGCTTTCCATCACATCTGAAATGAAATCCATGTGTTTGTCACGGCCAGTAAAGCCAATAGGCCTGGACCCTGACCATCACCCTGAAATAATCTCCTACCACACTGCTTCCTTCTCACTCTGCCCCAGCTACACTGGTTTCTTCGTGCTCCTTGAACACACAGAGCTGACACCAAGCCCAGGGCCTTTGCATGTTCTCTTCTGTCTGCCAAGAGTGCTCTTTCTTCCAACCTTAGTTTCTTTTGCTCCCTCAAAGCCCTGCTAACATGTTACTTCCTCAGAGAAGTCTTTCCTGACCACTCAGTCTAAGCCATTTTGCCTCCTGCACATCCTTTCCTTGTTAGCATTTAGATTACAGAGTCATTTGATTATTTCTTTTTTTTTTAGATGGAGTTTCACTCCTGTTGCCCAGGCTAGAGTGCAATGTCTTGATCTTGACTCACTGCAACCTCTGCCTCCCGGGTTCAAGTGATTCTCCTGTCTCAGCCTTCTGAGTAGCTAGGATTACAGGCACATGCCACCACGCCCAGCTAATTTTTGTGTTTTTAGTAGAGACGAGATTTCATCATATTGGTCAGGCTGGTCTCAAACTCCTGACCTCAGGTGATCTGCCTGCCTCGGGCTCGCAAAGTGCTGGGATTACAGGCGTGAGCCACCATGCCCAGCCTGATTATTTCTTTTCTTTTTTTTTTTGAGAGGGAGTCTTGCTCAGTCACTAGGCTGGAGTGCAGTGGTTCGATCTCGACTCACTGCAACCTCCATCTCCCGGGTCTAAGCCATTCCCCTGCCTCAGCCTCCTGAGTAGCTGGGACTACAGGCAAGCACCACCACACCTGGCTAGTTTTTTGTGTTTTAGTAGAGACAGGGTTTCACCATGTCGGCCAGGATGGTCTCGATCTCCTGACCTTGTGATCCACCTGCCTTGGCCTCCCAAAGTGCTGGGATCAGCACTGGCCTGATTATTTCTTTATTGTCTGTCTTCTACTACAGTGTAAGGTCTGTGAGAGCAGGAATTTGGTAATGTATGTGGGATGAATGAATGAACAGGCCAGCCTGCCAAGAACAGAGTGGGAGGGGTTTGTGAGGGTACAAATAATGCAACCGTATGCCTCTTCCTCTAAGAATTAGGCCGGGCTCCATGGCTCATATCGGTAATCCCAGCACTTTGGGAAGCTGAAGCTGGTGGATCCCTTGAGCTCAGGAGTTCGAGACCAGCCTGGACAACATGGTAAAACCCTGTCTCCACTAAAAATACAAAAATTAGCCAGGCGTGTTGGTGCATACCTGAAATCCCAGCTACTCGGGAGGTTGAGGGTACAGGATCACTTGAACCTGGGAGGCGGAGGCTGCAGTGAGCCAAGGTCATGCCACTGCACTCCAGCCTGTTGACAAAGTGAGACTCTATTTCAAAAGTAATAAATAATAATAATAATAATAATAATTGCTGCTACTTCATCCTGTCCATCCCATGTTCGTAAAAGCTTCAGCATAAAGTGCACTCCACATACAAGGAGAGCACAAACGCTCCATCCTTGGGCCCATCCCTCTTTCTCGCACACTGCCTCTTTTGACTTATCTCATTTTGCTCCCAGTAACCAGCCTTGACTTTTCTGGATTTATCTGGGCATCAGGAACTCATGTTGCTCATTCAGTTGACCAGATTATGCCTGCCTTAGAATGTCTCCTATGGCAGTCAGTCTGGACAGTCATCTAGGGGCCCGGAGCTCCTGCAGTCTGCCACTCAATTCTTCTGCATGATAATGAATACTGTTCCTTTTATCCTTACAACCTGACCCAGAAAGAGGTGACTGTCAATGCCCAAGGCCCTTGGAAAGTGAGAGTGGAAATGTGAACCCACTGGGCACAGGGGAATGGATGGGTCTGAGAGTCTAAGACAGTGCTAGAGCATGCTCCTTCCAGATCATTCTCATTGAAAAATTCAGAATGTCCTTCCCTCTCCAAGTCAAAAAAGGATCAACACCCCTCCCTACCTTCTCGCATTCTCATCTCTAAGGTAAAATATAATGTGTTAAGAATCTGTAAGTTGTCCAGGCATGGTGGTTCATGCCTGTAATCCCAGTAGTTTTGGAGGCCGAGCCAGGTGTATCACCTGAGGTCGGGAGTTCGAGACCAGCCTGACCAACATGGAGAAACATCGTCTCTACTAAAAATACAAAAATTAGCCAGGCATGGTGGTGCATGCCTGTAATCCCAGCTAGTCAGGAGGCTGAGGCAGGAGAATCACTTGAACCCGGGAGGCAAGGTTGCGGCGAGCCAAGATCACACCATTGCACTCCAGCCTGAGCAACAAGAGTGAAGCTCTGTCTCAAAAAAAAAAAAAAGAAAGAAAGAAATCTTTAAGTTATCTCGTTTAATTGGTACTCTGCTTTTTGAGATACGCACTATCATCACCCACTTTACAAATGAGGAGACTGAGGCTGGGAGATGTGAAATAATTTATTTCAATTCACATGGTTGGCAAGCCGCATAGTCAGGATCCTAACGCAGAAACTAACCAGTGCTATTTGGCATACCAATTTAAATCAGTTACCTACGCTAACTTTAAAACAACATCAGCTTTATTAAGGCAACTTTACATACCATAAAATTTGCCCATTGTAAGTGTACAATTCGATTATTTTAGTAAGCTTGCAGAGTTGTGCAACCGTCACCACAATCCAGTTTTAGAACATTTCCACTACCCCAAAATGTTTCCTCGTGTCCATTTTCGGTTCATACCCACTCCTACCCCCAGCTCTAGGCAACTGCTGATCTACTTTCTGTCTCTATAAATTTGCTGTTTTAGACACTCTAGAGAAATGAAATCATCCTGCAGGATCTTTTACTACAAGCTGCATTTGTTTTGTGAAGACTGTTCAGCTCAGTTCTCCACATTCAGTTCAGAGGTGTGCATTGGCTTAGCACAAGAAGGAAGGTATTATAACTCCACCTCTGCAAGATGTCTGGGGGAAAATTTTCTTGAAGGATAATTTGTATTATTTTATTTATTTTTATGTACAAAAAACTCAACAGTGTACATTTAACCCAGTTTGGTGGCAAGTTCTTTAGCCTTTGCCTTTTCCAGCTTGGCAGTGCAAGCCACAGACTTGGGACCCAGGACACTGCCTCCGCAGTGATGGCGGATCTCATCGTATCTGTCATTGTAATTGGTCCTGAAAGCTTCCACCAGCTAAGCCAAAGCTTCTTTGTCTTCCGAGTTAGCCTGTGTGAAGGTGACAGTCTTACAGGTCTTCCTGTGGACTAGATGTCCCAGTCTTACCTTCCCCTTGATAATGCAGTCAGGGACCTTTATTTTACAACACAGAGATATGCACTATCATCACCCACTTTCCAAATGACGAAGCTGAGGCTGGGGACAGACAGAAGACAGCTAGCTCAGTGGGATCTGCATCATGTTCAGTCACCACCAGCTGAGTCTTTTTTTTTTAGACGAATTCTCACTCTGTTGCCTAAGCTGGAGTGCAGTGGTGTGCGATCTCGACTCACTGCAACCTCCACCTCCCGGGTTCAAGCAATTCTTCTGCCTCAGCCTTCCAAGTAGCTGGGATTACAGGCACCGGTCATTAAGCCCAGCTAATTTTTTTGTATTTTTGGTAGAGATGGGATTTCACCATGTTGTCCAGGCTGGTCTCAAACTCTTGACCTCAGGCGATATGCCCGCCTCAGCCTCCCAAAGTGCTGTAGGTGTGAGCCATGGCGCCTAGCCCAGCTGAGCCTTCTTGTAATCCAACAAGGTGGTGACAGTGATAACTCCTGCTCGAAGGATGGATGGTCTCTTAGTGGGGATGTCCCCTTTGCTGGCAGCTTTCTTTTCAGCCCGGGTCAATAGCCTCTGCTTCTTCTCTGGCTTTGTCTGTGATCTGTACTGGTGAGCCAGCTTATGTATTATAGTTGAGTAGCTGTTTAGGGGTCCAAGGCCTGAGTGAATGGTCTCATTGCAGGAGGCACTTTTAGCCATGTGTAGAGGATGGCTCTTTGCCACTGCAACCTGATAAACTGGGGCCATTAGACAAGGCAAGTGAGGTCCCTTTTGGGCTGGATGTGCTGTCCAATGCCAAAATTCTTCGGCCTTTTCTCCAACACAGGATTCTCCACTTTCCTGGCCTCCTGCCTCTTTGCAACAGCAGTGTCTGGAACCACCTTCTTCCCCTTGGCCTTCTTTCCTTTTGGCATCTTGGGTGGTGTGAGGAAGGAGAGAAAACAAAGTGTTTTTGTTTGGTGACTACTCCAGGCTTCTGAGGACAGAGATGCGGCACTACCAGGCTGAAAGTAGAAAATCAGGGTGGAGCTGATTGTGGTGCTGGGAATCATACATGGTTTTATTTGTTGTTGTTGTTGTTGTTGTTGTTGTTGTTTTACTTCCTAAAATATTTGAAACAGTTGATTTTAATTCATGGACTTTTTACTCCAAATCATTTCAGAGATGTCTCCATTTAAATAAAATACATCTGGGTGCGGTGGCTCACACCTGTAATCCCACGACTTTGGGTGGCTGAGGTGGGCAGATCACCTGAGGTCTGGAGTTCAAGACAAGCCTGGCCAATATGGTAAAACCCCATCTCTGCTAAAAATACAAAAATTAGCCAGGAGTGGTGTTACACACCTGTAATCCCAGCTACTCAGGAGGCTGAGGCAAGAGAATTGCTTGAACCTGGGAGGCAAAGGTTGCAGTGAGTTGAGATTGCGCCACTGCACTCCAGCCTGGGTGACAAGAGTGAGACTCTGTCTCAAAAAAAAAAAAAAAACAAAAACAAAAACAAATAAAAATGAATAAGATGAAATAAAATACAAAGAAAAAATGAAGCCCTAAAAATCTGATTTAAAAGTGTAATCCGGCTGTTCTGAAGGCAGTGAGCTATCTCACTTTGATCATTCACAATCAGTTACTGATAGAACACCTTGTTCCACTCTTCCCCTCCTTCTCACTACTATGCTTGACTAATGGTTAAAAAGAAAATTAAATAAAATTTAAAAAATTAAAATGTCCAGCCTGGCCAACATGGCAAAATCCCGTTTCTACTAAAAATACAAAAGTTAGCTGGGCATGGTGGCATGCACCTGTAATTCTAACTACTCAGGAGGCTGAGGCAAGATAAACACTTGAACCTGGGAGGCAGAGGTTGCAGTGAGCCGATATGGTGCCATTGCACTCCAGCCTGGGTGACAGAGTAAGACTCATTCCGTCTCAAAAAAAAAAAAAAAGTAAATAAATAAATAAAAATTAAAATGTCATCGAAAGGGCTACCCTGAAGTGATTCAGCTCATCTCTATGGTGAATCTGAGGTCAGGAGTTCTAGACCAGCCTGGCCAAGATGGTGAAACCCCATCTCTACTATACATACAAAAATTAGCCAGGCGTGGTGGCACACACCTGTAATCCCAGCTACTAGGGAGGCTGAGGTAGGAGAATCGCTTGAACCCAGAAGGCTGAGGTTGCAGTAAGCTGAGATCGCGCCGCTACAGTCCAGCCTGGGCAACAAGAGTGAAACTCCATCTCAAAAAATAAAAATAAATTAAATTAAATACAAAGAACAAAGTGAAGTCCTAAAAATCTGATTTAAAAATGTAATGCAATTGGTCTGAAGGCAGTGAGTTAGCTCACTTTGATGGTTCACAGTTAGTTACAGGTAGAACATCCCTATTCTATCCAGAGAGAAAACTCTTTCCCTCCTTCTCGCTACTGCACTTGAGTAGTCTTTAAACATAAAATAAAATTTTAAAAATTAAAATGTCTGGCTTGGTCAACATGGCGAAACCCCGTCTCTACTAAAAACACAAAAATTAGCTGGGTGTGTGGTGTGCACCTGTAATCCCAATGACTCAGGAGGCTGAGGCAAGATAAACGCTTGAACCTGGGAGGTGGAGGTTGCAGTGAGCTGAGATGGTGCCATTGCACTCCAGCCTGGGTGACAGAACAAGATTCTGCCTCAAAAAAAATTAATAAAAAAAAAAAAAATTAAAATTAAAGGCCGGGAATAGTGACTCACACCTGTAATCCCAGCACTTTGGGAGGCCAAGGTGAAAGGATCAATTGAGGCCTGGAGTTCGAGACCAGCCTGGCCAACATGGTGAAACCCCATCTACACTAAAAGTACAAAAAATTAGCTGGACATGGTGGCAGGTGCCTATAATTCCTGTTACTTGGGAGGCTGAGCCAGGAGAATCGCTTGAACCAGGGAGGCAGATGTTGTGGTAAGCCGAGATCACGCCATTGCACTCCAGGCTGGGCCACAGAGGGAGACTCCATACCCCCACCACCCCCACAAAAAAGGAAAGAAAGAAAGAAAGAGGGAGAAACAAAGAAAGAAAATAAAGTGTCATTGAAAGGGCTACCCTGAAGTGATTTAGCTCATCTCTATGCAGTCGGGTGTCTCCTCCCTGAAAAGGGAAGTGAGGAAGATGATACTCCTATTCCGTCCTCCAAACACCCACTCATTCCACTTAGAGCCATGCAAGGTTTGCAAAGTTTGTTTCTATTCCAGGCCTGGGTCCAGTGCACTGACACTGGGGCTCTCACTCTCCTGCCTCTGGACTCTCCATTACACCTGAACATGCTTTTTTCTGGGACAGTCAGAAGTTACCACCCCAAACCAGAGAGCTGTTCCCCTTTCTTCCCCTGTGATCACCATCTCTGTCGCTCTGAGAAAAATCCCTACAATATCCAGAGAGAAAACAATAGCCTTCCTTCATGACCATGTGGTTCATTCCAACCCCGTCATCCTCATTTCTCTTCTTGGGAGGAACAAATTCTTTTCAAAGCTGGAGAAGTAGTGCACAGACTCCTTGAAGACGTCCCAGGGAAAGGTGATGGTCTCTTCTTTCCACAGATCACTCACAGGGACTGTCTTTTCTGTACTAAGACCTGTAAACAAGCCAGTTTCAGATTTTCTTCACAAGCTTCTGTAGGTACAAAGGCTTAGGGAGAAGGACTAGAAGACACATGTCCTCATCAATAATAATAATAGCTAACGTTTATTAACCATGTACTATGTGCTATACTCTGAACAGTTTATCTGCATCTAATACTCAGAATAACTATATTAGCCTCATTTGACAAAAAATTTAGCATTTTGCTATAGAACAGAAATTGTGCAGAATTATTATTAAATTACTGGTGCCACAGACATTTTACTATCTGTATTATTGGCACAGAAATTATTATTAAGGCACAGAAATTATTAGTACAAAGATGATATAAGTACTATTATTATAATATAGAAATTACTAGTACAGGCTGGGTGTGGTGGCTCACGCCTGTAATCCCAGAAGTTTGGGAGGCTGAGGAGGCAGATCACGAGGCAGGAGATCGAGACCAGCCTGGCCAACAGGGTAAAAACCCATCTCTACTAAAAATTCAGAATTAGCCAGACATGGTGGCATGTGCCTAGTAGTCCCAGCTACTCGGGAGGCTGAGGTGGAATAGCTGGAAGGTTGCAGTGAGCTGACATGGCACCATTGCACTCCAGCATGGGCAACAGAGCAAGACTCTGTCAAAAAAAGAAAGAAACAGAGAAAGAGAGAGAGAGAGAGACAGAGAGGGAGAGAGAAACCCCATCTCTACTAAAAATACAAAAAATTAGCTGAGCATGGTGGTGGGAGCCTGTAATCTCAGCTACTCCAGAGGCTGAGGCAAGAGAATCGCTTAAACCCAGGAATTGGAGGTTGCAGTAAGCCGAGGTCGTGGCATTGCCCTCCAGCCTGGGCAAAAAGAGCAAAACTCTGTATCCAAAAAAAAAGAAAGAAAGAAATTGCCAGTACAGGAGAAAGTGTCAGTACTACCATTGGCCCCAATTTGCAGAAAACTGAGGCTTAAAGAGGTTAAGCTAATTTGTCCAAGGTTACAGAGTTAGTGAGTAGAGCTAGCTGAATTCAGTCCATACAAATAACTATCGCTTAATCTTAAGTAATGCTTACACTCCTGGGTGCCTCCCACACTCATCCCTGGCATCCTCCCTGGGCAGGGATGAATAAGGAGAGAAGGAAGATATGAACTGTGGACTACAAGAAAAAAAAAACCACAGTGGCTGAAGGAGAAGGAAATCCTGGTCCTTCCTGGTGATCCAGAGTCAACAGGAAATGGGTAACTCTAAAACCAGAGAGAAGTCCCACATCCTGGGTTTGAAAGAAAGAAACATTTTATAAGTTAGAAAAAGTGTTTCAACAATGTTGTATTTAAACTGAGCTTAAGCAACAGATGTTTCTTTTCTTTTCTTTTTTTTTCCTTTGAGACAGACTCTGGCTCTGTTGCCCGGGCTGGAGTGCAATGGCATGATCTCAGCTCACTGTAACCTCTGCCTGCCCAGCTTCAAGCGATTCTCCTGCCTCAGCCTCCCATGTAGCTGGGATTACAAGCGTTTGCCACCACACTTGACTAATTTTTGTATTTTTAGCAGAGAGAGGGTTTTGCCATGTTGGCCAGGCTGGTCTTGAACTCCAGGCCTCAAGTGATCCTTTTACCTCGTTCTCCCGAAGTGCTGGGATTACAGGGTGAGGCACCATGCCAGGCCCAGATGTTTCTTTAGTGTGGATTTTATACCAGGCTTTTCATTTGGCTTTTGAACATTATGTTGAAGTATATTAGCTTTTATAATTACTTTATTCTAAGATGTTGCCCTACGAATGAGCCCAAATCTCATACCCACAGATCAGGGAGAGTTGGGGCAACGCACAGAACACAGGCTGGGATTTGCTTTGGGAACAGTTGGTGGGGCAGAGGATGCCTGCTGGAGGGAAGGGTTCTCTCTTTGTACGGTTGCTAGGAGCCCAGGGCTGGACTCAGAGGAGAAGCAAGATGAGTATCAATCCACAGCAGAAACAAAGAGGCACATATGCAGCTACCAGTAGAGACCACTGGGGTTTCCACAAGAAAAGCTGACAAATAGTTCAGCTGGAAACATGAAGAGGGGAAGGAAATCACTCAGAGTATTTATCGGAATGTATACAGTAGTTCTCAAATGCAACAAACTCAGCACAGCTGCACCCACTTCTCCTTCAGAGCAGCGAAAAGACAAGTGTCAGAAACTTTCCATCCTCTCACCCTCACAGGAGTGAAATCTCCCTCCACCAGGAGGAAGGCGCAGTGGCTCACGCCTGTAATCCCAGCACTTTGGGAGGCTGAGGTGAAAGAATTGCTTGAGGTCAGGAGTTTGAGACCAGCCTGGCCAAGGTGGCCAAACCCTGTCTCTACTAGAAGCACAAAAATTAGTAGGGCGTGGTGGCAGGCACCTGTAGTCCCAGCTACTCTGGAGGCTGAGACAGGAGAGTCGCTTGAACCCGGGAGGCGGAGATTGTAGTGAGTCGACATGGCGCCACTGCACTTCAGCCTGGGCAACAGAGTGAGACTCCATCTCAACATCAACAACAACAACAAAAATACATTTTTCTTTTTTCTTTTTTTTTGAGACAGAGTCTCACTCTGTTGCCAGGCACCAGGTTGGAGTGCAGTGGCACAATCTTGGCTCACTGCAACCTCCGCCTCCCGGGTTCAAGCAATTCTCCTGCCTCAGCCTCCCAAGTAGCTGGGACTACAGGCGCATGCTACCACACCCAGCTAATTTTTGTATTTTTAGTGGAGATGGGTTTTCACCATGTTGGCCAGGATGGTCTCGATCTCTTGACCTGGTGATCCGCCCGCCTCGGCCTCCCAAAGTGCTGGGATTACAGGCTTGAGCCACCGCGCCCGGTCTCTTTTTTTTTTTTTTTTTGAGACGGAGTCTCGCTCTGTCACTAGGCTGGACTGCAGTGGTGCAATCTCAGCTCACTACAACCTCCTCCTCCCAGGTTCAAGCGATTCTCCTGCATCAGCCTCCCGAGTAGCTGGGACTACAAGCACACACCACCACGCCCAGCTAATTTTTGTATTTTTAGCGCAGATGGGGTTTCACCATGATGGCCAGGATGGTCTCGATCTCTTGACCTCATGATCCCCCTGCCTTGGCCTCCCAAAGTGCTGGGATCACAGGCGTGAGCCACTGCGCTGGGCCTTAAAAATACTTTAATCTTTATTTGTCCTAGGTAAGTGCCCTGGGATGGAAACTGCTGCAGCTTTTACTTGAGTGGGCAGAAAAATAAAAGGTCGTGGGGAAGAGAGGCTATCGTGGGGAAAAGAAAGGGGGAGAATGGGATAAAGTGAGGTGGGAGGGGCAGAGGGGAAAGGCCACAAGGAGGGCTTCGATTCTGGGGGCTGTTGGTCCAGATCTGCAGTTGGGTCCAGCTTCTCTCTTCCTCCGAGTGTGGAGATTGTGCTGGAGAGACAGTCCAGGGTAGTGGACTGGGGGTTGGTACTCCTAAGATGGGGCTGTAAGGTTGCAAGTTTGGGCAGTTTACTGTTTATGATGGCACCGGAGGATAAGGAGTTTTGTTGGGGAGAGAAAAGACTTGCTGGAACAGAAAGGAGTTGCTGAAAAGCAGTTATTCATGAAGGAGAAGCCATTTCTTCTGTCAGAATTTATTTTGCTATCCTGCAGGCTGGTTTTTGGATTCATCAAAAGACAGTTCCAAAGAAATAGTGTAACAAGCCTGGGTGTGGTGGCTCGTGTCTGTAATCCCAACACTTTGAGAAGCTGAGACTGGTGGATCTCTTGAGCCTGGGAGTTTAAGACCAGCCTAGGCAACATGGCAAAACCCCATCTCTAGAAAAAAAATAAAGAAATTAGCTGGGTATGGTGATATGCATCTGTAGTCCCAGGTATTCGGGAGGTGGAGGTGGGAAAATTGCTTGAGTCCAGGAGGTGGAGGCTGCAGTGAGTTGTGATTGCACCATTGCACTCCAGCCTGGGTGACCCTGTCTCAAAAAAAAGAAAAGAAAATGGTGTTGCAGTGGTTCCCTCCCTGGACTGTCTCTGCTGCCATCTGCTGTGGAATGGCCGAGGGAAACTCTGGGCATCGGGGTAGGAGGGCAGAGTGTTGCCTCAGGCCTTTCTGGACTTTCCTCTGTTGACGTTAAAATTAGCCTTGAACTGGTTGAGAAAGGTCCTCCCTGAGCCCCTTTGCGGGGGAACAAAAATCAATCAAAAATTAAAAAGTAAGGAAAACCAAACACATGCACCCTGTGTTGTGAACATGCTACCTTAAGTGAAGGTACAGATCGAGAGAGACAAGCCAGAGTTTTCCAGTTTCGTTACACTTGCGGCTCCCTTGGGAGCAACAGCACCTCACGTGAGGCCACTCAGGTGAAGCCCTGGGCCAGCCATGTGGCAAAGGGAAGAGTGGGTGGCTGTGGGAATGCACCTTTCTTGTGGTCTCTGTGGGAGGCAGGGGAACATGGCTTATGACTGGCTAATTGGACCTAGGAGCTGTCCTTCATTGTCTGGCGCCTGGCCCAGGGCAGTTAGGGTGGATGTGTAGTGGCCCAGAGTGTGAGGATCCAGTCAGGGACGTGGTTGAGGTGTGGAGGTAATTGGCAGCTCGAGAAGTGGAAGTGACCGCCTCTAGCCAGGGCCTCAGCACTGGATTGACAGCATCAAACACACACACACATAAACATACACACACACCCCACCTGTATTACACCCTGTGAACTGAGGAATTAATAGCTAACTTTCTTATTTTAGAAGGCATAATCTTGGAAATATAAAAAAGTCTCTATACTTAAGCCTAAATTTGCAAACAGAGTTCTAAGCCATTATCCGCTGTTTCCTACTGTACCATGCAGGAGCTCTTGTTTTGGCCAGGCATGGTGGCTCATGCCTGTAATCATAGCACTTTGCGAAGCAGTGGTGGGAGGATGGCTTGAGGCCATACTTTGAGACAAGCCTGGGCAGTCTAGTGAGACCCCTGTTTCTAAAAAAAAAAAAAAGAGTTCCTGTTTAAGCCATGGGTAGATGGCTGTTTCCATTTTGTCAGCAGACCTTTTTGCTTGGGAAGCCACAGCCCACAGCTTCCTCCCAGGTGTTCTTATCATCCTTGAGAAGGAAGAGGTGAGGGTCAGGCTGCTGGGTGGCTCTGGCAGGTAGCATGGTGGCCCTTCCAAAGACGTTCACATTAGAATTCTTTTTGGTTTTTTGGAGACAGAGTCTCACTCTGTCGCCCAGTCTGGAGTGCAGTGGTGCAATCTTGGCTCCCTGCAACCTCCGCCTCCCAGGTACAAGCAATTCTCCTGCCTCAGCCTCCCAAGTAGCTGGCATTACAGGTGCCCGCCACCATGCCTGACTAAGTTCTGTGTTTTTAGTAGAGACAGGGTTTCACCATGTTGGCCAGACTGGTCTTGAGCTCCTGACCTCAAGTGATCTGCCCACTTTGGGCTCCTAAAGTGCTGGGATTACGGGCATGAGCCACCACACTTGGCCCACATTCTGAATCTTGGAACTAGTGAATATGCTACTGTAGGAGAGGAAAGACTTCCCCTCCACTCTCCGACGGTTTCATAGCTGAGTCCATGAAATGAACTGATAACAGGCATATTAACAGAAGAAAAGTTATACAAATGTATTATGTGCACAAGAGCATCACAGGAAAGAAAGGGGAATACCCAAAAAACCAGTGGGATTTAGGAGCTTGTATGCCCTCTTCATAGGGAACAGGGAAGGAGGTATGCAGGCAATTTAGGAGAGAGTAAGTGATTTTGGGATAAAAATGAATGGGCCCTTGTCTTAGTGTGGTGTTTGCTTCTTGTTTTCTCTCTTGTGATGAATTAATCTTCCCTGGCTGGGACCCAGCACAATGGCTCACATCTGTAATCCCAGCACTTTGGGAGGCCGAGGCAGGTGGATCATTTGAGGTCAGGAGTTTGAGACCAGTCTGACCAACATGGTGAAACCCCATCTTAAGTAAAAATACAAAAAAATTAGCGAGGCACCGTCAGCGCCTGTAGTCCCAGCTACTTGGGAGACTGAGCAGAATCGCTTGAACCCAGGAAGTGGAGGTTTCAGTGAGCCGCGATCTCACCACTGCACTCCAGCCTGGGAGATAGAGCAAGACTCTGTCTCAAAAAAACAAACAAACAAACAAACAAAAAACTTCCCTGGCTGATGAAACTCCTGGGGAGGGGACTGGGGAACAACCGAGTTCTTTTTTGAGGATCTGAATTTAAGTAGATGGGGAGTTAAGAGAAAGCCTCCTCTTGTATTTGCTGTTTTTCAAGTACCTCCAGCTCTAAGTCTTCAATATACCAAATTGGTGTATTTGGGGATGGCGTTTACTGAACTCCTTCATTACCTGACATGGTAAAAGGAAAAAAATTTTTTTTTTCATGATGGAATCTCACTCTGTTGCCCAGGCTGGAGTGCAGTGGCACAATCTCAGCTCACTGCAACCTCTGCTTCCTGGGTTCAAGCAATTCTCCTGCCTCAGCCTCCTGAGTAGCTGAGATTACAGGTGTGTGCCACCTTGCCCGACTAATTTTTATATTTTAAGTAGAGATGGGGGTTTCACCATGTTGGCCAGGCTGGCTTTGAACTCCTGAGCTCATGATCTGCTTGTCTTGGCCTCCCAAAGTGCTGGGATTTCAGGCCTGAGCCACCATGCCCAGCTGGTAAAAGGAAATTAAGGTTGCTAATCAGCTGATCTTGAGATGGGGCCAATCTAATCATGAGTGCTTAAAAGTGGATCAGGGAGGCAGAAGAGAGGATCAGAGAGATGCTACATTGGAAGGACTTGATCTGCTGTTGCTGGCTTGCAGGTGGCAAAAGGGGCCGTGTGCCCAAGAATGCAGGCAGCCTCTCGAAGCTGGCAGAGGCAAGGAAAATAAGCTTTTTCTAGAGCCTCTAACAAGAATGCAGCTCTGTATACATTTTCCTTTTAGCCCAGTGAGGCCCATGTTAGACCTCAGACTGGCAGAACTCCAAGATAATAAGTTTGTGCTGTTTTAAGCCACCACATTCATGATAATTTCTTTTTAAATGGCAGCAAAAATAACAGTACAGAGGCTGAAAGGAGTTAGCTGCTCTTGAGTGATGAAAGGATCCCCATTCAGAACCACTCTCCTATACCTCTTGCTACTGAAACCATTCAATATCAATGAGTTGTTTTTAAGCAGAAATGAGCTGATTAAGGGATACTCAGTTTACAGGATCTCTGGGAGGCTCACAGACTGGGTTCTGGAGCACACAGCCAGGTACAATCCCCAAACATACCATAGTGCTGCTCTTCTAAAACTTTTTTTTTTTTTTTTTGAGACAGAGTCTCCCTCTGTTGCCCAGGCTGGAGTACAATGGTGCGATCTCGGCTCCCTGCAAGCAGGTTCACTCCCAGGTTCAAGCAATTCTCCTGCCTCAGCCTCCCAAGTAGCTGGGATTACAGGCATGCGCCACCATGCACAGCTAAGTTTTTGTATTTTTAGTAGAGACGGGATTTTGTCATGTTCGCCAGGATGGTCTTGAATTCCTGACCTCAGGTGATCCACCCTCCTTGGCCTCCCAAAGTGCTGGGATGATAGGCATGAGCCACCACGCCCAGCCTTGTCTAAAACATTTAAACAAATCTGTTTATATGTTTACCTTGGAAAGTTTCAAACCACAGAAAAATGGAAAGGGCACTATAATGAACCCCCTTATCTCCTGGACTTGGTTGGGTTTCCCTCAAAGGATATCCTGAGAGAACTTGGGTACAGGACGTTTATTTGGGAGGTGATCCCAGAAAGCACAAGTGAAAGGGCGCAGGACGTGGGACAGGAAAGGAAAACACAGTAATAATATGTGCATTCCTGAGGCCGTCACTGCTGTGTGCACCCGGGGCTTTCTCCTGGGGACCTTCTGGGAAACCACGCACCATAAGCTTCCCAGTTATCTCGCCAGAGGATGGGGAGACTGGGGCTTTTATCCACTACCTCTTCTCCCCGTTGGTTAAGAGTCAACCCTGAGAATGTCAACTGCCTCAGTTTCCAAGTTGTGCTTAACCAACAGTACTGCATGCTTCCCTGTGCTGGAGAAAGCCCTCTGGCAGAGAAGTTGTGAGATGTGTCATTTGAGGTGTCAAGTCTTCCCACGGCAGAAACTGTGAACCACAGCTGTGAGTGAACTCGAACAGGAGCTGAGGGGATTTGGGGTGGGGCATCAACATCATCTGCTACAATCCTTCTAAGATTTACTGCTAACATCTTGCCATCTCTTGCCCTCTCTCTATATACGCCCACACATACGGCAAAGACATAGTATTTATCATGTGCCGGGCACTGTGCCTCTATTCAGCCCTTGAGTCTGCATAACGACACTATGAAGCAGGTATCCCATGCCTGTGATGCTTAGAGGTCACTGGAATCATTCCAAAGGGTGTTGGAAACATTCTTTCTTCTTCTTTTTTTCTTTTTGAGACAAAGTCTTGCTCTGTCGTCAGGCTGGAGTGCAATGGCGCGAGCTCAGCTCACCGCAACCTCCACCTCCCAGGTTCAAGCAATTCTCCTGCCTCAGCCTCCCAGGTAGCTGGGACCACAGATGCACACCACCACACCCAGCTGATTTTTGTATTTTTAGTAGAGACAGGGTTTCACCACGTTGACAAGGATGATCTTGATCTCTCGACCTGGTGATCCACCTGCCTCGGTCTCCCAAAGTGCTGGGATTACAGGCGTGATCCACTGCGCCCAGCCATATTTTCAAATATCATTATGCTAGAAATTACATTTTGTGCAACTACTTGAACTTATGGTGACAAATTTTAGCTGCCAACCTAAAAATATACGGGGAGGTGCATAGCTTTTCAAAATTCTTTCTGCGAGTAAGCAGCCAAAGAGTCCCCATCGTAGACTTGTGCCGTCATGTCTGCATCTGGTGCTATGCCCAGAATCACTAAACAGGGTGATGGAGGCTGGCATAGGGGGAGAGGTGGGGAAGGAGCTAAGGCACTTCTGTGGTTGCCCTGAAAGAAATCCTGGGAAATACATTTTTAAAAGAAAAATAAAATGAAGGATGCTATAGATAGAAAGTGAGTTCAGCTTGCAGAAGGTCCAGATGGATGCGTGCTGAATACCCAGGCTGTGCTTTCCACGTTCTGATTCTGTCCTTTAGCCTGAGGATGCTGAGTTACTGGTCACATGCTGTCCCAACCTGTTGCCTCCCCTTTTGTATGTACTTGGTTTTCTTTTTTATCTTTTGAAACAGAGTCTGGCTCTGTCACCTAGGCTGGAGCGCAGTGGCACCATCTGAGCGCACTGCAACCTCCGCCTCCCGGATTCAAGTGATTCTCACGCCTCAGCCTCCTGAGTAGCTGGGATTACAGGCACCCACCACCACGCCCAGCTAATTTTTGAATTTGTAGTAGAGACGGGATTTCACCATGTTGGCCAGGCTGGTCTCGAACTCCTGACCTTGTGATCTGCCCACTTTGGCCTCCCAAAGTGCTGGGATTGCAGGCGTGAGCCACTGTGCCCGGCCTGTACTTAGTTTTCTTAATGTTGCCTCCTCAACCTCTAAGTGTTCAACTTACTTTATGATCAAAGTAGCTATTTTTTTTTTTAAAGGTTTTTCTGGCCAGGTGCAGTGGCTAATGCCTGTAATCCCAGCACTCAAGGAGGATGAGAAAAGCAGATCACTTGAGGTGAGGAGTTTGAGACCAGCCTGGCCCACGTGGTGAAACCTCGTGTCTATTACAAATACAAAAAAAATTAGCCAGGCATGCGCCATCACGCCTGTACTCTCAGCTACTCGGGAGGCTGAGGCAGGAGAATCACTTGAACCCAGGAGGCGGAGGTTTCAGTGAGCCAAGACCATGCCACAATACTCCAGCCTGGGCAAATGAGTGAGATTCTGTCTGCAAAATAAATATATAAATAAAAATAAAAAGGGTTTTTATCTAACTTTATGAAGAAGACAAGCTGACACTTTTTTCCTTCTAGAGAATGAATACGGTAGCATTAGCTTCACAGTACAAGCACATTGAGGGCACGACGTGAGCTGTGAGGTAGCTGTGAGGCTGTGATGAGAAATGAGCTATGGGGGCGGGGCCACAAACAGTGACAACAGAAAAGCTACCTTACGTGGAGAAGAGGTGCCTTGGATGTAATTTATCTGACCGATTTTTACAACCAATCAAGTCCATCAGCTATAACCCTGCCTTTTCCTGTTTAGAAAACAACATTCTGTAATTTATAGGGGTAAGCCGGTTGGTTCTCTTGAATCCGTTCCTCCCAAGAGTAGAGTAAGAAAGGTCAGAATGGGTGTTAGAATCTGGTCTAATCAATAGCTCGATCCAGGTTATAAAGGTGTTTCTCAAGGTTGGTGCAATGTTCAGTTTAGTTCATGTATTCAGCTATTTTTTCCTCACAGTGTGTTGTTCATGTTACCCAGGCTTGGTAGGAAAAACCCTAGAGACTTTCCTGGCTCTGATTTCCTCTTCATATCTGGTGACATGGGGAAAGAGCTTCTGCTTTGAAACCAGACAAGCATGTGTTTAAATCTAGGCTCATCACTCATTAGTTGTGAAGATGGATAGATTATTTAAATTCTCCGAGCCCTAGTTTCCTTTTCTGCAGAATGGGGGTGGTGTCTCCTCCTCACAGGACTGCTGTGAGGAATTAGCAAGGGCATGTGTGCAGAGAGCCCAGTCCAGTGGTATACTGTTAATGATGGCCAGTGTTAATATTGTCATCATTGTCCTTCTGATCGGTAATTTGATTTCTGAATAGACCGACTATAGAAAAAAAAAGTCTTATGCAGAATAGTGATTCAAACCTTTGTCTGGTTTTATTGTAAGTTGTAGAAATCAGAAATTGGTATTCTGGTTTTAAGTCACTGGTAGTTGGTTACTGAAATAATTTCATCAGTTCGATTACCCATAGGCCTAGGGTAATGTCCTAAACGCAGTAGGTAGGCCCATACAATAATAATAACAATAGTAGTAAGGAATAATTTGAATAGCCCTTTAATCTATAAAGCAATTGCAAAACCATCCCATTTAACCCTCTTCTAAAAACGTATGATTTAACTAAAACAAATCCTATTATTATTCTTCTCATTTAGGGAAGTGGAAGGTAAAATAAGAGATATCAAATAACTCTCACCTTTGTGCCTTTGCACTTCCTGTTTCCTCCCTAGAAACTTCCCTTAATCTCTCTTCTGTCTATGAAATTGCAACTCATTCATTAGGGACCATTTTAAGCTGTCCTCTCCTCTTTTCATAGTAAATAACTCATTCTTTTCTGACCTTCTATAATACTCAAAATGTAAACCACATTATTTAGTACTTACTTCATTTCCCTCTCTTTCATTTCTTCCCAATGGTTTCCTGTTCTGAAGTCTATTAAGAAAACAACAGGCCAGGTGTGGTGGCTCACACTTGTAATCCCTGCACTTTGGGAGACTGAGGTGGGTGGATCACGTGAGGTCAGGAGTTCGAGACCAGCCTGGCCAACATGGTAAAACCCTGTCTCTACTAAAAATACAAAAACTAACTGGCTATGGTGGCAGGTGCTTGGAATCCCAGCTACTTGGGAGGCTGAGGCAGGAGAATCGCTTGAACCTGGGAGCTGGAGGTTGCAGTGAGCCGAGATCATGCCACTGCACTTCAGCCTGGGAGACAGAATAAGACTCCATCTAAAAAACAAACAAACGCTAACAAAACAAAAAAATCACAAGAGCTGTGCCCCCTGGAGGGCAGGGATCATGCAGCTGGAATGTATTTTGGGTCTTGCCACCCAGCCCCTTTCCCCTTCACACTCCCTAACCCAGAGCTGGACTCAGAGCCAGTGCCTCATGCATACTGGATTGATCCACAGAGAATTTACCTGAAATGATGGCCCAGGAAATCCACTGCAGGAAAAGAATGGAGAATGACTCCTTAGGGACTGCAATCTAAGAAACAGGGCAAAAATGTTCCTGCTGGGAAATTAAAATGCAAAAAAGCAAACACAAGCAGGAAACACATCTCTTACATGCAGCTTCTAGCGCTGATTCTGGTGGTCCCCATTATACCCTGGTAAGTTTAAATGACTAGGACATGCCTTTAGTCATGGTGTCCCCAGCTTATGCCACTGTGACCATATGTAGGTGGGGACATCTTTTGCAGATTCGTGACATTGTTCTTCCTCTTGCAGTGATGAGAATTAACTTCATTGTCTAACAAAATTAAACAACTCTTAACCATGGGAAGCTAAATAGCAACTGATATTTTTGGAGGCTCTTTCAAATTCGGACAGCTGAGTTTAATGGGAAAACAAACACATTTTATACCAAATACCAGTTGCACGTTCTTGCATACCAACTATCAGCCTAGAGAGAATTTTTCCTTGTGTTTCTTCATTATTATCACATTTCTTCCCAGTGCTTGATATGATTTATTGCATAATCCCAGTGATTTTAATGACAGAGTTTCTACCACCAGGATCACTTATCCAGTGAAGAAGCCAAGGAAGGCTCTTGAAAAACATGCTCTGCCAATTTCCATTGGGGTCACATTCCCTAGGCCAGTAGTCTCAGGCTTAAATGTGCATACGAATCAGCAGGAGGTCTTGTTAAAATGCAGATTCTGATTTTATAGACCTGGATTGGGATCCATGAACTCTGCATTCCTAACACGGGAGAGGGGCTCGTGCTCCTTGTGCACAGATCATCCTTCAAGGAACAATGTTCTAGGTAGAATTGGAGCTCAGTGGAATGGCAGATCCCTGAGAGCTTGACCAAAGATTCTTGTGTGGAAGTAGATGTGGACCCCGTCACTGGAGGTTAAAAAGGTCCTTAAGTCCATGTTGGCCTGACTTTAAAAGCAGGACCACCTAGGGAAGACCTTAGCTCCTGGAAGAAAATGGGCAGCTTCTTAGCGTATGGCAGGAGCGTTTGTACTATGGGCTGGGAGCTCTCCCTGGTGCTGCTTAAGACTCCACAAGTCTGCCTTCCTCACAGGAGCCTCTGCTGAATTTCTGCTGTTTTGTCTAAAATGTCAGTCTAAATCCTTACTTGTAACTGTGCCCTGCTTTGCTGTTGCTGCCCGGCTATACTTTGTATTTATTGCTGGTCTATACCTGGAGTCCCTAGTCCTGCTTGGGAAAAAGTATTGAGGTTTTAAAGCTCTTATCCTTGGGGGATAGATTAAACCCTTAAACTTTAACTATCATCTATCTATCTGTCTGTCTGTCTATCTATCTATCTATCGTCACCTATTTATAACCACTTTGCTTTCCTTTATTTTTATTTTTGAGGACAGCATCTCTCTGTGTCGCCCAGACTGGAGTGCATTAGCACCATCTCGGTTCACTGCAATCTCCACCTCCCAGGTTCAAGTGATTCTCCTGCCTCAGCCTCCCAAGTAGCTGGGATTACAGGCATGTGCCACCACACCCAGCTCATTTTTGTATTTTTAGTAGAGACAGGGTTTCATCATGTTGGTCAGGCTGGTCTTGAATGCTTCACCTTGTGATCCATCCGCCTTGGCCTCCCAAAGTGCTGGGATTGCAGGCGTGAGCCACTGCGCCTGGCCTATATCCACTTTAATTTGATGTTTTTGACCAGGAAAGGAAAAGAAAGTTCACTGTGGCCATATCTTTTAAACAAACTAAGGCACATAAAAGGTGCTCATTGTATTTTTTTAAATTGAGGTGAAATTTCACACACATAAAATTAAACATTTTAAAGTGTTTTTAAGTAGGCCAGGCACAGTGGCTCACATTTGTAATCCCAGCATTTTGGGAGGCTGAGGCAGGAGGATTGTTTGAGCCCAGGAGTTCAAGATTAGCCTGGTCAACATAGTGAGACACTGTCTGTACACAAAATAAAAATAATTAGCCAGGCATGGTGACACAGCCTTGTAGTCCCAGCTTGTAGTACCCCTGAGGTTGGGGTATCAGTTGAGCCCAGGAGTTCGAGGCTGCAGTGAGCTACGATGAGACCACTGCACCCCAGCCTGGGTGACAGAGTGAGACCCTGTCTCTAAAAAAATTAAAAATAAAATAAAGTGTTCAATTCAGTGACACCTAGTTTCAAAGTATTTAAAGCATAGTTAAATGAAGTCTGCATGAAAGCAAAGTTAAAGATTACTTGGTTGCTTTATAAGAAATTTCTGTCATTTATTGAATTCACAAGTTAATTTATTAACTCTTAAATGGTAAATTTCTTAACTCTGTGAATATTTTTTCATTTTGTTTTCTTATTTGCCTATGGATTAATGATAATAATGAAAGTAACAGCTGTTATTTATGGAATGCTTACTACATATCAGATACTTTGTATGTATTTTCTTTTTCAATCCTCACAAAAACCTAATGAAATAGGTACTATTATTAACTTTTGATAGAAAAAGACACTGCAGCTCAGAGATTTTAGTTAACTTTTCCCAAGGCCACAGAGTTACCACTCGGCTGAGCTGAGATTTAATCCAAGCCAATATGACTCCAAGACTTGACCTCTAAATCACAGCACAATAATGTCTCATGTGGACACAGACTTCTTAGATGTGACAAAAAGGAACTAGGGAGAAACATAAACTCGTATGAAACAATAAAATGGATACACATAAACTCAAGGCTAAATACTTGGAAATAAGGAATGAGAAGCTAACAAAGTACCAGAAATTTTCATAGAACTATTCACAATTGAGGATACCTCATGCTGAAAGTTTCTCATGTAATGTAAGAGACTCGTATTCATTACTCACCTGTCAGGATTTTTAAAACATGGTTTGTAACTATAACCGCCTCTCTCTTACATCACTGACTTCTCTTCCTTTACTGGATCATTCCTATCTGAAAGGAAACCTGCTCTAACCTTTTCCAATTTTCAAAAACAAAACAGCTGGGCGCGGTGGCTCACATCTGTAATCCCAACACTTTGGGAGGCCGAGGCAGGTGGATCCCGAGGTCAGGAGTTCAAGAACACCCTGACCAACATGGTGAAACCCTGTCTCTACTAAAAATACAAAAAACTAGCCAGGCGTGGTAGCACGTGCCTGTAATCCCAGCTACTCAGGAGGCTGAGGCAGAAGAATCGCTAGAATCTGGGAGGCAGAGGTTGCAGTGAGCCAAGATCGCGCCATTGCACTCTAACTTGGGTGACAGAGTGAGACCCTGTGTGAAAAGAACAAAAAGCAAAACAAAACAAAAAGACAAAACAACTTCTCTTGACCCCACATCATTTCTTTCTGGCTACCTTCCCATTTGTCTGCTCCTTTTCATGATGGAACTTGTTGAAAGCATTGCCTATGGTCACTACCTTCTCCTTTACCTCCCATCTTTTCCTTTGCCCACTCCAGTAGAGAGTCTGTCCCCACCACTGCACCCAAACTGCCCTCATTAAGGTCACCAGTGACCTCCTTGTTGCCACATTCTTGGCTCACTTTTTGGGCCATACCTTCTGGAACTTTTCAGCAGCGTTTGGCCCAGCTGACCAACAGGTTCATATCCTCCTTGAAACTCTTTTTTGGCCTCTGTGTTACCACATCCTCCTGGTTTACTTTCAGCTCTCAAGGCTCTTTCTCCTCAATCTCCTTTTTCGGTTCTTGGTTCTTGATTTCTAGCATCTGGTTCTTCCTTCTCTGGCCCAGGGCTTCATTCTGAGCCCCACACATTTCCCCACGTGCACATCTTCCCTGGATGACCTCATCCAGTCCTGTGGCCTTAGGTATCTCCCTTTACGAATGCTAATCAGAGGATAGCTTCTGGTCAAATTCTCCCCAAAACTTCAGATTCATAGCTCCAGCTGCCATCTTGATGCTTTTTCCTAGAGGTTGGTAGGCATTCTGTACTTCACAAGTCCAAATCTAAGCTCTCGATATCCTCCACTGAACCTGGTCTTCCCACAGAGTTCTCCATTTCATAAACGGCATCGTCATTTATCTATTTGCTTATGTTATAGAAAAATAAGCCAAACAAAATTCTTGAATTCTCTTTCCTCTTTTCCTGACTAATGCATCACAAGTTCATTTAACTCTACCTCTAGATTCTAGCCAAAGTCAGTATACTTGTGTCTATCTCTATTTCCTCTGCACTCATTGTAATCCAAGCCACCGTCGTACCTTACTGCTACAATAACCTTAGAACTGGTTTCTCTACTTTCTGTTTCTCTCTTGTGCCCAAGTAATTCATTCTCAAAACAGCCACCAGAGTAAATCAGATCAGTCACTCCTGTGGCTTATCTCAAGTACAACCAAAACTTTTTACTGCAGCTTTCAAACTTCAACCTACATTGTCCTCTGATACTCCCCTCTTTCTCTACTTTTTTATTTTATTTTATTTTGTTTTATTTTATTTTATAAATATGGGGGTCTCACTATGTTGACCAGGCTGGTCTCAAACACCTGGACTTAAGATATCCTCCTGCCTTGACCTCCCAAAGTGTTGGGATAATTTTTCCCCTTAGAATGTAAGCTCCATCAGGGCATAGACCACAGGATGACTACTGTGACCCTGTGCCTAAAATAGTGCCTGATACAGTCTAGGTGTTTGATGGATGAAGAAACTGAGGGTCAAACAAATAAAATGACTTATCTAAAATCATTCAGTTGGTGAGAGATGAATCCAGAATTTGAAAACAAGTCTTTGACTCTGAATTTTGGAGTCCTTCTTTTTCGTTATAATTCATGTAATATGTGTTCAGCAGGTAATTATTTTAATTATCTGAGTTATGGAAAAAGGCTTCTGATTTTTTGTTATTCATCAGCCTTATTTTAAAATTGCTAAAAGAGTTTTTTTTCTTTTTTGTTGCTTTAAAGTATTATTATTATTACACACACAGAAGAACCATACTTTAAATGAATACTCTATCTGGAAAATATTTTTGCATTAGTAAAATAGGCTTTGCCTTGGCTATTCTTTTATTTGCTTATTTGTTTTTGAGATAGGATCTCACTCTATTGCCCATACTGGAGTAAAGTGACATGATCATAGCTCACTGAAGCTTCAACCTCCCAGGCCTAAGTGATCCCCCTGCCTCAGCCTCCCGAGTAGCTGGGACTACAGGCCTGCATCACCATGCCTGGCTGCTTATTTTATTTTGTAGAGATGGGGGTCTCACTATGCTACCCAGGCTGGTCTTGAGCTCCTGGCCTTACGCGATCTTTCCATCTTGGCTTCCTGTTGCGATTACGGGCATGAACCACTGCAGCCAGCTGACTATTGTATTTTTAATGGGCTCAACTGAACTGAAAAATCATCTCCTGATTTTGTTTGGTCAGAAAGTTATTAAAATATATTTGGGGCCGGAGCAATGGCTCATGCCTGTAATCTCAGCTCTTTGGGTGGCTGAGGCGGGTGGATCACCTGAGGTCAGGAGTTCAAGACCAGCCTGACCAATATGGTGAAACCCCACCTCTACTGAAAATACAAAATTAGCCGGGAGTGGTGGTGCATGCCTGTGATTCCAGCTACTTGGGAGGCTGAGGCAGAAGAATTGTTTGAACTGGGAGGAAGAGGTTGCGGTGAGCTGAGATCTGCCATTGCCCTCCAGCCTGGGCAACAAGAGTGAAACGTCTCAAAAAAAATAAATAAATAAAAAAATATATATATATATACACACACATATGGAACCATTTGCTATGCAGTCAATAGGTTTATGTTCTTTTGAACACAATTAGTTTTTAAATTAATGTCTTAAATCCTCTAAAAAAGGTTTAATAGTGCAATTCTAAAATGGAAGAATTGTAGTTTGCTAATCACACTTTTTGAATGTCCCCAGAATAGAAATACAGAAATTATGAACTGGGAAGGAAGGCAGTAAGACTCTTAAATAAATAACCAGAGGAATTTCAAAATAACAGGTACATGTACTTTAAAAATATTCTATAATTTATTTCTCTTAATTCTGTATTTAAAAAAATTATTTTGCCTCTAAGAAATACATGTACTTAGTTTAGAAAGTCAAACATGCTTATACTGATATTTCTTCATCTTTCACTGTTAGACATTATCTAGTCACTTCCTACTAAGGAAGGTGAGGATGCAGTTCTCCAGCATGCCTCAACATACCTCTGCCACATACACTTCTCCCCTAACCTTCTCAATAGAGTGACATAGCAATCTTTGACTAAACCAACACTCAGTAACATATTTACATTATGACTATTGCCCACAGCTGAATCAAGTGTGATTGGACACATGTCTTTTAACTCTTAGCATTAAGCATTGCCTTATTTTGGCTGTTAGTTGTTTGTTTGTTTGTTTTGAAACGGAATCTCACGCTGTCATTGGGCTGGAGTGCAGTGGGGTGATCTCTGCTCGTTGCAACCTCTGCCTCCCAGGTTCAAACAATTCTCCTGCCTCAGACTCCTGAGTAGCTGGGATCACAGGTGCCCACCACCATGTGCAGCTAATTTTTTGTATTTTTAGTAGAGATGGGGTTTCATCATAATGGTCAGTCTGGTCTCAAACACCTGACCTCAGGTGATCTGCCCACCTTGGGCTCCCAAAGTACTGGGATTACCCGTGTGAGGCACTGCCGGGCAAGCTAGTAGTTTTTTATGCACATATCACTAGTTCATCTGTAAGTTTTCTGATGGAAATATAATTCCTCTTGCTATGATCAAACATATCAGACAATCTGTTTCTCTCTCTTTCTTTCTTCCCTTTGCTTGTGAGTGACCTCCCTGTACTGCTCTTCTTGTTTTTTAACATTTTTCTTAGTACAGAATAGGTGTATATATTTTTGGGTTACATGAGATATTTTGTTACAGGCATGCAATGCATAACAATTACAGCAGGGTAAATGGGATATCAGTCATCTCAGGCATTTATTCCTTATGTTACAAATAATCCAATTATACCCTTTTAGTTTTTTTTTTTTTGAGATAGAGTCTTGTTCTGTCGCCCAGGTTGGAGTGCAGCGGTGTGATCTCGGCTCACTGCAGCCTCCGCCTCCTGAGTTCAAGCAATTTCATTATGAGGCTATTTTGGGATTTCTGGCCACAAACTCTTTGTACAAAGACTTCTTTATTTCAAATTTCATTCTTGAAAGTGTTACGTTGAGGGCTCAGTTGTATGCTATGTAAATACACCTGGAGGCTGAACTTGCCCTGCTATGTACACCTGCAATTATCTAAGTTAAGACATAAACATTACTAAAAGGATCTTCCCAATGTTTTGTGCTTTCTCTACTGGTTGTGCCTCAGTTGTAGCTACTTAAAAAAAATTATTGGCCAGGTGTGGTGGCTCACGCCTGTAATCCCAGCACTTTGGGAAGCTGAGGCGGGCAGATTATAAGGTCAGGAGTTTGCGACCAGCCTGGCCAACACAGCGAAACCCCATCTCTACTAAAAATACAAAATTAGTCAGGCATGGTGGCTCATGCCTGTAATCCCAACTACTCAGGAGGCTGAGGCAAGAGAGTCACTTGAAGCCAGGAGGCGGAAGTTGTGTTGAGCTGAGATTGTGCCACTGCACTCCAGCCTGGGTGACAGGGAGAGACTGTCTCAAAAAAAAGTAAAAAGTAAAAAATGAAAACCTTTTTGTGAGATGGATTAGCCACCAATAAATTCATAAGCAAAACATAATATTTGAGAGAATGAGCCTATACATGAAGAAAAATTATTAGCAAAAACAAAGCCAACTATAGTTTATTCAAAACTTATGAAAAAATCTATAATTTCTGTAAACAGAGGGAAAAGGAAATTTTCTTAATTCTATATTACTATTTTCAACAAAGAAAACCAACAAAGAAGAGCCATAGAGTAACATATTGTGTTAACTGGTTATTAACCCAAATTTTTAGTTGGTTATTCACAGAATAATGTCCCAAGGTCTGAACCCCACCTTTGTTCAATGTAAGATTTCTCTTATTTGATGAAACATTTTATTTCATTTTTGAGACAGAGTCTTGCTCTGTTGCCCAGGCTGGAGTGTAGTGATTCGACCTAGGCTCACTACACCCTCTGCCTCCCAGGTTTGAGCGATTCTCATGTCTCAGTCTCTGGAGTAGCTGGAATTACAGGCGTGCGCTACCATGCCTGGCTAACTTCTGCATTTTTAATAAAGACAGGTTTCGCCATGTAGGCCAGGCTGGTCTTGAACTCCTGACCTCATGATCCACTCGCCTCAGCCTCCCAAAATGCTGGGATTACAGGCGTGAGCCACTGCGCCCAGCCCACATCCTGTTTTATAGGTGCTCCATTCTGAGGAATATTAGGATCCACTATCATTCTCCTAGGAGGCCAGGCTGGCACCGCAAATAGTAGAGGGGGCAGGGGCAGTATAGGGGTGGGCAGGGAAAGAGTAGAGTAATAAGAAGAGGGGGAAACAGGACGGAGGCGATGTCATGTGTCCATCTGAGATGCTCTCCAGATGCTCTGAAAGGCACCCCGATGGAGACAGACAAGAAACGTTCTGAAACTTTTTTTGGACTCTTGGTGATGGACTCTAGGTTTGAATGGGTATTTTCTGCTAACACATGCGTGCCTTTCCAGACGCTGTGGCAAGTTACAGCCAGAAAGTCACCGGGGAACTGAATGACGGTGTCATCACCACGACATAAGATCTAATTCAATATGTATTTACCTAGTACATACCATGCACCAGGCAGTGGGAATCTCACCGAGAAAGGAAAGAATAGTCATTGAGCTTTTGCAGCACTCAAGAGATGCTGTTAGATCAGATCTACACATCACAGGACTCAAGTCCACGACTCTCCTGGTCACAACGGCAGTGTTACTTGTGTCTGTGATCATTCGACGACTCGTCAGGCTCTAAGCTCTGTGACAGCATAAGGTGATGTTTCTTTTTTTCGTCTTCACCATTGTGTCTCAGACCTGAGCATAGTTTCTAGCACTTGGCAGGCATCCAATAGATATTGTTGGCTGAATGAATGTTGCAGATGCATTAGCGCTTTGTGGAGGATATTAGCCCGTTTTATAGGTGAGGAAACAATCTCTGAATACCCAAGATCACACACAAATAACAGTCCTTAATACTAACAACCCCTAAAGAATAATCCTGCCGGAGCGAGGATTCCAAAACGACTCCACAGTTCGGGCTCTTCTACCATGTCGGGCTCCTTCCCCTGGGTTGGAAGGGCTCAGGCTGAGGGGAGAGAGACAGGAACCCCGGTGCTGGGTAAGTACCAGCGTCTGCGAAGGAGGCGCGAACCAGACCAGGTGAGGCGGGAAAAGGTCAGGTCCCCCCGCCCCCCAACTCCGCTGAAATCCCTCCCACCGAGAGGAAACACAGTTATGAGTGAATGGACTTGCGCGTCCTGATGAGAATCCAAAATCGAGAGGAAGGTGGAAAGAGCCAGGACGCGCTGGGAGGGGATGAAGCAGATGGGAGAAGAGAGGGCTGGGAAGAGGAGGGGTGTCCGCGGTTCTTCCTCGCGTCGTGTCTGCTGCGATGAGACACGATCCTGGGTCCCAGCTGCAGGTGTCAAGGCGATTCAGTAAACGACACTTGGCAGCCCCGAAGGGTTTGTTCCCCTACACAGGCGGGGCGTCACCGTGGCCTAATCAAACACCTTCTTTCCAATTTGGGGTGGGGCGGGGCAGAGAACTGTTTTTGTGGGAAAACGGTTTAGTAAATAAGGTGTATTGGGACCCTGGAGAGAATTACAATGCCACCACCATAGCTATGATCTTCATCAGGCACCATTTCAACACCTCTCCAAGTCAACCCGCCCTACAACAGGATTTATTTTCCAATGAGCGAAATCCCTGCCCGCCAACTCCGAGGCGCTTGGACGCGAGCGCTGTGGGAAACAGCAGCGACGAGCAGAGGCTATTTTGGGTGTGGGAACGAGGAGGGAGGAGGGGCGGCGCCGCCAGGCTGGGCGCGGGCGCGCGGGGAAAGCCTCCAGCTCGGGCTGCCACGGCAACCGCGTCCAGGCAACGCGCCCGGAAGCGGCTCGGGCGGCGCGCGCCGGCTCGCGCCCCCCGGGAGCCGCGAACCCTGCCGGGCCGCGCGCCGGGCCAGGCGGCAGGCGCGCGCTGATTGGACGGCGCTCCCCGCGGCGCGGGCCCGCAGCCGGGCGCCCCGCTCAGCCAGCGCCAGCGGCCGCCGCACCCAGCCGCGCCGGCGAGGACATGTGCAGCCGCGGCGCGCCCGCCCCCCGCGCCGGTGAGTGCCGCGCAGTGGACGCCCCCTCCCCGGCCGGGCCTCCTCCGGGGCTGGGCAGCGGGAGCTCCCTGGGACGGCCGGTGACCTTGGGGCAGCCGCTCAGGAGATAGGCGTGGGGGAGAGAGAGCTGCGCGTGGCCCATGTGACATGCTGCGGGCGAGAGGGTTAACTGCATGTGACGCGAAGGGCCGAAGTTGGGCACAGAGCGCAACTGGCGTTGCATTTTCGCGGGGGCTGCATGCTAGGGAACCAACCGACGCCCGGAGGGACTGTTTGGGGAGCTCGGGGTGGGGGGGTGCTCTGATTGCCAGGGGTAAGGGCGAGCCAGCCGACCCACAACTCAGAGTGAGTGACCTTGGGCAGGTTAACCATCTGCTCTTCTGCTCCTTCGCTTTTTCTCATCTTTCAAAGGAGGGGCTGGGGGGGTCTCTGCAGTTTCACGGTGCTGTTGTGCCACGCTACTGTGAGCTGAGAAAAAGCCCTAAAGTACGGTTCTGCAGGTACCTGAGATGCAAGGCTTAACCGTGTTTATTCTACGAGGGGTTTCCATTAATTGGCTCCCAAAGTGGCAAGAAATGTTATCGTTTTATGGAAGATTATGGAGCAAGCAGTCGGTGGTCCAGAGAGTGGCTTCGTAAGATGCACAGGTTAAAAACCTCTTAGATGCCCTAAAGACATGAACAAAATCAGGATTAATGCTCTTGAGTTCTTCTTTCCTGTAGTTAATCTAATAGGAAACTTTGTATTTGAACAGGTAAAATCAAAACCCAATCGTGGCAGGCAGCAGCAAATTAAGTGAGTCATTTATTCAATGTGCACGAGGTGTGTGTGTGTGTGTGTTCGTGCGTGTGTGTGTGCGCGTGCGCTCTCGCCCTCAGCTTAAAGTCTGTGTACGCCAGTGTTAGAAATTATTTCATAGGAGTAACCAGAAATAATGCTAGAATGATTCAAATCCACAAAAGTGCAGCTCTCTCAGAAGCAGGGGCAAAATTCGCAGCTTGCTTTTAAAATAAGAGTTAGGTTTGTAGAGTAAATATATTCTTTATTGAGAACCATCCCCAGATTTGCACCTTGTATCTGCCTTCTGGGCCCTGTCAGAGAGAGAGTGTGTGTGTGTGTGTGTGTGTGTGTGTGTGTGTGTTAGGGGGGGTTCCGTGGCACTTCTCCTATTTTTAGCATTGACTGGTATTTAAAAAAGACACTCAGATCCCCTTCTATATCCCCTGTCTGTAAACTTCCCTCTTCCATGGAGTGGAAGGGAGGAAGTACCCTCTCACAGGTACCCCTGGTACCCCTGGTCGCCCCTTCTCACTTTCTACTTCAAGGCTACCCTTCATATTTATTTGAATCTGATTTAATCCGTGTAAGAAGCTGCGTTGGGAAGACACAGTTTCCAGTGTCAATGAATAAGCTTCTGTAAACTTGTTTACCTGAGGGCTTAATAACCTTCAATGTGTTACATGTTAGAAATCTGATAGCATACAGACAGAAAAATCCTTAGTGCCCAGGTAATTCAACCACGAAGGCCTACCAACCCTTTAATGAGCCACACCTCATGGTTCTTGGAAGCCTCATTAGCGCATTATTCAGCCTCCTCTCTCTGCAGACCACTGAGCTGTGTCACTCCGACCTGGCTTTGAATGTCTTGTTTCTTGCATCCTGCAGCTACACTTGCATTTTCATTTTTTCTGAAGCTGAGCCCACCTTCTCCTGCTCCCCGAGCACCAGAGCCTGAGTGAACAATTTCCCGCAGAAAAGTCTTCTCTAGTGTCCTCTGCCAACTCACCAGAGTAGGGATGCTCTTCCACTTGCTCCTAAGTGCTGCCTCCAAACCAACGCACCGTCACCAGCCAAGTCTCCACTTGGAAGGTAGTGCTGTCTGCTAATGCCCTTACCCTGCTTCTTGTCTTCTGGCCCAGTGCTTCCCAAACCTGGGGCCTCCTCAGAATCACCTGGGACATTTTGAAAAACGTTGCTCTTTGTGTAATAATTGGGGTGCAGGGTGCCCTCAACTCCCCTGAGAGGACGTTTCTCCAGGGTCTTGGTCTCCTGCCCTCTCAAGAATGAGAGAGGGGACCACGGTGCTGTGCCCAGTAAATGCTGGACTCAAAAGTGTTTGTAGAAAGCGATTTATTTAAAGAGAGAGAAACAGTAGAAGGAGAGAGAAAGAGACAGCTAATTCTCACACTGAGTGAGAGAATCCAGAAAGATGGAATCCAGGAGAGAAAAGCAGCTTCCACACTGAGTGCAAGGGAATAGAGAGAGAGATGGAGTTTCGGAGGCGAAGACAGGCTTCCACGAGAGTGGGGAAGGGGACCCCAGGGGGGAAATCCAGGAGAGAGAAAGATGGCTTCCACGAAGGCAGTGTTCCTGGAAGGGGACCCAAACATGGAGTCCCAAGGGGTGTGGAAGAAGGGGACTTTTAACTTGGGAGGAACCCCCGCCTTCTCTAAGACCCCAGGCCAATGAAAGGAGTTCCTGAGAACTTCCGCTGGAGTGATTGACTCTTAGTTTCTTCCCTCGCCCACAAAATTCAAACATAGACTGTTAAATCTCCTGGATGGAGAGAGATGGGAGTGGGGGCATGGCGCTGGGAAGTTCTTGCCCTCAAAACCACGCCCCCTTGTGGACCAGGAAAGAGAACACATTCCCTCATGTGGACTCTCTCAAATATACCAAATTAGAATCATTGGGGGCTGGGGAGGTGGTGGGAGGAGTAAGACCTAAAAATCCCTATTTTATGTATGTATGTATGTATGTATTTATAAAATCCCTATTTTAAAAACAAACCCCAAAAGGAGGAGCAGCAGGAGAGGATAAAGAGAGAGAGAGAGAGAAAAAAAAAAAACAACTAACTCTGGGCAATTTCTGATGTACACCCAGGTTCATCAGTGGAAATCTCTTCACTTGATGCTACAAAAAAGTGATAAGCAAAACATGTGAGCAGCTGGCTTCATTCTCTACTCTGCTTTGTCTCCTGCCAATGACTTTGGGGTTTGCGTTGAAGCTCTCTTAATTCTTTGACCTTGAAGTTCCTCAACATCAATTCCTTATAGCCTCAGTTTCCACTTTGCTTCAATTAACATCTTGGACTTGGTCAGTCTTGAACAAGACTGAACCTTCGAGATCTTGAACTTGGACTTCAGCCTACTTAGTTGATACCACCCACCGACTGCTCTGGATTTTAACCGTTGCTGAGGACTCTGGTCCTGTAATCACTTGCTGCTCCAATCCTTCAGCCCCTCTGTGACTCTGTTTCCCCACTTGGGGTGTATAGGTTGCTAGCCATTTCTGTTCTGTCTGTAATTCCGGAAGCCTTTGTTTCAGTGTGTTGGGCTTCTCATATTCTAGCCCTCAATCCAAAATTACCACCCCCGTTATCTGCTTATTCTTCTCCCAGCCTGCCACATTATCCAGGAGGAAGTCACCAAGACCTTTTGACAGGTTCCATTGAAAATTTACGCTGGTTCTAATTTCACCAGATAAATTCCCACTTTACCTTCTTCACTGACCCCAAGCATCTTTTTCTTCCTTTGTCCTTTATTTCCTCTTTCTCAAAAGAAGAAAATGTCTGCAAGTCCCTTCCCCAAGGTTAATCCGTATGTACTCCACAATCTTCCTTCCCTGGACTTGATTCCTTCATCCTCGCCTCTTTTGGGAACTGGCTGCATTTGTGATTCCCCTTGTCCAGTGTCTTTGGTCCTTTCCTGCTCTGCCCCAACCCTCATTCCACCATATAGGTTACGCTTCCCATAAGAAACTGTGGTAGGTTAGGGTCCTTGCTCTGTGCGATATAATTTTCTGTGGTGAGAAAAATATTTTATATCCTCACTGTCCCTTATGGTAGTCACTGTTCACATGTGGCTATTAAGCACTCGAAGTGTGGCTGGTGTGACTGAGGAACCAAGTTTTTCATTTTAGCAGATTCTAAATTAATTGAAGTCCAGTTGAAGTAGTCACACAGGGCCAGTGTCTGCTGTATGCAGCACAGTTCTTGAGCCTGCTGCTCTGTCCTCAGCTTCTCTTCTCTGTCCACTCACCTATTCTGGTTTCACCCTCATCCTTCTGTTGAGACTGCTTCCTCGAAGGACTCTGGCGGAGGTGTCCTGGCTGCAGATCTGAGGCCTTTGCCCTGTCTTTCCACTGCTTGGTCCCTGCCGTGTGTCTCCTGGCAGCAGTCAGCCCTTCGTGCCCCCTCTCTCTCCCTGTCTCCATGACGCTGGCTGTCCAGGCCCGCTCGAACCTCATTTATTTCCTTTTTCTTCCTGGCCTGCAGACACAGGGATGCTGTGAGATCCTGCCCTTGGTCTTTCCTTTCCTTTCCCTCCTCCCTTCTCCCTGTCCCAGCCTCACCTCTGAGCCCGCAGTAGTATTTAAAGAGCACTGGGTGCTTTCCCCACGCCTTACTGGGTGCCCCACCCCCTTGTACTACGTCCTCTAATCCTCACTCCAACTCAGTGAGGCAGAGACTCTGATTACTCCTGTGTAGGTGCAGAAGTTGAAGTTGAGGGAGATTTGAATAAGAAGGCACTGCTTTCAAGGAGCACAGCCGGGAAAGGGACTCCAGCAGTCTGACCTTAGAGCCCCGCTTCTGACCCTGTTTACTCAGGGTCCCCAGCTACCTTCAAATCTGCATTTGGGGCCCTGAGCTCCCTCTCAAATTTCACTCAGAATGTCATACTCAGAAGCCTGACTGCTTTGTCTCTATTTTGTCATCCGTCTTCTGTAATCATTTCCCCCCCTTTTTAAACCTTTTACTTTGAATCATTCAAATTTATAGAAAAGTTGCAATAATTAAAATAATTCCCAACATACCTTTCAGCCAAATTCTCTAAATATTAGTTTTTACCACGCTTGCTTTACCTTTCTTGCTGTCATATTCTCTCTCGTTCTCTCTCTCTGTGTCTGTGTATCTATGTGTTATACACACCCATATATACACATGTCTACATACGCACATACATGCATATGTCATCTTCCCTGAACCATTTCAGAGTAAGTTGTAGACATGATATACCTTTGTCCCCTAAATACTCAAGTGTATATTTCCTTTTAAAAAGGACAGTTTCTTGTATAAGTACCAAAATCTGAAAATTAGCATTCAGGACTATTATCTAATCAACAGACTTTATTCAGGTGTCATCTATTGACCTAATAATGTCCTTCATGGCAAAAGAGGAGAAGAAAGATGTTTATTTTTTTTGTTGTTTTCTTTTTGAGACAGAGTCTTGCTCTGTTGCCCTGCCTGGAGTGCAGCAGCGCAATCTCGGCTCACTGCAACCTCCGCCTCCTGGGTTCAAGCGATTCTTCTGCCTCAGCCTCCCGAGTAGCTGGGATTACAGGCACCTGCCATCATGCCTGGCTAACTTTTGTAATGTTGTAGAGACAGGGTTTCACCATGTTGGCCAGGCTGGTTTTGAACTCCTGACCTCAGGTGATCCACCTGCCTTGACCTCGCAGAGTGCTGGGATTACAGGCGTGAGCCACTGCACCTGGCCAAAAAGATCTTTACAAAAAAGATCTTTTCTGGTCCAGGATCCAATCCAGGATCTTGTGTTACATTCGTGGTCAGGCCCCTTTCATTTCCTCTAATCTGGGACTGTTTCCCAGTCGTTTTGTCTCCATGAACCTTGACGCTTTTGAAGGGTGCCGGCCAGTAAGGTGGTGGAATGCCCTTTAGCTTGGCCTTGTCTGATGTTTATCATGAGTAGGGTTGTGTGTCCCTCTCAGTGCATTCCTTGATGATGTTAGTGCCATCATCCTCTTCTCCGTAACCAGGGCTTGAACACCCGGGGTTATTCTGATTTTCTGCTCCTTGCACTCCCACATCCAGCCGGTCATTGAGTCAAGTTGAGGTGTCCCCTGCACAGTCTCCCTCCATTCATCTCTTCTTTTCTGCACCTACTGTCTCTCTCCTGCTTGGGGCAGTTGTGGAGTGAAGGCCTGTGCACACTGGCCTCAATCAACTGTTCCAGCTTCACTGGCCACTGCTTAGCAACAGGAACCCAAGGGTCCCATAGTCCTCACCAATCAGTATTTCCTCTGCTTTGCCCACCTCTCCATCCCTTCTCATGCTGCTCTGAACTCACATCATTTACCCCTTTGAATATCAGACTCAGTGCCTGCTCCTCAAATGCTTTTCCTGATGGCCCTGTTCAAACGGCTCCTGCCTTCTCCCTGGTGGCACTCACCAGCCCCTCCATCCTTGCACGGCGTGTTATTTCCCTGCAGAATGCAAGTGCCTGCAGTGCGGGGGCTGTGCCTTGTTCAGCACTGTAGAGGCTCAATGAATATTTGTTGACTGGACTAAATTATTTGATGAAATCATTAAGCAAATGCACAGAAGAACCGTAGAGCTGCCTGCTAGCACGTGGTATGCGATGGTGGATGTGAGACCCATGCCTTACCCGAAGAGTCAGGTGGGTGTTGGCTCAAAATAGGAGCTTTTTAGTAAAACGGTGGATAATTTGAGAAGCATTTTCATGTTGTAAGTGGAAAAAATGATTCTTCCCTGATGACATCTTAATGTCGTGTGTATGTGTCAAGACAAAGAAAGAGCATATTTGATTTTTTTAAAAAAGAGTAGAGAAACCTAACATAGAATATTAAAAATGGCCCATCTAGTTCTTCACACCCCAACGAGCAGCTGAATGTGAGAGGAGTAATTGCTCGGGCTCCCTTCCTCCCTGGGAGCCCTGGAACTACCTGCCTCCTCTGGCTGTCTGGCCTCCTCTCTCTCCTGTGCTGTCCTTCAGCACTGCCTCTCCCCTTCCACTCACTCTCTTCTCCCTTTATTTCACTCTTTCTGTGTTCCTCTCTCTTAATAACTCTTCTACTACCTCCATCTCCCTATTGACTATTTTATTATATTTTTGGACTTACTGGATGTGGTTTTATGTTTCATGAGTTTTTCATATAAAAGCAGGTGATTTTTGCAAAAAGAGAAAACCCAATCGTTGTTTGTGCCTTGGTGGTCTTTTGTCAACTCCCTTCCATAGCTCAGTGGTTCTCGTTATTTTTAAAATGTAGTTATCAGGGATAAGAAAATGGTTTATCAGAACGTAAGTACCTCTTTCTGTTACACCAGGAAAATTACTAGGAATGTGCTGGTTGATAAATGTCAAAAAGCCTAAAATTTTCAGTTGCTACTAAAGCAACATTGGTACTTGGGGTTGAAAGTCAGATCTTGGTGTGGTGAGAAACTCAGATTTCCAGGTGGGGAGCTGCTGAGCTTATGGGGAACTGCAGTCTTCCTCCCTGAAGGTGTCTGTACTTGCTGACCGGGGGTCACCCCCTGCCCCACTTCAGAACGCATTTGTGGAGATGACATTCTCCCTGGATGAAGCAACTACAAAAGTGCAGGCAAGAGATTCTGCTGGCGTCGCTGAGTGTGGCTTAAATAAAAAGCGTGTTTATGTGGGAGAGAATGTGTGGGGGTTGCTTTCGCATTATGGAATTCTTAAAATTGTTGAACCGGGAAGATGTTATTCAGAAACCTCTGGTGCCTTCAGCTTGTTTTTTGTTTATTTCAGATTTCTTTTCTCCTCCATTTTTAATTATCTCTGCAAAAACTCAAGAGTCCTCCCCGCTCCTAAAATAGTTATAAAATTAATGTGCTGCCCTCAAGTCGTTACTCCACTTAAAAGGGTAAAAGACTCCCATGTTAAGCAGGGAAGTGCAGCCTCCTCTCTCTGAGTGTGAGAAAAAGGACAGAGACTGGCGACTGGAGTTTTCTTCTAAGCCTAAATTCTTCGCTTTTCAGCCAGTGATTCATAGAGGGTGGAACCAAAAGTCACCACCAGCGTTCTGTCTGCATGAGAGTACACAGCATCGTGCCTTCCCCTCCTAGTTTAGTAGGTAGGGAGTTTACATGGGCTTTTAATAATATTTTTTCTCTTCTAGCTGTTGCACTTGGCAGATTCCTTTTTTAACATTTGGTAATGTGTCTTTTCTAATGCTAGAAAGAAAAGTTGCCACATATTGCTGTTGAGCATAATAAAACACCCTAAAAGTAATGACTTCTTTTTTGGTGACAGTGCCCGAGCACACTGCAGGGTGACCTCCAGCCTTCCGCCGAGCTCACAGCTGGAAGGGCACCTTCAGTCCGCAATCGAGATGTCATCTGGGCAGAGCAACACAATCATGAAAACAATGGGTCTTCCCAAATTAGAAAAACAAAAAGGCAATTGAACAAATATGTATGAGTGTCCGTGAAGAGACGCTGTGCTAGGGTTTGTGGAAAATCCAGGTTCATGTGGGATGTGGTTCCTGCTGCCCCACAGCAGCTCAGCTGGGGAGACATAATCCACGAAACGTCAAATAACAATAGAAGACTTAAATAGCATTTCAAAATAGCTGTTATTAATAGATGAGAACAAAAACCAATCTGTTTTTGCAAGCGTTCTCCTAAATTGTTAATATCATTCTTAGTTGTGGAGAGTGGATTGAAGCAACACCAGTGACCAGTCCTTGGGTTGTAGGGGTCTGTCTGTAAATCTCTCTGGACCTGACAGAGGCCACGTGTGTACTGCAGATTGACTGCCTCCCTTCAGTTATGCAGGAATCTCTGCACTGGCTGGAAGAGCACTGTAAATGCTGTAAACGTTCTAAAGTTCATCTTGGTGGGTCAGCAGCGCATCACCCCTTGCCTTCTACCTCTGACAGAATTCCCTTTATGAATGCAATAGAATGGAGGGGAAAGAATGCAAGTCCTGCTAAGCGGACTTAAGGCCATTTTCACAAAGGGCATTGAAAGTATCTGCTCTGGGACCCCGTGGAGGGACTTGCCCTTTTTCTGGAGCCTCAAGTTTTTGGAATACTTTGCTGGCAGCACTCCAGCACCACTGGACCTGTACAACATGCTGATTTCCTGATGCACAGGAGATCCAGGCTTCAGTCCCAGCTTTGAGGAGAGCACCAGCCTCAAGCCTGGTTCTGTGCCCACAAGGAAACAAAAGTGAAAATTGATAGCAAACTTGTTTTCATTAAACCGTTGTCTTTTAAGCCCAGAGTCAGGCTTGTTTCTTGGTTTTGATAGCTGTAAAGGAGCAATTGATGGTTTTTGTTGTCATTGTCATTCACTCGTTCATTCTTTTCTTCAGGAGGGTTTCATTTACATTTTTGTCATTGTGAAAATAGCATACTTGTTTAAGTATTTTGAAAATAAGGAAAAGCAGAATAAAAATGTACCCAGTGCCACTATTTACATTTCAGTTTACTTCTTTCCACTGTTTTAAAAGATATGGTTATACTCATACTTCTAGGGCTAGAATCCTTGCCTCGCCCTCTCCAAGGTAGTTGTAGGATTTCTGGGTTGCTGAAGCAATGTACGGTTGGAAAAATGTCAAGATGTGTCAGGTGAGCTACATCTACTGTTGGCATAAGGACAACCAGTGTCTTCGAGACCATGTAAAGCCTTGATGAGTTACCCACCTTTCCTCAGAGCTGCCTCACAACCATAATGCCATGTGCATTCCTCAGTATGCTAGCCCAGTATCTTTCTTCCAAGGACTGCTCAGCTAGTCTCAGAAATTCTGGTCAGGAGTGGGGAGAGTTGAGCTGCCCATGAAGAAGGAGACAGAGTGTGCTTATTTGCACTATTTTCATTTCCTTTGCACGTAATTTGGAGGTACTTCCCCAATTGGGGCGCTGTGGTTAATTTGTGGAAAGCTCCTGCTATTAGCAGTGGTCCTTCCTTTTGCCTTGTCAATCTAGATACATTGGCTTGGGAAATTAGGCATCCTGACCTCAGTTGCACAGCCCTTTTCCTTCTTTTACCAAAACACATGATTTAGCCAGATACCAACTATCCACACCACAGAGATAATTCCAGCAATTTGGCATGGGGAAAGTTGGTGGGAGGATGTGGGAAGGAAGGGCAGAGGAAGCAGCATTAAAGGTAGCCTCCGGACCATGGAGGCATCTAGGCATGGAGGGAGGGGCCTCAGACACAGGAGAGAAGGAAGACAGGTAACTGGTGGGCTGGGTACACAGCAGGGCAGGGGTTGCCTTGTCCTTGACCTTGAGTCTCCTGCTTCATTCATCCCTTCTGGCCCATGGTGAAGCAGTCTTCTTACTGTGGGGAGAATGGGAAGGGGGAGGAGCAACAGGATCAGGATATGGTAATGGTGACAGTGGTAGTGGTGGTGGAGAACTTCAAAATTTGTAGGGTTGGATGGGTGTGGTGGCTCAGGCCTGTAATCCCAGCACTTTGGGAGGCCTAGGTGGGCAGATCACATGAGGTCAGGCATTCGAAATCAGCATGGGCAACGTGGTGAAACCCCGTCTCTACTAAAAATACAAAAATTAGCTGGGTGTGGTGGTGGGCACCTGTAATCCCAGGTACTCGGGAGGCTGAGGCACAAGAATCACTTGAACCTGGGAGGTGGATGTTGCAGTGAGCAGAGATCGTGCCACTGCACTCCAGCCTGGTCAACAGAGCGAGGCTCCATCTGGAGACAAAAAGTGCAGGGTCCTTTAAACTTCTGAGTCAAAATGTTTGCACCATCTAAATTGTGGTGGCTTGGAGCAAAGCTCTGGTTTCCAGGCCCTCGTTGTAGTTCTAAATAATATGTACTATTGTGCATTGTAGGATGCTTAGAACGATAAATAAATAAATAAAAGTAAAGTTTACTATAAATCCACCTTGGTGGGTTTTTTTTATTTGTATTTTTTACCTTAACATTATAGCAAGGACATAAATACATAACTATGTTCTTAGGGTGTTTTTGGTTTTTGTTTTAGAGCCAAGCTCTAGCTAGCTCTGTTACCCAGGCTGGAGTGCAGTATCATACAGCCTTGAACTCCTGGGCTCAAGTGATCTTCTTGCCTTAGGCCCCTGAGTATCTTGGACTACAGGTGTTCACCACCATGCCTGGCTCATTTATTTTTTATTGTTATTTTCTTGTAGAGATGGGGGCATTGCTGTGTTGCAAAGGCTGGTCTCAAGCTCCTGGCCTGAAGTGATCATCCTGCCTCAGCCTCTGAAAATGTTGGGATTATAGGCATGTAATCCACCATGCCTTGACTATTGATGTTCTTTTGATTGGATGTGTTGTGCTCTAATTCACTGCTCTTCTATTGTTGAACATTTAACCAACAGCCAGTTATAGAAATATTGCCATCTAGTTAAGATCACATAGTATTAAGTATGGATAAAATGCTTTAAGGGTAGAGACTTGATGGAGATTAGTTACTTTTGCCATGGCATTCCAGTTTCATGGTTCTAGAATGTACAAGGCAAGAGTGAGTTCTGTACATGCCCTGGAGAGTCTAACAATTTGACTCCCCTTTGAACGCTTCATCTATACTTATATTTTTTAATATAAATATATCATTCTTTCAGAATGATACAGTGAAAAATTAAGAAGTAAAAGATACATTTAGTCAAAGCCCACTGTGTTCTATCTGTTCCCCTCTATTTCTCACTCAGAGAGAAATACAACCCTGATTTGGTGTTTGTCATTTCCACACTCATCTTTAGATGTCACAGATTTGGCTTATTATTTGGCATGTTTTGAACCTTTGTAAAAATGACATTGTATAGTGTCCACATCCTTCTTCAGCTTACTTTTTAAAACTTAGTATATTTGTACGATTCATTTACATTGGGACTTGTAATTATAATTCATTTCTTTTTCTCTTTCGTTCCTTTTTTTTGAGACAAAATCTCATTGCCCAGGCTGGAGTGCCATGGAGAGATCACAGCTCACTGCTCACTGCAGCCTTGAACTCCCCAGGCTCAGGTGATCCTCCCACCTCAGCCTCCACAGTAGCTGGAACGATATGTGTGTGCCACCACATCTAGATAATTTTTGCATGTGTGTGTGTGCGTGGAGATGGGGCTGCCGTGTTGCCCAGGCCCACTCCTGGGCTCAAATGGTCTGCCACCTAGGCCTCCCACAGTGCTGAGATTACAGGCCTGAGCCACTACACCTGGCTGCTAATTCATTTGTCTTCAATACTATTTGTTCTTGCATGAGTATATCACAGTGTATTCCTCCATTTGCCTAATAGTGGGTGTTCATTCCCTGCCTCTCATTTTTTTTTGCTATTAGAAACAATGCTACCTTAAGTATTCTTGCAAATGTCTCCTTAAGAACATATTTGGAAAGTTCTTGAGGATTTTTTAGTAGTGGAATTATTAGACCATTAGGTTTGTGCATATTCTCCTTTACTAGATATTGAACATTGCTTTCTAAAGTGTTAGTGTCAATTCACACTCCCATCTGGTGTTCCTGTTGTTCCATATATATTCTTGTCAATACTTGATCTTATCAGACTTGGTTTTCACCAGTCTGATGTGATAAAATGGTGTCTCTGGGGATTTTATTTTCTGTTGCAAATGAGAGTTATTGTATAATTTGCTTCCACTGGCCAGAACAGAGCCAACGTTACATATATTAAAACAACAACAACAACATTTGTTCAAGTTATTATCCTTCAGTATTCTTTTAAGATTTGCCAAGCAAGACGGCTATCTGGAAATCTATTTAGACTTAAAACTTAGATTATAAAATAAATATTCTATTTCCAGTGAACAGAATTACACCCTATGTAATTTGGTATTAGAACCCCAGCTGACTCCAGCTGCCCACTGAGCACAGGTGACTGTCAGTTGGCTGGTCTCTGGATGCTGCGTTCTCTTGGTTAGAAGCAAGTCACAGGTCCCACCCACACTCAAAGGGAGAGGACCATGCAAGCTGTGAACATCAAGAGACAAGGATGGTGGGGGTGGACGGGGGCGTACCTAATGAGTCTGTCCACCACAGCAGGGACCATATTTTCATCATCACATTTCAGTGTCATGGATTCCAATGTCATGGGTTTAAATTAGCATTATTAGGGCTATCAAAGATGATTGGGGGCTGACTTACCTGGTCTGGTTCCAGTTGGAGGAGAAATTCCACTATATTAATTCATATCAAGAAAAGTAGCTGGCAGATAGACTTGGGCTTGTGTTTGCTGACTTCTGTGTACTCTCCTTTTATGCACAGCTATATGGGAAGCTAAAAGATGTAGCTGGTGAGTATGGACTCAGGGCAAGGAGTGAATAGGATTATCTTAATGGCTAATGTCATTGGACCCTGAGGGCCTAATGCCCTCCATTATAGAACTTTTCCTGCTGCCCTGGATTCTTAGGTCCTTGGAAACACCAACAAATTTCTTTCTTTCTTTCTTTTTTTTTTTTTCTGTGACAGAGTCTCACTTTGTCACCCAGACTAGAAGGCAGTGGTGCGATCTGAGCTCACTGCAACCTCCATCTCCTGGGTTCAAGTGATTCTCCTACCTGAGCCTCCCGAGTAGCTGGGATTACAGGTGTGCACCACCATGCCCTGCTAATTTTTGTATTTTTAGTAGAGAGGGGGTTTCACCATGTTGGCCAGGCTGGTCTTGAACTCCTGACCTCAAATGATCCGTCCACCTTGGCCTCCCAAACTGCTGGGATTACAGGTGTGAGCCACCACGCCTGGTCACCAATACATTTTGTTTCTTCAAACTCTGCTTTTACTAGACATGCTGTGTATACCAGCCCCCTTTCTTGTTGCACATTCTGGTCCTTCTTGAGCCAGAATATAATTCAATTGATTATATTAAACAATATGAAATTACTTCAGTGATCTCTCCTGGACATTCAGTCACCCAGCAAACATTTGCTGATCAGCTCTGATGTGCCAGGTGCTTCGGATATAACTGTGGTCAATATAACTGTTCATGGAGCATGCAGCATAGAGCCAAAGATGGATATTGAACTAGTATGATGAGTGCTTGCCTTATTTCAGCGGTGAGTGTCAGCAGTGTCTTGGATCATTTTATAGATCAGCTGTTGCCATCTCTTCTTGATTCTTAAGATTTCATTGTCAGAGTCTCACCTTAACTTGGATTTTGCAATCTTCCCCACTGACTTTCTTTTCTTTTTTTTTTTTGAGATGGAGTTTTGCTTTTGTTGCCCAGGCTGGAGTGCAATGGCACGATCTCGGCTCACTGCAACCTCTGCCTCCTGCATTCAAGAGATTCTTTTGCCTCAACCTCCTGATTAGCTGGGATTACAGGCATGCACCACTAGGCCCAGCTAATTTTGTATTTTTAGTAGAGTTGGGGTTTCTCCATGTTGGTCAGGCTGGTCTTGAACTCCCAACTTCAGGTGATCCGCCCGCCTCAGCCTTCCAGAGTGCTGGAATTACAGGCATGAGCCACCGTGCCCAGCCTTCCCCATTGACTTTTTACACTACCTGCATCATTCTGTAGAACAAAGGAAAGGAAAATAAGATACCAAAAAGCTGAACTAATCCACGATTATAAACACTATTTCAGTGAAAATGTCCATTATTAAGGGACTAGGTAACAATAATGGTATATCCATTCAGTGGAATATTATGCAGCCATTAAAGATGGTGATATAGGCTGAGTGTAATAGGTCATGCCTGTAATTCCAGCACTTTGGGAGGCCAAGGTGGGAGGATTACTTGATGCTGGGAGTTTGAGGCCAGCCTGGGCAAGATAGTATGGCCTCATCTCTATACAAAGTTGAAAAATTAGCCAGGTGTGGTGGTTTGTGCCTGTGGTCCCAGCTACTCTGGAGGCTGAGGCAGGAGGATTGCTTGACACTGGGAACTGGAGGCTGCACTGAGCCACTGTCCTCCAGCCTGGGTGACACAATGAGACCCTGTCTCACACACACACACAAAATTAAAAATGGTGATGTATATCTTTATGTATTGATACAGAATGATGCTCATGATGTAGTGTTAATTCGAAAATGCAGGGTACACATAGTCTATGAAGTATTATTTTATTATTTATTTATTTGTTTATTGTAGACAGGGTCTCACTCTGTCACCCGAACTGGAGTACAGTGTCCTGATCTCAGGCCACTGCAGCCTCCAACTTACCAGGCTCAGGTGGTCCTCTACCTCAGCCTCCTTAGTAGCTGGGACTGCAGGTATATGCTAACATGCCTGGGTAATTTTTCTATTTTTTGTAGAGATAGTATTTTGCTATGTTGTCCAGGCTGGTCTTGTACCTCCTGGGCTCAAGTGATCCTCCTGCCTCAACCTCCCAAAGTGCTGGGATTATAGGCATGAGCCGCCACTCTGGCTGAAAGTTTTATTTTTAAAAAATAGTTATGTATTCCATCAGATGTGCATGAAGGGACATTAGCCAGGGAAGGGAAAGGAACCAACCCTTACTGGAAGCTTATCCAGTGCCGTAAGGCCAGACACGATTCTGAATACTCCGTAGCCTCCTGTGGCTAATGCCTGGTGATGCAGAGGCTGAGGCCCTAGGTTCAAATCCCTGCTGTACTCCTTGGCCACATGATGTTGGGGCAGTTGCTGAACATTTCTAAGTCTCAGTTTCCTCTGGTTCAATGGTGATAATAAGAGTAGTGCTTTACAAATGATTGTAAGGATGAATTAAACGAATGCACATTAGGTTGTTTCATGAGTGCCTGCCCTTCATGAGTAAACATTTGTTACGTGTGAGCAGCTGTTAGTTATGTAACCCCCAACCCAACCAACTATGGCCGGCCCGCTGAGGTCATACTGGTAGTGGGGAAGACAGGATTCAAGCAAGAGCCTTTCTGATCCCACCACCATGTTTTCGATGATAGAAAAGTATGTTGGACTGTATTTGTGCAAAGGGAGAGTGGGAGAAAGAGGGATGAGAGAGACAGTAGAAGGCAGGAAAATAGGCAGTACAAATGGGAAGTTAAGAGAAGAGAAGGGGCCGGGCACAGAGGCTCACGCCTGTTATTCCAGCACTTTGGGAGGCCGAGGCAGGCAGATCACCTCAGGTCGGAAGTTCAAGACCAGCCTGACCAACACGGAGAAACCCCATCTCTACTAAAAATACAACATTAGCCGGGTGTGGTGGTACATGCCTGTAATCCCAGCTACTTGGGAGGCGGAGGTTGTGGTGAGCCGAGATTGCACCATTGCACTCCAGCCTAGGCAACAAGAGGAAAATGAAGAGGAATCAATGATGGGGAAAGAAAAAAAAATTGGAAGAGAGGAGGCAGGGAGAAGGCTAGGGAGAAGATCTGGAAGAGGATGGGAAGGGAGGAGGCAGGAGGAGAGAGAGGAATAAGAAGTGCTAGGTGAGTCTCGACGCCTCTCCTGCTCCTGTAGCCAGATCCCATCTCTGGGTGGCCTGAATTCCCAGTCTAGTCACCACGGCCTTGCACCTCCATGCACCACTGTGCCTCCACGTCTCCTCTGACTCCTGCCTGCCTGGGAGGCCCTTGCCTTTCAACATCCCACAACTTCCTGTCACTCCTCATGTCCTGGGGATCAAGTCCAAAGGCCTGAGGGTGCTGTTGGAGATGAGTTAGAGAACAACTCCCAGCTGTCTTTCCAGACAAACCTTCCACTGTTCCCGCCCTCTTTCCTTTCATTCTGTTTTTAGCTATAAGGAAATAGGTTTTTTTTCCTCATCATCATATTACAACCACTTTATTCATAAGTGCTTTGCCTACTTTTTATTCTGATGGTTGGGCATAATGTATCAACCCTGTATTTTAATAGTGAAACAAAAAATTAACTGTTTTTACATGATTGGTATTCAACTGTTTAATAAAAATTGTCATTTTGATTTATTAAATTTATTTACCATTTTACATTAAAATGGTATGGCAGGTTTTTCTACTCAGTGTCCCATTACTTATAAAACTATAATAATTGGTTAGCATTAATGTCTCCTTTGGTCATTAAAATATTCATCTGTATCTATATCTATTTCCTTTTTTTGTTTCTCCCTTCACAGAATCCTCATAATCACAAATAATAATTTTGATTTAGATAGTAGCATTTCACTCTACTCTTCGGTGAACTCCTGAATTGTATTTATATATTGCATATTTTGAGCACTTGGATTTCTTTCTTTTTTCTTTTTTTGAAGAAAAGTCTCACTCTGTCTCCCAGGCTAGAGTGCAGTGGTGCAGTTATGGCTTATTGCAGCTTTGATCTTCCAGGCTCAGGTGATTTTCCCACCTTAGCCTCCCGGGTAGCTGGGAATGCAGGTGCATGCCACCACCCCCAGCTAATTTTTTTTTTTTTTTTTTGTAGAGATGGGGTTTTGTTATGTTGCCCAGACTGGTCTCAAATTCCTGTACTCAAGAAATCCTCACACCTTAGCCTCCCAGGTAGCTGGGTCTACAGGCGGATGCCACAACACCTTGCTAATTTTTTTTTTTTTTTTTGCAGAGGCGGCATTTCACCACATTGCCTAGGCTGGTCTCAGACTCCTGAGCTCAAGCGATTCACCCACCTCAACCTCCCAAAGTGCTGGGATTACAGGCCACAGAGTCTGGCTCAGATTTTTTTTTTTTCTTATTTTTTCCCATTCTTTTCTTCTTGCTTAACCTACTTGTCCCTTTCCCCAACGTCCCCCAATTTTAAAACCTTATAAAGGAGTTTGTTTAGTATATTGTTTAATATAGTGGAATCACAGCACAATCAAAACAGCATGAAACCCAGACCTGTGTGTTACGGTTTAGACCAACTTGTGATATCAGAGATCAGATTTATAAATGGACAGGAGTTGATAACCTCAGGCAGGTAAGCCAGAATTAACAATGGAAGATCTGCAACCAGTGCTTGAGAGGTCATTTAATCCTGTAACTTATTCATTATCAGTCTTTATTCATCTGCAATATAGATCCCACGTTCTGGCAAAGAATCATGATGCTAACAAACCAAGCGACCTGCCAGATATGCAGATCCTCACCACATTGTTAAAGGGCACCCATTCTGAATAATGTATCTTGTGAGCTCATGCCTTATGAAATTTCCTGTCATAGAACTGCATAGCGCTTAGAAGAGTTTGCTTCTGAAAAGCCATCTCTGATAATCAGTGGTGTGGCTTGGCTTTTGTGGCTGTGTTCAGGTAGGTGAAATGACCTTCAGAGAAGGGGATGCCAAATTCTCCATTCTTTCAGATACTTACTGAGTGTCTAATATTTAAGATTCAGGCTTGGTAAATAATTATACTTTTAAACTAAACTGTAGAGGTCGGGTGCAGTGGCTCACGCCTGTAATCCCAGCACTTTGGGAGGCTGAGGCGGGTGGATCACGAGGTCAGGAGTTCGAGACCAGCCTGACCAACATGGTAAAACCCTGTCTTTATTCAAAAAAAAAAAAAAAGCTTTGCACATTGGCAGTATTGTAGCCAATGAGGTTTATCCAAGGCGCGATTATTGCTGATTGAAAACTTTTCCCAATACCCCACCATGATGGCTTGAAATATAGTTGGAGTTGGCAATTTTTGGCAGTCTCTACGGAGATGGAATCATTAAAAAAACAAAAAAACACTAAACTGTATTCTCTTATACCTTTATTGCTATAGTTTCTGATCGGGAAGTGCTGGTCATTCACTCATTCATGAACAAACATAGATGGATACTTCCAGGTCAGCTCTGTGTCTATTAAGATTTAAAACATGCCCTTAGGGAGCGTGTTGTTTAGTAGGGGAGCTAGACTATTAAACAACTAAAAAGAATAGAGCGGCTGGGCAAAGTGGCTCACACCTGTAATTCCAGCACTTTGGGTGGCCGAGTCGAGCAGATTGTCTGAGGTCAGGAGTTCGAGACCAGTCTGGCCAACGTAATGGAACCCTGTCTCTACTAAAGAATACAAAAAATTAGCCGGGCGTGATGGCTCATGCTTGTAATCCCAGCACTTTGGGAGGCCGAGGCAGGTGGATCATGAGGTCAGGAGATTGGGAGCATCCTGGCCAACATGATGAAACCCCGTCTGTACTAAAATACAAAAAATTAGCCAGGCGTGGTGGTGTGTGCCTATAGTCCCAGCTACTCGGGATGCTGTGAGGCAGGGGAATTGCTTGAACCAGGGAGGTGGAGGTTGCAGTGAGCCGAGATTGTGTCACTGCACTCCAGCTTGGGTGACAGAGTGAGACTCCGTCTCAAAAAAAATAAAGACTAGAACACAATAAATAGTATATAAACAAACAGATAAAGAGCTGGAGAAATACAAAAGGGAGAGTCATTTTATAGACCGGAAGTTTTCGTGGGGTCTTAAAGAGTGCGTGAGTTTTCTAGGCTGGCAGGAGTGGGAAGGGCGTTTCCCATGGAGCACATGCACAGAGGCGTGATGGCAGGAGAGAGAAGGACATATCCAAGGATGGTGGTGGGTGGGGTGGCAGGGGGAGGGGGCTCAGGGTGACTGGAGCAGGTGAGTGTGGTAGGGAGTGGCCAAATATGAGGCTGGAAGAACAGGTTAGGCAGGCCAGAGTGTGTTCAGAAGAAAGGAAGTAGAGGCTGGAGTGTTGGAGAGAAGGTGTGGAACAATCTCCATCCCGTACTTTGCGAAAACCTTCCCATTCCCATCAGTTCTTCCTGACCTAGCTGCTACCCAGGAAGAATCGACCCCTCTCCTGTTTTCCCTCCCCATGTTGTGCTTTTGTTCATAGGGTTAGCCACTTAACCCATTGTTTTTGTTTTTGTCTGTTTGTTTTTGAGACAGGATCTCCTCTGCTGCCCAGGCTGGAGTGCAGTGGTGCTATCATGACTTCAACCTCCTCGGGCTCAGGTGATCCTCCCGAGTAGCCTCCAGAGTATCTGGAACTACAGGAGCGCATCAATACGCTTGGCTAATTTTGCTATGTTTTGTAGAGGTGGGGTTTCTCCATGTTGCCCAGCTGGCCTCGAGCTTCTGGGTTGGAACTCCTGGGCTCAAGCAGTTGAGTGCTGGGATTACAGGCATGAGCTACAGCCCATTGTTTTCTGGTTAGTTTAGATGACTTTCCCTGAGGGAAGGGATTTTTGTTTTTCTTAGGTTACTTAATTACCTAATAGAAGCCAAAAACAGGTTTCTTAAGTTAGGCCGTTCTGTAGATTAATATGTCAACTGAGCTGTCATACAACTTTAAAACTGTAAAGATTCTATGAGTCTAAATAACAGTATTTCCCACACTGTCCTAATTTTATTTACGGTAGTACCCCCTTATCGATGTTTTCACTTTCCATTTTATCCAAGGTCAACCATGGTCAAAACTATTAAATTAAAAATTCTGGAAATAAACAATTCATAAGTTTTAAATTGTGTGCTGTTCTGGGTCATGTGATGAAATCTTGTGCTATCTTGCTCCCTCCTGCCCAGAATGGAAATCATTCCCTCGTCCAGCATATCCAGGCCGCATATACCTGGCCCTGTGAGTCACTTAATAGCCATCTCTGTTATCAGATTGACTCTTGGGGTATTGCGGTGCTTGTGACCAGGCAACCCTTATTTTACTTCATAATGTCCCCAAAGTGCAAGAGTTCTGTGCCTAATTTATAAATTAAACTTAATCATGGGGATGTATGTATATGTAGGAAAAAGTATATATAGGGTTCGGTTTCAGGCATCCACTGGGGGTCTTGGAATGTGTCCCCTGTAGATAAGGGAGGGCTGCTGTAGTCTGCATGGCAGAAGTTCTTCTCTTGGACACTGAAGAACTCTTTGAGCACCATAGCTTGTTTGGCATGAATGACTTTTTTTTCCCTAAATGTAATTTGTTTAAAATTCTTTGTCTAAGAAAGTGAAATGTTCACATTTTGAAACTCCAAAAATAAAACACTAGAGACATGATGCCAAAACAGTGATTTCAATCAGAAATGCTTTCTGAATCCAGCATCTCAGTGAGAATTAATTATGGAATCAGATCATGGTTAGCAGGCATTCATTGTTTTAAGGCAATTGGTGGCAGTACTGAGGAACCTAAATAATGAAATATTTTAAACATCCTCTAGTGTTTTTCACATTTCTAATGAGTCGTGATGACCAAATGTTCCTTCTATGCAAGATGAAATATGAATGATTGTATTAAAGTTCTAATGAAGAATACGATTCTCATCCCTTGGTGGATAGAGGTGTTCTGACAAATCAGATCACATTGATCATGTGCTGTTTTATTTGAGATTAATTTTAGAAATAAGTGCTCTTCATTTACCGTGGAATTAGTAGTAAAAATTTTCTGAGACCACATTTACTGAGATAGTTTCCTGCAAATTTCTACAGAGAAGTATAATATTGAATAAGACCTTTAAAGACTCTAGTTTCTGTTAAAGTGGTTTCTCAAGGCTGAGATGCAGACTTGGAGTGAGGAAACTTCAGGAAACTCCATTTCACAGTCCTTGTTGATCTCTCTAGCAAGGCTTAGCAGTATTAATTTCAGAAGTGCTTTGATTTTGCTTGATTGCTTTTTTTCTTATTTGGTAACATATGCTGTTTATTTCATGTATAAGATATCAGGCATTTCGTAATATAACTGATCAGTGTTTCAACATAATTTATGATCCACTTAGCAACTTAATAATAAGCTTTTGAGGTTAAGGTCCAGATATAAACTGTTAAATAATTTATTGCTTATTTTTTCAACAGATGTGAATTATTAAAAAGAAAATGGCCCAACGGAGCACTGTATTTCCTTCTCGTGTCACCAAGGAAAGGTATAATATATGGAAAATATGCATCTAAGGTATTCTTTTCCTTTCCACTCATCCCATGGGGGCTGCTCGTGGGTGTGATAGTTGTAAATGAAAGCTTGGGCTGTTATATTATCCAAGAATGGTTTTGTTCAAGGGCAAGAGAAACACTATTGTGTCCTCTAGTTTTCAATTTATAGGATACTGTAGACCACTCAGTGACCCTAAGAAGTAGAGATTTCACAGTAGTCTTTTTTTTTTTTTTTTTTTGAGATGGAGTTTTCACTCTTGTTACCCAGGCTGGAGTGCAATGGCGCGATCTCGGCTCACCGCAACCTCCACCTCCTGGGTTCAAGCAATTCTCCTGCCTTAGCCTCCTGAGTAGCTGGGACTACAGGCATGCGCCACCGTGCCCAGCTAATTTTTTTATTTTTAGTAGAGATGGGGTTTCACCATGTTGACCAGGATGGTCTTGATCTCTTGACCTCGTGATCCACCCGCCTCGGCCTCCCAAAGTGCTGGGATTATAGGCCACCAGGATTATAGGCCACTGGGATTATAAGACTACTGTGAGCCACCGCGCCTGACCCACAGTAGTCTTATAGTAGGGTTGAATTTCTTGTCGAGAGTAAAATATAACTCTGGGGGCTTGAGGCTAACATCCCTGTTAAGCTTTTTAAATCACAAGTTGCAGAGTAGGGAACTGTCAGCCAAAATTGACTCATGAAAGTACATTGCTTGGCCTGCTTGTTCTTAAGTACTTTTTTTGGAGACAGGGTCTCACTCTGTTGCCCAGGCTGGAGTGCAGTGGCACAGTCACAGCTCCATGCAGCCTTGACCTCCTGGCCTTAGGTGATCTCCCATCTAGTCTCCTGAGTAGCTGGGACTGTAGGTATGTGCCACCATGCCCAGCTAATTTTTAAATAGTTTTTTTGTAGAAATAGGGTCTTGCTGTGTTGCCCTGGCTGAACTTGAACTCCTGGGCTCAAGCGATCCTCCCGCCTCAGCCACCCAAAGTGTTGGGATTACAGATGTGAACCCCTGCGCTGGCCTTAAATACTTTTTAAATGAATCTTTAACATTTTAAAATCAGGCGATTTCACATACAAGTCTGGATTTGCTAGCTCTTCTTGAAATATCAGATGATCTTGAAAAAGGGACCTGAAATCCCTGATGGTCACTCATGGTTGGAGCAGAGCTGTGGCTCCCTTTAGCTGAGAAATGCTCTTTCTAGTTCTCCAAAGTCCCCAACACTCCCTATTGCCTCACTTGTAGTATGCGTCACTCATTTGTGTCTCCTGCCTGACTCATGCAGGCATTGAGTTTGTAACCACTGTTTCAGAGAGGGAGGAGAAGCAGAGCATGTTAGGAGACGTTGTTAATTAACTTGATATTGATAACATACATCATATTGGGGAGACATATCTGTGTGCCCAATTCTGCCAGCCTCCTGCTCTTGGAAGTCATGGAGACCGCTTCTAGCACAGTTAAGTCTGTGGGCATGATTATTTAAAGATCTTTCCTAGCTCATGAGGAAAACTCTTTTAGGCAGAAATCCTGCCTCAAACCCTATTTAGCTTGTAGGTATAGATAATTTGTATTTCCAAACTTCTCTGGGAAGTTTTGAATCTGGCTTTTTTTTTTTTTTTTTTTGGGACAGAGTTTCACTCTTGTTGTCCAGGCTGGAGTGCAATGGTGCGATCTTGGCTCACTGCAAACTCCACCTCCCAGGTTCAAGCAATTCTCCTGCCTCAGCCTCCCAAGTAGCTGGGATTACAGGCGTGAGCCACGATGCCTGGCTAATTTTGTATTTTTAGTAGAGATGGGGTTTCTCCATGTTGGTCAGGCTGGTCTCGAACTCCTGATCTCAGGTGATCTGCCCACCTTTGCCTCCCAAAGTACTGGCATTACAGGTGTGAGCCACTGTGCCTGGCCTGAATCTGGCTTTAAAAATTATTTTTTCCCAATTAACAACCCTCATGGTTCTCTTCTGTAGGAGAGTGAGAACCATGCCCCGACACAGCCAGTCCCTGACCATGGCACCATACTCATCTGTAAGCCTCGTGGAGCAACTGGAAGACAGGATCCTCTGCCATGAGAAAACCACTGCCGCCCTTGTAGAGCACGCCTTTCGGATTAAAGATGACATTGTCAACAGTTTGCAGAAAATGCAAAACAAAGGGGGAGGTGACCGCTTGGCCAGGCTTTTCTTGGAGGAGCATATCAGAAACATAACTGCCATAGTGAAGCAACTTAATCGGGATATCGAGGTAAGGTGTGCAAAAGTCAGGTGGCCTACATCCCTTTCCACAAAATTGCTCCATGTCAGGAGGTCACCCAGGTCTAATTCCTACCTTCCAGGCAGTAATGCATTTAGAACAAAGCTGTCTGTCTTGTCTATTCTTAATGATCGCCAAGGAGACAGCTTGCAGAAATATCCTAATTAAATTTATTCCAGTGTTTGATAATAGTTACTGTCAGTGTTATGTTTAATCTAAAGTTACCTTGCTGATTATTAAATCACTTTATTTCATTTGGCTGTTAATGAAGAGAGGGAAAAACTAATCAAATAGTTTCACTGTAAAATCTTTCATGTCTTTGAAGACAGCTATTAAGTCAATTACTAAGGTCAGCTTTTGTTGCTTCAGATAAAATGGTTCTGGGTCATAATGATTATATGTAATACAGTTTATTACTCCAACAATTTAGGTATTTGAATTGCTTCTCAGATTCCCCTTTTTATTGCTGTAGTTTTCTTTGAAATGAGACCAGTAAAAGGCCAATATTATTTATTTTTAGAATTGGTAAATTTATTGCTATTTATTGAGCAAGCACAGGGACCACACAGTTTAGTTCAGAAAGCTTCAGATCTCTTAGGGCTTGGGTTTCCCTCACTACACAATGTTCATATCTTTGACATGTAATTATTAAATATATGAATAATAGATATATGGCTAGATTGAGGAAAACTTCTGTTTCCTGACATGGAGATTATATCTGAATTATGCTTCCTAAAATTGAACCTCATTTCTTTGTTTTTCCATTGTCAGATTTGTATTCACTTATTTATTTTAATGGCTTTATTGAGATATAATGTAAAAGTCACAAAAAGTGTACAGTTAAATGATTTTTTAGTAACTTTATAAAATTGTGCAACCTCCACACAATTCAATTTTAGGACACTGCTATCTCCTTCCCAAAATGCACATAAGTCTGTTTGCAGTCAATTTCTACTTCCACCCCAGCCCCAGGCAACCACTCATCTACTTTGTATCTCTAGAAATTAGTCTTTTCCAGACATTTCATATAAATGGAATCCTACAATATGAAGTCTTTTACATCTGGCTTCTTTTCTTTTTTCTTTTGTTTTGAATGCAGTGGTGCGATCATTGCTCACTAAAGCCTCGACCTCCCAGGCTCAACCGATCCTCCTACATGGGCCTCCCAAGTAGCTGGGACTATAGGTGCACATCATCATACCCAGCTGATTTTTGTATTTTTAATACTACAAGATCCATCCATAATGTAGCATTGTTTGTGGAGACAGACTCTCACTATGTTGCGCAGGTGGGGTTTGAACTCCTGGGCTCAAACGATCTGTCTGCCTCAGCCTCCCAAAGTGCCAGGATTACAGATGTGAGCCACTGGACCCAGCCTGGTGGCTCTAAAAAAAAGTTTTGAGTACATTTTTGGAATAAGGTAGTGTAAGTTCTCTCATTTAGCATAATCTTTTTGGGGTTCAGACATATCCTACATGTATCATATTCCTTTTTACGTCTGAGTAATATTCTGTTCTCTGGATATACCACATTCTGTTTATCCATTCATGAACTGATGGGCATTTGGATTGTTTCCAGTTCTTAGCTTTTATGAGTAAAGCTGCTGTGAACACTGTGACAGGTCTTTGATATGAAAATATGTCTTTATTTCTCTTGGGTAAATTACTAGGAGTGGAATTGCTGGGTTTTATAGTGAGCTTATGTTTAACTTTTTAAAACATGGCCAAATAATTTTCCAAAGTGGCTATAACATTTACAGTCCCACAAGCTATGTGTGAAGGTTCCAGTTTCTCTACTGCCTCAGCAATAATTGGCATTATCTGGTTTTTTTTTTTTTCTTTTTTTTTTTGAGACAGAGTTTTGCTCTTGTTACCCAGGCTGGAGTGCAATGGCGCGATCTCGGCTCACCGCCACCTCCGCCTCCTGGGTTCAGGCAATTCTCCTGCCTCAGCCTCCTGAGTAGCTGGGCTTACAGGCACACACCACCGCGCCCAGCTAATTTTTTGTATTTTTAGTAGAGACGGGGTTTCACCATGTTGACTGGGATGGTCTCGATCTCATGACCTCGTGATCCACCCGCCTCGGCCTCCCAAAGTGCTGGGATTACAGGTGTGAGCCACTGCGCCTGGCCATCTGTTTTTATTAGAGTCATTCTAGTGGATGTGTAGTGGTATCTCATTGTGGTTTTAATTTGTACTTTCCTAATGACTAATGATCTTGAACACCTTTTCATATGCTTATTGATTGTTTGTGTGTCTTCGTTGGTGAAGTGTCTATGTAAGTCTTCTGCCCTTTTTTTAAAAATTGTATTTTCTTCATTGTGGGAAAAAAGTTACCATTTTTACCATTTTAAGTATATAATGTAGTGATATTAAGTACATTCACAATGTTGGGCAATCATTACTGTCTGTTTCCAAAAGGTTTCCATCATTTCAAACTGAAACTTTGTTCCCATTAAAAAGTAACTCTCCACTCCACTTTCCCCTCAGCTCCTGGTGACCTCTATTGTATTTTCAGTCCTTATGAATTTGCTTATTCTAGCTCCTTCATGTAAGTGGAATCATACAATAATTTGTCCTTTTGTGTCTGGCTTTTTTACTTAGCGTAAGGTTTTCAAGGTCCTCCATAATGTAGCCTGTATCAGAATTCATTTTTGCGTTGGGTTATTTGTCATATTATTGAGAACTTATGCAAGTTTTTATGTAGTTTAGACACAAGTCCCTTATCAGATATTGATTTACAAATATTTTCTCCTATTCTGTGGTTTCTATTTTCATTTTTTTAATAGTATCTTTTGAAGTGTGAACATTTTTAGTTTTAATGGAGTCCAGCATTAATTTTTTTCTTTTATGGTTTGTTCTTTTGGTGTTGTGTCTTCACAACTATTTGCTTATTAACTCAAGATCACAAATATTTTCTCTTGTGTTTAATTCAAGATTCTCAGCTTATACTGTTAGGTCTGTGAACCGTTTTGAGGTAATTTTTGTATTTGGTGTGAGGTAAGGATCTAAGTTATTTTTTTTTCATCTTGCTATCCTTGGAAAATCTATCCTTTTCCCATTTGTCCTTTTGTTGAAAATCAATTGACCATAAAATATAAGGGTTTATTTCTGTTTTCCACTGATCTGTATGATTTTCTTTATGTCAATACCACATTGTCTTGATTTCTAGTTTTAGAGTGTATTTTTGAAATAAGATAGTGTAAGTTCTCCAACTTTGTTCTTTTTAAAAAGTGATTTTGGCTAGTCTTTGTCCTTTGCATAATCATTTAGATTTTAGGATTAGCTTATCAGTTTATATTAAAAAGTGACTTTTATACAGATTGCTTTGCATGTATAGATTTTTAAAAGGCTGGGTGCAATGGCTCACACCTGTAATCCCAGCACTTTGGGAAGCAGAGGTAGGAGAATCACTTGAGCCCAGGAATTTGAGACCAGCCTGAGTAACATAGTGAGACTTTACCTTTCTCTAAAAATATTAATGATAATAAAAAGAAATAATGTATAGATCTATTTGGGGAGAATTGCCATCTTAATACTGTGTCTGATTGTTCAAGGAAGCAAGTTTGGTTTTGTTAATTTGTCGGGTTTTTTGTTTCTGTTTTTAATAAAAAAATTTTTAAATTGACAGTAATTATGTATATTCATGGGGTACATAGTGATGTTTCAATACATGTAATGTGCAGTGACCAGATCAAGGTAATTTTGTGTCCTTTAACAAATTGCTGCATTTCCTTCCCTTCCCCCTACCCTTCTCATGCTCTAGTATTCTCTATTCTAATTTTTACTTCTTTGAGATCAACTTTTTTTAGCTTTCACATATGAGTAAGAACATGCAGTGTTTAACTTTCTGTTCCTGGCTTATTTCACATAACATAATGTCCTGCTGTTCTATCTGTGTTGCTGCAAAAGACAGAATTTTGTTCTTTTTTATGGCTGATAGTATTCTGTTGTGTATATACACCACATTGTCTTTATCCATTCATCCATTATTGGACATCCAGGTTTGAGTCCATATCCTGGCTATTATGAATAGTGCTGCAGTAAACATGGGGGTGCAGAAGTCTCTTCAATACACTGATTTCCTTTCCTTTGGATAAATTCCCAGTAGTGGGATTGCTGGATCATATGGTAATTCTATTTATAATTTTTTTGAGGAACCTCCATACTTTTCTCCATAGTGGCTGAGAGTTTATATTCCCGCCAACAGTGTATAAGAGCTCCCTTTTCTCTGCATCCTTGCCAGCATTTGATACTTTTTGTGTTTTGGTAATAGCCATTATAACTGGAGTGAAATGATACCTCATCGTGATTTTGATTTGCATTTCCCTGGTGATTAGTGATATTGGGCCTTTTTCATATATTTGTTTGCCATTTGTATGTCTTCTTTTGAGACATACATTCAAATCATTTACCCATTTTAAAAATCGTGTTGTTTTTGGCTGTTGAGATGTTTGCGTTCCTTCTGTATTGGGGATGTTAATCCCCTCCTGGATGAGTGATGAGTAGTTTGCAGGTATTTTCTCCCGTTCTGTAGATTGTCTTTTTACTTTGTTGATTGTTTCCTTTACTGTGCAGAATCCTTTTTGTTTGATATAATTCATTTATTTATTTTTGCTTTTGTTGTCTGTGCTTTTGAGGTCTTATTAATAAAATCTTTTCCTACACCAATGTCCTGAAGTGTTTTCCCTATGTTTTCTTCTATATACAATTTTATCATGTTGGGCCTTACATTTAGGTCTTTGGTCCATTTGGAGTTTATTTTTTATAGGGTGAGAGGTGTGGCCTAGTTTACTTCTTCTACATGTGGATATCCAGTTTTCCCAGCACCATTTATTGAAGATTTGTTTTTTTCCCCAATGAATGTTCTTGACACCTTCATCCAAAATCAGTTAGCTGTAGATACGTGGATTAATTTCTGGATTCTCTTTTCTGTTCCATTGTTCTATGTGTCTGTTTTAATGCCAGTACCATGCTGTTTTGGTTACTATAGCTATGTAGTATATTTTGAGGTCTGGTAGTATGATGCCTCTGGCTTTGTTCTTTTTTATTTTATTTTATTTTTTTTAGATAGCGTCTCACTCTTACTGAGGCTAGAGTGCAGTGTTGTGATCTTGGCTCACTGCAACCTCTGCCTTCCAGGTTCAAGTGTTCCTCTGACCTGAGCCTCCCCAGTAGCTGGGCTTACCGGAACACATCATCAGGCCTGGCTAATTGTTGTATTTTCAGTAGAGATGGGGTTTCGCCATGTTGGCTAGGCTGGTCTCGAACTTCTGACCTCAGGTGATCTACCTGCCTCGGCCTCCCAAAGTGCTGGGATTACAGGCATGAGCCACCGTGCCCCACCCTGGCTTTGTTCTTTTTGCTTAGAGTTGCTTTGGATATTCAGGGTCTTTTGTCATTCCATACAAATTTTATGGTTTTTGGTTGGGCATGGAGAACATCTTTTTTTTTTTTTTTTTGAGACAGGGTTTTCCTCTGTTGCCTAGGCTTGAAGTGGAGTGGCTTGATCACAGCTCACTGCAGCCTCAACCTTGTGGGCTCAAGTGATCCTTTCACCTCAGCCTTCCGAGTAGCTGGAACTACAGGTGCATGCCACCATACCCAGCTAATTTTTTTGTGGAGATGGGGTTTTGCCATGTGGCCCAGGCTGGTCTTGAACTTCTGGGCTCAAGTGATCCTCCTGCCTCAGCTTCCCAAAGTGGTAGGATTACAGGCATGAGTCACCACACCTGACTGAGAACATACTTTGTATATTTTTTATCTCTTTAAAATTTTTGAGACGAGTTTGGTGGCCTTCTGTATTCTTACTGATTTTCTGTCTTGTTCTATTAGTCATTGAAATATCCAACTCTTATTGCTGAATTGCTGGTTTCTTCTTCCAGTTCTGTCAGTTTTTGCTTTATGTGTTTTGGCACTGTTGTTAGGCTCATATACATTTATAATTGCATATATCTGCCTAATGTATTGACCCTTTTGCCATAAAAGGTCTCTGTGTCTCTTGTAATATTTCTTATCTTAAAGTCTGTTTTGTCTAATATCAGCATAGGTATTCCAGCTCCTTTATGAGTACTGTTTGCATAATTCATGTTTGTTTTTTAGAGAAACAAAATCTCTGTCACCCAGGCTGGAGTGTAGTGGTGCAATCATCATAACTCACTGATGCCTTGACCTCCTGGGCTCAAGTGATCCTCCAACTTCAGCCTCTGAGTAGCTGGGACTGCAGACATGTGCTACCATGCCCAGCTAATTTTTCTTATATTTATTTATTTATTTATTTATTTATTTTGAGACGGAGTTTCGCTCTTGTTACCCAGGCTGGAGTGCAATGGCGCAATCTCGGCTCACGGCAACCTCCGCCTCCTGGGTTCAGGCAATTCTCCTGCCTCAGCCTCCTGAGTAGCTGGGATTACAGGCACGCGCCACCGTGCCCAGCTAATTTTTTGTATTAGTAGAGATGGGGTTTCACCATGTTGCCCAGGATGGTCTCGATCTCATGACCTCATGATCCACCCGCCTCGGCCCTCTTATTTTTATTTTTTGTAGAGATGAGGTCTTGCTGTGCTGTGTTGCCCAGGGTGGTCTTGAACTCCTGCCTCTGCCTCCCAAAGTGCTGGGATTATAGGCACAAGCCTGTACCTGGCCTTTTTGATAATTCTCACCAAGCTTGTGCCTCTTGGCTCTGGCCTATATACATGGTTACCAAATTTCACTGTTCTTTGAGATTTCATGTATGGACAAGGATTCACTCAGAATTATATCCTAATTGAAGTGCATTGGTCTTCAGGGTTCTACAAGTTCTAGTGTATACTTCTTACAATGTTTAAACAAAATGACTATGTATTTGTTAATAAGAAAGTACAATGGATCTTTGTTGCTCTGGTGACTGACAGTATCCTTTTCGATTTCTTTTAGTCATAGCAATTTGATTTCTTTTTGGATTTACCTTTCTTTCATTGAATACAAAGGGATGGCTAATAATCAGGTTGCCTTATCCCCTTTTTAGGGGTTGAGGCCCATAACTCAGGCCAGAGCACCGGGACCCTCCCTTCCTGGAATTTAAAACCTGAGGAGGCTGTGCTGGGTGTGGTGCCTCACACGTGTAATCCCAGCACTTTGGGAGGCTGAGCGGGGAGGATTCCTTGAACCTGGGAGGTCAAGGCTGCAGTGAGCTGTGGTCATGCCAGTGTACTCCAGCATGGGTGACAGAGGGAGATGCTACCTTAAAAACTAAAACCAAACCAAACAAAACCAAAACAAAAGCCTAAGCAGGCTGATTCAAAGGCTGGAAATGGCCATAGTACCTTCCTTGCAGCCGCTTTGCCTGCGGGATACTGGCTAGTAGTTCCTGCTGCTTGGACCTCAGGAAATTCACTTTGTATCTTCTTCTCAACCTGCATAACTCAGTTTCCCTATTCATTGTGCACACCTTTCCTCTATTCCTTTTTTTTTTTTTTCTGGAGACAGCATACGGCTGTCATCCGGGCTGGAGTGTGCAGTGGTATGATCATAGCTCACTGCAGCCTCTAACTCCTGGGCTCAGCTGATTCTCCCACCTCAGCCTCCTCAGGAGCTAAGACTACAGGGACAGGCCACCATGCCCAGTTTATTATTTTATTTTTTGTAGAGACAGGAGTCTCGCTGTGTTGTCCGATAAATTCCATTTACCTCCGTAAGTTAGTCAGGTCAATTACTTGCAACTAAAGAAGTGTAATGACTTCAGAGGGATTTAGAAAGTTTACAAAACTGCTGGAAATAATTCACTTGTGTTTGGACACCGGTATCTATATCAAGAATGAGCTTTTCAGTTTTCATTTTGGGTGCCGAGGCAGTTTTATCCTAGAGGCTGAAAACTAAGCAACCCTAAGTTGACAACTGTACAAAACCAAAGAACCCCACCTTGAACATCTCAGTTTTGCAAGGGATTTCAGATCCATCAAGAGACTGATAGATCCACTGCGCCCAAATCTAAAGACAGGTAAAATCAAAGTGATGGGGATGAATAAGAATTCTCAGGCTCCCATCCGCTTAACTACTGGCGAAGAAGTGCAGTGGGCCCCTTATCTGTGGCTTCACTCTCTGCAATTTCAGTTACCTGTGGCCGACCATGATCTGGAAACATTAAATGGAAAATTCCATAAATAAACAATTCATAATTTTTTTTCTTTTTTTTATCTTTTTGAGATGGAGTTTCACTCTTATCACCCAGGCTGGAGTCCAATGGCGCAGTCTTGGCTCACTGCAACCTCCATCTCCCAGGTTCAAGCGATTCTCCTGTCTCAGCCTCCCGAGGTGCCTGCCACCATGCCCAGCTAATTTTTGTATTTTTTTTTTTGAGGTGGAGTCTTGCTCTGTTGCCCAGCTGAAGTACAGTGGCGTGGTCTTCACTCACTGCAGCCTCTGCCTCCCACGTTCAAGCGATTGTCCTGCCTCAGCCTCCTGAGTACCTGGGATTACAGGTGCCTGCTACCGTGCCCGGCTAATTTTTTGTATTTTTAGTGAAGACAGGATTTCACCATGTTAGTCAGGCTGGTCTTGAACTCCTGACTGCGTGATCCACCTGCCTCGGCCTCCCAAAGTGCTGAGATTATAGGTGTGAAGCCACCTTACCCGGCCAACAATTCATAAGTTTTAAATTGTGTGCCATTCTGAGTAGGGTGATGACATCTCTTACCGCCCAGCTTGGGTGGGACATGAATCACGCCTTTGTCCACACTGTGTATGCTATCAATTGATGTCTTGATTATCAGATCAAGGTAGGGTTTAGTATTATTCGCAGTTTCAGATATCCACTGGAAGTTGTGGAGCTTACGCCTGCAGATAAGAGGGGGCTAAGGTATGCCACAAAAAATACAAACTTCCCCCATGCTTCATATTAGAAAATAGTGTTACTTCCCCATTCTTACAATACCCAGCACTTCCCTGTGGGAACTCAGCTCTGTTCCCTTTGCTTACGGGGATGGGGGAAGACTAGAGATAGGAGTCAGTCTATTCTGGCATTACTGTCCCCTCCAGGTAAAAGCACGGTATAACTCTACCCTTAGGAAACTCTGGTCTTGGGCCAGGCGTGGTGGCTCATGCCTGTAATCCAAGCACTTTGGAGGCCAAGGCGGGCGGATCACCTGAGGTCGGGAGTTCAAGACCAGCCTGACCAACATGGTGAAACCCCATCTCTACTAAAAATACAAAAAAATTAGCTGGGCACGGTGGCGCGTGCCTGTAATCCCAGCTACTCAGGAGGCTGAGGCAGGAGAATTGCCTGAACCCAGGAGGCGGAGGTTGCCGTGAGCCGAGATCGCGCCATTGCACTCCAGCCTGGGTAACAAGACCGAAACTCCGTCTCGAAAAAAAAAAAGGAAACTCTGGTCTTAATTTTTCTGTCAATGTAAGAGGTGATAGTGTTTTAGCTGCAACTGTGGGATCCAGGGAATAATTTCCTATTTGGTAGCTGCCATGTACTACTCCAATGGCCAGAACCATTTTATTTTATTTATTTTCATTTGTATTTTTTTGAGACGGAGCCTCACTCTTGTCACCCAGGCTGGAGTGCAGTGGTGTGATCTCGGCTCACTGCAACCTCTGCATCCTGGGTTCAAGTGATTCTCCTGCCTCCCGAGTAGCTAAGATTACAGGCACATGCTACTTTTTTTTGTATTTTTAGTAGAGACGGGGTTTCTTCATGTTGGTCAGGCTGGAAACTCCAAACCTCAGGTGATCCGCCCACCTAAGCCTCCTAAAGTGCCGGGATTACAGGCGTGAGCCACTGCGCCCAGCCTAAACATGTTTCTTTAAGATGATTTTTGAACAATGTACAATGCAGTGAGAAAGTAATTTCAATTTTGCTGTTTTCCCAACATCAGAAACACATTTTATGTAATGGTTATTCTTGCCTTAACCAGACAGCAGTCTTTTATATTTCCATATATTTTTGGAGTGTGCAATTTTGCAAGTGATGATTTCCATGATAGACAGGGAAAACTGAGTAAAATCTAAATTTGGCAAAAAATTTAGTTTGTATTTGAGTGTTTACTTTTTTACAACTGGTAGTAACTATATATGATGGCAAAGTAACAACAGGGAAGTTTAGAAATTTAAGACTCCAATATGAAACACTATTTATATTGATTTACATGTATTATGAACCTAGGCATGTCTACGTAAACATATTAGGATGCTTGATGACAGATCAGAATTGCTGCCTTATAGCCAAACTTCATTAAAATGAAATCACGATGGTCTACGTTTAGGCTGCTATGACAAATTACCATAGACTGGGTAACTTAAACAACAGAAATTTCTTTCTCATGATGCTGGAGACTAAGAAGTCCAAGGTCAAGGTGCTGGTTGATCCAGTGTCTGATGAGACCCTGCTTCATGAATTGTAGATGGTTGTCTTTTTGTATCCTTACCAGGTGGAGAGCAAAGAGCAGAAGCAAGCTCTTCCTTTAAGGGTACTAATCTCATTCATGAAGATTCTACCCTCATGACCTAATTACCCCCTATAGGCCCTGCCTCCTAATACCATGTCATGAAAGGTCAGGGTTTTAACATACAATTTTTTTTTTTTTTTTAGACTGGGTCTTGCTCTGTCACTCTGGCTGGAATGCAGTGGTGTGATCATGGCTCACTGTAGCTTCACCCTCCTGGGCTCAAGTGATCCTCCCTCCTTGGTCTCCCAAAGTGCTGGGATTACAGGCATGAGCTACCACCCTTGGCCAACATATGAATTTTTGGAGGACACAAACATTCAGTCCATAATGATGTAGGGTAAAATTTTAAAACGTACTAAAAGGAATTCTTTTAGTACTAGTAAGTAATATAAAAACTGGGGCCAGGCACCATAATCCCAGCACTTTGGGAGGCTGAAGTGGGTGGATCACTTGAGGTCAGGAGTAAGAGACCAGCCTGGCCAACATGGTGAAAACCCGTCTCTACTAAAAATACAGAATTAGCTGGGCATGGGGGCACGTGCCTGTAGTCCCAGCTACTTGGGAGGCTGAGGCAGGAGAATTGCTTGAACCTGGGAGGCAGAGGTTGTAGTGACCTGGGATCATGACACTGGACTCCAGCCTGGGCAACAAAGCAAGACTCTGTCTCAAAAATAAATAAATAAATAAAAATAAAAATTGGGAGAGTGAGTATAAAATAAAACGGATACTTGGCTGGGAGTGGTGACTCACATCTGTAATCCCAGCACTTTGGGAGGCCGAGGTTTGCAGATCACCAGGTCGGGAGCTTGAGACCAGCCTGGCCAACATGGTGATTTTTTGTGTTTTTAAACACAAAAATTAGCCAGGCGTGGTGGTGTGCACCACAATCCCTGCTACTCGGGAGGCTGAGGCAGGAGAATCACTTGAACCTAGGAGGCGGAGGTTACAGTGAGGTGAGATTGCACCACTGCCCTCCAGCCTGGGAGGCAAAGTGAAACTCTGACTCAAACAAAAACAAAAACAAACCCCAAAAACAAAAAAACACTGATACTTGTAGTATCAGTTTGAAAGCAGATATTTAAATTGCTTTTTAAGATATTTAAATTGTATTTCAATGATATGAAAGGTTTTTTTTAATTTATAGATTCTTCATGGATATCTTCTGTAAATTGCCTGGGTTTTTATTATTATTACTGCTGTTTTATAGCTGTTTTTCAGTTCACTCAGTAAAATTTTACTGGTTTACTTGATTTGTGAGAATCATCCCTGCAGGTGATTTTATATTATGAAAGTAATGGTGAAGCCCTTCTTAAGATGTGAAGCTTATTCTTGGACCCTGATAGAACTAGTCAAAGTATGATTTTCTTTTCTTTCTTTTTTGTTTGAAACGTAGTTTTGCTCAGGAGTGCAATGGTGCGATCTCGGCTCACTGCAACCTCTGCTTCCCAGGTTCAAGCAATTCTCCTGCCTCAGCTTCCGGAGTAGCTGAGATTACAGGCATGAGCCACCATGCCCGGGTAATTTTGTATTTTTAGTAGAGACAGGGTTTCTGCATGTTGGTGAGGCTGGTCTCGAACTCCCAACCTCAGGCTATCCACCCACCTCAACCTCCCAAAGTGCTGGAATTACAGGTGTGAGCCACTGTGCCCGGCTGTCTTTATGATTTTCTATTATGTGGCTCTGAACACAGTTCAGAAAAAAAGTAAAATATATTGTGAAACCATTACCCTATGTGATCCTCAAGAGCTAGAACGGAGTCTTAATGTTTCTATTTTTAGCACCTAAGACATAGTAGGAGCTCAATAAATATTTCATAATCAAAGGCTCTGGGTCTCCTTGCCTCTTCCAGGACCCTATAATTATTGCTCATATTCTTTCAGCAGATTCCAATGTCAAAACAGATGACTCTGGTGTACCAGTATACAGTAAGTGCTTGAGGTATACTAGTACACAGTAAGTGCTTGATAAATGTTGAATGGAATAATTTATTGTTTTAATATGTCTCCATCCACAGTCTCTGTTAGCAGTTTGCCTTGTGATATGGAGAAGCTTATCAATTATTTATTCCTCAGAAACTTTCCACAAATTATCACCGTCATTATAAATTTAGAGGAAGTAATAGAGTCAACTATAAATTATACATGTCTGGATTATCCATACTGTGTTTAAGTCATTATCAATATCTGGAAACCGAGCCCTGGCGAGCAGTCCATGGCGCTTTTATTGGTGGTAAGCTTTCTCTTCCATGCCAGTTTGATGGCTGGGGAAAGTAGCTTGGACCGCCATGTCTTTTTATGGCTTTAACTGTGTCTCTGGCCTTTGGAAAGCATGCAGTGGGTTCTGCTGCCTGCCTGGTTAGAGTCTGCAGACCTACTTCTAGTTCCCATGTGCTCAACTTCATAATGTCCTTCTGGCTTGGAATGTTGGCTTTGACCTAGTTGGGTTATGGGAAACTGTATCAAGCCCTCATCTAATTGAATATATCACATATAGTTTGCTAGTTTAATAATTTGCAAATGAATTACTGGAGTTTCTGAACTTGAGTGATGAGTGCAGCATTGGGCTTTATTAACATGGCAAAGCAGAGACGTTGACAGTGATGTTAACATGTAGTTGGCCTGACATACGGGACCTTGGTTCGGTGTGCTCCTAATAGTGCCGATGAGGGAAGAGTTTTGGTTACTGGATTTCATGCATTTTACTTAAGAAGGGAATTTCAGCCTGCAGCTCTGTGATCTGGTTCTACTGAAACAGTACATCAGTGGCGGGGTTTTGGTGATTATCATCCAAATTCATTTTGTTTTCGTTCTACCCACTAGGTTTGGCTTGTCGTGTGACTTGATTCTGGGGGAGAAGACACTGAATTGAATGGAATTTGAATATTTGTTCAGTTCTGTTGACAGAGGTTTTCCAGTGTAAATTAATAAATTAGTGTTCTGGTGTCTGCTCTGTCTCCAGTATATTTTAGCTTATCTGAGTCCTCTTTGAGGACCTGACCGTGTCTGGGCACCAGAGATTGATAACATCTCAAATCCTAAGGGGCTGATAACAGCTTAAACCAAAGACAGGATGGACAGCTAGAGATATCTCTAAACCTTCAACTCAGAAGATGAGATCCTAGAACATGGAGCTAAATTAATTGATATGTCACTCAGTTACCCACTAATACCTAGGCATTGTTAGAGGCACTGGGGCTGCAGTAATGGCCCAAGCACACAAGGCCTCTGATCTTAGTCCTCCTGCACATTCTAGTGGGGTGTAGAGCAGTCACTGCTAAGTAACCAAGGTGATGTTAGCTGATGTCAAGCGCTCTGATGAGAGGATGTGATGGAGAGTGACTGTGGGGCTGTCTTAGAAAGGATGGTGGCCGGATGTGGCGGCTAACCCTTATAATCCCAGCACTTTGGGAAGCCAAGGCGGGTGGATCATGTGGTCAGGAGTTCAAGACCAGCCTGACCTGTATTGTGAAACCATGTCTCTACTAAAAATACAAAAATTAGCCGGGCGTGGTAGTGCACGCTGGTTAGTTCCAGCTACTTGGGAGGGTGAGGCAGGAGAATCGCTTGAACCCAGGAGGCAGAGGTTGCAGCACCGTGACTCATGCCTGTAATCTCAGCACTTTGGGAGGCCGAGATGGGCGGATCACGAGGTCAGGAGTTCTAGAACAACTTGACCAATGTAGTGAAACCCTGTCTCTATTAAAAAATACAAAAATTAGCTGGGCATGGTGGCGCATGCACCTGTAATCTCAGCTACTCAGGAGGCTGAGGCAGGAGAATTGCTGGAACCCGGGAGACAGAGGTTGCAGTGAGCCGAGATTGTACCACTGCACTCCAGCCTGAGCGACAGAGCAAGACTCCATCTCAAAAAAAAAAAAAAAAAAAAAGATAGATTACAAAGAATGGTAAGGGGGTAAGGTGACATGTGAACTAAGACTGGCATGACGTATGGGGCCAGCCAAGCCAAGGGGGTAGTGTTGAGGGAGGAGATACCCAGGGAGACCACTCCAGAGCGAGGGAAGTGCAGGTCCCAACGCCTTAAGCAGGAAGAGGTGTGGCACGTTTAAGGAGCAGAAAGAGGACCAGTGGATGGAGTGTTGTGAGCTGGGGGAAGGGCAGCTCATGAGACTTGAAGGCTGTGATAAGAAGTTTGGAGTTTGGACATGGGAAGCCGTTATTTAGTGTTCAGCCAAGGAATTTCAATAATCCATTCACATTCTTGGTGCTGGGGCTACATTGGCGAATAAAACAGATAAAGGCCCTTGCCTCTTGTGGCTATAGACTGATTTATGTTTTGAAGAAGATCACGCTGGCTACTTCGTGGAGAAGGATTTTAGGGGAGCAAGAATTGAAGCAGGGAGACAAATTAGGGGGCTACCTGAAGGTTCAGGGGGAGGCATGGCACGGTGGAGATGGAGAGAAATGGATGGATTCTGGATTGATTTTGGAGATAGAGCTGAGAGGACTTCCTGCATATTGGAGGGAGAAATTTCCATCAAATGTTGGTAATGCCAAGAAGGCAATTTGACATATAAGGCTGGAACTGTGGTAAAAAGCCCCACAGGAGAATATTACCTTATAATTCTCTGCTCTGCTGTAGGTGGCCCTTTCTCTAGATAATTTAAAATTACATTTCCTCATTTCAAAATCCTTTCCAATCTAGGAAGAGTTGGAGAAGGAGGAAAGTGGAGAGCTGTTTCTTTCCTGGTTGTTCCTGGCAGCCCTGGCCTGTCAGGGGTGCTTAGGTGTCCCGGGGGATTGGTTGTCATCACCTTTGCATAAACACCATTATATAGCACATTGAGGCTCCCACGGAAGTCCCTATTCCAAGCTGTCTTGGAAAGGGAGAATTTTTAAAGATAGGCCTTATCTTTGACAAAACAAATGAGGACTTGGGCCATCGCTTTTTCAAGGTGGCCAGCTTCTGCTCCGTGCTTGTGTGAGGCGTGTTTATTGTGTGGACCTGGACAACGCACTTACCACCCTTGAGTTTTTCTTGCTGCAGCTGAGCTCCCTGAAGGTATGCCTGGTGCTCAGCACACAGTAGGTGTGCCAAGTTCCTTGAACTGAATTGAAAATAATGGAGAATTAATGCCATATAGAAGGATAGAGTCTTTTTAAAAATAAATGCATCGTGATGATGTATTGTTCCAAAGTGACAAATTCGGGAACATTATTGAGTTTACAGGGGAATTACTTTTCTACGTTTTCATTCTAGAATTTTTTCTTTCTCTTTTTCTTTCTTTTTTCTTTTTTTTTTTTTGAGAGAATCTTGCTCTGTTGCCCAATCTGGAATGCAGTGGCACGATCTTGGCTCACTACAACCTCTGCCTCCCACATTCAAGCAATTCTCCTGCCTCAGCCCCTGAGTAGCTGGGATTACGGGCACATACCACCATGCTCAGCTAACTTTTGTATTTTTAGTAGAAACGGGGTTTCACTGTGTTGGTCAGGCTGGTCTCAAACTCCTCACTTTGTGATCAGCCCGCTTTGGCCTCCCAAAGTGTTGGGATTACAGGCATGAGCCACCATGCCTGGCCTAGAATTTCTTTACATAATAAACTCTTGAACACCTTCTGTTTTCTTATTACTTTCTAGTAACATGAAAACTTTGTTAAGGTCAGGTAGAAGTCTTTTCTGTATTCTTCAAAGCACTTCTTTCTTTTTTTTTTTTCCTTTTTTTTTTTGAGATGGAGTTTAGCTCTTGTTACCCAGGCTGGAGTGCAATGGCGCGATCTCGGTTCACCGCAACCTCCGCCTCCTGGGTTCAGGCAATTCTCCTGCCTCAGCCTCCTGAGTAGCTGGGATTACAGGCACGCACCACCGTGCCCAGCTAATTTTTTTGTATTAGTAGAGACGGGATTTCACCAAGTTGACCAGGATGGTCTCGATCTCTTGACCTCGTGATCCACCCGCCTCGGCCTCCCAAAGTGCTGGGATTAGCACTTCTTTCTTAAACTTTTATTCATTTATTTTTTGAGACAGAGTCTTGCTCTGTTACTCAGGCTGGAGTGCAGTGGCGGGAACGTGGCTCACTGCAGCCTCTGTCTTCTGGGTCCAAGGGGTCCTCTTGCCTCAGCCCCCTGAGTAGCTAGGACCAGAGGTGTGTACCACAAGTCTTGGCTAGTTAAAAAAAAAATTGTGTAGCGATGGGATTTTACCATGTTGCCCAGGCTAGTCTCAAACTCCTGGGCTCAAGCAATCCTCCTGCCTCAGCCTCCCAGAGTGCTGGGATTACAGGAGTGAGCCACCGCACTCAGCCCAGAGTACTTTGAATACAATACCTTATTCATCTGCATAAGAATTTGGAGAGTTAAATGGGCTTTTTAAAATTCCTAAGCATTTTTTTTAAAGCACAGTTTTTTTTCTTGCTATAAAAGTAATGTATGCCCATTGTGGGAAATACAAAAAAAAAGAATAAACCATAATCCCACCCTAGAGATAAGCGAAACATTCACATTCTAGTTGTTTTGTATGCATCTTAATACACAGTTGGACTCACGCTGTATATTTATTTTCTACATTTCCTTTTTGCTTAATATTAAATTGTACACACTTTCCCTTGCTGCTAAAAGCCCTTCGTGAACCTCTTAGCATTTACATAATAATTACCTTGTGAAATACTTGACATGTGTATCACACTGTGAAGACATCTTTGTGCATACATTTTTCTTATTATTTCCTTTAATATAATTCCAAGAACTAGAGTTACTGGGTCAAAGGTCATGAACATTATGAATATATATTTTGTGGCATTGCTCTCCAGAAAAGTTGTGTTGGGAAGGGCCAGCTGTGCCTTTTTTATTTCTATTTTTTAGGTAAGCAGAAGATGCTGAAACCTTTTTGATTTTTGATAAACTTTTTAGAATTATAAATTTAAAGTATTTGCTTCTTTAATAAGTGAAAATGCTATTTTTAAGGTTTTGAAACGTAGACTTTTTTTTTTAGAGCATTTTTTGGTTCACAGCAAAATTGAGCAGAAAGTATACTCTCTGCCCCCACACATGCATAGCCTCTTCCCACTGTCAACATCCCACACCAGAGAGGTACGTTGTAGTAGTATGATTTGTACTTCTTGTTTCTTTGCTCACTAGAAAGATTGAATCTTTTAAAAAATGTGTGTTTTGGCTGGGTGCGGTGGCTCGTGCCTGTAATCCCAGCACTTTGGGAAACTGAGGCAGGTGGATCACCTGAGATCATGAGTTCGAGGCAAGCTTTACCAACATGAAAAAACCCCGTCTCTACTTAAAATACAAAAACTGGGCTGGGAGTGGTGGCGCATGCCTGTAATCCCAGCTACTCAGGAGGCTGACGCAGGAGAATTGCTTGAACCCTGGAAGGCAGAGGTTGTGGTGAGCCAAGATGGCGCCATTGGACTCCAGCCTAGGCAACAAGAGCAAAACTCCGTATTAAAAAAAATGTGCGTTTTTTTAAACTCCAGTTTTGTGAATTGCTTTCCATTTTCTTTGCTTAGTGATCGAAAAACAACTCCAGTGAAATAAGATTGGTTACAGCCTTTGTCATTTCTGTAGTGTCTGTTTTGTTTTCCTTTTTTAGATGAAGTTTTGCTATTGTCGCCCAGAATGGAGTGCAATGGTGCGAACTCTGCTCACTGCAACCTCTGCCTCCCGGGTTCAAGTGATTCTCCTGCTGCAGCCTCCTGAGTAGCTGGGATTACAGGTGCCTGCCACCACACCTGGCTAATTTTTATAATTTTAGTAGAGATGGGGTTTCACCATGTTGGCCAGCCTGATCTCGAACTCCTGATCTCAAGGTGATCCGCCTGCCTTGACTTCCCAAAGTGCTGGGATTACAGGCGTGAGCCACCGCGCCCAGCTCTGTAGTGTGTAATACAGTGTTACACCTGGAGTAGTCTGTGACTCATGAACCACCACATTCCTGGGCCTATTCTCTAGCTTTGGTTTTCTGGGGATGACATTGAAGAATTTTCGTGCATAATAAGCCATCTAGGTGAGATTTATGTACTCAAAGATGTTTGAGAACCACTGGTCTCATGCCTTATTATAGGCAAAGGTTTGCACCATTACATACAAAAAGAGTAAGTGTTACTTTCTACTGACTCCAACTAATAGGTGTTACTTCCTATTAAGAGAGAGTGTACCAGAGAGCTTGCCAGCACCTTCTCATCAGTGGGAGAGCTCCAGAACCACATTAGTCAGATGTGAAGTTGCCTTGCAAGAATGTGTTCAGATGACTCACATTTTGCCATTCATAGGTGATTGTAAGTAGTTTGCCTTCCTCTTCATAGAGCAGGTTCATTGAGAAAAAGCTGGAAACTACAGAAATAATAGATAGGTCTCACAATTCCAAATTCTTTCTGGTGACTTTTCTTTTTTTACTGTCAATGCCTCAAGCACGTTTCCAATAAGGAAACACAGAATATTTACATTCCTAATTTCTTTTTTTTACTAAGAAGTTTGAAAATTCTGAAAAAAAATACACATATGTACTTTTCTTTTTCTTTTTTTTTTTTTTGAGACGGAGTTTCGCTCTTGTTACCCAGGCTGGAGTGCAATGGCGCGATCTCGGCTCACCGCCACCTCCGCCTCCTGGGTTCAGGCAATTCTCCTGCCTCAGCCTCCTGACTAGCTGGGATTACAGGCACGTGCCACCATGCCCAGCTAATTTTTTGTATTTTTAGTAGAGATGGGATTTCACCATGTTGACCAGGATGGTTTCGATCTCTTGACCTCGTGATCCACCCGCCTCGGCCTCCCAAAGTGCTGGGATTACAGGCGTGAGCCTTATGTATGTTATACTTCAAAAAAAGAAAAGAAAAAATAGTTGAGAAGACGGAGCAGAAAAACTATGTAAGCATAATTACATCTCTCTTTTTTTCTTGAGACAAAGTCTCGCCTGGACACCCAGGCAGGAATGTAGTGGCAAAATCTCTGCTTGCTGCAACCTCTGCCTCCCGTGTTCAGGTAATTCTCTTATCTCAGCCTCCCACTGGCTGCACCACCAGCTCACAGGCCCCTTCCATTACTCTCAGGACCACCTACTTAGGGCACTACAACGGGTAGGGAGAGGAAAGTCGTATCAGGTCTAATGGGGCCCCGCAGCCACAAGGAGGAAGAATAAGCACTGCCCTTAAAACAGGTGCAGATGAAACAGAAAACAGGTAGGCCTTGAATAAAAAATAATTCCTACATTTAAGGAGATCCCAGTGTCACATAAAATTTCTTCTTGAACTTAAGTTTCTGTAAGTCAGTAGATGGACAGGAGGGCAGAGGAAGATGGCAGAATAGAAACCTCCACCAATCGTTCTCCCAACATGAACACCAAATTTAACAACTATCTACAACAAAAAGCACCTTCAATTACCTGGGCCTTGTGGCTGGTGCCTGTAATCCCAGCTACTTGGGAGGCTGAGGCAGGAGAATCGCTTGAACCCGAAAGGCAGAGGTTGCAGTGAGCTGAGATCAAGCCATTGCATTCCAGCCTGGGTGACACAGTGAGACTCTGTCTCAAAAGAAAAAAAAAAAGGCACCTTCGTAAGAACCGAAAAGCAGGGAGCTATCACAGTACCTTGTTTTAACATCATGTCACTGAAAGAGGCACTGAAGAGGATAGGAAAGACGGTCTTGACTCACCGATACCACCCCTCCCGCATCCGCCAGCAGCAGACCACATGGCCAGGAGCGGGAATCTGTGCGTTTGGGGGAGGGAATGTGCAGGGTTTGTGGGGCATTGTTTTGGAATGCAGGGCTGCCAACCAGCAGTGATAACCAGATAGTATGGCATGGCCTTGGGTAAGACTCTGAGACACACTGGCCTTAGGGGTGCCCCAAAACATTCACAGCTGTGGCGGCTGTGAGGAGAGACTCCTTCTGCTTGAGAAAAGCAGAGGGAAAAGTAAAGGGAGTTTGTTTTTAGCTTAGGTACCAGCCTGGCCATAGTGGAGAAGAGCACCAAGCAGGCTCTTGGGGTCCCTGACCCCAGGCCCTGGCTCCTGGAGTCTTGGATCTTCAGATGTACCCTGGGCTAAAGGCAGGGCCCACTGCCCTGAAGGGTGAGTCCCAGGCTGACAGGATTCACCACAAGCTGATGGAAGAGCCCTTGGGCCTTAAGTAAACAATGGCAGTAGCCTGGCTTGATTCCCTGTGCACATGTGGTAGACATAGGGAGATTCCTCAGCCTGGGGAGAGGGAGGGAGGAGTGGGAAGGACTTTGGTGGTTTCAGCACTAGTTCATCCACGGGGTACCAGGTAGATTTCTAAGGTTTCTGATTCTAGGGCCAGGCTCCTGGACAGCCTCTCTGGACCTGCCTAGAGCCTGGGGGATCTTGCTGCCCTTAGGGGAGGGACACAAGCCTGGCTGGCCTCACTACTTGCTGATTGTAGAGCCCTAGGGCCTTGGGTGAACATAGGGCTGGCCAGGTAGTGACTACACCAGGCCTTGAGTAAGATCCAGTGCTGTGCTGGCTTCAAGTCAGACCCATCACAGTCTCAGTGGTGGTGGCCACAGAGGTGCTTGTGTCCCACTTCCCAGCTTCAGGCAGCTCGGCACAGAGAAAGACTTTTCTTGTTTGGGAGAAAGTAAGGGAAGAGAATGAGAGTCTCTGCCTGGTAATCCAGAGAAATCTTCTGGATTTTATCCGAGGCCACCAAGGCAGTACTTCTGCAAGCATGCAAGAACCACAGTGTTATTGGTCTTGGAGTACCCCCTAATGCAGAATTGGCTGCAGTGACTGAAAATTTAGATTGTTTAACACACAAGTCCCTTTGAATATCTGGAAAGCCTTCCCAAGAAGGATGGATACAAACAATGATAAGCATCCACAAGCATCAAGACCATCTAGGAAAACATGACCTCACCAAGTAAACTAAATAAGACACCAGAAGTCAATCCCAGAGAGACAGAGCTCTGTGACCTTTTAGACAGAGAATTCAAAATAGCTGTTTTGAGGAAACTCAAAGAAATTCAAGATAACACAGAGAAGGAATGCAGACTCCTATCAGATAAATTTAACAAAGAAATTGAAAGAATTGGCTGGGTGCAGTGGCTGATACTTGTAATCCCAGCATTTTGGGAGGCCAAGGCGGGTGAATCAACTGAGGTCAGGAGTTTGAGACCAGCCTGGCCACCATGATGAAACCCTGTCTCAACTAAAAATGCAAAAAATTAGCCGGGTGTGTTGGCAGACACCTGTAATCCCAGCTACTCAGGAGGCTGAGGCAGGAGAATTGCTTGAACCCGGGAGGCAGAGGTTGTAGTGAGCCGAGAGCGTGCCACTGCACTCCAGCCTGGACAACAAGGGCAAAACTCCATCTCAGAAAACAAACAAACAAATGAGCAACAACAAACAAAAAAGAAATTGAAATAATTAAAAAGAAGAAGAAATTCTGGAGCTGAAAAATGCTGGTGACATACTGAAGAATGCATCGGTTTGTTAGCAGAATTGATCAAACAGAAGAAAGAATTAGTGAGCTTGAAGACAGGCTATTTGAAAATACACAGTCAGAGTAGACAAAAGAAAAAAAGAATAAAAGAAAGAATGATGCACACCTACGAGATCTAGAAAGTAGCTTCAAAAGTACAAATATAAAAGTTATTAGTTTTTAAGAGGAGGGAGAGACAGAGAGAGACAGTGGTGGAAAGTTTATTCAAAGGGACAACAGAGAATTTCCCAAATAAAAGATACCAAAATTCAAGTACAAGAAATCAAAATTCAGGCACAAGAAGGTTATAGAACACCAAGTAGATTTAACTAAAAGAAGACTCTCTCAAGGCATTTGATAACCAAACTCCCAAAGGTCAAGGATAAAGAAGGGATCCTAAAGGCAGCAAGACAAGAGAAACAGATAACATACAATGGGGCTCCAATACGTTTGGCAGCAGACTTGTGGCATGACATCAAGCGCTGAAGGAAAAAAACTTAGCATAAATTCTACCATAGAGTATCTGGTGAAAATATCCTTTAAAGATGAAGGAGAAATAAAGGCTTTTCCAGACAAACAAAAGCTGAGGGATTTTATCATCACCTGGCCTGTCCTACAAGAAATGGTAAAGGGAGTGCTTCAACATGCAAGAAAAGAACATTAATGAGCAATGAGAAATCAGCTGCAGGTGCAAAACTCACTGGTAATAGTAAGTACACAGAAAAACCCATAATATTATGATACTGCAATTGTGGTGTGTAAACTATTCATTATCTTAAATGGAAAGATGAAAAGATGAACCAATCAAAAATAATAACAATGTTTCTAGACACAGTACAATAAGCTATGAATAGAAACAACAAAAAGTTGAAAAGTTGGCGGTGATGTTAAGATACAGACTTAGCAGCACTCCTGAATATGTATATATGAAAATGAAGTAGAGTTGTTATTAGTTATCGAGTTATTACTTTTTATTAGTTTTCTTTTTGCTTGTTTGCTACTTTGTTTATAAGTGCCTACATCAAAGAAGAAGAAAACCTTCAAATCAACAATCTAAGGATATGTCTTAAAGAATCAGAAAAGCAACAGCAAACCAAACCTGAAGTTAGTAGAAGAAAGGGAATAAAGAAGATCAGAGCAGAAATAAATGAAATGAGAACAATACAAAAAAATTAATGAAACAAAAAATTGAGGTTTTAAAAAGATAAACGAATTGACAAACTTTAGCCAGACTAGCTAAGAAAAAAAACCGGAACACACCCAACTAAAGAAAATCAGGGATGAAAAGGAAGACATTACAACTGATAACACAGAAATTCAAAGGATCATTGGAGGCTACTATGAGCAACTATATGCCAAAACATTAGAAAACCTAGAAGAAGTGAATAAATTATTAGACACATACAACCTACCACAACTGAATAATGAAGAAATCCAAAATCTGAATAGATAGTAGCAAGCAATGAGATTGACGCCATAATAAAAAGTCTCCAAGCAAAGAAATGCCCAGGACCCAATTGGGCTTCACTGCTAAAATTTACCAAACATTTAAAGAACAATTAATACCAATCATACTCTAACTATTCTAAAAAGTAAAGGAGGAGGAAATACTTCCAAACTCATTCTGCAAGGCCAGTATTGTCCTGATACCAAAACCAGGCAAAGATGCATTTAAAACAAACAAAAACCCACAGGCCAAAATCCCTGTTGAACATTGATGCAAAAACCCTTAAGAAAATACTAGGAAACTGAATTCAACAACATGTTAAAAACATCCTTCATCATGACCAAGAAGATTTATCCCAGGGATGCAAAGATATTGTTCAACATGTGCAAATCAATCAATGTGATACATCGTATCAACAGAATGAAAGACAAAAAGCATATGACCATTTCAATTGATGCTGCAAAAGCATATGATAAAATTCAACATCCCTTCATGAGAGAAAACATCCTCAAAAAACTAGGCATACAAGGAACACATCTCAAGATAATAAAAGCCATATATGACAGACCCACAGTTAGTATCATACTAAATGGGGAAGAATGGAAAGCCTTTAAGATCTGGAACATGAAAAGGATGCCCACTTTTACCACTGTTATTCAGCATAGTACTAGAAGTCCTAGCTAGAGCAATCAGACAAGAGAAAGAAAGAGCATCCAAATTGGAAAGGAAGAAGTCAAATTATTCTTGTTTGCAGATGATACGATCTTATATTTGGAAAAGCCTTAGACTCCACCAAAAACTATTAGTACTGATAAATTCAGTAAAGTTCCAGGATACAAAATCAACATACAGAAATCAGTAGCATTTGTATATGACAATGGGAAACAGTCTGAAGAAGAAATCAAGAAAGTAATCTCATTTACAATTGCTATAAATAAAATTAAACACTGGCCACTTGCTGTGGCTTATGTCTGTAATCCCAGCACTTTAGGAGGCCAAGGTGGGCAGATTGCTTGAGCTCAGGAGTTTGAGACCAGCCTGGGTATCATAGTGAACCCCATCTTTATCAAAAATGCAAAAAAATAGCTGGGTGTGGTGGTGTGTGCCTGTAGTCTCAGATACTCAGGAGGCTGAGGTGGAAAGATTGCTTGTGCCTTGGGGGTGGAGGTTGCAATAAGCCAAGATTGCACCACTGCTCTCCAGCCTGGGTGACAGTGGAAAACTGTCTCAATACATACATACATACATACATACCGAGGAATTAACCAAAGAAGTGAAAGATCTCTGCAATGAAAACACTGATGTGAGTAGTTGAAGAAGACACATAAAAATGGAAAGATATTCCATGTTCATGGATTGAAATACATAATATTGTTAAAATGTTGCCGAGTGCAGTGGCTCACGCCTGTAATCCCAGCAGTTTGGGAGGCCGAGGTGGGTGGATCATTTGCGGTCAAGAGTTCAAGACCAGCCTGGCCTACATAGTGAAACACTGTCTCTACTAAAAATACAAAAATTAGCCAGGTGTGGTGGTGGACACCTGTAATACCAGCTACTCAGGAGGCTTTAACCTGGGAGGCAGAGGTTGTAGTGAGCTGAGATTGGGCCACTGCATTCCAGTATGGGTGGCAGAACGGGACTTCATCTCAAACAAAAAAAAAGAAAAATTCTGCACTACCCAAAGCAATCTACAGATTCAATGCAATCTTTATCAAAATACCAATGACCTTCTTAACAGAAATATTAAAAAAAATCCTAAAGTTTATATGGAACCACAAAATACCCAGATAGCCAAAATATTCCTGAGCAAAAGAACAAAACTAGAGAAGTCACATTACCTGACTTCCAATTATACTACAGAGCTATAGTAACCAAAAGAGTATGGCACTGGCAAAAAAATAGATACACAGACCAGTGGAACAGAATAGAGAACCCAGAAACAAATCCATACATCTACAGTGAACTCATTTTTGGAAAAGGTGCCAAGATAATGCAATGGGGAAAGGACAGTCTGTTCAAGAAGTGGTACTGGGAAAACTGAATATCCATATGCAGAAGAATGAAACTAGACCCCTATTTCATATCATATACAAAAATTAAGTAAAAAATTGATTAAAGATTGGAGAGGAGCAGAAAGGTAACTATCAGTTACTGAGCTTAATATACAGAATCTGTACAACAACCAATTAAACTGTTATCTTTAATTATCTTACAGAAATAATCTGTACAATAAACACTTATGGCACAATAGTTATCTTTAATTATCTTACAGAAATAGTCTGTACAATAAACACTTAATGGCATGAGTTTACATATGTAAAAAACCTTCACATGTACCCCCTAACCAAAAATAAAAGTTGTAAAGAAAAGGCTTACATCTAAGATCTCAAACTATGAAACAACTAAAAGAAAACATTGGATAAACTCTTTAGAACCTTGGAGTGGGCAAAGATTTCTTGAGGAATACCCCACAAGCACAGGCAACTAAAGCAACAATGGACAAATGGGATCACATTAAGTTAAAAAGCTGCTGCACAGCAAAAGAAACAACAAAGTGAAGGGACAACCCACTGAATGGGAGAACTTAGTTGCAAACTATCCATCTGACAAGGGAATAATCACCAGAACATGTAAGAAGCTCAAACAACTCTATGTTTAAAACATGGGCAAAAGATCTGAATAGATGTTATTCAAAAGAAGACATGCAAATGGCAAACAGGTATATGAAAAGGTGCTCAACATCACTGATCATCAGAGAAATGCAAGTCAAAACTACAATGAGATGTTGGCTGGGCGCAGTGGCTCACACCTGAAATCCGGGCACTTTGGGAGGCTGAGGTGGGCGGATTACTTGAAGCCAGGGATTGGAGACCAGCCTGGCCAACATGGTGAAACCCCATCTCTACTAAAAATACAAAAAAAATTAGCCTGGCGTGGTGTTGCATGCCTGTAAGCCCAGCTACTAGCGTGGCTGAGGCACGAGAATTGCTTGAACCCAGGAGGTGGAGGTTGCAGTGAGTCGATATCATGCCAGTCATGCCACTACACTACAGCCTGGGTGATAGTGAGATTCAGTCTCAAAAAAAAAAAAAACAAATAAAACTACAGTGAGATATCATCTCACCTCGGTTAAAATAGCTTTTATCCAAAAGACAGGCAATATGAAATGCTGACAAGGATTTAGAGAAAAGGGAGCACTCCTACAGTGTTAATGGGAATGTAAAGTAGTACAACCGTGGAGAACAGTTTGGAGGTACCTCAGAAAACTAAAAACAGAGCTACCGTATGATCCAGCAATCCCACTGCTAGGTATATACCCACGGGAAAGGAAATCAGTACATGGAAGAGATAGCTGCACTCCCAAGTTTATTGCAGCACTATCCACAATAGCCAAGGTCTGGGGCAACCCAAGTGTCCATCATCGGGCAAATGGATGAAGAAGTGTGTACACACCCGAAGGAGTGTATTAAGCCGTAAGAGAGAATGAGGTTCTGTCATTTGCAACAACATGGATGGAACCAGAGGTCATTATGTTAAGTAAAATGAAATAAACCAAGCACAGAAAGATAAACTTCGCATGTTCTCACTCATTTGTGGGAGCTAAACATTAAAACAATTGAAGTCATGGAGATAGAGGCCTTGAATGCTGGGAGTGTGTGTTTGGGTCTGCTGGGTCAAGATCGGTCTAAGCAGAAGGCTACGTGGATTGGATGGGGGACAGGTTGATCACCCTCCTTCTGTGGTTTTCTGTCCTCGTCAGGTTTCCTTAGTGTGGTCCTTGGTGATGACGCCCTGTTGACTTCCTCTCCTCTCTCTACCCTTGCACTCAGAGGCTGAGAAGGACAGTGGGGGTGGTGTGGAAATGTGGATGGTTAATGGGTATTAAAAAATAGCGTTAGTAAGATGTAGTATTTGATAGCACAACAGGGTGACTATAATCAATAATAATTTAATTGTACATATAAAAATAACTGAAAAGAGTATAATTGGGTTGTTTGTAATAGAAATGATAAATACTTGAAGTGATGGATACGTCATTCACCCTGATGTGATTATTACACATTGTATGTCTGTATCAA